>NC_080833.1:150538441-151201316 GCF_030435755.1 Ochotona princeps | reverse complement strand
CCCTCGCCTGGGCCCCCCACACTCGGCCACCCCCGCCGCCCCCCTCGCCTGGGCCCCCCACACTCGGCCACCCCCGCCGCCCCCCTCGCCTGGGCCCCCCACACTCGGCCACCCCCGCCGCCCCCCTCGCCTGGGCCCCCCACACTCGGCCACCCCCGCCGCCCCCCTCGCCTGGGCCCCCCACACTCGGCCACCCCCGCCGCCCCCCTCGCCTGGGCCCCCCACACTCGGCCACCCCCGCCGCCCCCCTCGCCTGGGCCCCCCACACTCGGCCACCCCCGCCGCCCCCCTCGCCTGGGCCCCCCACACTCGGCCACCCCCGCCGCCCCCCTCGCCTGGGCCCCCCACACTCGGCCACCCCCGCCGCCCCCCTCGCCTGGGCCCCCCACACTCGGCCACCCCCGCCGCCCCCCTCGCCTGGGCCCCCCACACTCGGCCACCCCCGCCGCCCCCCTCGCCTGGGCCCCCCACACTCGGCCACCCCCGCCGCCCCCCTCGCCTGGGCCCCCCACACTCGGCCACCCCCGCCGCCCCCCTCGCCTGGGCCCCCCACACTCGGCCACCCCCGCCGCCCCCCTCGCCTGGGCCCCCCACACTCGGCCACCCCCGCCGCCCCCCTCGCCTGGGCCCCCCACACTCGGCCACCCCCGCCGCCCCCCTCGCCTGGGCCCCCCACACTCGGCCACCCCCGCCGCCCCCCTCGCCTGGGCCCCCCACACTCGGCCACCCCCGCCGCCCCCCTCGCCTGGGCCCCCCACACTCGGCCACCCCCGCCGCCCCCCTCGCCTGGGCCCCCCACACTCGGCCACCCCCGCCGCCCCCCTCGCCTGGGCCCCCCACACTCGGCCACCCCCGCCGCCCCCCTCGCCTGGGCCCCCCACACTCGGCCACCCCCGCCGCCCCCCTCGCCTGGGCCCCCCACACTCGGCCACCCCCGCCGCCCCCCTCGCCTGGGCCCCCCACACTCGGCCACCCCCGCCGCCCCCCTCGCCTGGGCCCCCCACACTCGGCCACCCCCGCCGCCCCCCTCGCCTGGGCCCCCCACACTCGGCCACCCCCGCCGCCCCCCTCGCCTGGGCCCCCCACACTCGGCCACCCCCGCCGCCCCCCTCGCCTGGGCCCCCCACACTCGGCCACCCCCGCCGCCCCCCTCGCCTGGGCCCCCCACACTCGGCCACCCCCGCCGCCCCCCTCGCCTGGGCCCCCCACACTCGGCCACCCCCGCCGCCCCCCTCGCCTGGGCCCCCCACACTCGGCCACCCCCGCCGCCCCCCTCGCCTGGGCCCCCCACACTCGGCCACCCCCGCCGCCCCCCTCGCCTGGGCCCCCCACACTCGGCCACCCCCGCCGCCCCCCTCGCCTGGGCCCCCCACACTCGGCCACCCCCGCCGCCCCCCTCGCCTGGGCCCCCCACACTCGGCCACCCCCGCCGCCCCCCTCGCCTGGGCCCCCCACACTCGGCCACCCCCGCCGCCCCCCTCGCCTGGGCCCCCCACACTCGGCCACCCCCGCCGCCCCCCTCGCCTGGGCCCCCCACACTCGGCCACCCCCGCCGCCCCCCTCGCCTGGGCCCCCCACACTCGGCCACCCCCGCCGCCCCCCTCGCCTGGGCCCCCCACACTCGGCCACCCCCGCCGCCCCCCTCGCCTGGGCCCCCCACACTCGGCCACCCCCGCCGCCCCCCTCGCCTGGGCCCCCCACACTCGGCCACCCCCGCCGCCCCCCTCGCCTGGGCCCCCCACACTCGGCCACCCCCGCCGCCCCCCTCGCCTGGGCCCCCCACACTCGGCCACCCCCGCCGCCCCCCTCGCCTGGGCCCCCCACACTCGGCCACCCCCGCCGCCCCCCTCGCCTGGGCCCCCCACACTCGGCCACCCCCGCCGCCCCCCTCGCCTGGGCCCCCCACACTCGGCCACCCCCGCCGCCCCCCTCGCCTGGGCCCCCCACACTCGGCCACCCCCGCCGCCCCCCTCGCCTGGGCCCCCCACACTCGGCCACCCCCGCCGCCCCCCTCGCCTGGGCCCCCCACACTCGGCCACCCCCGCCGCCCCCCTCGCCTGGGCCCCCCACACTCGGCCACCCCCGCCGCCCCCCTCGCCTGGGCCCCCCACACTCGGCCACCCCCGCCGCCCCCCTCGCCTGGGCCCCCCACACTCGGCCACCCCCGCCGCCCCCCTCGCCTGGGCCCCCCACACTCGGCCACCCCCGCCGCCCCCCTCGCCTGGGCCCCCCACACTCGGCCACCCCCGCCGCCCCCCTCGCCTGGGCCCCCCACACTCGGCCACCCCCGCCGCCCCCCTCGCCTGGGCCCCCCACACTCGGCCACCCCCGCCGCCCCCCTCGCCTGGGCCCCCCACACTCGGCCACCCCCGCCGCCCCCCTCGCCTGGGCCCCCCACACTCGGCCACCCCCGCCGCCCCCCTCGCCTGGGCCCCCCACACTCGGCCACCCCCGCCGCCCCCCTCGCCTGGGCCCCCCACACTCGGCCACCCCCGCCGCCCCCCTCGCCTGGGCCCCCCACACTCGGCCACCCCCGCCGCCCCCCTCGCCTGGGCCCCCCACACTCGGCCACCCCCGCCGCCCCCCTCGCCTGGGCCCCCCACACTCGGCCACCCCCGCCGCCCCCCTCGCCTGGGCCCCCCACACTCGGCCACCCCCGCCGCCCCCCTCGCCTGGGCCCCCCACACTCGGCCACCCCCGCCGCCCCCCTCGCCTGGGCCCCCCACACTCGGCCACCCCCGCCGCCCCCCTCGCCTGGGCCCCCCACACTCGGCCACCCCCGCCGCCCCCCTCGCCTGGGCCCCCCACACTCGGCCACCCCCGCCGCCCCCCTCGCCTGGGCCCCCCACACTCGGCCACCCCCGCCGCCCCCCTCGCCTGGGCCCCCCACACTCGGCCACCCCCGCCGCCCCCCTCGCCTGGGCCCCCCACACTCGGCCACCCCCGCCGCCCCCCTCGCCTGGGCCCCCCACACTCGGCCACCCCCGCCGCCCCCCTCGCCTGGGCCCCCCACACTCGGCCACCCCCGCCGCCCCCCTCGCCTGGGCCCCCCACACTCGGCCACCCCCGCCGCCCCCCTCGCCTGGGCCCCCCACACTCGGCCACCCCCGCCGCCCCCCTCGCCTGGGCCCCCCACACTCGGCCACCCCCGCCGCCCCCCTCGCCTGGGCCCCCCACACTCGGCCACCCCCGCCGCCCCCCTCGCCTGGGCCCCCCACACTCGGCCACCCCCGCCGCCCCCCTCGCCTGGGCCCCCCACACTCGGCCACCCCCGCCGCCCCCCTCGCCTGGGCCCCCCACACTCGGCCACCCCCGCCGCCCCCCTCGCCTGGGCCCCCCACACTCGGCCACCCCCGCCGCCCCCCTCGCCTGGGCCCCCCACACTCGGCCACCCCCGCCGCCCCCCTCGCCTGGGCCCCCCACACTCGGCCACCCCCGCCGCCCCCCTCGCCTGGGCCCCCCACACTCGGCCACCCCCGCCGCCCCCCTCGCCTGGGCCCCCCACACTCGGCCACCCCCGCCGCCCCCCTCGCCTGGGCCCCCCACACTCGGCCACCCCCGCCGCCCCCCTCGCCTGGGCCCCCCACACTCGGCCACCCCCGCCGCCCCCCTCGCCTGGGCCCCCCACACTCGGCCACCCCCGCCGCCCCCCTCGCCTGGGCCCCCCACACTCGGCCACCCCCGCCGCCCCCCTCGCCTGGGCCCCCCACACTCGGCCACCCCCGCCGCCCCCCTCGCCTGGGCCCCCCACACTCGGCCACCCCCGCCGCCCCCCTCGCCTGGGCCCCCCACACTCGGCCACCCCCGCCGCCCCCCTCGCCTGGGCCCCCCACACTCGGCCACCCCCGCCGCCCCCCTCGCCTGGGCCCCCCACACTCGGCCACCCCCGCCGCCCCCCTCGCCTGGGCCCCCCACACTCGGCCACCCCCGCCGCCCCCCTCGCCTGGGCCCCCCACACTCGGCCACCCCCGCCGCCCCCCTCGCCTGGGCCCCCCACACTCGGCCACCCCCGCCGCCCCCCTCGCCTGGGCCCCCCACACTCGGCCACCCCCGCCGCCCCCCTCGCCTGGGCCCCCCACACTCGGCCACCCCCGCCGCCCCCCTCGCCTGGGCCCCCCACACTCGGCCACCCCCGCCGCCCCCCTCGCCTGGGCCCCCCACACTCGGCCACCCCCGCCGCCCCCCTCGCCTGGGCCCCCCACACTCGGCCACCCCCGCCGCCCCCCTCGCCTGGGCCCCCCACACTCGGCCACCCCCGCCGCCCCCCTCGCCTGGGCCCCCCACACTCGGCCAC
This sequence comes from Ochotona princeps, assembly GCF_030435755.1. Taxonomy (NCBI): domain Eukaryota; kingdom Metazoa; phylum Chordata; class Mammalia; order Lagomorpha; family Ochotonidae; genus Ochotona; species Ochotona princeps. Next base: position 151,197,022 of record NC_080833.1, on the reverse strand, counting down.
CCCCGCCGCCCCCCTCGCCTGGGCCCCCCACACTCGGCCACCCCCGCCGCCCCCCTCGCCTGGGCCCCCCACACTCGGCCACCCCCGCCGCCCCCCTCGCCTGGGCCCCCCACACTCGGCCACCCCCGCCGCCCCCCTCGCCTGGGCCCCCCACACTCGGCCACCCCCGCCGCCCCCCTCGCCTGGGCCCCCCACACTCGGCCACCCCCGCCGCCCCCCTCGCCTGGGCCCCCCACACTCGGCCACCCCCGCCGCCCCCCTCGCCTGGGCCCCCCACACTCGGCCACCCCCGCCGCCCCCCTCGCCTGGGCCCCCCACACTCGGCCACCCCCGCCGCCCCCCTCGCCTGGGCCCCCCACACTCGGCCACCCCCGCCGCCCCCCTCGCCTGGGCCCCCCACACTCGGCCACCCCCGCCGCCCCCCTCGCCTGGGCCCCCCACACTCGGCCACCCCCGCCGCCCCCCTCGCCTGGGCCCCCCACACTCGGCCACCCCCGCCGCCCCCCTCGCCTGGGCCCCCCACACTCGGCCACCCCCGCCGCCCCCCTCGCCTGGGCCCCCCACACTCGGCCACCCCCGCCGCCCCCCTCGCCTGGGCCCCCCACACTCGGCCACCCCCGCCGCCCCCCTCGCCTGGGCCCCCCACACTCGGCCACCCCCGCCGCCCCCCTCGCCTGGGCCCCCCACACTCGGCCACCCCCGCCGCCCCCCTCGCCTGGGCCCCCCACACTCGGCCACCCCCGCCGCCCCCCTCGCCTGGGCCCCCCACACTCGGCCACCCCCGCCGCCCCCCTCGCCTGGGCCCCCCACACTCGGCCACCCCCGCCGCCCCCCTCGCCTGGGCCCCCCACACTCGGCCACCCCCGCCGCCCCCCTCGCCTGGGCCCCCCACACTCGGCCACCCCCGCCGCCCCCCTCGCCTGGGCCCCCCACACTCGGCCACCCCCGCCGCCCCCCTCGCCTGGGCCCCCCACACTCGGCCACCCCCGCCGCCCCCCTCGCCTGGGCCCCCCACACTCGGCCACCCCCGCCGCCCCCCTCGCCTGGGCCCCCCACACTCGGCCACCCCCGCCGCCCCCCTCGCCTGGGCCCCCCACACTCGGCCACCCCCGCCGCCCCCCTCGCCTGGGCCCCCCACACTCGGCCACCCCCGCCGCCCCCCTCGCCTGGGCCCCCCACACTCGGCCACCCCCGCCGCCCCCCTCGCCTGGGCCCCCCACACTCGGCCACCCCCGCCGCCCCCCTCGCCTGGGCCCCCCACACTCGGCCACCCCCGCCGCCCCCCTCGCCTGGGCCCCCCACACTCGGCCACCCCCGCCGCCCCCCTCGCCTGGGCCCCCCACACTCGGCCACCCCCGCCGCCCCCCTCGCCTGGGCCCCCCACACTCGGCCACCCCCGCCGCCCCCCTCGCCTGGGCCCCCCACACTCGGCCACCCCCGCCGCCCCCCTCGCCTGGGCCCCCCACACTCGGCCACCCCCGCCGCCCCCCTCGCCTGGGCCCCCCACACTCGGCCACCCCCGCCGCCCCCCTCGCCTGGGCCCCCCACACTCGGCCACCCCCGCCGCCCCCCTCGCCTGGGCCCCCCACACTCGGCCACCCCCGCCGCCCCCCTCGCCTGGGCCCCCCACACTCGGCCACCCCCGCCGCCCCCCTCGCCTGGGCCCCCCACACTCGGCCACCCCCGCCGCCCCCCTCGCCTGGGCCCCCCACACTCGGCCACCCCCGCCGCCCCCCTCGCCTGGGCCCCCCACACTCGGCCACCCCCGCCGCCCCCCTCGCCTGGGCCCCCCACACTCGGCCACCCCCGCCGCCCCCCTCGCCTGGGCCCCCCACACTCGGCCACCCCCGCCGCCCCCCTCGCCTGGGCCCCCCACACTCGGCCACCCCCGCCGCCCCCCTCGCCTGGGCCCCCCACACTCGGCCACCCCCGCCGCCCCCCTCGCCTGGGCCCCCCACACTCGGCCACCCCCGCCGCCCCCCTCGCCTGGGCCCCCCACACTCGGCCACCCCCGCCGCCCCCCTCGCCTGGGCCCCCCACACTCGGCCACCCCCGCCGCCCCCCTCGCCTGGGCCCCCCACACTCGGCCACCCCCGCCGCCCCCCTCGCCTGGGCCCCCCACACTCGGCCACCCCCGCCGCCCCCCTCGCCTGGGCCCCCCACACTCGGCCACCCCCGCCGCCCCCCTCGCCTGGGCCCCCCACACTCGGCCACCCCCGCCGCCCCCCTCGCCTGGGCCCCCCACACTCGGCCACCCCCGCCGCCCCCCTCGCCTGGGCCCCCCACACTCGGCCACCCCCGCCGCCCCCCTCGCCTGGGCCCCCCACACTCGGCCACCCCCGCCGCCCCCCTCGCCTGGGCCCCCCACACTCGGCCACCCCCGCCGCCCCCCTCGCCTGGGCCCCCCACACTCGGCCACCCCCGCCGCCCCCCTCGCCTGGGCCCCCCACACTCGGCCACCCCCGCCGCCCCCCTCGCCTGGGCCCCCCACACTCGGCCACCCCCGCCGCCCCCCTCGCCTGGGCCCCCCACACTCGGCCACCCCCGCCGCCCCCCTCGCCTGGGCCCCCCACACTCGGCCACCCCCGCCGCCCCCCTCGCCTGGGCCCCCCACACTCGGCCACCCCCGCCGCCCCCCTCGCCTGGGCCCCCCACACTCGGCCACCCCCGCCGCCCCCCTCGCCTGGGCCCCCCACACTCGGCCACCCCCGCCGCCCCCCTCGCCTGGGCCCCCCACACTCGGCCACCCCCGCCGCCCCCCTCGCCTGGGCCCCCCACACTCGGCCACCCCCGCCGCCCCCCTCGCCTGGGCCCCCCACACTCGGCCACCCCCGCCGCCCCCCTCGCCTGGGCCCCCCACACTCGGCCACCCCCGCCGCCCCCCTCGCCTGGGCCCCCCACACTCGGCCACCCCCGCCGCCCCCCTCGCCTGGGCCCCCCACACTCGGCCACCCCCGCCGCCCCCCTCGCCTGGGCCCCCCACACTCGGCCACCCCCGCCGCCCCCCTCGCCTGGGCCCCCCACACTCGGCCACCCCCGCCGCCGCCCCCCTCGCCTGGGCCCCCCACACTCGGCCACCCCCGCCGCCCCCCTCGCCTGGGCCCCCCACACTCGGCCACCCCCGCCGCCCCCCTCGCCTGGGCCCCCCACACTCGGCCACCCCCGCCGCCCCCCTCGCCTGGGCCCCCCACACTCGGCCACCCCCGCCGCCCCCCTCGCCTGGGCCCCCCACACTCGGCCACCCCCGCCGCCCCCCTCGCCTGGGCCCCCCACACTCGGCCACCCCCGCCGCCCCCCTCGCCTGGGCCCCCCACACTCGGCCACCCCCGCCGCCCCCCTCGCCTGGGCCCCCCACACTCGGCCACCCCCGCCGCCCCCCTCGCCTGGGCCCCCCACACTCGGCCACCCCCGCCGCCCCCCTCGCCTGGGCCCCCCACACTCGGCCACCCCCGCCGCCCCCCTCGCCTGGGCCCCCCACACTCGGCCACCCCCGCCGCCCCCCTCGCCTGGGCCCCCCACACTCGGCCACCCCCGCCGCCCCCCTCGCCTGGGCCCCCCACACTCGGCCACCCCCGCCGCCCCCCTCGCCTGGGCCCCCCACACTCGGCCACCCCCGCCGCCCCCCTCGCCTGGGCCCCCCACACTCGGCCACCCCCGCCGCCCCCCTCGCCTGGGCCCCCCACACTCGGCCACCCCCGCCGCCCCCCTCGCCTGGGCCCCCCACACTCGGCCACCCCCGCCGCCCCCCTCGCCTGGGCCCCCCACACTCGGCCACCCCCGCCGCCCCCCTCGCCTGGGCCCCCCACACTCGGCCACCCCCGCCGCCCCCCTCGCCTGGGCCCCCCACACTCGGCCACCCCCGCCGCCCCCCTCGCCTGGGCCCCCCACACTCGGCCACCCCCGCCGCCCCCCTCGCCTGGGCCCCCCACACTCGGCCACCCCCGCCGCCCCCCTCGCCTGGGCCCCCCACACTCGGCCACCCCCGCCGCCCCCCTCGCCTGGGCCCCCCACACTCGGCCACCCCCGCCGCCCCCCTCGCCTGGGCCCCCCACACTCGGCCACCCCCGCCGCCCCCCTCGCCTGGGCCCCCCACACTCGGCCACCCCCGCCGCCCCCCTCGCCTGGGCCCCCCACACTCGGCCACCCCCGCCGCCCCCCTCGCCTGGGCCCCCCACACTCGGCCACCCCCGCCGCCCCCCTCGCCTGGGCCCCCCACACTCGGCCACCCCCGCCGCCCCCCTCGCCTGGGCCCCCCACACTCGGCCACCCCCGCCGCCCCCCTCGCCTGGGCCCCCCACACTCGGCCACCCCCGCCGCCCCCCTCGCCTGGGCCCCCCACACTCGGCCACCCCCGCCGCCCCCCTCGCCTGGGCCCCCCACACTCGGCCACCCCCGCCGCCCCCCTCGCCTGGGCCCCCCACACTCGGCCACCCCCGCCGCCCCCCTCGCCTGGGCCCCCCACACTCGGCCACCCCCGCCGCCCCCCTCGCCTGGGCCCCCCACACTCGGCCACCCCCGCCGCCCCCCTCGCCTGGGCCCCCCACACTCGGCCACCCCCGCCGCCCCCCTCGCCTGGGCCCCCCACACTCGGCCACCCCCGCCGCCCCCCTCGCCTGGGCCCCCCACACTCGGCCACCCCCGCCGCCCCCCTCGCCTGGGCCCCCCACACTCGGCCACCCCCGCCGCCCCCCTCGCCTGGGCCCCCCACACTCGGCCACCCCCGCCGCCCCCCTCGCCTGGGCCCCCCACACTCGGCCACCCCCGCCGCCCCCCTCGCCTGGGCCCCCCACACTCGGCCACCCCCGCCGCCCCCCTCGCCTGGGCCCCCCACACTCGGCCACCCCCGCCGCCCCCCTCGCCTGGGCCCCCCACACTCGGCCACCCCCGCCGCCCCCCTCGCCTGGGCCCCCCACACTCGGCCACCCCCGCCGCCCCCCTCGCCTGGGCCCCCCACACTCGGCCACCCCCGCCGCCCCCCTCGCCTGGGCCCCCCACACTCGGCCACCCCCGCCGCCCCCCTCGCCTGGGCCCCCCACACTCGGCCACCCCCGCCGCCCCCCTCGCCTGGGCCCCCCACACTCGGCCACCCCCGCCGCCCCCCTCGCCTGGGCCCCCCACACTCGGCCACCCCCGCCGCCCCCCTCGCCTGGGCCCCCCACACTCGGCCACCCCCGCCGCCCCCCTCGCCTGGGCCCCCCACACTCGGCCACCCCCGCCGCCCCCCTCGCCTGGGCCCCCCACACTCGGCCACCCCCGCCGCCCCCCTCGCCTGGGCCCCCCACACTCGGCCACCCCCGCCGCCCCCCTCGCCTGGGCCCCCCACACTCGGCCACCCCCGCCGCCCCCCTCGCCTGGGCCCCCCACACTCGGCCACCCCCGCCGCCCCCCTCGCCTGGGCCCCCCACACTCGGCCACCCCCGCCGCCCCCCTCGCCTGGGCCCCCCACACTCGGCCACCCCCGCCGCCCCCCTCGCCTGGGCCCCCCACACTCGGCCACCCCCGCCGCCCCCCTCGCCTGGGCCCCCCACACTCGGCCACCCCCGCCGCCCCCCTCGCCTGGGCCCCCCACACTCGGCCACCCCCGCCGCCCCCCTCGCCTGGGCCCCCCACACTCGGCCACCCCCGCCGCCCCCCTCGCCTGGGCCCCCCACACTCGGCCACCCCCGCCGCCCCCCTCGCCTGGGCCCCCCACACTCGGCCACCCCCGCCGCCCCCCTCGCCTGGGCCCCCCACACTCGGCCACCCCCGCCGCCCCCCTCGCCTGGGCCCCCCACACTCGGCCACCCCCGCCGCCCCCCTCGCCTGGGCCCCCCACACTCGGCCACCCCCGCCGCCCCCCTCGCCTGGGCCCCCCACACTCGGCCACCCCCGCCGCCCCCCTCGCCTGGGCCCCCCACACTCGGCCACCCCCGCCGCCCCCCTCGCCTGGGCCCCCCACACTCGGCCACCCCCGCCGCCCCCCTCGCCTGGGCCCCCCACACTCGGCCACCCCCGCCGCCCCCCTCGCCTGGGCCCCCCACACTCGGCCACCCCCGCCGCCCCCCTCGCCTGGGCCCCCCACACTCGGCCACCCCCGCCGCCCCCCTCGCCTGGGCCCCCCACACTCGGCCACCCCCGCCGCCCCCCTCGCCTGGGCCCCCCACACTCGGCCACCCCCGCCGCCCCCCTCGCCTGGGCCCCCCACACTCGGCCACCCCCGCCGCCCCCCTCGCCTGGGCCCCCCACACTCGGCCACCCCCGCCGCCCCCCTCGCCTGGGCCCCCCACACTCGGCCACCCCCGCCGCCCCCCTCGCCTGGGCCCCCCACACTCGGCCACCCCCGCCGCCCCCCTCGCCTGGGCCCCCCACACTCGGCCACCCCCGCCGCCCCCCTCGCCTGGGCCCCCCACACTCGGCCACCCCCGCCGCCCCCCTCGCCTGGGCCCCCCACACTCGGCCACCCCCGCCGCCCCCCTCGCCTGGGCCCCCCACACTCGGCCACCCCCGCCGCCCCCCTCGCCTGGGCCCCCCACACTCGGCCACCCCCGCCGCCCCCCTCGCCTGGGCCCCCCACACTCGGCCACCCCCGCCGCCCCCCTCGCCTGGGCCCCCCACACTCGGCCACCCCCGCCGCCCCCCTCGCCTGGGCCCCCCACACTCGGCCACCCCCGCCGCCCCCCTCGCCTGGGCCCCCCACACTCGGCCACCCCCGCCGCCCCCCTCGCCTGGGCCCCCCACACTCGGCCACCCCCGCCGCCCCCCTCGCCTGGGCCCCCCACACTCGGCCACCCCCGCCGCCCCCCTCGCCTGGGCCCCCCACACTCGGCCACCCCCGCCGCCCCCCTCGCCTGGGCCCCCCACACTCGGCCACCCCCGCCGCCCCCCTCGCCTGGGCCCCCCACACTCGGCCACCCCCGCCGCCCCCCTCGCCTGGGCCCCCCACACTCGGCCACCCCCGCCGCCCCCCTCGCCTGGGCCCCCCACACTCGGCCACCCCCGCCGCCCCCCTCGCCTGGGCCCCCCACACTCGGCCACCCCCGCCGCCCCCCTCGCCTGGGCCCCCCACACTCGGCCACCCCCGCCGCCCCCCTCGCCTGGGCCCCCCACACTCGGCCACCCCCGCCGCCCCCCTCGCCTGGGCCCCCCACACTCGGCCACCCCCGCCGCCCCCCTCGCCTGGGCCCCCCACACTCGGCCACCCCCGCCGCCCCCCTCGCCTGGGCCCCCCACACTCGGCCACCCCCGCCGCCCCCCTCGCCTGGGCCCCCCACACTCGGCCACCCCCGCCGCCCCCCTCGCCTGGGCCCCCCACACTCGGCCACCCCCCCGCCGCCCCCCCTCGCCTGGGCCCCCCACACTCGGCCACCCCCGCCGCCCCCCTCGCCTGGGCCCCCCCACACTCGGCCACCCCCGCCGCCCCCCTCGCCTGGGCCCCCCACACTCGGCCACCCCCGCCGCCCCCCTCGCCTGGGCCCCCCACACTCGGCCACCCCCCGCCGCCCCCCTCGCCTGGGCCCCCCACACTCGGCCACCCCCGCCGCCCCCCTCGCCTGGGCCCCCACACTCTGCCACCCCCGCCGCCCCCCTCGCCTGGGCCCCCCACACTCTGCCACCCCCGCCGCCCCCCTCGCCTGGGCCCCCCACACTCTGCCACCCCCGCCGCCCCCCTCGCCTGGGCCCCCCACACTCTGCCACCCCCGCCGCCCCCCTCGCCTGGGCCCCCCACACTCTGCCACCCCCGCCGCCCCCCTCGCCTGGGCCCCCCACACTCTGCCACCCCCGCCGCCCCGCCGCCCCCCTCGCCCCCCTCCCCACCGCGACTCCCAATAGCTAAAATGAAAGAAAATGACACGCAGACAATGTTTTTAAAACCATGGGAGATCCCCACCCCACCTCCAATTGAAATAAGCTAAAAACTAGGAATAAAAATGACACGCAGACACAAAGTTTTTAAAACCATCTGAGATCCCCCCCCCTCCTCGAGTAGAAATAAGCTATAAACTAGGAATAAAAATGACACGCAGACACAAAGTTTTTAGAACCATGGGAGATCCCCACCCCTCCTTGAATAGAAATAAGCTAAAAACTAAGAATACAAATGACACACAGACAGAAGGTTTTTAAAACCATGGGAGACGCTGAGATCCCTGCCGTTGTCCGGCAGGTTAGGCAGAGAACTGGTATGGTTGACTCTGCTTCTGGACATGAGCAACAGAAAGCCAAGTGGACAGGAGTTGGTGGACGCCACGCTTTTCCGCAAGCGAGGCGCAATCGGCTGTCTCTGCTGGGAAAAGCTGAGACAGCCGTGCCAATTCCCCAAGTTGATCGTCTCTCAACTAGACGAGCAATTCGGCTCCTGGCTTAGAAGGTGTTTGCCAAAGTACTCCGAGAGGACGACAGCAAGGATGCCTTGTACCTTTTCACCGTCCCAGGAGACTGCCCCGTTGGGCAGAAGGATGCCAAGGAGAGCGAGCTGCAGAAGGTGCTGGCTGAGCAGAAGTCTGTGGAGATGGCCAAAAGAAAGAAAAGCGTCAAGAGTTGATCCCAGTCCCTGTCTCTGCAAATGCCAACCCAGCAAGATTGGAAGGCCCCACCAACAGCCAGTCCAGCCATGTCTCCGGCAACCCCTGTGGTCTCTGGAGCTGTTTCCCAGCCTGCGCCGGTGTCCTATGCAATGCCTTAGTACCAGCGGGTCACCATCAGCGGAGATTACCGTGCTGGGATCACCGGACGACTATGATCAGGCTGCCAAGAACCTGGCCAAGGCTCTGATGGTCCGGGAGAAGTACGCAAGGCTGGCCTACCATCGCTTCCCATGGACCACGGCCCAGTACCTGGGCCATGGGTGGGCTGATGTCCCCCCACCTGAAGATGGCCTCCCAGACTTTCACCCTCCCCCACTGCCCCAGGAGGACCCTTACTGCCTAGATGACGCACCCCCCAACCTCCACCCCTACTCTCCACCCCACCCTTACTCTCGGGCCCCCCACTCTTTGGTCATTCTCTCCGCGTCTCTTGTTCCCATCTCTCCATCTTACTGGGTCTTCCTTGTGCACTGATGTCCCGCGGAACGGGACAGACCATGGTCTGATTGGCACCGTGCGTAACATTGCTAAGTATTACGGACAAATAACTTAACCAAAGGAAGAGCAAAACTGATGCTCAGAACATTGGCCTTGACCCACCTCAACCACCCCCACAAGAGCCTCTGGGATGCTCGGAGGGAAGGAAACCACCCCCAGTTCAAGGGGAATAAAGAGAGCACAGCACCAGTTCTAAGCCTTCTGGTGGGGCACCTTGAGCTGCTCCCACCCTTTCCCATTAATGTGAACCCTGAAGGGAACCGCCAGCGGAGTGATATCCCTGCCATGCAGGAGACTTAAACCCATGCCAGGGGCGAGGTTAACTCTCCCTGGGCCAAGGCTACTTGCTCATTATTACCCTTAGAAATTGTTTCAAGTGTGAACATTTTGAAATTCTTTCATGCTTATGGCCGCCCTTGTCCAGGAGGGCAGTCCCCTCCAGTGGGTCCATTTGTCCGTTGGAGGGGTGCCCAGAGTTTATACTTGCCTTCTGAATTAGATCTGCCGGTTGATCGTGGTCAGAGAGCTAGCCCTTAGGTGTTAAGACTGAACCAGCATCAGCGCCAGGCTGGCAGCCACCCTTCAAGGTTACCTCAGCATCATTGACTGCCATAAAATTTAGCATGAAGTAAATGAGTATTTGTCCATTGGTCAAAATGTTTCCTAATCATGAAATTGGTTCAGATTTTGTATTATTTGTTCTTACTTAGAAAGAAGTGATGTTTTGCCTTACACAAAGTGTTTTAAATTGGATAGTGAAATTGGTTATGAGGTGTATAATTTCTGAATTTTCCTGTAAGATAATGGAATTGAAGTCTGATTCCTTGTGAAGAACAACAGTGTTTTAACATCTACTTTTAAGTGATTTTCATCTTATTGATAACTAATACATTCCTAGATAGTTTCTGAAGACAACAGCCAAATTGAAATTTTTTGCTTCTCTTGAATTCAACACAACAGAAGCCAAGAAGCAGCTCCAGACTTACCAGCCATGGAAAAGGGAGGAGCAACCTTGCAGTCTGCCCTTTGGAAGGAATTTAGGACCTTGGCCTCCTTCAGGTCCTCATTGTGATTCTCATCTTCCTTTTGACAAGGGGAAATTTCCTAATCAGCTAGAAGGTTATTTGAAAACCTTCTCATTCCTGGTTTTGAGGCAGCTTTGTGCTAAAACATGTTTCTACAAATTGGGAGAAATGGGTAAGAACTGCTTAAAGCAATAGTATTTAAAACGTATGTTTTTATTTATAGAATGTCTTAATTTGGAGTCTTGCATGATTGTTTCAAAATGTAATTCGAGCAAATAAGCAGATTATTAAAGCAAAGAATTACTTGTAGAATATTTTGTCCTACAGAAGTATGGCTATCGTAGAATGGAAAAGCTCGGACAAAATACTAAAGGCTTCAGCATGTTTAAAGATGAACCCTGCAAGTTTTACATATAGAATTGTCTATAAGATACTACTACAACATTGTTTAAGTGTTTAACATTAATACCTAGTGTATGGCTATATTAGGTTTCAGTGTGCATACATAGGAATGCTAGTAAATTTGAGAATTTACACAGGAGAGGTCTGGCACAATAGCTTGTCAGTTAAGGGGTCTGGTTCAGTAGCCTGGCAGCTAAAGTCCTCATGCCTTCGACCATGCCAGGATCCCATTTGGACACTGGTTCTAATACCGGATGCTTTGCTTCCCGTCCAGCTCCCTGCTTGTGGCCTGGCAAAGCAGCAGAGGACAGCCTAAAGCCTTGGCACTATGCACCCATGTGGGAGATCTGGAAGAAGCTCCTGACTTCCAACCAGTGGTTGGAAGTTATTTCTGTGTCTCTGCTTCTCTCTGTAAACCTGCATTTCCAATAAAATAAAGAATCCAAAAAGAAGCATGTGGAACACTCAAAAAGACGTAAGACTACCTCCAATAGAAAGTGAAATTAGAGTATCAACGCATGATATGAGAAATTTGGCAAGGACTGACCTGGAAGAATTGAACAGATATTACAAAATGAATTGTCAACTGGGTCTTGTGAGCAGCAGGCTCAGCTACTGCCTGTGCACTGATATTCTGTATGAGCTCCAATTCAAGTCTTGGTCATCCTACCTTGGATCCAGGTGTCTGCTAGTATGTCTGCAGAGGCAGCAGAAGAGGGCAGAGGTACTTGGGTCCCTGTCATCTACAAGAGGGACAGAGCTCCAGGTTCCTGGCTATCCAGTGGCCCAGGCCTTGATGTCAGCCATTGAGATGGAGGATCTGTCTCCCCCTCTTTACCTACCTTGCAAATCAAGTATTTCTTAAAGAAAAATTAAAAATGAAAATAGTTGAAAGTCAAGATAAATGAGGATCAACAGAATTAAAAAAATATTTGAACTTGAAGACAAGTTCAATATTTTTCTAGTAAGCTTTAAGAAAAATGAGAGAAAGGGAATGAAAGCAGCCCGAGAGCTTTGAGACCTTACTAAAATGAACACTTTCTTGGAATTCCTGAGAGGAAGAGAGTATGCCGCATATTCAATGAAACAGCTCATAACTTCCCTGATCTTGTTAAGTACACCTGCAAGTACAGAAGGCCCATAGGATGTCAATTGACAGGATCAGAAAAGATCCACGTTCCCTTGACCTATTGTGGTCCAGCTCTTTTAAGTACAAACAATCGTTACTTCTCAGAAAGAAAGCACTGTCGTTTTCAAGGGGACCTCCACTAAACGAGCAACATTGTCAAACAGAAATTTTATAGGCCAAGAGGGAATTGAATGGTTTATCTCAAGTTGTGAAGAAAAAGTAAGCCTATCAGCCAAAAATACTTGGCTGAGTAGAACTATCCTTTATAACTTAAATAGTCTCCAAAATGAGTGAAAGTCAGGAAAGTCATCAGAATCAACTGGCCTCCTAAAACTTGTTTGAGGGAAATGTACAGACAGAAGCAAATAAAAGGTAGCAGGCTAGCATCATGAGAACATGCAAAACTTCTATTTATTCTCATTACAAAGTCAGATATACAGAGAGGAGAGACAGAGAGGAAGATCTTCCGTCCGATAGCTCACTCCAAGTGGCCACAACGGCTGAAGCTCAGTCAGTCCAAAGCCAGGAGCTCGGGCCCCCCATGTGGGTGCAGGGTCCCAAGGCTGTGGGTCATCCTTGACTGCTTTCCCAGGCCACAAGCAGGGAGCTAGATGGGAAGCTGATCTGCCGGGATTAGAACCAGCGCCCATATGGGATCCTGGCATGTGAAAGGCGAGGACTTTAACCACTACGCTATTGTGCTGGGCCCAAAATGCAAAACTTTGAAGCTCACCAATAACTGGATGAAGAATACTCAGAAGAAACCAACCAATTTTTAAATGGATAGATTACTTATTAATAACAGCTACTTACTAATACTACTTATTAGTAACAGCTTTGAAAGTCAATGGACCACAGACCAGGCTGAATCAGTCCACGTCATCCACTGGCAAATCCTAACACCAGAACAGAGTGTGGTTCGGTCCAGGTTCGGTCGCAATAAAAACCAGTGCACAATGTGTAATGCCAAGGTGAGGTTGCCTGTATTGGATGGGGCCGCAGCAACCAATCAGCACGTGAGAGAACCAGGAAGGGAGGGGGCAGAGCTAGCAGGGGGATTAAGGGGTTGGTCCCCTCACTGGACAGCTACTCCCATTGGAGAGCATGGTCTGGGATGGGGGCAGACCAGACTTAGTAGGGCTACAATACCTGTGCGCCTCATGTGGACTAGATCAGGGAAAAGCCAGGCTGGGCTGATTATTCCTACTGGTGTGAGCATACATTAGATTGGGTGAGGGTTGTTTGGGCTTAGCCACAACATCAGCTAGTAGAAGCTGGCACTGGGGCCCATTTCTGTCAAGTTAAACCACAGAACCCCCCCGAAGAGTGCATAAACCTGGGAGGGAAATAGTGGGCTCTTCCCTCTTGGGTTACTACTCCTGCGGGAAGGCACGAAAACTACAACGGGGGGCTGGCGTGGCTAGACAGAGAGGCACTCAACAACATCCGTGAGGGCTGCATAGTGGAGCTGGTTAGATGAAACTAAGCTTCAATACCCATTGACATGTACGAGAGCCAAATGGGACATGGGGCAGACTGGACTAGTGTGCTACACATACTGGCAAACCAGGGTAGGGGGCGAGCCTGGTGGGGGTTATTGTGGGTCGCTCTGACTAGGCTGCAGCTCCCACTGGTTTATGTCAGGGCTGAGTATGTGCTGGGCAGAACCAGGCTGGACTGCAACACCCCTTGGTTCCAGTGCAAGTCGGGACTGAAAACAGAACCAACCCAGCAATCGCAACCACCAGCTGATCGGGATGATGGACTGTGCCGGGCCCTGTGCTTGCTAGAACATACAGGAATCTGGTCTGGGAATACCTCAAAGTTTCTTTGGGGATCTCCCCAATCGAAATGGTGGACACAGAACTCTCATCAAGAAAAGACAGAAGACAGAGCAAGTCAACAACCTCAGCTATTTGTTGAAAGCAAAATACTGTGCAAATGGAGACTATGATGGACTATGTCAATCAGTGGATCCTCCAATGACCTCATCCTGCTCGGAGTGGTGAGACTGGCAGCAATTCATGAACTATCAAAACCACTTGAGCAAGTGTCTCAGAGCATGCCCCACATCTGGGACTTGGGGTGGGTGGGTAACTGGGTGGGGCTTCTCCATTAATATTCCCCTTTACCTCAGATACATGAAGGGAACAATATGGAAATAGTCTTACTCACTTCCCTATAGGCCTTGAACCTTTTTACCATAATTACCTATGTAAAGATTGTCAAAATCATAAAAGAAAAATCTTAAAAATTATTAAGAACAAAAGCAAATGGACCACACTCCCAGTTAAGATATAGTCTGGCTAAATGAGTTAAAAAATAACCAAGGATATGCAGCTTAAGACACTCATTAGTAAAGACACACTGGTGAAAAGATGGAAAAAAAATGTTCTACGTAAGTGGAAACCTAAAGCAAGCAGGAGTAGTGTATTAGACAAAATACACTTCGGCCAAAAGCTATAAAAAGATAAAGATCATCAGATAGTGATCAAGGAATTAATTCAACAATAAGATGGGACAGATTGGGTATTATATATCCAATGCCAGAGTACGTCATTTTATTAAAAAGCCTTATCAAAGCAAACCATCACCATGGATTTTTCAACAAAAATTTCAGTGGAAGAAAATTCAAGGGTACACAGTACTTACTTCCACCTGATTTTCTAACTTCATAGCAACATTACTATGATACTCAAAATCACCATTACTTTTTCTATTGCTTTAAGATACTGAGATGTGACATCTCATTTCTAGTCAAGTCAGGCTTAATTATTCGGATCCACTCTCACTGATAAGCAGTAAACCTAAATTTAAAGCATCTTTCTTAGCAACTGAAAAGCTGGCAAAACAGTATCTGGCAAAAACTGACAGGACAAAAAAGAACCTCATGCGATAAAACCTGAGAGCTGCTTTTGTGGGCTCTGTGACCTGAACACATTTGGTAGTGACGTTTAGGAGAGGGTCAGACAGAGCCCTGCATCTGCTGGAAGTTGAGAAGCTACTAGCAGACACACTCCCAAAAGTTTCCATTGGACATCAGTTAGAATACATGAGACACAGTAGAGTCCTCATATACCCTTCCAGCCCGAGATTATATAGATGTATTTTTAAAGATTTTTCTTTGTAAAGGCAGATCTACACAGAGAAGGAAAAATAGGAAGATCCTCCATCTGCTGATAAAGTGACAATGGCCCGAGCGGAGTTGATCCGAAGCCAGGAGTTGGGAGCTTTTTCTGTGTCCCCAGGCTTTGGGCCATCCTATAGTGCTTTCCCAGGCTGCAAACAGGGAGCTGGATGGGCAGTGGAGCAGCAGACACGCAGTGGCACCCATATGGGATCCTGGTGATTTCCTGGCAAGGATTTAGCTACTAGGCCACTGTGCTGGGTCCTTGGGATCATGGTTTAAGGGAATTAATTTCAAGTCCTGAGCATGAATGAGGGGGGTCGCAGATGGGTAGGGAAGAGGTAAATCCTCTCCAGAGGTTAGTTTTCTGAGACCTCCACATTTATTGCTATATACAAACTTGCAAAATAATCTGTATGAAAGATTAGGTACACCAGGAAATAGGTTATCAAGAGTGAGAAAAAGCAGAATCAGCAGAAGCAGATCCACAAACCGCACATTGAAAAACAGTAACCATGGGAAATGTGATCAACATTGTCTTTAAAGCAATAAAATACAAGCAGATTTAGAAGCAGAAGCAAAAGACATGGACTTGAAAATGATCTACTAGAACTTCTGGAAATGAAATTTTATACACAAAGTATTACCAAGTCAATAGATTTAGTCAATTAGACATACTTGACATGGGTAAAGCAGGCAGGCAGTGAGGGACAGGAAGCTGAATACTGCCAACACCCTAGCCATCCACACTGCCATCTCCTCCAGGCTGTTTCCACATGGCCAAAGCCTCAGCACACCTGCTCTGCATCCTGCAGCTAAGCCTCACTTTGCATCAGGTACCAGGTGTCCTTAACCACCATAAGGCGCTCACCACACATACTACAGCTACACTCCTTATGCTAGAAGGAAAATGTAACCCCAGCCAGGTGGGGAAATTGTCCATTTTGAGATTGCCTGCACACATTATCTGAGTGAGGACTGTCCTTTTGTCCTACTGTTCATCTGTCTCTCCTTTGTGTTCTTACTTGTAGGATGACAAAAGCCTGGAGTTGAAGTCTAGCTGGGGTGGGGGTGGGGGGTGGGAGCTGAGCCTCTCCAACTACCTCCAGGGCTCTTGAGCCCTACACCACCACCAGGAGGCTGCATTTCCCACAATTAGTAAACTGAGATCAAAGACGTTGTAGAGCATGGAGGTGCAAAACATGTCAAGAGACAAACAGAACTCCTGACATGATGGTTGAAAATGAACTCCAACCTGTTTAATCCGAGTTCTACGATTTCCAGAAAGACAATGAGCAGAGGTAGTCTGAGGTTTCTCCAGAGTAACTGTCTACACGTTTTTTTAATGCCAGTTATTTCTTCAAAAGCATCTGATTTTCATGAAAACAATCTCTGGAAAACCATTTTGTTACTTTAAGTAAAAATGACAGCATTTAAAAATGTCAATCCTGAATCTTCCTGTTGCCAAAGCAACATATAAAAGCACTTATTTGTAAGTAATGACTGTTGGATTAGGAATATATTTAAAGTATTACTTCCTCATCCCTAGGCAAGAAGTGCAGTTGCCACCACAAGGTGCTTTAAAATAATGGTTTTGAGCACATTGAAGGTATTTTTCAAAACACACAGGAATCCATTTCCTACAACTCACAAAGAGGGTTTTACCTGCATGTTTTCTTGTTACAAATGATGTGCTGAGCTTCAGCATCAACATTAAGTACTTTCTCTTACAAACATGAGTCCGCTTTTTGTATTGAGATTTTACAAAGTTTGGATATTAAACAGGTATTCTATTAAGAAGATGTAAAATCCGACTATTGGAGGATATACCAGTTGAGTTTCTGAAACAAGCAGAATCGGTGCCTAATGGAAGCACACCACTGCCTTCCTTTAAAAAAATTCTGTATTTGAGAGACAGATTTACAGAGAAGGACAGACAGATTTTCCATCAACTGGTTTATTCTCCAAATGGCTGTGATAGCCAGGGTTGAGCCCATCTGAACTTAGGGACCCAGGGACTTGGGTTAACTTTTGTGCTGCTTTCTCTGGCTATCAGTGGGAAGTTGAACCCAAAGTGGAGCGGTTACCCCCTTGAACCAGCAGCACCCATGGGGCGGCCAGTGCTGCAGACTGAGGATCAGCTGGTTATGCTACCGCACCTGCCCCTTTTTACAGTTTGCTTCTCCTTAAAGGACCTGATTAATGCAAACATTTGAGCTTAGTATACTTGCAATTTGCTACACATGGCTTATATCATTCCTGTATAGACATTTTGCTTTAGAAACAAAAAAAAAGATGCTGCATTGAATCTACTAATTCTGGTCATTACCACTTCCTTTTCTAAGTGTGCAAAGGCTTTCAAAACATTTCTCCTTCTGGAAATTGGAACATTTTCGATTCTTCAACCTCTTGGAAATGCTCCTGGAAATCCTCCTGGAAATGCTCCTGTTTTTCCCTGGTTTCCCTAAGATTACCCACAGTGGCTCAGTATTTACAGGCACACAAGCTCCATTCCCTGTCATACGGTTTAACCAGGCCAAGGTATTTGAAATCAGCACAGCTGAGAGCTTTCTGGTGCCTTCCCCTGCTCTCTGGGTCTGAGACTCCTCATTACTACCAGGACCACGACTTGGCAGAGACAGAAGCCTATGGAACCCACCACAGTTGTCAAAGGTCACATCTAGGGTAGGTCTCCAGCAGCACCTGACTAATCCACGATTCCTGGGACAGCGTCACTGAACAATGCATGTTGTAAATACATACGCTGAGCTGTTCTTTCTGACTGCCGTCTTCTGGGATCACCAAAAGCACAGAGCTCACGCAGGCCTACGCCATGCCTTTGATACATTTACTTACTAATTAAAAGCATAAAATGCTGGTGCCCCGTATTATTTGTTTGCTTTTTATTTGATTTTGTTTTTAATTCCCCTTTGCCTAATAACATTATGATGCCTTTAACACGTCTCAATCCATAGCCAAGACATAGGAGAAACTAAGGTTACAGGCCAATTGAAACAGGAAATCTCAACCTTTGAGTATAGATTGGAACTAGACACAACTCTCTCACCTTCTATTCCAATACTTCAACAATCCTGACCTCTAAGCTTCTGATACTGTTTTTCCACAAACATTGCTGACGTTAGACCCTGAAATCAGTTTCCACAAGAGTTTTAATTAAAATAAAGCGCAACCCATCAGAATAGAAACACCACTTTAAGGACATTACTCTTAACCTCTCAAGTCAAACACAGCATTTGGCACACAGAAACCACATGAAAGTATTTGTCAAATCAAATTTACATACTATACAAAGAAATCCTGGAATCTGAAAAATCAGAGTGGATCATGGGCTTCAAGCGACCAGGGGAAAACACTATAGAATTCAACATTACTACGGGTACTATAACTGTAGTAGGTGAAAAACAGTAAGAAAATAATCTTAGCTCTTGTTAAAGAAGGATAAAGGGCCATCTTTACTTTTGCCCACGTTAAAAAATTGAGAAACAAAGCCTTTAGGAAGATGGCAACTTCATTGCGGTTGAAAGCGGATAAAACACACCAACAGGAATTAAGGTCTTTCTTGTTCCTTACCTTTTTCCAGTTGAATTTCCACGAGACTTCGAGACTCGGGAGGAATCGCCAGTCGCGGAATCGCCAGTCGCAGAAACGCTCAGCCGACCTCTGCGCGTGGAGGTTGCTCTCCACACTCGGAGCAGAAGTGTTCTTTGCGCTTTTCCTGCGTGACCGCTTTTAAAAGGGAGGGAATGGAGACGCTAATAAAGCCAGCCTGTTCCTTATTTCACATTCATACAGTAGGTAACTCACTCCACCTGGAGTGTGTTGAGGGCTGAACAAGAGGCTGGTGGTCAGGTACCTCCTATCTTAAAGGAATTAGAGCAGAGAGCTGCTGCTACTTAAGGTCCATTGAACACACGTTAGCTTAGAACATTTTCATATCTCCTACTACCCACGTTTGAGGTGGTGAGCAGGAAATTTTTTTTTCTGATTATTTTTATTTTTGATGGTTTGTACATAGTTGATTAGGGCGACAAGAGTCAAGGGCTATGTGAAGGTGGGTGAGACTCTTATTTTCTCATTCTCTTTTTTTTCCTTCCCTATCTGGGGGAAGGGTAGAGGTGAGGAGAGAAGCCACACCCAGCCTCCCAAACACCTGTGCACCCTGGGATGGAGAACAGCCACCTGACACCACTCCAGGGTCCCAGGTGTGGGACATTCTCTGAGGCTACTGCTCAAGAGGTCTCAGGAGTTAAACAGTTCTGAATTACTGATCTCGCCACTCCAAACACGATGAGATCTCTCCAGAATCCGCTGGTTCACATAGTTCACGTTAGAGTCTATTTGCCCAGATATTCACTGCCAACACTTGGCTGGGGTAGTTGATCAATTTGTTCTGTCCTCTGTCCTGTGTCCTCTGTTATGGTACCAGGTGTTCTCTGCAGACTCCAATAGACTGCCATATCCTCCATGTGCACCTGGATATGCTGTCCACTGCTCCATCTAGGCCACTGAGGAGGCCCAACTTTGACACATGCATTCCTTGGTCAGACCATGGAACTTAAATTCTCCATGGTTGGGGTTCTAAGTTCAGCAATTCAGTTCAGAGGATCCCCAAAGAAACTTCATCTGAGGTGATCCAAGACCGGATTTTTGAATGTGCTTGCCAATACAGGGTCCAGCACAGTCTGTCACCTCGATCAGCTTATGCACATGCTGGTGGTTGCAACTGTTGGGTCAATTCTGTCTCCAGTTTAGTCTTCTACACAAACCAATGGGTGGTGCAGCCCAGCCCAATCCTGCCCATCACACATTTGACCCTCACACAAACCAGTGGGAGCTGAAACCTAGTCTGAATGACCCCCAATAACCCCCACCAGGCCATTCCCCTACCCTGGTTGTTGAGCTTGCCAGTACGTACAGCAGACTAGACCAGCCTGTCCCATATCCCATTAAGTACTGTCAGTGGGCATTGAAGCCTCGTTCAACCCAATTAACCCATCTATCCAGCCCACACATGTGCTGGCTGGTGACACTCTTTCTAGCCATGCCTGTCCCAGTTCTGCTTCTCATGCTCATCATTTGGAGTATCAATCCAAGAAGGAGATGCCCAATGTTTCCCTTCTGGGCCCACTCCCATTCCCAGATCTTGCACCCTGCAGGTGGTTCTGCAGTTTGGCTTGACAGAAATTGTCCCTTGTGCCAGCGTCTGCCAGCTGATGCTGTGGCAGAGCATCCGCTCTGGCTTATGCATGCACCAGAAGGAATAGTCAACCCAGCCTGGTTTTCGCCTGATGCAGGTCGCATGAGGCCAACAGGTGTTGTAGCCTGAGCAGGGAATATTTTGTTCCTGCTTTTTTACAAATAAGAAATTAAGATACGGTAACACTCATACTCACATGCACTTAATTATGTCAAAATCAATGTGTAATCTGACCTTTTCCCAATACCAAATCAATTATTTTCCCAATGATCGGGTGTAGTCTTTGATAACTCTCAACCTATAACCCTTTTTAATTAAAACTATTTCAACACCTGTCTTCTATCTAGCTACTATCTATCCATCTATCAATCCATGAATGTTGTCTGTTCATCTCTATATCCATCCACTCATCCATGGAAGAAGGCCACTAGTAAAGGAACTTGGAATTAGAAGGCTCTGGCAGAACAGGCCTTGGCCCTGGCACCAATGACCTAGGTAATAATTTTGTGGGGTAAAGATGAATAAGGATTTTTAAGAATATGTGCAGAAATCATAAGACTAGCCCTCAACAGACTTTTATTAAAATATCCTACCTGAAAATAAAATTGAATAATTTGATTTTGAAAATCGAAGTATAACATAAACACAGAAAAAATATATTTACATGTTAGAGCCTGGCACAATGGCTCAATTGGTGCATTCCCCCTCTTCAAATTGCAAGCTCCCCTGTGGGCACTGGTTCATGTCCTGGCTGCTTCACTTCCTGCTGTGCTCTTCACTTGTGGTCTGGGAAAGCATTAGAGGATGGCCTTGGGAAAAAAGGCCTTGGGACCCTGCACCCGCGTGGGAGACCCAGAGGAGGCTCCTGGCTCCTGGCTTCAGATCAGCTCAGCTCAGCTCCACTGGCAGCTACTTAGGGAGTGAACCAGCTGATGGAAGATTTTTCTGTCTCTTCTTCTCTCTTTAAATCTACCTTTGCAATAAAAATAAAATCTTTTAAAAATATACACATATGTACATCTTAATTTAAAGTTAATGAAATTTCACAATTTAAATCACATATGCATAACTGATATCAGGTCAGAAAATAGAATATTACTAAATTCTTGTATATTCTTTTCTGAGCAGGACCACAGGGAAAGTTGATCCTAATTAATGTCCTTTCTTAGGAACTTCTCAGCACTTCCCTTTAGAATACTGAATGACTGTGTGTTCTAACTGTTGACTAATAGAAGAAAAGCCTTAAACTGTAGCAGAGTGGAGGCAGCAAATGGATTTCAGTTCCTTAGCAGACATCATGCTGGGGATTTTATAATGGACATGGGACTGATGATTCAGTTTGTCTGTGTAAAACAACCCTCAAAACATCAGAAATTTATTCATTACATGTGACATGATGAACAGTAGGTAGAATTTGTAAACTTGATTTTTGCTACACTCATCATGCTTTTGACTTTCTCCAAGTGTTTAATACACGTTTTATGAATCTCGTTCCAGGAAGTCATACATGCATGTTGATGAACAATTTTAACACAAACTGTCATAACTTTGAGTGGGAAGTGACCGAAATAGTGAAATCTATCATGCTAGCCAACTGAGTTCACAGTGTCAAATGCACCCATACTTTTGAGCCTCGTGTCAATATTTGTTTGCTCAGAATACTGCCGTATTTACTTCTCCAGGTCATAAGTTTTCTAATAATAGTATAGAAAGTATTTAATCTAAGCATGTTAACTGCTTACACAAAATACTTTAAAAATTTCCTCATAATTGTGCTTTAATTAATGGTAACACTCTAGGAGAGCAGGTATTTCTAATTCTACTTTTCATTTTTTTTCTCTGCATATGTTCTGTTTTTTTAAAGATGTATTTATTTTTATTGGAAAGCCAGACACACAGAGAGGAGAGATAGGACAATCTTCCATCCAATGATTTACTTCCCAAGTGACTGCAACGGCCAGAACTGAACAGATCCGAAGCCAAGAGCCGGGAGCCTCTTCTGGGTCTCCCACACAGGTGCAGGGCCCAAGGCTTTGGGCCGTCTTCCACTGCTTTCCTATGCCACAAGCAGGAAGCTGGATGGGAAGCGGGGCTGCCGGGATTAGAGCCAGCAGCCATATGGGATCCTGGCGCGTACAAGGTGAGGTCTTTAGCCGCTAGGCTACAGCACTGGACCCATGTTCTGTTTTGTTCTTCATAATGTCTCTATTGCCTTATGGCTTTATCTTGCAAATAATATCTCCTGTACCTTCTGAAATCTACAGCTGGTTTTTTCCTTTATCTCAGGAGATACAGAAGGCCAAATACATAGAGGAGGCACTTGAAAAACTTACTGCTAGAATTTTGTTGGTGCGAATGTTTCAAAATCTATACATAGCTGTTTAATAATACACATTTTCATGAACATTTTGAAGATTCTTGTATGCCAGGGTTTTAAAAATACTTCTGCACCCAAATAAACTTAGATTTGAGTTTCATTTGCACAGCTTTTTGTAGTATTGCTGAATACAGTGAATGCATGTGTGTGTGGATGGATGGGAAAGCAGTGCAGGTGGTTACTTTTGCTCAGTCAGTACCAATCAGCTGGAGAGGAAGCAGGAACCCAGCAGAATTGCTTTCTCTTTTCTTTTTACAATGTATGTATTTGAAAGGCAAGGTTGCACACACAGGAAAGATGGAGAGATGGAGAGATGGAGAGATGGAGAGAGAGAGAATGAATTTCATCTACTGATTCACACTCCAAATGCAGCTTCCCCCAGGTAATATGGGTTTCAGTAATTGAATCATTGCTCATGGCTTTCCCTGGTCCATTTTTAGGAAACTGGCAGAAACGCAAACACTAGAACTTGAGCTGTTGCTCCAGTACTGGATGCTGTTGGCTTATCCCATCATGTATTTCAGATCCTCACTGATCTTTAAAACTAGAATTTCTTGTTATCAATTTCAGATAGCATCTATTGCTATTGCTTTTGTTACTAAAGATGATTTAACTTTCTTATGCAACATAATTTATACTAATAAGCTTATTCCCATTTTCCCAAAAGTCTATCAGAATAATCTATTCTTTTAAATTCTACACTACTAGAATTTGCAAAAATTTTCTGCTAAGTGGGGTCTGTGACTGTGGCTTGGTTCTTCCTGGAGTAAGAAGTTTTCTCATTTGCCTAGTTTTTAAGTGTGTCTATTGATTTTTCTTTCTCTCCAGATGCTCAAGCACATCTGCCAACATCTGTTGATAATTTTGTGCACTCAAGGACCAGGACCATTGGGGAAAGTGCTACAGGCTGTTGTAGCACAGACAGCTAGCTCCCCGCAGCTTTCTCTACTGAGCACTCGAATGGGGGTTTCTCTGCTTCTTTGCTGCCTGCCTTCCACTTCTCTGCACGGTGTGCGCTCTGAAGGCTGTATAGCAGTTTGTGGGAGACAAACATGTTGAATGTTTGAAAATACATATTTACACTTCTATATTTGAAGGACAGGTTCTTGGATAAAAAATACCTAAGACCATTTTCACTGAGAATTTTAAAGGCACTGTTCTATCTCTGTTCCCCTTCCCCATTTTACTGTTGCTGGTGACAAAATGGATGCTCTCGGATCTGCTAACTCTGTGCTCACAACCTGAATTTTTCTTCTCAAAGTCATTGGGAGCTTCTACTATTTTAATGTCCCAGAATGTTGTGATTTGGTGTACCTTGTCTATTATGTTGTGCATGTGCCAAGGTATTTTTAGCCAGGAGATTTTTGTCCTCTGATTCTAGAACAACTGTATTATTTCTATGAAGATTTCTTAGTCCTTCTTGAATTTTTGTGATTTCAGACATTTCACTTTCTAGTAGTCTGATTCTGAAATTTCCTAACTTCTAAAAAGTTTTGCATTTTTCACTTGGTTTCAGATTTCTGAGACATTTTCACAACCTTGCCCCTGTACTGATTTGAATTTTGGTTGTTATTAATCTGCATTTCAGTGCTTTGAAGTTCTTTCATTAGTTCCCTCATGGTCTTTGTTGCTTGAGGACTATAATATATCATCTGATGTTTCTAAGGATGCTAGTCCTATACTTTCAAAGGTTTTCTTATGATTTTTACAAGTCACCTACTCTGTTTTATTACTGCTATTTGGAGCATATTTTTAATTGGAATTTTTCTGAATTACCTGTCAGTGTTCAGTTCTCCATTCATATTTGGAAGGCATATTAAAGAAGCAAATGTGGAAGTGCAGTTTGTTGATAGCTAACTCCGTGGTAAGATAACACGACAGGAAGGTGGCCTTGTGTACAAGGTATTCAGAGTTGTTTTTTTGTTTTTGTTTTTGTTTTTTGTTTTTTGTTTTTTTGGTCTGGAGCTGTGTAGTTGTATAATGACGTACCCTATAAACCTCTACCTTGGAGCAAACATGTAACTGCTAAATCGTGGTGTTGTCACTTGCTTCGATTTCGGCTGCATGCTTCAGCCCCGAGTTCTGCAGTATCTTTGGTTTTCAGCTTGTGAGATTTTCTGTGTGCAGAGGTGGAACAGAACTCATCCATAGTCCTGATCCTTTACAGCTGCCCCCACTTCGCCTTGTGTATTTTCCAAATATTTAGGGAGCTTCCTTGTTGTTTATCTTCTACTGACCCTTCTCAACTTCATCCTTGAATATGCTTCGAAAATGCTTTAATTGTCGATTTCTATGAGATTTCTGGAGGAAGAAAAAGAAGGTTCTTTGCTAAGAGTGTTTAATTCAGATTTTCATGAATGAAAGGAATCAAGGGCTACGAGTAACGGGGTAGGAAAATGTAATGCAGGAGTAGGCAAACCACTCTCTGCTGCGTACATGTGGCTTGTGGCAGATAAGCTAAGCACAGCTTAAATCACTTTTGCAGGATTGTGAAACAAAATTAAAAAAGAGACGTGGTGGAGGCCAAATGTGGCCATTTAATCTGAAAACAGCGGTCTTCCTTTTTGCAGAAAATTGTTGCTGATCTCCCCATTGGGGCAGCACACCTCAACAAGTAAAAACAGATTTATGATCTGGTCTTTTTCTGGCTCAAATCCCTGTAGGTACAGCTCAAAAAAGTATGTTCAGACTGCCTTATCAAGAATCAGCAACATTAACGAGAGCAAATATCACCAACAACAGTTGCAACTTAAGTTGCTAGAAGCTCTGAAATCTACAGGAAAGAGCTGGCGTGGATTGGCTCATGCCTCGCTGGGTGGGACACAAAGATTAGTTACTCCTCACCATGGTGTTGAGGATTTTCCTGCACATCCCCCCCCCCAAAAAAAATGTTCTGCACCTTAAATGTCGACAAATATCTTGTTAGAGTTACAAGCCAGTCTAGATTATCCTAAAATCTGCCAAGATCAGCAAAATTATACTTCAACACAACAAATGGCTAAATACTAAAATGAAATAGACACGAGACAGCTGAATGGTACCTTATAGCCATTTTAAGGTATATAGCAGCTGGTCCTGTATATAAACTATAAACTAAAATTGAAATGCCAATGAGCTAATCATAGGTTGTGGTTAGGACTTGCTTTTTTTTTTAACATACAGGTTACTCAAAACCATGTCAATTCCATAATATTGCAAATTGCTGTTGATGTTATATTGGGACTCTTAATTGACTGTCATGATATTCTACCAGCTCTAACTTCAGACCACAAATGGTCTCCCCAAGAAACTGTTCAACCCATCTGGACAATAAGTAGCTGGACTCTATGCTTGGTATATGTTTGCAAGGACAGAATCCTGATTGAATTTGAACTGTAATACTGCATCAAGGTGGAGGAATCCACCAGGGGGGAGAGGAGTGGGGAGGGTTGGGGGGATTCCCAGAGCCTATGAAATTGTCACATAATGCATAATAATTAATAAAATAATTAATAAATAATTAATAAAATAATTAATTAAAAAGATATAGTAAACAGTTTCATTTTAAATCTATCTTTGTCTGGAAGCAGAAATGCATACCACACTACATCCTCACATCTGAATGTTAGTCTCCGTTTCACAGCTACTGTACATCCCCTTAAATGAAAAGTCATGTTTCAAAATCAACAGTAGAAAGAAAAGAGGAAATTTACAATGCCATGAAGTTAAATGACATGTTACTAGATATGACAGTCTCCATTACACAGCTACTATACATCCCTTTAAATGAAGAGCCACAAAACAAAATCAACATCTGGGAGAAAAAAGAAATTAACAACACCAAGAAGTTAAATAACATGCTATTAAATGACTAATGTGTAGCTGAAGAAATGAAAATCAAGAACCTTCTTGAAGAAAATGATACTACCGTATGATATATGAGTCATTGAATGATTTAATCAGAAGGAAGTGTTTTGAAGAGATGAAACTAACAGAGAATAACAAAACCCATGTGATATAGTTTCCGCTAATCTTTGTTGAAGTGTGTCTCCTCCAGACAATAAGCAGATGGGTTTTGTTTTTTAATCAAGTCTACTACTCTATGATGTTTGATTAAGCTTTAGCCATTTACATTCAGAGTTTAATATACATGGGTGTTACATTGGTCCTGTCATTTTAGCAATGGGGTGTTCATTGGTTTAGTCTTCTGCTGTCATTTTACTGAGATGTTCTTCCCATTTGCCTTTGGTTTTGGTAAGTGCTATTCCTCTTCTCTGCCAAGAGAACATCTTGAAGTATCCTTTGTAGGGCAGGTTTGGAAGAGGCAAATTCTTTGAACTTTTCTTTACTGTGGAAGAATCTTATTTCATTTTCAAAGACAAAAGATAGCTTTGCTGGATGTTATCCTGGGCCGAAAATTTTTTTCTTTTAGAATCTGGAATATGTCACTCCATTCTCTTCTTGCCTGTAGAGTTTCCTGTGAGAGATCTCCTGTAAGCTTAATTGGCTTTCCTTTATATGTCAATTGATTTTTTTCACATGCGCATTTAAGGATCTTTTCCTTATGTTCAATTGAAGAGAGCTTGATGATCATATGTTGTGGTGAAGATCGCTTTTGGTCAAGCCTGTTGGGAGTTCTGTGCCCCTTCTGGAACTTGTTTCCCAATTCTTCCTCTAGATTAGGGAAATTTTCCTTTATTATTTCATTAAATACATTTCCAAACTCAGCTTCTCTTTCTGCACCTTCTGGGACTCCCATAACTCTTAGACTTGGCCTCTTAAGAGTGTCTTTCAATTCTTGAATACTATTTTTTTTAATTATTTATTATTTAACTTCAGTAATTACATTGTATTATGTGACACAGTTACATAGATACTTGGGTTCTCCCCACCCCTCCCCAAACCCTCCCACCATGGTGGATTCCTCCACCTTGTTGCATAACCACAGCTCAAGTTCAGTTGAGATTTCCCCATTGCAAGCGTATACCAAACATAGAGTCCAGCATCTTATTGTCCAGTCAAGTTCAACGGCTTCTTAGGTATACCCTCTCTGGTCTGATGACAGAGCCAGCAGAGTATCATCCCAGTCAATTGAAAGCTCCAACATACCATCAGCAAAAATTTACATCATTATGGAATTAATTGACATAGTAATGAGTAACCAATATGTTAAAAGTAAATGCGGGTTCCCAGCCACCTTCTGTGACCACCTCACCTATACTTCAATTTTAGTTTATACACAACATATAACATTCAAAACATAACATGTTATACATAACATCATATCATCTTAAATTAAGGCAAACATGTGGTATTTAACCTTTTGGGATTGGCTCATTTCCCTTAGCATTATGGTTTCCAGTTTGGCCCATTTGGCCACAAAGAACTGCATTTTGTTTTTTTTAATAGCTGAGTAGTATTCCATGGAGTAGATGAACCATAGCTTTCTTATCCAATCCTCTGTTGATGGGCATTTTGGTTGTTTCCATGTTTTTGCAATTACTGATTGTGCTGCTATGAACATAGGAGTGCATGTTGGTTTCTCATAGAACAAATGTTCTGGATATATTCCTAGGAGTGCTATTGCTGGATCATACGGTATGTTGAATTTGAGTTGTTTGAATATTCTCCATACTGATTTCCATAGAGGCTGTACCAGCCTGCAGCCCCACCAGCAGTGGAGTAGGGTTCCCTTTTCCCCGCAACCTTGCCAACAAGTGTCGTTGGTGCTTTTATTCATGTGGGCCAGTCTTACTGGCGTTATCAAAACAGCGTGGTACTGGCACAAAGATAGAGAGGAAGATCAATTGAATACTATTTTTGGCCTGATCCAGCTCTGCTTCCAGCTTTTTGTTTGCTTCCCCCTGGTGGCAGGAAATACCTTCCAATTCTGAGATTCTTTCTTCTGCTTGCTGCATTCTATTTTGGAGACTCTCCACTGTACTTTTAATTTGCTCTACTGTGTTCTTAATTTCTGATATACCATCCTTGATTTGCTTTATTGCTTCCTTAAATTCTTTGAACTCTTGCATAAGCTTCTCATAAGATTCTCATCAGAATCTTTAAAATGAGTCTTATGGATTCTGTGTGCCCCATTTTCTCGATGCCTTCCTCAGTTAACTCTGAGATTGGCATAGGGTTTTGCTCCCTTGCAGGAGAGTTGTCGGCAATATTCATTGTGCCTTTGTCTCTTCTTTTGCTCTTGATCATTGTACTTCTGGTTAGCAGAGTCTTCTCCTTGGGGCAGATTTCTAAGCTTTGTCACCCACAGGGCTACAATGCGATTTTACTTATTGCGGTTGGTACACAACTTTTCTTGCAGCCACTTGTGCCACAACCTCCAGCAAGTTCCAGGTCTGGGTTCTTATGTCAGATTTGCACTGTGGTCTCCACAGCCCCAGCTCTTGGCTCACCACTCACCACCTCCTGTGATACCGTGGTGAGGCTGCAGCGTTGTCTCTGCAACCTTTCTCCCACTTCCAGTTGGAGCAGGCCCCAGGATTAGAGAGACACCAGGTGTCCTATATAATTAGGTCGTTGGTGGCGCTAATCTTGTCAGAACCTGTTGGATATTAGGTCTGGGTGCCACACGGACCTATTTTGACCCGTACGATGACACAGTCAGTATTATTTTCCTGTGGGACCAGTGCAATCTCGACCTCAGCAAGTTCTCGCGAGATCAGCACATGTGCAGTTCACTGTTGTCCCCTGCAGTCCTAAAGCTATTGCCACAGTGCCCAAAATGGTGCCTGCCGTACAACCACTAAGGTTCTTGATTTGCTGGCCGTCAGATCCGAGGGCTACCCAGACCTGCCCTGAGTGGAACAAGTAGAATGCCACATCATTGCAGTACACCCAGACAGAAATGAGCTCGCTCCCAGCTCAGCGCATGCTCAGTTCTCTCCCTCGCCCTTTCCTCTTTATGCAAAATGGCGCCCAATTCAGCTCTAGGGGGGTGACTGGACTGTGAAATCCACTCTGTTCCTGCACTGCCCATCTGAGATCTGCTGCTCTGTCTCTGCTCCTGGTCAAATCAAACGGACCAGCAGAATGGACAGGCAGTTCTTTGTCTGGGTTCACCTCCCCAGCTCCCAGTTAAAGTCCCTTCCCACCTGGTTGCTGGTGGAGTTCCGGCTGCTGTGGAATTCAGATTGCCATGCTGGAATATCAGTCTCTGCAACACCACACCGTTGTGTCAGCTGCTTTCCTGTGTCTGTCAGTCTCCAGGTACCCCTCTGCCATTGTTCTGTCCTTTCCTATTTCCTGAAATATGTCCTCTCTGCTTCATCCTGGTTAAATGTTTTTCTGTCTGTATAAACATGTCCTTACCCTATTCCGGCATCTTGATTCTAATGGCCACTATTTTCAATCCTCGGAATGGACTTGCCTGGGTCTTTCTAGCTAATGACTCAGCAGGGTTCAGTCTGGCCTATGATCCATTCCTTAGGGTTGCTCAATATGCCTTCTCTACCAGGTTTATCCAAACTTGTGACAACTGAATTCAAACCATGCTGGTAAACGGAGGTGAAGGGTAGTTGTTTTGGTTTTCAGAGTAACATCCCGTGCAAGGGTTGAGCTCTCTTATCCACTTAGGCACAAATACTAACTAGCTGTGACCTATAAGGATGAACTTCAGTGAACTCAGCAGTTTTTTAAATTTAAGTTTTCTTGGGGAATTAATTAGTTTAATTTGAGGAAACATTAATCCCATGTCAAACAAAATACATCATTCTTAATCTTAAATTTTTCAACATGAATAAGGGCATTTACAACATACACTCACACTCACACACACACAACTTTAAGTGTTGGTGGACAGCAGAAAGAGCAATTGAAAGATTTGCGTTTCCTTTTCACTTCTGTCATTTTCTTTGTTTTACTCCCAGAAACAGCTGGAACAGAGAATCCTGTCCCCTCACAAGAAAAGAATTTAGACGTGAAACAGAGCAGTGTGAAGGAAGCAACCAAAGTCCACCTAAGCAGTACACCTGACAGGCCAGGTGGGCAACTCACAAAGGAACTGAGTGCCTAATCTACATTGATGCTGGAGTTTTTTTGGGCTGGGGATCTATTTCTTATATTTCTCTTTGCCCCTTCTTGTTCGGGAATATGGCTGGACAAAGGGCTTTTAGGATTGAAATTCCCTGCAAGGTTTCATTGCACTTGGTGGTAGGCCAAGAAGACTTCCCTGGAATGTGGGAGTGGAGAATGCTGGGGCTCCTCTATGGCTGGTTGCTGCCTAACGGCAGGACTTTAGATGCGCAAAAGCCAGGCGGCTTCGAAAGCCTCATTCGAAGGCTGCTGCGTTTCTTCCAGTGCAAACTTCTGGTTTCACTTTAGCCTTTTTCAAACACATAAGCTAACTAATATCTACCTTCTTCTGGAATAGTTTTTTAAAATATTAATAGGTGAAATCTGAAGGCCCACTTATTGATTATATAAGTATTTTTCCTCAAAAGGATTTAAAATTAACATATGCAAGTTGATTCTTATGTTTTAAAAATGACTTGAGTATCCTTATCATTTAAGAATTTTAAGTGACAAAACCCAGAACTCATTTAAGCTCATAATTATGTGGAAAAAATTACCTGAATCTCATGCTAATAGTTCTAATTTCAAACAAATTGTGATGATTTGATACAAAGTCATAATTTTGTGTGGCATAACATTTAAGAGTGAGACTGTGTGCAACTTTGAGTTGTTCTAAAAGTGCCTTTGTTATTTGCACAGTCAATATCCATGACATTCATATTTCTTCAGAAATAATTCAAACCATGTACTATATATATAGCTCAAGGAAAACTTTTGGATGCTTTAAAATATTTAGCTGCAGCCAAGCTTTGATTTGATAAATGTAATAATAGTGTTTTCATTGCTTAGGATGACCAGCCTATTCAGAGATGTGTGAAAACTGATGAATTCCTGAGATTTGAAAAAAAATATTTATTTTTATTTGAAAGGCAAATTTTACAGAGAGGCTTTCCATCTATTCGCTTACTCCCCAAACGGACACAGTGGCTGGCGCTGAGCTGATCCAAAACAGGATCCAGGAGCTTTTTGGGTGTCCTACATGAGTGTTGGGGTGCAAGGACCCAGGTGACCCTCTGCTGCCTTCCCAGGTCATAGGGAGCTGGATAAGAACTGCAGCAGCCTGGACATGAACCGCTGCCCATTTGGGATGCTGGCATCACAGGCGGAGGAGTAGCCTGCCCTATTGCTAACATTTTAAATGCCAGGTTTGGGGGATGTTTTGTTATGAATTCCTATTGTTATCTTAGGCAACTGATGCAGCAGTAGGCACACTGAAGCAGGAGACTATCCTAATAAACACCTAAAAGGGAACAAAACCAGACTTTAAATGTGGCATGGAAACTGTTAGCGAAAGCTGGAAAATAGCTAAAGAAATTGCTGAAGTAGACTTCAAAACTTGTGATCCCCTGGAAAAACAATTTGTAAAGCTGTTGTGGTAATCAGAAAATGGGAAAGTACATAGTGAAATTTTGGGTTATAAACAAGGGGATGTGTACAGAGAATATTAAAACAGCTTTCTCTTATGAGCTGTGTCTGATGATATGCTACATGAAGTGGATGAGGTAGAGAAAATATTGGACACTTTGCAAGCAGAATGTATTGTGATGGAAGAGGCCCAAGTGGGAGGCCCAGAGGAAGCTCCTAGCACTTGGCTTTGGCCTGGTACAATGTTGGCAGTTGTGATCAGCTGAGGAGTGTACAGTGGGTGGAAGAATCTCTCTCTTTCTCCTTTCCTCCCTTTCTCATTCTCTGTTATTCACTCCCTCTTAACTTTCAAAATAAACAATTGTTTTTAAAAAATCCTAAGGACCTTGTTTCCCAGCTGTCCACTGGACACAAACCAGCACTATTAGCTCTAAAGAATGGACATGTTTCAGGAGAATCATAAGTGTGAATTATATCAATTGAGGTGTACTTCAGTTACTTACAGGACACTTATAAAAATAGAGAATATATGATTAAAGTGTTACTAACTTGGGCTAAAAGGATGTGATACTATTGAAACTATCAAATGCTCTTTGGAATCATAATTTTCTTTGAACAGAAAGTAAGCTAAAAAATCTGACTAAAGACTGCATGATTCTTCGTTCTCATGGGAGTTTTGATGAAACCAGGAACAGATAGATACGTTGTAGAGCAGATTTTCTCTTGGTTATTAATGTCACATAAAAGTAAGAAGAGAAGGAACAAGAAAGAGTCTGTAAATATGAATAATACATAAGTAGATGGGATGGGAAGTAAGGGATGGAAGGAATATGGGTAGGAGAGAGAGAGGGAGGAGAGAGATAAGGGAGAGAAGAGGGCAAGGGAGAGGTGGAGAGACAGAGAGGAAATGTGAGAAAACATTCAATAATCCTGCTCCAGAATGGCTTTACTATTATGGGCTTGTTAGGAACAAGGGGATGAAAAGATCGAATACAGATCTTGCCCACACAACATGCTGCCAAACACACACTTCTGCTATTACAGTGCTAACTACTGTCAATGATCTTGGGATTATGCCATATGAATACATATTGTTCCAACTGCTTGATGCTGAAGTTAGACTGTCGAGGTCATACATTAGAATTCCAGAGCTTGTCAGTGGAATGTTTTCCCACCGTGGAAAACTCCAAGAGGGCTGTCATCCTTTGAAGGACCTCCTTCTGACCCAGGATACATATGATGCCCTTCTTGAGCCAAAACGAATTAGTGAGGAAGACATTTGCAGAATTCCAGTGGATAGACTGCATTTTTCATGTACAGTTTTTGCCTACAGTCGTATGTCTTTCTGAGTGTTAAGAATGTAATGCTGAAGTCAAAGTTGGCCAAACTGCATTTGAAAAACAGTAAGCATGAGAAAGACCTTAAGGGTTCCATCATATTCGACTGACAGAAAGAGACAGTTTCAACTGCACTGGGGAGAATAGGTCAAATAGATTTAGACAATTCAATCTCCATGTTCGTTGGGTTAACGATAGTTGTAAAACAGAAGAAACCATACAACCAGGTCAGAAGAATGATTCAATTAAGGAACTCTCTCTCTCTCTCTCTCTCTCTCTCTCACACACACACACACACACACACCCCTTGATGGTTATTTTGCCAACGCATGTGAAAACATACGCATGTGTCTGAGAGTACAGCCTTCCCAGGAAATGGTGACTGGCAATCCATGGCAGTGGCTTTCCAGGTGTGGTACGCTGTGCACAGGGTGAATGCATCAAACAGAAGATTTCACTGCTGAGACAGTGAAAAAGGAAAATGCAGTAAGCATACTCTACAGTGTATGAGAATTGTAAAACTGAAGGAATACCATTAAAGAATTAGTGTCCCTTTACTGGGAAACCACTGTTGGGAGAATATTGCCACATCAGGTGTCAAAAACATGAATACTTTGGAAGAAAAGTATTTGGAGCATATAGGTAATTTTGTATGCTAGGAAAAGAATATATTACAGAGAGATGTTAAACATACAGGACCAAGGAAATTATTTATTAGTGTTAAATGAAGGTATATTCTAATTTATAATGTGTATGAGAAGACAGTTATGGGGTTTTTGAAAAGCCGTGTGAAGCTAGAGGTATAACAAGATGAGAAATTGATCCCAGCATATCCTGAACTATTTAACAACTCTGACTAAAATTCATACTTGAATAGGTCTCATGAACTCTTCTAAAAGAGGACAACTTACTGAAAAAAGAGACTTGGCATGAGTGTTTATGGAACCCGTGATTCTAGTGACTCCATTTTCTGTCATCTTCCCCATTTTGCTTAACAAAAAATCACTGTGTGTTTTAAATTCAGAGAAATCATGTTTGCTTAAGAATTTCAGGGATTGACCTCGGTGATGTTGGCTAAAGTTTTGGAACATCAGATAAGTTTAACTCAAAAAAACGTATGACCGCCAGATGTAAATAATCAAGCCGATGCCACCCAGACCATTGCCACTCAGACCTGGAGCTGAAGAAATTCAAGATAGTTATCAGAAAAAATCATGTGAGCCTGCAAATAGTGAAGCAAAAACATGTTCCTCCCTCACTCTTAATTCTTCTTTACAAGTGCTTCTGATGAGTTAACAGCATGCAATTTTCCTGCACCAACTCTTGTCTTTCAAGCATTGGCTTTTGAGCAACCATTAGCTAGAGCTGCTTTCAGTAACCCTTAGGAAGTAGAGCAGTTCCAATGTACTGAGCACAGGTTTCAATGTCTATGCCTGAGATACTGGAGATATATATATATATATATAATATATATATACATTAAAATATATATCTGCTATTGGACCAGATTATATATAGAATATAGAAACATAGAATATAGAAATATAAACACATATAAACATACAAATATCAAATATATACATATATTTATGTGTTGTATAAATATATGTAAGATATATAAATAAATATATATAAATACATATTTTAGGGAAAAAAGACCCCAAACAAATGTTGTTGAATCATTATTTATGGACTATGTGATGCTAAGATAACCAAATCCAATCCATAGCTGAGTGGACGTTCTGGGGAAACGTGTGTGAATCACTCTCACGACACACAGTGGCACCTGGAGGGTCTCCTGGGCTCTCTCAGGGTTCGCTCATTTTGTGGCATTTGGGATATATAGAGCAGGAGGCAGCACCTTTACTACTCTGTCCTCTTCAGTTGCTTCTCAGTCATTATCAAATGCTAACAACAGGTCACCAACCTCTGCAAGCTCCAAGCCCAAGCTTCTATTCCTTGTGTAACTCAGGATGCTGGTCCTTACTTGAGATTTGTATTTTGGGGGGGAACTCTGATGTATGCACAAGTAATTAAAAGTGTTTTCCTTTTATTCTGCTTTGTGTCGATTTAATTCATATCCCAGAACCTATAATTATGAAGGAAACGTTTTCTCTTCCTTACTCATATCTTATACAACACAATAATAGCTATAAACTATATTTATAACCATAACATGTTCTAAGTATGTTCAAATTATACATCATTATATCGTCCTTCTCCTTCCGATAGTGTCTTAAGCAAAGGAATAAACTATGCTGTTGTTTTCATATTGAGATCTTGATTTGTAATTTTATTCTCAGTAGTACAGTGTCTTTTTTTTTTTAAGATTTATTATTATTGGAAAGCCGGATATACAGAGAGGAGGAGAGACAGAGAGAAAGATCTTCCATCCAATGTTTCACTCCCCAAGTGAGCTGTAACAGGCCGGTGTGCGCCAATCCGAAGCCGGGAACCAGGAACCTCTTCCAGGTCTCCCACGCAGGTGCAGGGTCCCAGTGCCTTGGGCCGTCCTCGACTGCTTTCCCAGGCCACAAGCAGGGAGCTGGATGGGAAGTGGAGCTGCCGGGATAGAACCAGCGCCCAAATGGGATCCTGGCGTGTTCAAGGCGAGGACTTTAGCCGCTAGGCCATGCCACCAGGCCCTCCAGTGTCTTCTTTTAAAGATTTATTTTTATTGGAAAGTCACATTTACAGAGAGAAGGAGAGACAGAAAATCTTCCATTGGCAGGTGCTGGGATCTGTGCAGTGGGTGTGGATGACATGAAGGTGTGAAGAGAATAGCTCCCATGTTGGCAAGGCCACAAGCAGCTTCCAGCTGTATGGCAAGGCCTGGTGGATAGCTTTCCAAGCACAGTGACGCAGTTTCACCCCCTTTGCATGAACACTCAACCTCCCCACTAAGAATTCTGTCGTCCACTGAGGCATTGTTGTTTGCCCCTGTGA
Source organism: Ochotona princeps (assembly GCF_030435755.1). Lineage (NCBI taxonomy): Eukaryota > Metazoa > Chordata > Mammalia > Lagomorpha > Ochotonidae > Ochotona > Ochotona princeps. The sequence continues at coordinate 151,160,964 of NC_080833.1, read as the reverse complement.
GATGGGTTTTGCAACTGATGTGAGCTTGGGAATTAATATTGCTGATAATGTCTTGGTGAATGGGCCTTTAACAATTTACACACAGGAGCACAACTAAACCCATGCCATTTCTGGACACCTTATTGTGTGCCTAACCATTTCCTCAGAATCTGGCCCAGACATGTAGTGTACCTTCTGGGAAAGGGCTTGAAAATATCCTAAATATTAGTCAAAGTGATAGGAGTATGAGCTGAAACTGCTTTGGTGATTAACACAATTACCGCGATCTTATTGGGATCATAGCCTGTCCTTGCAATTCTTTGATGCATAGAAAATGTATCTGAATCAGTTGCTTTTATGATTTTGGCTAGAGGAACTTATGGATGCTTTTATTAATAGAGATGTGCTTTTAATTATTGATTGATTGCTTATGGGGTTGTAGAGCCTATAGTTGTAAGGGGATTTAATCTTTGTAACTTTTGTCTTGAATCTTTATATTTTTTTTTCCCATGTGAAATTTTTCCCATTCAGTGATGGGTAAATTGTAGAAATAAAAATATAGTAGGAATGTATTACTGATTAGCAGGCAATCACATGTGTCTTGGCCTTGGAGTCCTGGTCATCACTCCATGGCCACTACTGAAAAATGAACAATGGTTTGCTTTGAAGAATATGAACATATTTGCAGAATCATCTTTAGGGGCACCTGCTTAATCATGAAGTAACAAACAGTATGACCAAATGTCTGCATGCCACCTTAGTCATGAAGTAAAAATAGAAATACTTGTGCAGAAGCTTGTGATGTGGCTAGGTAAATAAAAAAGACAGCTTCTTGAGCTGTGTCTGTGTCTCGTGTGTCTTCTTTTCGCCGACTCCACACACCCTTCTCGAGGTCTGAACTTGGCTGGAGCTGGCCTCTGGCAGGCTGGTTCACTTGCCAAGTGGCTGCAAGGCTGGAGCTGAGCTAATGCAAAGCCAGGAACCAGGAGCTTCTTCCAGGTCTCCCACATTGGTGCAGGGTCCCAAGACTTTGGGCCACTGCTGACTGTTTTCCCAGGCCACAATCAGGGACCTGGAAGGGAAGTGGAGCAGCCGGGACAAGAACTGATGCCCATGTGGGATTCTGGTGCATGCAAGATGAGGATTTAGCCACTAGGCTATCATGTGGGTACTGGGGTACATTGTTTTTTTAGAAAAGATTTGTTTATTTGAAAGGCAGAATTACAGAGAAAAAGAGATTGGGGAGAGAGGAGTGAGGAAGGAAAAAGAGAGAACGGGGAGAGAGAGAGAGAGCCTTCCACGGATTCATCACTCAAATGGTCCCAACATGTGTGGCTGGGTCAGGCTGAGACTGGGAGCTTGGAACTCCATCTTGCATCCTGGTCTCCTACATGGATGGCAGGGCCCCAGCTTGTTCTATCTCCTGATCTCTCAAGCATATGAGCAAGGGAGCTGGGTGAGAAGGGGAGCACCTGGGACTTGGACTGTGTTCAAATGGATGTTGCTGTTAGAGGTGACAGCTTAACATACTATGCTACAACCAGCACCTGCTGGTTTATGTGTTTAAAGGGCAAGACTTTTCTGTTCTGTCAGGAAGGCCTCTCACATACGCAAATTATAATCTGTGTGCTGGCCTGAAAAGTACAAATAGAGAAAAATAGAGTGCTTTTTCTCTTTTATTTTGTATTTATGATTACAACTAATCATACTTCTAATCATATATATGTATATATATATATATATTTTTTTAATTTTAAAATTTCATTTTATCACAGTTTCTTAGGCTCTGGGATTCCCCCAACCCCTCCCCAAGCCCTCCCCCTATATTGAATTCCTCCATATTGTTACAGTAGTACAGTTCATATCCAGTCATGATTCCTTCATTGCGGGCATGGACCATGCAGAGAGTCCAGCATCTTATTGTCCAGATAAATTCAACAGTTTCATTGGAAGATCATCCTTGGTCTGAAATATTTTTAATTTTTATTGGAAAGTGAGATATACAGAGAGGAGGAGAATTCATTTATATATAAAATTTTAAGACTACAAATTGGGGGCCAGGTGCAGTAGCCTAGTAGCTAAAACTCCTTGCCTTGCATGCACCAGGATTCCATATGGGTGCTATTTCTAATCTTGCCGGCCCTGCTTACCATTTAGCGCCCTGCTTGTGGCCTGGGAAAGCAGTTGGGGATGGCCCAAGGTGGGAACCTGTACCCATATGGGAGAACCGGAAGAGGCTCCTGGCTTCAGATCAATTCAGTTCCAGCTGTTGTGGCTACTTGGGGAGTAAGTCAGCAGAAGGAAGATCTTCTTCTCTGTCTCTCCTCCTCTCTGTGTATCTGATGTTGTAATAAAAATAAATAAATCTTTTTAAAAAAAGACTACAAATTGGGATAGACTATGTGGAGTAATAGGCTAATCTTCCACCTGGCATCACCAGCATCACACAAGGTCTCTGGTTCCAGTCCTAGCTACTCTACTTCTTATTCAGCTCTCTGCTTATGACCTGGGAAAGCAGGAGAGGATGACTCAACTCTTTGGATCCCACACCTGCATGGGAGACCTGGAAGAAGTTCCTGGCTCCTGGTTTTGGGTTAGTTCATGTCTGGCTGTTGTGGTCACTTGGGGAGTGAGTCAGAGGATGGAAGACTCTGTTTCTGCCTCTCTCACTGTAATTCTGACTTTCCAAGTAAAATAAATGTTTTATTTAAAGACTTTAAAATACAGGTCCTCAAAGTACAGAATATTCAGAAGAATACATCTTGGAAAGAAAGAAAGAAAAGAATAAGAGCAGATGTAGATGTATTATATTCTGTTGAAAAGGTAAGAAAAAGCTAAAAAGCATGAAGGCAATCAGGAAAATGAGATGTTATACATGGAAAAATGTAAATAAAAATTGTAGCATACTTCTTACTAAAAGCTATACAAGCCAATACATAATAGGCTAACGTTTTTCATGATCTGAGAGAAAAGCTAAATATAGCAAAATCCAGGAATTTTGTACCAAGTTAATACACAACTGAGAAATTAGGGGGAAGTAAATATTTTCATGCAAGCAAAAATATAAAATTCTTTACCAGAAAATTTCACTGTAAGAAAAATCAAAGGAATTTGTTTTTAATAGTAAAGGGGTATATCAAAGGGAAATGTGAATCCATCTACACAAATACTAAAATAGCTGATAAAATGGTGGTGAATATAATTTTTTTTATTTGTGTTATTTTAAAAGGCTAAGAAACATATGAAAAGATGCTCAGGCTCCTTAACCATCAGAGAGATACAAATGAAAACCACACTGAGGTACCACCTAACTCCAGTGAGACTGGTCTACATTCAGAACTCTACTAACAACACCTGCTGGCGTGGATGTGGGGAGAAAGGCACCCTCCTTCACTGTTGGTGGGAGTGTAGGCTAGTACAACCACTGTGGAAGTCAGTATGGAGAGTGCTTGGAGAACTGCAAATAAATCTGCCATGTCCCACTCCTAGGAATATAACCAATAGAATTGAAATCTGCATATGAGAAGGGGTTCTGTAATTCTATATTTGCAGCAGCACAATCCACAATAGCAAAGACATGGAAAAAATCTAGATGTGCATCCAAGGAAGAGTGGTTAAAGAAACTGTGGTACATTTACTCCATGGACTATTAATCAGCTATTAAGAAGAATTAAATTATACTATTTGCAAGTAGGTGGTCCCAACTAGAGACCATTATGCTCAGTGAAATGAATCAATCACAAAAGAACAAATTCTACGTGTTCTCTCTTATATAAGGAAACCAGCATGGAAAGTCTAACTTCAATAATCCGATCCATACTGTTTTTTGTTGTTTGTTTGTTGTTTTGGGTATATCCCATGTGTTTTGATGTTTGTTGTTTCAGTTTTGTTTATTCCAATTAATTTCTTTTCTCTTGTCGAATTCATCACTGGCTCATGCATTACACGGTGGCATCATTTTCCCAAGAGACTTTTGTGTTTCCTTTGTGTCACCCATGTGTTGGTTTCTCAGTGACACATTTTCTCTTGGTTCATTTGTTGTTGTTGTTGTGGTTGTTCTAACTCATACCAGTTGTTGACCTTGTTTCATGGCTTCTCACTTATGGTAATACATAGTGGTGGAGTACTGGGCTCTATCAAATACAGATGTGGGGGTATAATGGAACATGCATCTCTGCTTCCATATGAAAGATGGATTCCCAATGAAACTGTTGGCTATCTGTAGACAATGGGATGCTGGACTTTCTGACATCTGTACCAGCAATGTCAGGGAACACTTAAATAAGAGACTGATGGAATTATGATTCCTTTTGAAGGACTACACCATTGTAGTAAAATGGGGAAAATATGTGAGGGGTGGGAGTTTCAGGGGGAATTCCAGCCTATATGAAATTGTACCACATAATTCAAAATTAAAAATAAAAATATATTTAAGGAAAAGACAATAAATAGAAATAAAATAGAACCTCAATGCAAAAGCAGGATGCAAGCTCGTGTCTGTCTTCCTTAGTAGAAGGTGTCCTTGCTCACGCCTTATCAAAGGGAATTCGTTGACCTATCCAGCTGACTGTATATGATTTTCATTCCTTGACTCAGAGTCATTTACTTCTCCAATACAGAAGAACCTCCATGGCCACTGTTGTCCTGGTGGTGATTTTCAGGGAAACTCCAGGTCCAGGCAAAATATAACTGCCACCTTCACATACCTCCCAGAGCAACTAGAGCCCATCTGGGCATCACAAAATCCCTAAAGACCACAGCTGTCAAAGGGAAGCCATGAGCTCCACTGACCAACCAGGAACCTGGACCCAAGGCTGAACACACACTTCCCAGCCCCAATTGCAATCTCTAAGAACCCATTACCTCTAACTCCTCTGGGAGTCCAGAAATTGAGCAAAATCTGTCCAGTCCTTGCTCTGTACTTTTCGATAATACCTACTTTCTTCTACCACCCCAATGTCAGTGATTGGCTTTCTGTGGGTTAACAACAAAGCCTGAAATCAACTTGAGGCTTTTCTCAGCAATAGGCGTAGGAATTGGGCATGGCCTCTGTCAATATCTTTAAGGCCTTTAAAGACTGAATTCTCACTATAATAAGAATATAATTGCTATATATTAAGCTAATATAGTAAAAATATGATTTTTGTAAGAAGACTTATTCCTGGAATGAGATTCTCTTAAGCTGTGCTACCTACCTGATTTTGTCATGATTTGTGGACTTCATAACACATGTTTTAATCCAGGCTACCGAACAGCATGTCAGCTGCACAGAAAGGGGTTGAGGTTGTACAGTGAAGGTGGGGCTCCAGCCCAGCATAGGATAAATCATTCATCTGTGGCTTCAGCTTCTCTGCTCTTGTCATTCCCTTACCCACCTTATAGTCACAATTTAATAATTGAATTGAGAGAGCCTAAACTTGGTCATAAATGACTGTAGATGTTCTTTTAAGCCCCCATCATATCTCATATTAGGGACTTGTTCAAAACATTCAGGAAAAGATTTCTTTCTGTAGTGGCAAGTAAGGATGTGCACCTTGAACTCATTAATGAGACAATTCAAACACTTAGGGAACCCCAGGACTTTCTGTAATTTCAATTTTGGTCTAGATACTAAACTCCCAAGGGAATGATTGTTCTCCAGAAACCATTAAGTCATGATACTGAGTACAATAAGCAGTGTTGTTTTAAAAACCCCCTTTCCTTTTTTTTTTTGTTTTGATGCAGATGATTGTCAGTGTAAGTCTATAAAAGTCTGTGGGATGAACAGAAAACATGAGAACTGCTAATTTCAATTGAAGCAGTTAGGTCTAAATTGAATCGGACTGCTGAATCACCACATTACGTCACTCCTACTTATATCAAATTTATATGTACTGAATACCACAAAAACTTTATGGCCGTATACTTTCACCCTCAGTCTAATACAGAACATACGATAACTGAGTTAAACATTTGACATAGTGAAGAAGTATAATCAATGGTGCATTGCATGCACAAAGGAAAATTTTTTTAAACAAATATTTTTTTTCTCTCAAACCAGAAAAAGTTTTGCCGTTTCTTACTTTTCCTTCTTCATTTCCTCTTTTCTTCATTTCCCCTTTCCTGTTTGCCTTTCTCTATTCATTAAAAAACAGAGCTAGAATTTCAGTCACATAGGTAAAAAGTAGATGATAGATATTGTAAAATTAAGGACACAATTGGAGAAAACATCTGGCTATAAAAAAGGTTGAATTCTACTGTGGATAAAATTGGGCAATTTAATTCTTTTTTCCTCTAAGTTGTAAAACATGTTAACATTATCAGGGCAATAAGTCATCTTTCAAAACTGAACTGTAAAAATCCTCCATAAGTATTCACACAGAACTTAGAACTTCGTTTTCTTCAAAAATGTTAAAATCTCTGCAGGTTTCTGTTGAATTGTTATGGGTGACTGAGTTATATGCTAAATGATAATAATTTAATTATGATAAAATTTTATATAGTTTTATAGTTATATAAAGTTTTATATACATAAAGTTCTATGAAGTTTTGAGTTATGATAGAGCTTGACAAGATTTCCTAATGCATAAATGTTAAAATGATGCCACTAAATATGATGGCTCCAACATTTTTTATTTTTAATTTTACTTTTTGAAGATTTGTTTATTCTTATTGTAAATGCTGATCAAACTGACAGAGAGAAGAGATAGAAAGATTATCCATTTGCTGGTTCACTTTCCACATGGCCACAATGGCCAGAGCTAAGCTGATCTGAAGCAAAGAGCCAGGAGCTTCTTCCAGGTCTCCCAGGTTGGTCCCAAGGCTTTGGGCCGTCCTCCACTGCTTTGCCAGTAGATGGGAAGTGGAGCAACTGGGACATGAACTGGCACTTGTAAGGGATCCTAATGTTAGGACTTGGCTGACTGAGCCATTGCACTGGGCCTTAATTTTTCTTTATTTTTTAAAGATTTATTTATTTGTATTGGAAAGTCAGATTTTGTTTTTGTCTTTGCACCAATGTGAGTTTATTTTTAAATGTTGGTTTTCCAACAAATTTTTGAAGTCTCTTATATTTTCCTGAGTATTTCAACTTCCAACACTGGATGTTGGGCCTTTGTTTTCGAGAATATTAGCAAAATCTTGCACATATTTCATAAGGCATGCATTTAATGATGAAATATTTTGTGCATTATAAAAGCACTCAATGAGCAAATTAAATCTGCTTTGGTGAACATGGATTTTTAAAAATATTTTATGATATTTACATAGTTGATCAGGGTAGGAAGGGTTGAGGATTAGGGGGAAGTGGATGAGAAAATTGTTTCCAAGTTTTCTTTTTCTTCTTGTCTGGGAGAAGGGAGCAGATAAGGGAGAAGCTGCTTCTAGCCTCCCAACCACCTCACTACCCAGGGATGGGGAAGTGCCACCTGATGACATGCCTGATGTAGAGCATTCTCTGAGGATTCTGCTAAAGTGGCTTTGATAGTTCTGAAATGCTGTTGATTTCAATCCAAGGAGGAAATCCTTCCAAAGTCCATTAATACAGGGTAATACTGAACTGCGAACAACTGTGACTCCATCTTGATCTCCTGGAGACCCAATTCCTACCCCTTATACAAGAGCTGACAGAAGGACAAGTCCCGGACATATGGTCCATGATTCATGTTTTTTCTGGTTAAAGACTGTTGGGGGCTGTAACCCCAGATGCTGACAACACTGCTATTGCTTCTGTAAACTGCTTACAGCTCCCACCTGTGCATCTCTATCTTTATCTGATTAACAGTGTCTTGTTTTTTACTACCTCATCTGGTTTGTCTTACTACCCAGAATGTGGTTTCAGAGTTTAACACCCTTCACTGTGGAGGCTGTTGGCAGTAGTCTATCAGCAACTTGCTAAGTGGCTGCCATCCCAGCCATTGTGGGATGGCTGAATAAAGACCCTTGAGTCTCTGAGAGTACATCTCCATCTGATTTTGGGGATAGATTTGATCAACTCACAACTGTTTGACAACAAGTTTAAATGGTAACAGTCATTGCAACCTGCACCTTGCATGTACCCTCCAACCCACTAGGTTGGCCATGTGTGAAATGCTGCAAAGGAATGTTTCAGCAACCCAGTGCAATGGCTCAGTGGCTAAATCTTCACCTTGCAAATGCTGGGATCCCATATAGGTGTTGGCTCGTGTCCACTGCTGCCCCACTTCCCATCCACCTCCCTGATTGTAGTCTTGGAAAGCAGCAGATTTTAGCTCAAGGCCTTGGGACCTTGCACCCATGTGGGAAACCCAAAAGAAGCTCCTGGCTTCTGTCTTCACATCAGTTCAGTTTTGGCTCTTGCAATTTTTGGGGGGAGAGAACCAGCAGATGGAAGATCTTTCTTTCTTGCCTTCTCTGTGTAAATCTGATCTGCCTTTCAAATAAAAACAAATAAAACCTATGTGTGGTAAAGCACATGTAGTGGGTGTGAGCTGGGACAGTGGTGCACTTAATGTCTCCAAATGAAAAGTCCAGTCAGTTTCTGCTTCTTATATAAACACTGGAACTGGGATTTCCCTCAGCTCTGAAGGGCGGGGTGGATTCCCAGTTCCCTCGCATTCATAGTTGTGGTCTGACTTTGCCTGGGAATTCAAACAGCTTCCACAACCTGTCTGACCATGCAGCACTTCCCATACGATGTTTCTGGAGATTTGGATCACTGTGGATGTTGCAGGGTGTGATGCTCATTTTCTCAGACACAGGAGCTGCTTAGTCTGTTCCAAATTCCTACATTGGGGCCCCAGTCAGTCTTCATAGAGTTGTGTCATTATGGATATTGATGGAAAGGCCCTCTCCTGACAATCTGCCTTGCTTCCCTGATGGTACTTAACACTGTTCCTTCAGTTAAATTATGAAACATTTGTATTGCGACTTATCTGTCAAGAATGGAAATGCTTCCCTTTGCATCTTCACAGACACATCCACACGATTCTGCTTACTATTGTGAGCCAATTGGAAATCTCAAGTTGATCTTCTAGGTGCTAAACGATAATTAAAATTATTCCTTTTGCCATAAACTTTTCCCTACAGATATCCAGGCTGTTACAGGAGACTGACACTGTAGCACATTGGTTTATATTCCTATTTCTGATGCTGACATCCTGTATGAGTGCTGGTTTGTGTCCCGTCTGTCCCACTTCTGATCAAATTCCTGGGAAGTCAGCAGGATATGGCTCAAGTGCTTTGGCTCCTGACTCCCCAAGTGCCAGATCTGGGTAGAGTTCTGGGCTGCTGGACTCAATCTGGTCCAGCCTCTACTATTGTGGCCATTTGGTAGAGTAAATCAGCAGATGGAAAATATTTCTTTCTCTCCTCTCCTCCCTTCCTTTCTCCGTACCTGTGACCATACCTTTCAAACAAACAGATGAATAAATACATAATTTTTTTAAAGATTTATTCATTTTATTACAGCCAGATATACACAGAGGAGGAGAGACAGAGAGGAAGATCTTCCGTCCGATGATTGACTCCCCAAGTGAGCCGCAACGGGCCAGTGCGCGCCAATCCGAAGCCGGGAACCTGGAACCTCTTCCGGGTCTCCCACGTGGGTGCAGGGTCCCAATGCATTGGGCCGTCCTCAACTGCTTTCCCAGGCCACAAGCAGGGAGCTGGATGGGAAGTGGAGCTGCCGGGATTAGAACCGGCGCCCATATGGGATCCCGGGGCTTTCAAGGCGAGGACTTTAGCTGCTAGACCACGCCGCCGGGCCCATACATAATTTTTAAAGAAATGTTGTTGACAGACTCAAAGCGGCACTAAACAACAATAAAACTACTATACCAATGCATGAGGAGGGAATCGGGTGTGATCCTGACAACCTCTTAACAGGAGGTCATGTGCGTGGAGCAGGGGGGCACTCCAGAGTGGAGCAGGTGGTAAGGAGGAAGCTTGGATCCCAACCATGAAGACTCCCAGACCTTCACCACAAACTATTAATACGAGCAACAAGGACTATATCCCAACTGCCAAGGAGGACACAGGGAATTGGATGCCCTTGGAGGCCGAGTACTCTGAGGTCACCCACCCCCAACCGGAGCTTCCGCAGGGGATGGAAAAAGTCCAAACACTACCGCGCAGAAACCAGCATCATCGGAAAGACAACCAGAAGCCCTGAGAGGTCTGCAGAAACAGAAGAACAATAAATGTCCTTCCGGACCAGGGAGGAAAGCTTTCTCTGGACCGAGCCTGGCTCCACCTCTGGACCCCTCCCCCTCGCAATGACCATCAGGATCGCTTCAAAAACTCCTTACAGCAAACAAACAATCATACAAACTAAAAAAAAAAAAACTAAAATAAATAAACAAACAACAGGAAGTAGAGCTTGGAATCTGACAGGAAAGAGCTGGCATGGATTGGCTCATGCCTCGCTGGGTGGGACACAAAGATTAGTTACTCCTCACCATGGTGTTGAGGATTTTCCTGCACATCCCCCCCACCAAAAAAAAATGTTCTGCATCTTAAATGTCGACAAATATCTTGTTAGAGTTACAAGCCAGTCTAGATTATCCTAAAATCTGCCAAGATCAGCAAAATTATACTTCAACACAACAAATGGCTAAATACTAAAATGAAATAGACATGAGACAGCTGAATGGTACCTTATAGCCATTTTAAGGTATATAGTAGCCGGTCCTGTATATAAACTATAAACTAAAATTGAAATGCCAATGAGCTAATCATAGGTTGTGGTTAGGACTTGCTTTTTTTTTTTTTTTTTTTTTTTTTTAACATACTGGTTACTCAAAACCATGTCAATTCCATAATGTTACAAATTGCTGTTGATGTTATATTGGGACTCTTAATTGACTGTCATGATATTCTACCAGCTCTAACTTCAGACCAGAAATGGTCTCCCCAAGAAACTGTTCAACCCATCTGGACAATAAGTAGCTGGACTCTATGCTTGGTATATGTTTGCAAGGAAAGAATCTTGATTGAATTTGAACTGTAATACTGCATCAAGGTGGAGGAATCCACCAGGGGGGAGGGGAGTGGAGGGGAGGCGTTGGGGGATTCCCAGAGCCTATGAAACTGTCACATAATGCAAAATAATTAATAAAAATATATATAATAAAAAAAAGAAAAAAGAAATGTTGTTGAATCTCAAGTGACATGCTTCTCTTACTTCTATCTGTATTGGGAAACTACCATTAGCATCAAATCACTCTGCTAAGCCATCCTACTGCAATAGCAAAAGAAGAAACTTTCATTACGCACCAGGAGGTTGCTTTGAGACACATGGCTATTATCTCAGGTGACAGTCCAGAGCACTGGCCAGGCCCTAGAGTAACCTACAATTCTGTAGATCCTCTAGCTGAAGTGGTCATGGGCAATCACTAGCCCTTGATTACCTACTGGCAGAACATAGCGGGGTATATGTAGTGATCAATAAAATAAGAGTTGACTTAAAAGATAGCAAAAGGTTCATGATTAATCCAAGTGTTTCAATGAATGTTCTTTAGCTTCTAACACTCTTGAGAAGCAGAAAAATGCATTTTTACTCTCTTACAATCCTTTTTGGCCCATGCATACTTCTTGCAATTGTAAAATTTGTTGTTTTCCAGAATTTAACAATGCTGTGTAAGAATTACGGTCATGCAGGGACTCCAGTCACTACCAACCACTAGTGGTGAAACTTGCTCCCACAGTGAGATTTCTAGATCAATTTGTAAGGGATGTTTGCTCCCTTACAAGGCAGTGTTGACAGCCTGATGTAAGAAGAAAAATAGTCCGCCTTGCCTGGCCTTTTTTTAAAGATCGAGAGAAGAAAATCTCCAAGAGGGGGATATATGATCTAAGTAAGGAGCTAGCTAACAAGAATGAGTGAATTACCCAGCTCCACCCTCCAGCTTCCACCATATCAGTCTACCCACACTGTAGAGACTTCCTAACTTCTGTGAGACCATTGTCTAGAGCTGCTGCTAGTCAACAATAAATTTGCTGCTGACTGTGACCTTGAAATGACTTTGAGCTAATTATAATGCCACTATAATGAAATTACCACAGCTGACACTTCTTTTCTCATCACACATCTAAAGACATGATGCTTCCAAGATTTGAAAAAAAAGGCTAGGAAATAAGTGCTAACCAAGCACAGCCCCTCCAGACTTCACCTCTTATGAACATTGGATTACGCTCTATCTCAGACACCCCCTTGGCACTAGCTCAGATATAAGGAAGGTCCGAAGTTTCTTGACCGCAGCTCACCTTGGAGCAGACACACTCTTTCATTTTCATGCACATAGATTTTGTTTCTCTGCTGAACTCTGCCTTTATCTTCTTTTGGGTTCTCCAATTTCTTGCGTCAAAGAACTTGGACCCCGCTGCTACTTGATAAACACCATGTAGAAGGTAGACATTATTTATTTTGGCCAACACAAAATTCAGTTTCACAAAATTCAAATTCTGCTGGCTACAGACTGCCTTGCTGAACTGTGACTTTGTAAAAAGTGCACATACGTTAGTGATTATAAAGAAGAAAGAAAACATCAAGTAATTTTTGTTAGAATGTTATAATTGCAGAAAACAGCTGAGAATTTGCTTTTCAGTGTAGCTTTTTATATCCCCAAATTCACAAATGTTCAAATAAACCTTGTAAATGAGAATATTTTTTAAAAAGATTTATTTATTTTCATTACAAAGTCAGATATACAGAGAGGAGGAGAGACAGAGAGGAAGATCTTCTATCAATGATTCCAATCTATCAATCTATCCAATGATTCACTTTCCAAGTGACTGCAATGGCTGGTGCTGTGCTGATCCGAAGCCAGGAGCCAGGAACTTCCTCTAGGTCTCCCAGACAGGTGCAGGGCCCCAAGGCTTTGGGCCATCCTCGACTGCTTTCCTAGGCCACAAGCAGGAAGCTGGATGGGAAGCGGGGCTGCTGGGATTAGAACCAGCGCCCATACGGGATTCCTATGAGTTCAAGGCAAGGACTTTATCTGTTAGGCCACTGTGCCGGGCCCATAAGTGAGAATATTTCTATAAAATTTGTAATAGTCCTTAAATTTCATTTGAAACACTTCCACCTGGAAAAATAATGGTTTTTTTTTTTTTTTGGTGGAAATTCACCAACTATTTTTTACCTTAAGTTTCTAAAATTTAATGCACTCCTTCTGTGATAGTTAAGGAGACTTTTAGGGATTAGAGAAAGCTGTAGAGGGAATATGTCATCTTTTCCAGATCTTCTGTTCAACGCTTCCCCTGACTCGCCACCTGAAGTAGCTGCTGTAGCCAAGCCACTGCCCAGCACCAGTGCTGCTGATAATTTCAGCATGGCTGATAACTATCTTGTAATGACATGAAGCCTAGCAAAGCCTCAATGTAACAAAATGATCATGGCTATCAATCCTACTCCCATGTACTTGGATGCCACCATACTTCCAACACTTCCTACACACTCCAGAAAATGGGCAGTCATCCAATTCCTACAACTGCCCAATCCATCCCAAAAAATTCCCCACAAAGCAGCAGTTGCTTTACCTCCAGATCACAGAGGGATGACCTTAAACCTGTGCAGCTCACTCCACACAATGCTCCACAACCTGAGTATAGCTTTGCTTAGCTAGTAAATAGTATTATTCTGCTAACCTTTGTTAGTATCTGGTTCTTGAATTCTTCCATGGATTGCAGATAGCAGACTGAATCTCTAAAATCCCTGACAAGTCTATGACCCTTTGTCATTCACAAACTTTCTAGCTGAAGGTCAGTTACTTTCTCCTGACAACATAGGCAAAGTGTACATTTATGAGCCTGTGGAGATCCACTGTACTGAAGAAATTCTTGATATTATTTTTTGTAAATAGAGGGAAAAGAGAGAAAAAGAAAACATGAGAGTCTGAACAAAAATAGTGCCTTTTAGTATTTTCTCTCCTCCTGGGTTTTCTCAATTTGCTGTAATGGAAACCTGCGAGCGCTTAAGAAAGGGCTTTTGTTAGCCAAAGAGACTTTCCGTCAGCTTTCCTGTCTGCCAAAATTCTTAAGACCTCCTGACACAAGGGGTGCTAGCCCAATAATAACAAACTCCACTGCTAAAATTTCAGCTAAATATAGAAAAGTAGTTTAAATCATATATTTGTTTCGCCACTTATGTTTTAACATGACTTCTGCTTTTCTTTCTTTCTCAAGAATTATTAAAATTTATCACTTGGAAACTATGCTAAGCACCAGTCTGCAGATTAAATACTAACTAGCTGACTAAACTGCACAGGAACTCCGCTCTAGGTGGGGCTGCTGAATCGTCTCCAGTTTTAAAACATTCAGCTAGTGGATAGGAAAAGTGACTCATGTGGAAAGTTATGGAAACTCAGATGATTTAAAGGACACTTGGGAAGAGACACGACCCCCTCACTGCTGGGGTCTCCGCAGTGACAGAACCCCCTCGCTGCTGGGGTCTCTGCAGCGACAGTACCCTCGAGGCTGGGGTCTCCGCCACGAGAGGACGCCCTCGCTGCTGGGGTCTCCGCCGCTAGAGGACCCCCTCGCTGCTGGGGTCCCCGCAGCGAGAGGACCCCTTGGCTGCTGGGCTCTCGGCACCCTGAAATCTTGGCACCTTTTCCTTTCTTGCTACATGTTCATAAGGGTGTGCAGGAGTGTACAGATTTTCCTATTATAGTAAAAATTAAATCCTTTTCACTAATGCCAGTGTACAAAGTGTACTTGGGGTTCTGTAGGCAATATCACTGTTTCCAGCACTGGTCCATCAGTCCAAAGAGAAAGTCTCAATAAATAACATTCCCAGCCAGCCTCTTGTAACCCTGTATAGGCTTTCTGTCTCTGAACGTGACGGCTCCGAGCAGCTCAGAGCTGTGGCATCACACTGAATCATTTCTGGACAGAATCTTTTCTGGACACTTCCTTAGTAGAGTGTTTGCAAGACTTTCAAAGGTCATGACATATCTCGGAATGTATTGCTTTGGAGGGCTGAAGCTGATCCCACTGGATGGGTATGCCACATCTCATTTTATCTAGCATTGTTTGTTTGCTTGCTTACACAGATAGCTGGGCCTGCTCCTCTCCACAACTGGGTTGTAGGTTTTTAAAAATGCTATTTGCTTAAGTAGGGCAGCTCTGTTAATCCCTTACCTAAATGAAGAATGGAGAGATGCATGGAGCCTCGAACGTGCCCAGGGCTTCAGTTGTTCTCGGCTTTAGCAGTGGCCAGGGCACAAACACTGGAATGATCATCCTGCTATAAATTTGCTTTGAAAGGCACGCTTACCTGCACAGGTGTATCTGGTTTAAAAGTGTCCTGAGGCATTCTGGTGCTTGCTTTGCCTTGTCTGAATGAAGCAGACTCTCTCTGTGCCCGAGCTAAACCACAGCAAAAGGATCACTTTTGGGTTCAACTGGCCTAGGGCGGAGCTCATGCTAGACATCTAAAACAGACTGCCAGCCGATCAGGGGCCTTCAGAAAGTTCATGAAACCTTTACAGCTTACCAAAAGGCATGCATGGGATGTAAACACAAGCTTCTGCCCCAACCCCCAATAAACTTGCTCTTCATCTCATTCCCCATGAACTTTCTGAAATACTCTCACATAATAATATTCATGCAGACATGACTGCTTAGAAACTACGATAAGGCACCTTGGTACACACTTTTCAATAATCCTTTCAGGTTAGGCACAAATAAACAATGGCTGCAATGGGAAAACGTATATTCATGCTATCAGTACACACACTGTGAATACATTTCCATTTCAAATTGGTTTCCATTAGGATTGTGGAAAATTAGACGCGTAGTTTACCAAGGGAGTTGAATGATATCAGTTAGTCTAAGACACTTTTCTCATAGGTGCTCGTAGCTAAGTCGTTAGGGATCTGCAAGGAGCAGGATGGCTGATGTGTTGTTTGCAGTGATTTCCATGTTCATCCTCTGACCAGGCTGCCGGACACCTGAATGCACAGTCTCCCAGATGTCTCCGACCTCTCTAGGGGCCACCCCGCCAGACCACCCCGCCAGACCACCACCTGTTCACTCTCCCTCCTCCCATCATGGCTTGCTGGCTGCCCTGCTGTCTGAGAATGCTGCCACTAAAGTCTAGCCCTGAATCCGATCCAGTAACGACTCACTCAGGCCCAGGAGAGTCCGGGCAGGGAGAATTTCCTAAAATGTAAAACCCGCATCATAAAGGCACTGAGGTCAGCAACCATGGCTGAGGGTCCCTGGAGCATTGCCGAGGAGGAGGAGAGGGGCTCGAGGACCAGTCTGACCTCACACACACCTCTCACAATGACGAGTCTGTCCCCACCTTTTCCTCCTCGATTTGTGGAGGCATAGTTGATGAATATATTTATTCAAAGCATACGTGCGCTAGCTTCATATTCTACATAAAAGAGTACTTTAAAAAGTTAATGGAAAGCAGAACTCAAAGCTGAGTTTTGAAATGCAAAAATTCTGAAATTCTATACTTCAAATAGCTCGTGGACTATGCAGGAAAAGCTACGGGTGTCACCAAATGTTGGCGTGAAAATAAACACATTTTCATGTCACGTTCTTCACCCTTTTGGAATGCACTGTAAAATGATCGCTGTGCACCAGGCCGATTCACATCCATCACTCCAGTTACTTCTCTGTGCATCGTAAGAACATTTAAATTCTACTCTCAGCAGATTTCAAGTGCATGTCATTGCACCTGAACGTGCTGGCACTGCCCAGTAGATCCCCAGAACTTGTCCTTCTTATAACCTAACTTTCCACAGTGTGACCAACATCTGCCCATGTCGTCCAGACCCTTCCTCCGGTCCCTGCCCTCAAGGTACTTTCAATTCCACCTGTCAGCGGGCCAGCCACACAGGACCTGGGTCTGGCCTCCTTCACTTCGCATCACGTGCTTTGGTGTGTGACAAAGTAGCCAAAGTAGCCATGAAATTCAAGGACGGCGTTACCTCATATTTTCTTCTCAGGCGCCTGGAGAAGCTTTCAAAGGCTGTGATGATGGCAGAACCATTTGCACCCTCTGGCGCCCCTTCTGGGGATGGAGCAGAGAAGCCTTCTGAACAGAAAGAAACATTGCAGAAAACAAATTGCTCAAAGTAGGTGTATCCAGCCCATCCTCTACCCAGAGAACTCAGCCAAGGTTCAAAGGTGCCCCCCAGGCCGCCCCGCTGTGACTGCAGCAGGGCTGGCCTTGGTTGTGGCATCATGGATAGAGTTCCCACAGGCCCTTCAGACTGCTTTCCCTAAACATCTAGAGCTTAGCAGTCACAGCGATTGCTCTAATATCCTGAATGCCAGCTAGGATATATTCAAGGAAGACCCAGAAGATGGTCAGGGCTGTGTCTACAGGGACAAGCGGGCCACCTGGCCTCAGGTTGTTGGCCTCACGGGGCTTCAGTGGGCCTGCAGTGATCAGAACGGATGGGCACACATGGACTCATTCATTTCTCATTAAAAACAAAAAATTATAGTGACACAGCAAACTAACGCAGTACCGGCGTGCCGTCTGATGTTGCTCTTGTCCCAGCTGCTCCACTTCTCTTCCAGCATTATACTTGTGGCCTGGGAAAGCAGAGCAGGATGGCACAAAGCCCTGGGACCCTGTACCCATGTGGGAGACCTGGAAGAAACTTCTGGCTTCAGTTTCAGCTCAGCTCTGGCCCTTGCAGCCATTTGAAGAATGAACCAACAAATGAAACTTCTTTTTTTCTCTCTTGCCTTCGCTCTGAAAATTCACCGTTCAAATAAAAATAAGTTGTCTAAAAATGTATGTGGGCCTGGTGCAGTAGCCTAGTGGCTAAAGTCTTTGCCTTGCACATGCCAGGATCCCATATGTACACCAGTTTGTGTCCCAGCAACCCCATTTCCCATCCAGCTCCCTGTTTGTGACCTGGGAAAGCAGTGAGGATGGCCCCAAGCGTTGGGACCCTGCACCTGTCTGGGAGACCTAGAGGAGGCTTCAGGCTCCTGGCTCTGGATTGTCTCAGCTCCGGCCATTGCGACCACTTTGGGAGTGAATCAACGGACAGAAGATCTTCCTCTCTGTCTCTCCTCCTCTCTGTATATCTGACTTTGCAATAAAAACAAATAGAAATCTTTTTAAAAATTGTGTGATGCTGGTACTGTCTGATGCATATGTGCCCCCAGCAACCCCAGGACTCAACCCAGGCCAGAAGCACCGCCTTCCCGTGTCTGGAAACTGCAGCCTCATCTTTAGGAGCCCTTGGCTTCCAAATACATGGGGACATTTATCCCAAGCCCAGCCAACACACACGGATGCGCCAGATCATTCTCCCCAGTTGCTGTGAGATGATTTTGAAAAAGCTCCAAAAAAAAAATTGAAATCTGAAGATATCATTATTTGGGTACAAAACAATTTTGAAAGCTACACAGAGCTTTTCTGTAATACACATTTTTTTGTCAGCTTTCTCAAAACTGCCTCATACAGTCGTTTTGAAAGCAAAAAAAAAAAAAAAATGTGGTTGCTAACCATGAGGGAGGGCAGAGACCCGAACAACGGGGTCGGGAGAGGCACAGCCCGCGGCCACTGCTTAACACTGGCCGGCAAAATCCTTCGGTCTGGTCCTGCCAAGGCAACTGTAGGTGGGATTTCAAAGCCAATCTATTACAGGTTAATTTTTAAGTTGGCAATTCTATGTGGCCCACGAGGGATGTTATAAATAGCCAAATGGCCCTTAGCAGGAAGAAACCAAAAATTTTCCCACCCTCGTTAGAACACTCAGTTCCCGAGAAATTACAGCTATCAAAATGCTAGCAGGGGATGGTGCTTGCTCTTATCTGTAATTTATGCAACAGTTTATCTTTGGAAGGGAAAAACTGCTTAGTCTTCAGGCCTCCGCAGCTACTCTGATCTTTTAACTGGAACTCCCTTGCAACCCAACTGGGCCGGTTCCGCCTGCACATTTTATCTCGTTCTCTCCAGGACCTCCCACTGGATGTGGGGTGCTAGCTGCCACGCGGGAGGATCCTGGCACGTCGCCTTCTAATCTGGACTGTTTTGACCTTACTGAACTCTCAGATGATACATCTAAAGAGAAACACAGCACATCAGGGACTATCCCCCGCACACACACATTCCTTTGGTCTGAAATGCATCGTGTCCTATTTTTGAAAATCCCAGTTAGTATCTATCCTTGACAGCAGGAAGGAAAACCTGTCCCCTGTTCATTGCTGAGTATGGATCGTCTGCCCCATGCACCAAGCTGAAGTCCACTGCTGCTTGGAGGAGGACCCTTGGGGACAGGGCTTCCTTTGAGGAGGGAAGACACGTGTAGGGATGTACTACCTTGCCAGGTAGGGACTCACCAGGCAGTGTTCCCACCAAAGCAGGAACAGGAATTCTCAAAGCCACACGGTTGCAGGGCAGGTGCTCTGGAGTGCGCCACGTGCTGGCCAACACTGGCACTGCAGCATGGCCCTGGGGGCTCCCGGCTGCAGGTGGACACCTGGGCTCCTTGTCCCTGGCCTCTGCAGTCAGGCTCTCCTGGTCTAGCTGCTGTAGCCATCTGGGATGTGAATTAACCCATCAATAAGTCTCTCTCTGCATTTGCCTTTCCAATAAATTTTTAAATGTTTTTAAAGACTACATAGGTAACATTGAACACACTGGCTAAACTAAAGCCATCTCCAAGTTGGCCAGCACGGTGTGCTGGCAGAGTCAGGGGTACCCTCGCTTTCCTAAAAAAACACCTGTCTTCATTCCTCTGGAAATTTAAACTTTTGAAACGCGAGGAGCTCCTGAACATACTTTGGGTCCAAGTTTTGGTGAACACAAATTGGTGTCCATGGTTCACTGCTAAACTCATACTTCTGATTTAAAACAAAACCCACCACTAATATTACAATATACAGGTACTATTTTCCAAGTTGTTCTCTTTTCATCTCAGATTAAGGCAAACATGTGGTATTTAACCTTTTGGGATTGGTTCATTTCTCTTAGCATGATGGATTCCAGTCGGGCCCATTTGTCCACAAAGAATTGCATTTCGTTTTTTTAAATAGCTGAGTAGTATTCCATGGAGTAGATGAACCATAGCTTTCTTAGCCAGTCTTCCACTGATGGGCATTTTGGCTGCTTTCAGGTTTTTGCGATCATAGATTGTGCTGTTCAACCAATCTGGACAATAAGTAGCTGGACTCTATGCTTGGTATATGTTTGCAAGGAAAGAATCTTGATTGAATTTGAACTGTAATACTGCATCAAGGTGGAGGAATCCACCGGGGGGAGGGGAGGGGGAGGAAGGGGGGGATTCCCAGAGCCTATGAAACTGTCACATAATGCAAAATAATTAACAATAAAAAAAAAAAAAAAAAAAACCACCACTTGAAGAGCCTTGCTCTGGGGTGCCACCTTGTGGCGCAGAGTGGTAGGACGAACGAACGTCCCTGAGGGCTGGGCTGTAAGCCACATCTTCCCAGCAGGATTTGCAGCGTGTTCCCCAGCATCGTTCATTCCTTCCTTCGCTCTACTCTTGTCTGTGAAGTACTGACCCCATGAGCAACTAGAGATGGTATCTGTCACTGACCAGCCCAGCCTGAAATATCTTTGGAACGAGCACATCTAAACCTTTACAAGTCGACCGACGGCATTTCTGTGTGATTCTGTCTAGATGCTGGCCTGCGTTTTGAATCAGCCCAAAGGTCTTCATCCATTGCTAGGGTTCCCTGCTTTTCTTATTCCTTACTCAGCATACAGTCAGTGAAGGCCTCTACCTACAGGCTCTGGACCAGGCACTCAGAGCCCTGCTGAACGAGGAGCTAGCCGCCTGCCTCCTGCACAGTTCTAGAGGCCTCTCCAACCACACAGATGCAGGAGCCCAGCACAGTGGCTTAGCAAGCTAGCCCTATGCTTGTAGTGCCAGCATTCCATATGGGCACTGGTTCAAGCCCCAGGTGCTCCACTTCTGGTCCAATGTCCTGCCTGAGGCCTAGGGAAGCAGAGGAGGATGGCCCAAGTTCTTGGGACCCTAACCCACTGGGGAGACCCAAAAGAAGCTCCTGGCTCTTGGCTGCAGATCGCTTCAACTCTGGAAATTGCAGCCATTTAGGAAATGAACAGCAGATGGAAGATTTTTCTCTGCTCCTCCTTCTCTCTCTGTAAACCTGTCTCTCACGTAAAAAAGTAAATAAATCTATGACTATTTTAAATTATAAAATTACCCTATTTTCTTGCAGTCCTCAGAGTACAGCATGCAAACTTTAAACACTTAAGCACACGGTGAATTTTGACTGAGGGCAATGTTAGGAATCTGTAAAACACTTGAAATGCCTCAAAGGCTGCGGTTTTGTTTTTCTGAAGAAAATTCCCTAAGTTTATCCTTTGGGGAAAAGTGTAGCTTCCTTATTCCCCGAGACAGAGCCAAGGCAGGAGCTGGCTCAAGGACATGAAAGTGCAGTGTTCCATCGCACCTGCACAGCCATCCCCAAAATACACCCAGGGGAGACACAGTCATTGCTAATACTTTTCTGAAAGAGACCATGAGCTTACCTACTTTTCTCACATAAAATGTATAGCCCAAGAAATGAGATCTTTGAGAAAGGGGCTCTAATTTGTCTCAGAAGTGAAAGAGAAAAAAAAACAAATATTTTTTCCAAAGACAAACCAAGAGGCCTCATCAACCCTGGGACCAGTCCTACCACCAAACTCTACAGGGAGGCCTACGCTGAAAGGCTCAGAGGCTAAATCCTCACTTTGCATACACCATGATCCCACAGGGGCGCTGGTTCTAATCCTGGTAGCTCCACTTCCCATCCAGCTCCCTGCTTAGTGGCCTGGGAAAGCAGTCGAGGACAGTCCAAAGCCTTGGTACCCTGCACCCACGTGGGAGACTCAGAAAAGCCCCTGGCTCCTGGCTTCAGATTGGCTCAGCTCCACCCATTGCAGCTATTTTGGGAATGACCAGAGGGTGAAAGATTGTTCTCTCTGTCTCTCATCCTCCCTGTAAATCTCCCTTTCCAATAAAAAATAAATCTTTAAAAATAAAAATATAGCCACCATGAAAACACAGGCTGGTACCAAATTCCCTAACAGAACAGATGCACCAAACAAAAGTGGGAGAGAGCCCAGGCTTCGCACACAGAAAGCTCCCAGAGTGCAAGGGTGAAGGACAGGAGAAGCAGAAAAGAACATTTAAATCAGCCACCAAAACAGCAGGGATTTGTTTTTGTCTACCAGCATTAACCTTGAATGTAATGGGTTCAATTTCCCAGTTGAAACATACAGGTAGACCAAATCATTTTAAAAATCAAATAAAATTAAAAATAAAAAAAGACTCAATGCCCTGCACAGATCCCTAGGCATTGATACAAGGTTTAAAGCAAACTGACCTTCTAGCCACTCAGAGAGCTTTTCATCTGGCAGGTGGAAGACACCATTTTCCTTCAGCACACGTAGGGGGACGAATGTTTTCTAGGCTGGGACAGGCCACAGAGTCTCAGCACATTTTGAGAAACTGAAATCATACCATGTATCTTCTCAGGTGACAGAGGAATAACACTAGAAATCAACATCAAGAAACATGGAAAACTGAGAAATGGGATAGCATGCACCTGCGCGACCAATGAGCCATCCAATAAATTGAGAAGTAAACAAAAATTCTTTGGTAGCAGGAAGTTTATCACAGTAAATGCACAAAATAACTGGAAAGAGGTTAAACTAATGATGCAGGGGTGAGAAAAGCAAAAACAAGCTGTAGGAGAAAAGCAACTGGAGATGAGAAAGGCACCGCAACCACGGATACCACACATCCACAAGGATCCTAAGAAACGGTTGTGAACAACATGCTCATCAATTGGAAAACCTGGAGGGAATGGAAGAATTCCTGGATAAACAAAACCTATGCAAAATAAATCAATATGTAGAGTATCCAGAAAGACCCATCACAAGTGACAGTGAGAAATTTCAGAGTTCCAGGGCCTGAAGGTTTCATAACAGAATTCTACAAACTAGTTAAAACAGCACTATCTCTAACACTCCTCCAACTATTCCAAAATGCTGAGGAGTTCAGAACTCTCAAACTCCTTTCATGAGGGCCAAGTTACTCTGATGCCAAACTCAAACAAAGCTACAACACCGACAGGAGACTGCACACCAGGATCCTTGATGAGCCTGCTCAAGCCGACAGTGACACCAGACACCCAACACTGCATTAAGATCATACGTCGTAACCGAGTGGAATTTATCCCAGTGTGGCTCAATATTTACACATCAGTTAATAATCACATCAATCAAATCAACAAAAGCTGTGAGACCTCAACAGAGCAGAAAAGCTCTTGCAATTCAGTGTCTCTTTGTGGTAAAAACTCACCAAAAAATTAGGTAAAGAAACAACCTTCAAAACTATAACAAAGATGGTATATGACACACACACAGCCAAAATTACATTGAATGGGACAAAACTCAAAAACATTTCCCTTCAAATTTAGAAAAACAGGATGTCCATTTTCCACACTCTAATAATGCTGCAAGAGTTAAAGCAACTAGGGAAGAAAAACAGAAAAAGAACATTGAAATTGGAAAGGAAGAAATAGTGTTTATAGATGACATGACTTGCATACAGAAGAGCCTAAACACTCCATGACAAGTTAGTTGATCAACCCATTCAGTTGATTCATAAGTTAGAAAATCAACATGCAAAAACAATAGTGTTTTAATATACCAACAGTGATTTTAGGAAAAATCATGAAACAATCCCATTCACAATAACTAAAAACTTTAAATACCTAGGAGTACATGTTTTTAAAGATTTATTTATTGGGCCCGGCGGCATGGCCTAGCGGCTAAAGTCCTCACCCTGACCACGTCAGGATCCCATATGGCCGCTGGTTCTAATCCCAGCAGCTCCGCTTCCCATCCAGCTCCCTGCTTGTGGCCTGGGAAAGCAGTCGAGGATGGCCCAAAGTTTTGGGACCCTGCACCCACATGGGAGACCTGGAGGAGGTTCTAGGCTCCTGGCTTCGGATTGGCGCAGCACTGGCCGTTGCGGTCACTTGGGGAGTGAACCATCGAATGGAGGATCTTCCTGTCTCTCCTCCTCTATGTGTATCTGACTTTCCAATAAAAAATAAATAAATCTTAAAAATATTTATTTATTTACCTGAAAGGTAGAGTTACAAAGAGAGACAGAGAGACAGACAGACAGAGAGATTAATCTTCCATCCACAGGCTCACTTCTCACATGGCTACAGAGGCCAAGGCTAGGCCAAGCTGAAGCCAAGTACTTCTTCTACATCACATGGGTGCAGGGTCCCAAGGACTTGGGCCATCTTCTGTTGCCTTCCCAGGCTATTCCCAGGGAGCTGGGTCAGAAGTAAAGCAGCTGCAACTTGAACTGGTGCCCACATAGAATCCTGGAGTCACAGGCAGTGACTTAATCAGCTATGCCACAATGCCAGTCCCAGGAGTAACTTCACCCCAAAATGTGAAAGATCTCTACAATGGAAATTATAAAACAATGATGGAAGAAATAACCAAGACACACACACACACAAATGTGTATTGGAAGAATCAATGTCATTAGATTATCCATACAACTCAAAGAAATCTAGACTCAGCAAGTCCCTATCAATATACCAAGGACATTCTATACAGAATTAGAAAAACACAATTCTAGAATTCATATGAAATTGAAATATCCCAAAATAACCAAACAAATACAAAGCATCCCCCTCTTTTTCCTCCTCCACAAATCAAGCAGGTGTATCATAATACCCTATTTCAAACAGCACTACAAAGCTACAGTAATTAAATCAGTATGGTACTGACATACAAACACATAAGTCAACCAAAAAGGGAACTCAGAAATAAACTCACATATATGTAGTCCACTGACTGCTGACAAAGTGCCAAGAACATACATTACATTACAGAAATGGTGGTCTTTCCAATAAATGGTGCTAACACAAGGAACGCAGAATGAGAGTCCTGCCTCTCTTCATGTACTCAAACCAAAGTCCTAAATCTAAGCCCTGAACTATGAAAGCATTAGGAAAAAAAAATGTAGGTGAAAAACACAAATATTTGGCTAGACAATGATTCCTTGGATAAGACCCCTTTAAAGCATGGGCAACAAGAGCAAAACTAGGGTCTGCACGGTATCCTAGCGGCTAAAGTCCTTGCCTTGCACGTGGTGGGATTCCATGTGGGCTCTCTGGTTCATGTCCCAGCAACCCCACTTCCCATGCAGCTCCCTGTTCATGGCCTGGGAAAGCAGTTAAGGTCGGCCCAAAGCCTTGAGACCCTGCACCCGCGTGGGCGACCTGGAAGACACTTCAGACTAGCTCAGCCAGGGCAGGGTGTGGAATGTACCCAGTTGGGCTAGACTGCAACACCCACCAACAAGAGCTGAGACTGCAGGTAGGCCACACTAGGTTGGGTTGAAGCACCTGCCAGCATGCACAAGATCCAGGGCTAAGAAAGGTTCTGGTAGGAGAACTTTGGGGACTCCTTTGTTGGGCTGTAGCTACCACTGGGGAGTGACAAGAGCCAGAGCTGGGGGTTGGATTGGGCTGAGCAAGCCTGCAGCATGCTTTGGCATGCATGTGGGCTGGGTTTGGCGGCAGAGCAGACTGGGCTATGCTCCAGCATCCACTGGCACTTGCAAGAACCTGAATGGCTGTGGGATGGGCCATGCTAGGCTACAATACCCACCATTCAGTGCCGGGACCAGCAGCCAGCTCTATCAAGTGGGGCCGCAGCAGCCCCCACACATGTGAGATTAAGATCTGGGGATACAAAATAGGTCTGATGGGAATTGAAGAACTCCTCTGCTACGGTGCAACTCCTAGTAGTTAGTGTGAAAGCCAGAGCTAGGGGCAGGCCAGACTGGGCCAGTCCACGACATATACTGGCACAAACGAGAGTCAAGATGGGGCTCAGGCGCAGCCGGGTTGAAGCATAACACCCCCCAGTTCATATGCGGGTTGGGAGTGGGCCAGGCCAGGCCGGACTAGGCTGCCACACCACTGACAAGTGCTGGGACTGGGCGCAAGCCATAACAGGCTCGATTGTAGTAACCACTGGCAAGTGCAAGATCTGTGTCTGGGAGTGGATCTGGCAGGGAAACTGTGGGTACTCCTCTGCTAGGCTGCAGCTCTCACTGGTGAGGACAATGGCAGGGCTGTTGGAAGACCAATCTGGGCAAGGTGGTAGCACCCACTGGCATGTGTGTGGGCTAGGTCTGGGGTGAATTGGGCTGAGCTAACATGTAGCACCCATGAGTGTGCTCAAGAGCCAGATGGGATGCAGGACAGACCAGGCTAGGCTGCAGCACAAGCCAGCAACACACAAAATCCGGGATTGGATACAGGCCTGGTGAGGTTTTTGGAGGTTGCCCCAACTAGGCCATGGCACCTGCTGGTGTACAGGAGACTGGGCCTGTGGCAGGCTTAGCTGGGCTGGGTTAGGCTGTAGCATGTGTCAGTTTGCATGAGAGATGGGGCTGTGTAGCACTGACCAGGTAGATGCATTCACTAGCATGTGTGTTGGCTTGTGCATGAGACAGGCCACGTCTGACCCTGGATCATCAAAGGACCGTCTGCAATTCCTGGGTGCTGATGGAGTTTGACAGCAAGGAATGCTACTTCCCCCCTCCTCCCCTGCTGACACAGGAAGAAAAAAAAACATTAAAAGATATGTCCCACTCACCCTCCTCCATACCTGAACCCTCCCACCCTAATCAGAGGCCCACTTGGGCATCCCTTTCAACTATATAAACAATAGTAAAAAGGAAAGTTAAAATTTAAAAAAAAAAGAAAACTCACCAGAGTCTTTTTTATTGGCAAGGTTACTAAGAGACTGTGGACAAATGAAACTCATAAAACTAGATATTAGTGTGCAAAAACTTAAATGAGCCTCTTTCACTGAAAAAAAAATCAATGCAAACTGAATTAAAAAATAGTTGGAAGCTACTGAACCATTACACTCTTAAAAATAATGGGGGCTTGGCACAGCAGCCTAGTTGGCATGGCAGCCTAGTGGCTAACTCCTCTCCTTGTAAGCATCAGGATCCTATATGGGCACCAGTTCATGTCCCAGCTGCTGCACTTCCCATCCAGCTCCCTGCTTGTGGCCTGGGAAAGCAGTCGAGGATGGCCCAAAGCTTTGGAAACTTGCACCCGCGTGGGGGACCTGGAAGAAGCTCCTGGCTCCTGGCTCCTGGCTCCTGGCTCCTGGCTCCTGGCTGCAGATCAGCTCAGCTCCAGCCATTACAGCCACTTGGGGAGTATACCGCCAGATGGAAGATTCTTCTGTCTTTCCTTCTCTCTGTAAATCTGACTTTCTAATAAAAATAAATAAGTCTGTTTTCAAAAGAAGAGAAAAGTAAGATAAATATTTCCTGTTACTGTGCATGGGAAGGCAGAAGAGTGGCTCCAATGCTTGGGGCCCTGCTCCCATGTGCAAGTGCTGGGTGAGGTTCCTGGCTTCAGCCTGGCCTGGTCCTGGCCGGTGTGGTCATTTGACGAGTGACCCAGAAAATATAAAGATGCTTTTTCTCTGACTCTCCCCATCTCCCTGTAACTCTTTCAACACAGCAAATAACTAAGTAAGTTAATCTTTTTAAAAAGGAAACAAATCTAAAAAAGACATTTTTCAAAGAAAGACAATCAAATGCCAATGGGTATACTGACAATACTCTCAACACTGTTAATAACCAGGGAAATGCAGACACCATGGCATGTCACTGCATCCAGTTAGCATGGCCAGCATCGAACAGAGAAAAGGCAGCGAGGACAGGTGAGAAGGCGGAGAAAAGGAAACCTCGGGTTTATGGTTGGGAGTGTGAGTCAGCACAGCCATCGGCGGAAACCAGGCCAGATACTCCCCAGATTAGAACTCGAACTATCTGCAGTGAATGAGACATCACACAGTATTTCACACATGTGTGTAATTTTTGTTATTATATATATACACATATAATTTTATTTATTAGTTAAAAGTTTAAAAAACTTTTAAAGACATTTAAGATAACAGATGGAAGATGGCTCCCTCTAACCAAGCCTTTCAAATAGACAAATCTTAAACACACACACAAAGGAATGCCTAGGTGTTATACTCGTTCATTACATTAATATGTTAACATCGTAGCTAGATGTTATCATATAAAGGTGGCTGTATGATGTCACCTGGAAACTTGCCTACTACTGTAACTATGAGAAAATAAGAAAAACTGCCTAGGATATTTCTTACAAACTGTAAGTGACCTGCAGATGTGGGGATGAGAACCCCCTCTGGCAGCAGGTCACCAGGAGTGGCTGGGCAGGAGAGGGCTGGATGGGAGCCAGGTCCCAGGCTGTCCCTTCCGTGGCCCCTGTGGGGCTGGCGACGGGCCAGAGCCCCAGTTTCTCCCTTTGACTTCATGGACCCTTTGGAGCTGGCAAGGTAACTCGCCCTGCTCACCTTGAGGCCTGGCAGCAGTGCCCCTGCAAAGCGTTTGTGTCTGCTGTGATCTGAGTACCAGTCTGGATGAATTTCACTTCATTCTGGGAGAAACAGTGTATTCTCTCACCTCTGTCTTCCAGGTTCTGCAGCTTATGTTTGACACTCGCATTGTCCACTAGCGACTCTCGGTTCCCAACCTTAAAGACAAATAAAACACAGCTGACTGAGAAATATATGAACATACTTTTGTAACTGATATGTAAATGTTATATAATTACACACATATACATATATATGTAGTTATGCATGTGTGTATGTATACATATGTGTGTAACAAACGTAGTAGTCCCTTAAACATAACAAGCTCATGTTATGTGAATACATTAATTCTGGAGAAAGAACAGATGAATAGCCAACCACAAAGTAGCATCTTAGAAGTGTGATTGTGGGGTCTTGGGTGAGGCTGCCACCGGAGACGCCCACATGCTATATTACAGTGCCTGGTTGGGGTTCTTGCCACTCCACTTCTGATCCAGTTTCCAGGAATATGCATTTTGGGAGGCAGCAGATGATGGGTTAAGTACTTCAGTTCCTGCTACCCAACTGGGAAGCCAGGATGGAGGTCTAGGCTCCTGGCTTTGCCCTGGCCATTGTGAAATATGGGAGAGTGAATCACTCTCACTGTGAGCTCACTCACTCTCCACTTTTCAAACACATGACATTTTTGTAAAGGTACCTTGGAGGCGTTTTCTTCAGCCTCTGAGCACTCCCTGGAAGAGAACCCACTCAGCAGCCGGGGACTTGCATATTCTGCATGTGAGGAAGAGGAGGTTCCAGTGAACAAACACACCAGCAATGAGGCAGTCACATCACACTACTGCTCTCCATAGTAAACCCAGTTCCTTAAAACTGGACATAGTGCTAAATATAATCCCAATGTTGCATTTTCAAGATGTTTGTTTCTTAGATTCGTAGTTCTGTAGACAAAACAGCCAATCACCTTGATGCACTAACTCAACAACGTTGGTAGCTATCCATCTGGGTAAGGTCATCCCATGAGTCTTCTCTTTTCTCCCCAAGGACCCCCTCCGTATTTCCTCTGACTCGTGTGTGTGAGACATGATTTGACACATGTGTGCTGTGTGAGAGTTGTCATATTAACACCGAGGTCAACATCCACGCTGTGTCTCATATCCCTACCACTTGTTCCCTCTCCACCTGCTCATTCGGCGAGGGGTGTGTAGTTGCTTTTCACATCCTGTTAAGAATGTGACAATGTCCATAGAAACGTAGACATCTTTCTGATATACCATTTCCCTTGGATGGAATCCCACAAGGGAGACTGTCATATTGTCCCATTTTTAATTTTTTGACAAACTCCTGTAACTTTTCCCTCTGTTGGCTGCACTGATGTGTATCAAACCGACAGACACCATCCCATCCAACACTTCTGCTCGTCCTTCTGCACTAATCACCAAGCAGACGTGAAGTTACGGCTCATTGTGCTTCTAATTTCATTCCCTGGTGTTGAGTGCCTTTTCACATTCCTGTAAGCTGTCTGTATGCTTTCCTTAGTCAACTGTCTATTCAAATCCTTTGACCATTTTGTGTAAATTAGGTTACTTGGACTTTTTGTCTGTTTTGCTGTTGAGTTGTATGAGTTGTGTATTTTTAACACTATATCTTATATATTATCCTTATATACTCATCATATACCTCAGATATATGATGTAAAAATATTTTCCCTAGGATCACCACTGTGGGAGGGCTAAGCAGCCACTTACAGTGCCACCATCCAGTATGGGCAACAGTTCAAGTCCTTACTGTTCCATTTCCCATACAGTTTCCTGCTAACATGCCTGGGAAAGCAGCAGCAAATGGCTTGAGTGCTTGGCCTCTGTGTCCATACAGGAGACCTGGAGGAAATCCCAGGCTCCCGCATAAGCACGGCACAGCCCCAGCTGTTATGGCCATGTGGGGAATAAACCAGCAAATGGAAGGTCTTGCCCTCAATCTCCTTTCTAACACTGCCTTTCCAATAAATAAATCCATCTTCAGGAAGAAGAAAATATTTTCCTATTCTGTAGGCTGCCTTTTCATTTTGTTTATGGTTTCCTTTGCTATGTGAAGACTGTTCAGCTTGCAGTACCTGTTCATTTTTACTCTGTTGCCTGTGGTTTTGGTGTTATATTCAAAACAAAGCAAAACAAAACACTACCAAGAATACTAAGTACCAGAACAGTGGGGAAAAAAACCCAGAGAATATCAAGGACCTATTTCCACATTTTTTATTGGAATCTTTATGGGTCCTAGTCTTTTTTTAAGGTTTATTTATTTTTATTACAAAGTCAGATATACAGAGAGGAGGAGAGACAGAGAAGATCTTCCATCCATTGATTCACTCAACAAGTGACCGCAATGGCCGGTGCTGCGCTGATCCATAGCCAGGAACCAGGAACTTACTCTAGGCCTCCCACACAGTGCAGGGTCCCAAGGCTTTGGGCTGTCCTCAACTGCTTTCCCAGGCCACAAGCAGGGAGCTGGACGGGAAGTGGGGCTGCTGGGACTAGAACCGGCACCCATATGGGATCCCGGCACATTCAAGGCGAGGACTTTAGCCACTCGGCCACCACACCAGGCCCTACCGGTCCTAATCTTACATTTATATTTTTAGTCCATTTTGAGTCTGTCTCCGCATATAGCGTAACATGTCCCCAATTTTATTTTTTAACATACATGTGAATATCATGTTCTCTCAACACCATCTCATAAAGAAACTTTTTCCCCCATTGTATATATCTTTTTAAGATTTATTCATTTTTACTGGAAAGTCAGATATACAGAGAGGAGGAGAGAAAGAGAGGAAGATTCCCTGTCCAATGATTCAGTTCCCAAGTGGCTGCAATGGCCAGAGCTGAGCCAGTCTGAAGCCAGGAGCCAGGAGCTCCTCTGGGTCTCCCACATGAGAGCAGGGTCCCAAGACTTTGGGCCATCCTTGGCTGTGCCCCCAGGCCACAAGCAGGGTGCTGGATGGGAGGTGGGCCCACTGGAACCACAGCCAGCACATACATGGGATCCCGACACGTCCAAGGTGAGGACGTCAGTCGCTAGGCTATTGTGCCGGACCCCTCATTGTATATTCTTAACACTTTTCAACCGTCAGTTGGATCATGCTGTATGTGTTTTTTTTTTTTTTAAGATTTCTTTCTTTTACTTGAAGTCAAAATTACACAGAAGAGACTGAGATCACCCATCCACTAGTTTACTTCCCAAATGACTGCAACAGCCAGAGCTGGGCTGGTCTAAAGTTGGGGGCCAGGAGCTTCTTCCCAATCTCCCGCGTGGGTACAGAAACTCAAGCACTTGAGCCATCCTCCCCACCTTCTCAGGTCATTAGCAGGGAGCTGGATCAGAAACGGAGCAGGCAGGACTAGAACCGGCACCCACAGGGTCTGTGGGTGCCACAGGCAGAAGCTTAGCTTGCAACACCACCCTGGTGGCTGCTATATTTTGCTTTCTGAGGTGTCAGTCTGTTCCAGGGGTCTGATGCACCTCTGTTCCATCACCATAGCTTTCAAATACAGCCGGAAGCCAAGCAGCTTTGCCCTTCTCTGTCAAGACTGCTTTGGTTACTGGGGGATTTGAGGTCCTACACACATTGAAGGATTGATTTTTTTTTAACTCTGTGAAAACTGACAGACATTTTATCAAATGGGAATGCAGATATCTTTCTGATATACCATTTCCCTTGGATGGAAACTCAGAAGGGAGACTGTCATATTGTCCTATTTTTAATTTTTGGGAGGCATGGCCATCTTAACAACATTAACAATATTAACTCCTTATTCAACTTATTTCATTACTATCCCATGATTTTGGTATCCAGCTCTCTCCTCTCTTTGGATTTATTGCTACTTTTAATTCTTTGGGATTCGATTTTTAAAAGATATATTTATATTCATTGGAAAGGCAGATTTATAGAGAAGGTGAGACAGAGAGAAAGATCTTTCAGAAAGTTTGCTGGTTCATTCCACAAGTGGTCACGATGGCTAGAGCTGAGCTGATCTGAAGCCAAGAGCTCGGAACCTCTTTCTCTGGGTCTCCCACGCGGGTGCAAGGTCCCAAGGCTTTGGGCCGTCCTCAACTGCTTTCCCAGGCCACAAGCAGGGAGCTAGATGGGAAGTGGAGCAGCCAGTATACAAACCGGTGCCCATATGAGATCTCAGTGCACACAGGGAGAGAACTCAGCCACTAGGCTATTGCGCTGGGCCCTCACTTCTATTTTAATGGGATGGTTTTCTTGATTTTTCAGATGGTTCACTTTTAAATCATGTAGAAGCACAGGTTTTTGCACTTTGATTTTCCACCCTGAAACTTTACTGAGTTGATGTGATTAGTTCTCACAGAGTCAGGGGAGTCTGTTTCCCATATATTGATCATCTCACCCAAACAGTGGAAACTTCACTTCTTTCTTTTTGATTTGGAAGTTTTCCTTCCCTGCTTGCTTGCTCTGTCTGGGACTTCTACTACTGTTACAAAGGGGAGAGGACAACGCTGTCTTGCTCCTGATCTTAGAAGAACAGTTTTCAACTTCTCACCTCTGACTATGTTGTTAGCTGTGGACCCGATGCTATTAGTTTTCATTGTGTTGAAGTACAATCCATAA
The DNA here is from genome assembly GCF_030435755.1 of Ochotona princeps. Taxonomy (NCBI): domain Eukaryota; kingdom Metazoa; phylum Chordata; class Mammalia; order Lagomorpha; family Ochotonidae; genus Ochotona; species Ochotona princeps. The sequence goes on along the minus strand of NC_080833.1, from coordinate 151,127,965 downwards.
ATACCTAATTTGTTGAGGGTTTACATCAGAAAGTTATTTTGAATCTTGTCAAATACTTTTTTATGTATTTATCTTTCTTTGTAAAGGCAGATTAAATTTATAGAGAGAAGGAGAAACAGAGAAAGATCTTCCACCTGCTGGCTTACTTCCCAAGTGGCTGCAATGGTTGGAGCTGAGCCAATCTAAAGCCAGGAGCCAGGAGCTCCTCCCAGGTCTCCCACATGGGTGCAGGGTCCCAAGGCCTTTGGCCATCCTCTACTGCTCTCCCAGACCACAGGCAGGGAACTAGAAGGAAAGCAGGGACAGCTGGGACATGAACCAGCCCATTACGGGACTCTGGGGCTTACAAGGCGAGGATCTATCCAGCTAAGCCATCATGCAAGGCACATCAAATTCCACTTTATATGTCTGTCAAATCAATGGTCAAGGATGACATATGACTACTACTTTAATAATCTGTGGATATTTTAAGATTTTATTATATATATAAGTGAAACGGGTAACTTTTTTTGATTGTTGTTCCTAACCCTTGCCTGAATTCCCACTGAACTCGTGTTTCCACCTGAGTTCCTTGTTTAGTGGACCATTGAGCCTTTGCTCACAATGTAAACTGAAAAGATGTTATCTGGAGAATGAAGAAAGGAAGGGAGCAAGGGAGAAAGAGAAGGGAAGCATTAGTAGATTGTTAAACACGAATCTACACTGTATCAACACCGCATTAACACGGTGGGGGAGGGATGTTCCAGAATTTCAGAAAGTATATTAAAACACAAAACCTCCACATCGTTTTTGTGGATATAATCACATCTTCACACATTCCTCAATAGATAGCAAAAGAAAATTGCTTTATTTACCACAGAGTGTCTTTACTGGAAAATATGTCAACAGGAAGTCACGAACCTGGTTTCTGGGAGAAATCTTCAGGAATTAAGGTGGCAGGACTCCCCGGCATCTCTGGTTCAGCGATCTCTGGGCGTGTGGCCTTCCTCTGCCTGGACGTGTCCTGCAGTGGTGTGAGAAGTTCAGCCAATCCAGACACATTCAAAACATCATAAAAAAACAAATCCTCTAAGACACTGAAGAGGTGGAGTTATTGGATGCTTAAGCATTTAAAAATCGGTGTTTAAGTTTCAGTTGATCACTGTTAACCAGCAGTTCTCAAAGTATGATGATGCAACACCTTACAGCTTGATAGAAATGCAAATTCACCATCTTTTAAAAACTATGATTTATTTTTAATTTATTTATTTGAAATTCAGAGTTACAGAGTGAGAGAGGCGAAGACAGAGAACTCTTATGTTTTCTGATTTATCCCCCAGCTGGCTGCCATGGCTGGAGCTGCACCTGTCTCAATCTGCGAGTCAAGAGCATCTTCCGTATCTCCCACATGGGTGCAGGGAACCAAGGACCTGGGTCCTGCTCTGTTGTTTTCCCAGGTACAACAGCAGAGAGCTGGATTTAAAGTGGAGCAGCTGGGATGTGAATCAGTGCCCATTTGAGATGCCAGTGCCAAATGGCGTAGCCTGATATGCCACTCCACTGGTCCCAGCAATCCCTGTTTAACAAACCATCCTGCTCATTCTGACGGTTGCTGAAGTTTGAGAACCTGTGTTCTAAACCGGGGCTCAGTCCAACCCACTGCTGACTCTTGTAAGTAAAGTTTTATTGAAACACAGAGCACATTTTCACATTATGATTGCTTTGGGGTTACAAAGGCAGAGATGATGTGTTGCCAAAGAAGCTGCAAAGTTTGCAGAGCCTAAATTGTTTTGTTTTGTTTTGTTTTGTTTTGTTTTACCATTTTCTCTGTCTCTTCTCTTTCTGCTGCTTTGCTTTCAAGTGAAACAAATGGGTGTCAGCAGGTGAAGTTGCCTTTTGGCCTGCACCCTGCATCACAGAGCTGGCAAGCCCCCCCAGGCCCTCCACTTCCCCTTCCCACTGTGCCAGCACAGCAGGCAGAGGATGCTGGCTCAAGTGCTTGGTTCCCTGCCACCCAGACAGAGGTCCTGGATAGAGTTCCAGGCTCTGGCCTCAGCCTGGCCTAGCCCTGGCTGCAGGCATGTGGGACATGAAGTAGAAGTGCCTCTTTCTACCTGTTTCCCTGTACACCCGTCACCACCACTGCCAGCTCTGCCTCTGGAGTTCAATGGAAGCATATTAAGACTTATCCTATGTAGCAGGACAGAAACATTTCCCCTAATCTTTGCTCCAAGTCAATCATACTTTGACCAGCAGTATTTATGGAAAATCATCAATTCATAGGAAATGCTAAGTTGTCCTTGCCATTGCTGCTGGAGTGATTTCCAAACCATTAGACCACTGGTTTGTTTTTCTCATATTCCTGGAAGCCTTAGAAAGAAATAGGCTCATCCTGCACCAGCCTCATCATACCTGGACTGTTGCTGATGATATGTTGGAGCTTCTAATTGATCGAGGTGACGCTCTGCTGGCTCTGCCTACAAACCTGAGAGGGCCTCCCTAAGAGGCCGTTGAACTTGAACTGGACAAGTGGGATGATGGACTCTGTATGGTGTAAACTTTTAATTAGGGAACCTCAACGGAACTTGAGCTGTGGCTATGCATCAAGGTGAAGGAATTCATGATGGGGGAAGGGTTTGGGGTGAAGGGGGGAATCCCAGTACCTATGAAATTGTGTCATGTAATGCAATGTAATTAATGAATAAATGAATATTAAAAAATTAAAAAAAAAAAAGAAATAGGCTCATCATAGCCATAACATGCAGAAGCAGGACAAAGTGGTACAAAGTGGATTTATTTACCTGATCTTTCTCATTGTCGCTAGCACTGCTGAGAAAAAAAAGTGGCAGAACTGGAAGAAAAAGAAGCCAATTATACCATGGCTACATTTCCTGAAGAGACAGAAACTCAGCTCCCAGATATGCAGGGCCATGCCAGGAACGACGGCAACCTCCCACCTGCCACCTACAGACCCCTTCACTGTTCACTTCTTTCCTCACTACCCAGGCTTTGTCTCTGAGCACCACCAGCACACCCTCACTGTGTCCTCCTGGTGTCACGGGCTTGCTGCCCCATCCTCTCTGCCCTTCAAATCCCACTTTGCTTCAGTCCCACTCCCCCATCCTCGGAGCCTTGCCACATGTCCCGCTCTGAACCTACTGCAAACAGCTGTAACTCATAGTGAACAGTGCTTGGTCCATTCTCAGCTCTCTGTCTGAGAACTGTTCATTCCACATCTGCTCAATGTCCGTGAGACACAGAGACGGGGAAGGAGGGTGCACTGGTTGCCCAGTTCTCGGGCATCCTTTTAATTTAGCACACTGAGAAGTGAATCCCTGCTGGTTGATTTCAGAGATGCCTCAGAAGCCAAACGCCAAACTTACCGCTGCCACATTTTCGGACTTTCGTCTTCCTTCTTCTACTACGATATGGTATTAGCATTTTCTTCTTCTGGTCACCAGTCCAAGACTGCTCACTGGCACTGCTACTGGAAGCCTCATTGCTCTCAGAAAAGAGATGTTTCCTGTAATTAACCTATTACAAACACAAATGAAATGATCAATGAAACCATCGAAGAGGTGTCGGCACCATTTATGTATGAGCAATCTATTACTACAAAGTTACACAGAAGAGAAGTGACTATTGAAGACTGGGCTCTTATACAAAAGTGATTCAGAAGTAATGGCAAGGAGAAAAATAATTTCTCATGAGTCAGTTATCAACCAAGATGCGGTCTCAAGGATGATCAAATTCTACTTAGGCATTTGCAACTAAGATGTAAGAGTTGCCAACTTTAAAATACTAAAAATTTTATTTATTTATTTATTTGAATGGCAGAGTTATAGAGAGACAGAGGGAGAGACAGGAATCTTCCATGGGCTAGTTCACTTTCCAGTGGCTGCAATAGTCAGAGCTGGACCAGGCAGAAGCTGGGAACTGAGTCTAAGCACTTGAGTGTTCTCTGTTGCTTTCCCACACAGCCCAGCAGGCAGCAGGCCTGGAAGTGAAGCATTCAGGGTCCAATGTGGGATGCTGGTGCTGCAGGCAGCAGCCTACATTTTTATGCCTCAACACTAACCCTTAGGCGTTTCCTGAGCAGAAGGATCTGCTTAAAGAATTGAAAAGAAGGGCCCAGCGTGATAGCCTAGTGGCTCAATCCTTGCCCTGCATCTACCATGATCACATATAGGTGCCAGTTCATGTCCCAGTTGCTCCACTTCCCATCCAGCTCCTGCCTGTTGTCTGGGAAGCAGCAGAGGATGACCCAAAGCCTTAGGACCCGGCACCCATATGGGAGACCCGGCGGAGGCTCCTGGCTCCTATCTTCAGATAGGCTCAGCTCCAGCTTTTGTGGCTACTTGGGGAGTGACCCAGTGCACATCCGATCTTTCTCTCTGTTTCTCCTCTTTGTATACCTGCCTTTCCAATTAAAATAAAATCAAATAAGTTTTTTAAAAAAATGATTGAAGAGTAGAGATTTGATCTAGTGGTTAAGACAACAGTTGACATGCCCACATGCCCCATCAGATTCCAGCTCTAGCCTGGCAGGCAGTGGTGAGGACTGAAGTAGTGTGTCTCTGTCCCCAAGACACAGCCTGGGTTTGAATTCTTGGCTCCTGACTTTAAGCACAGCTTTTCATGGTCATTTGATGGGCTGGAACAGCAGATTGAGGCTGCCCAACTTCCTTTCTGCAACAGTGTCTGAGTAATGAATTTCTCTTCAAGCCCCCTCTTGTGATCCTGGTGTGTAGCCAAATTTATGAACTGTTGTTCTAAATATGCATGCTTTTGCAAACAACTTTCAGCATTTTTTGATAGAGGAACAAAGAAACTGGGAAAGTCTTATTGCATGATTTTTTTTCTTTCCTGAAAGATGTATTTGAAAAGCAGAATGACAGAGACGTCACACTGTGTCGTGTCCCATTGTCCTGTCCAGCAGGACAGTCAACGGGGTCGCAGTCACCTAGGAGAGAATGAAGGGACAAGAGACACAAAGAATGGACAGCAAGACAGTAGGTCTGATCAAGCTGTCAGTTTATTGAGTTCAACTGAGGGTTTTTATATTCTTCAGTAACTAAGGCTCAGGGAAAGAGAAGCTGGGACACAAGCCATGGTCTCAAGACCGATTGTTCTTGAGCAGTCACCATATCAACAATAGTAACCAACATATCGACAATAGCATAGGTAATCAGTAACAAGATGTTGGTAAGTACAGCATCAATCACATTCTGAAACAGTTGCTAGGAACAATTGAAGCTAAGCGTGTGATTAGTTTCATAACTTCTTTCCCAAGCATCTAGCCAGCCGGGGGTTTTCCACTGTCCCATAGGTCTAGGTCTATATTCAAAATGGCTTCAGTGTTGCTATAGTGCATGGCTCCTGACATCTCCCCCTTTTTTCTATATATCAGTGAAAGCGGCGAAAAGAGAAAGGTTTGTGAAGCAAGATAAGCGCTGCCTGTCTTAGGTTCATTCTGAGGGACCCTCAGCTCTTACCTGTCTCTGGGCAGCCCTGCCAGTCATCCAGGGCTCCCTGTCTTAGGTTGGCGGGGTATCAGAAAGGTGCCCGTCATTGGCTAAACACTTATCCGGCAAAGGCTGTGCCCCATTATATTAGACAAGCCTCTTTGAAGACTGGAGCCGCATGGCATGATGTGGGGGGTTATCACTTGGAGAGTCCCGTCAGATCTTATCTGTCTCTGATCACCTAATTAACACATCATGCTCAGCCAAACTTGAGTGCTAGGATTTTTCACAGCAAGTGCCATCATGGCTTGTCCAATGACAACTTGCTCCCAGGTCTGCTGTTTGCGCATGCAGTACAGGAAGAGCATGGCGACTACTAGCACAGCAACCATCAGGGTTTCTAAGGCCATAATCCTGCTCCATTCCTTGAACATGCAGGCTGCCAGTTTAATGCCATTTAGAATAACTTCTCCTGACATGGGTGGAACTCAGTTCTCATTTACTTTAATTATACTGGTGGCTAGCTGGTGAAATTTAGGAAGGTGCTAGAGCATTGTCCCTGGAGGTATTGATTGATTTTTATCACTCTGGCCAAAACATTGTGGACTTTTACTGGGGTGACACATATATGATGGTGTATTGGGGAGTAGCTGGCTGGTGAGATTCAAAAGGACATACTTAACAATGTATAAGTATTGTTGAAACTACTAACATTCAAGAATCTCATAACACTAACATTGTTACATGTACACAAGACAGTTTTACCAGGAACCGGAGACCCTAACTGCCCATTATCCCATCTAGCTCCTACATTTCCAAACAGAGAAATGGACCCCAGCTGCTTTTAGGGAAAAGGGATGCCGTCATCTGTTCTTAACTACTTCCTGCTGAGAGGGGGGCGCCGTTGGGTAACAGCAGCTATAGGGGATCCATCTAGTGGTTCCTGATAGAAGGCAGAAGTCATCAGATGTTCAATGTACATTCTGGCACTTGAAAGGTTTCTCTTTCTTGAAGTCTAAATAACAAGACATAACATAGTTAACTTTCCCAGCCTAGCAGGTTGTGAGTTCAGTTAGCAGTTTGAATACTTGAGCTTCAGAACTTAGATGTAAAAGAATTGTTAGGTTTCAATCTTTGTCAGAATAAAATTTAATTTAAGACTGTGGACTAGATTTACATCTGTCCAAATTAACTCCTTGAAGTCTCAAATTTTGGAACATATTCAATGAGCTCAATGGAACACATGAAATTTCTTTTGAGCTGCATAAAATTGCTAACCTAGATCAATCAGAAGGCACAGTAACAATGTAAGGATTAGCATACAGCATCAGGATATAAGTCCATCACAGGACAGGTAAATGCAAAGCTGACTTATTAGAGCAAAAGAGTTAAATATTCAGACCTAACCAAAACTGAGATGATAAATCTTTATACTAAAACACAGCAAGATGTACTATTACTTTTACTATAACTCTAAATATATGGTCCTGCATGGGAAGTCAGTGTACACAGTGACTCTAGTGGATTTAACAAATTGGCACTCTTATATGTGACGTCAGTGATCACCTGAGGCTCCAGACACGCAATGTTTAGGCTGTGGAAGCCTCTTGAATCAACAACAACCCCATCAGACCTGGCAACACACAAAGTGGAAGTTCTCTCCTCCATTGAGAGAAGAGCACAACCATCCTCGGTGGTTGCTTCTTTGCACTGGGGCATAGACCACTGAGCTCCTTCACAGAGGGACACTCTTAGCTCAGTGTCCTGGCATTCCACACCTGATATGCTTGCTCTCTTGCTGGCTCTCCTGTCAGATCAGAATACCTTTTGGGCTGATTCTGAGGCCACTGAGTGCTTCTTAAAATTGTCAGTCTATGAGTCTGCTGTAAGAGCTGTTTCCCATGTTGGAGCATTTTAACATTCTCTATCATCTGAGTTATCATTAAACACTTGCATACATATACCCATATATTTTCCATCTAGCTTATGAGGATTTTGGGCTCCCATGGCCAATCTTGAAACTGTACGCTAGCAGTAAGTCCATTTAAAATCGTGTAGAACTATTGAGCTGAACAGATCTTGTAGGTCCTAAGAAAACAGTAACAGACATGACTCTCTAAGAGCCTAATTATGCATCTATACATAATTTTTAAAAAGGATTTAGCTTAGCAATTTTCATTCATAAACATGTACATGCATATCAGATAACACACATAAAACAAAACAGCTTTTGTAACAGCTAGTTGAGAATTCTGTTAAGTATGTTCAAGTTACCAATTGTTTAGAATTACATTTTGCTCTTAGTAATCTGAATAAACCAAAACTATAGTTTACAGTTAAACTTTAGCTTTAATGAATATAATAGGCTTGCTGGAATCCTAGAAAATAAAGTATCTATGTTTAGCGCCATGATACTACCTGTAGGATGTTACACACTCTTGTACTTTTTAGACTTAGCCGTCCTGGCTCCCCACTGGCAAGGTTTCCCAATGTCTTTTCTGCAATTGCCCCCTCCCCCACCATTTTTAATAGATCTAATTAATTATCTGTTCTATAATTAATTTCACTAACCGAAAGATGCAACCTTTGAAACACATTCTTCTGACTTTGAGACTACTAGGGGTCTATTTAGAAATTCCAGAACCATAAGAGTTAAACCTATTTAATATGCCAAGAGTTCTTAAAGTATCTGACCAAAGATTCCTCATTATAATATCCATTCATTTAGTCAGACTGATTCAAACAGCAACACATCAAAAAAAATTTTTTTATCACTTATAAATGATCACCCAAACATTTTAAAGTAAGTACATACCAGAAAATACCCTTAAACACAGTTCTTTTAAATCATGAGAATTTAACAAAGACAATATACAGAACACAAGGGATTATCTAACTGAAAGGCAAAATGTGTATTTCCTTAGTCAGTCACCAAAAGGGAGATATAACCTTAAACATGGGAATTAGTGCATAAAATCATCTCTTAACTGTTTAAGAACTGTAACAAACTCAAAGGTTGGAACAAGAATAGAGCTTACTGAAGCTGGATAGACAATTGACAAAGCTACCCATTAAACAGAGACTACCTAAAGTTCAATGTTTCATTTTTTTTTTCAATGCTTCAATTTCTTAACAGCTTTCAAAATTGGAGATATTTTTATTTTTAGGTATTTACTAGCATTGTTATGTATGCACACTTCAAAAACTTTTTTTTTTTTAGTACAGATATCAATTTTAACGTCAGCATGTATTAGGTATTAATGTTAAAGACTTACACAATGCTGTAATAGTATCTTTAAAATTATAGCCAATTATATATAAAGCTTACAAGATTCATTCCTCAACTTTTCTTAAGACATTTTCTTAATAAAAGGATACCAACTTTTAAGTACAATGGCTTTAAGCAATTTTCAATCATTTCTCTTAATTCATGGAAACACATTTTAGCACAAATCCTCCTCAAAACTGGGAAAGAGAAGTTTTTTCAGCCTTCTTCTAGCTGATTTGGAAATTTTTCCCTTTTAAAATGAAGGCAGGTAAGAATCACCACAACAGGGACAAAGTCAAAGTCCCAAATTCTTCAAAGGGCAGACTCCAAGCATGTCCCTTCCTTGTTTTATGGCTGACAGGCCTGGAGCTTCCCCTAAACTTCTGTTTTATTGAAGTCAAGAGAGCTGAAAAAACTTAAATTTAGCTGTTGTCTTGAGAGACTACCTTGGAATTTACTGAAGTTAGTTAACAGGTTTGGTTATCAATAAAATGAAAATTACTTTAAAGAAGACGTTAAAACACTGTTTTTCACAAAGAATCAGACTTCAACTCCATTGTTTTAAAGGCAAACATTCAGAAAATATACACATTATGACCCATTTTACTATACATCTTTAAAGAATTCGTTGTTCTCCTGCAAGGCAAAATCTCACATATTTCCTTGTAAATAAGAACACAGTAATTTACAATCTGGATCAATTTCATGAGTAGGAAACATTTTAACCAATGAACATAAATGCTCTTCTATTTTAATAGCATATACAATGCAATAAATTTAGCATAATTTTGTAATATTGTGAAATTATAATCCAAATTATTTTAAATGACAAGTACATTATTTAAATTCTGTCTCAGCCTTTGAGAGTTCCAGGGATCCTACTGGAACCCCCAAAGTCATGAGACTTGGTTTAAAACTCTGAAGAATTTAGAGGTCTAAATGAGTTAAACAAAAGTACCTTTAGCATTTAACTGAACATGTTGAATACTGTATGTTAGACTTAATCAATGCCAGGACAACACTATAAGCTGAAGACCAAACAGCAAGAAAATTACACCCGAATTTTTTTCCAGTGGAGGTGGGGAGTCCGGTCTGGTCAGGTCCTGTTAAATTTGTTAGACCTCTCTAAAATTATTTACCAGGAGAGAGAAAAAGGGTTAGTCATGGTCCGTCCCATCTCGTCTGTCAGTCACACATGCACCCAATTCAGAACAAGAACAACAACTTAACAATTCAAGACAAAGACACAACTGGAGAAAGAATATTAAAACAAAATTTAGTTTTGTCCGGACAAAAATAATAGAACACCAAGAATATTGACAAAACAAACATAAGCACAAAAACACCAAACATGTCGAAACAGAGACATATAACTCTCAAACCTGTTGCAACTTCCAGACTCTTCTTCAAAATACTTTAACCTGGAGAGATTTTTGTAAAACAAGCACACATAGGTTCATCTCATGCTTTAAGTTAATTTAACAGTGGATTTGGAGCACTCTTTATCAGATTACTTTTGTTACGTCAAGTTACAGAACATATTCTTTTTTTTTCTTTTCTTCTTTTTTTTTTTCTTTTTTTTTCCTTTCTTTTTCTTTTTTTTTTTTTAATAAACCTTAAATGGCTTATCTTACCCTGCCTCTCTCAGCCAAGGGGTTGGGTAAAGAAATGGGAGATGCATGCCTGAAAAGGACTCAATAAGGGCAAAGGTAAAAGGTGTCTGAGTGCCATAATCTTTCACTGCTTGCTTAATATTTTTTAGATCTTTAAACTGCAGAGGTTGATGTTCGTGGCGTGGTGTCCACCACCTCGTGCAGGGGTCTAAATAACAGGGCAGCATATTACACCCCTCTTGGGGAGATTTGAAGTCTCACTCTTATGGAGTTCTATTACAGGCTCCTCTTCTAGTAATGAGGCAGGGGCTGAAGGAGCTGCTGCTTCGGAAGCATAAGGTGGAGGTGGGTGAGAGGTGTCATGATTGACTATTAGTCTGAGAGCGTATAGTTTCTGGGGCAGATTGATCAAGGGGCTTGGCACTGGACTCTGCCTCAATATCTATAATGACAGAAGATGGTCGAGAACCGGGGGAAGGTGAGGGGATAGGTGTGGACAGCAGAGAGTGACTCTTTTTAAGAGATCGTTCTCCCTCAAAAGCCAGATTCTGTAAATCTGGATGTTGAGACTTAATCTTTAAAATATCATAAATCAAAGTCCAATAATTAAAAGCAGTAACAGGAATTTTCTCAGATCCAAAAACCTCATAATAATCTTTAAAACAATCACCTACTCTACACCAAGTTTTCTCATCAATAGAACCGTCCTGGGGATGCCAGGAACAAATCAGACCAAAAAAATCCAAAAAGGTTTTGAGGTCTTTCTTTTTCACCCTAATTCCTCGTGTCTTGAATGAATCTATAAGACCTTGCAAGAATAGGTCATGTTATGATAATGCTTGTCCCATCTTACCTTGGCTCCGTAAGATTTGAGCCGTGAATATTTCCCACGAGCTCGACTTCCGGCGGGTCAACCGTGAAACTGCTCAACCGGTGTTCCTTTTCGACACCACGAGAGGCCTCTCCATGAATGATGGCACGGAGTTCTCTCTGTCGGTGGTCTGCACACATCCACGTTGGGCGCCAATTTGTCCTGTCCAGCAGGACAGTCAACGGGGTCGCAGTCACCTAGGAGAGAATGAAGGGACAAGAGACACAAAGAATGGACAGCAAGACAGTAGGTCTGATCAAGCTGTCAGTTTATTGAGTTCAACTGAGGGTTTTTATATTCTTCAGTAACTAAGGCTCAGGGAAAGAGAAGCTGGGACGCAAGCCATGGTCTCAAGACCGATTGTTCTTGAGCAGTCACCATATCAACAATAGTAACCAACATATCGACAATAGCATAGGTAATCAGTAACAAGATGTTGGTAAGTACAGCATCAATCACATTCTGAAACAGTTGCTAGGAACAATTGAAGCTAAGCGTGTGATTAGTTTCATAACTTCTTTCCCAAGCATCTAGCCAGCCGGGGGTTTTCCACTGTCCCATAGGTCTATATTCAAAATGGCTTCAGTGTTGCTATAGTGCATGGCTCCTGACATCCCATCATGAGAACGACATCAGAATAGTAAGGTATTCCGAGAGAAAGATACCACATTCACAAAACTTTCATCACTTGATGTTACTGCCAGCTATTGCTGTTCGCCTCTCATCATGTCTACTGTGTAAGTTCCACTTGAATGTGGCTATCATGATCAGGAGAAAACAGCATTTAGGGGTTTTGTAGAATCTCTGGATTCAGGCTTCCATTTCTCATGAGAAAGAAGGGACCACTATGCCTGCCCATCAGCTGTCATCCAAGGTGAGCGAATTCTTGATGGCGTAAGAACTTGCTCTAGTCACATAAGACTGAATAAAGGACTTTTTCCATTTTCCACGACCTATCTGCCATCAAATGAGAACATGAAATGATAATTCCTTCTAAGACTATCAATGGGGCTGACCCACCTGTCCATCTAACTGGACAGACCTGAGTATGGTAGACTGACCCTTTAATAGTTTGCCAATCATTAAGCCCATTTCATGCAATGAATAGATCAAGTAATAGCATGCAGGGATTATTTTCACTTTATTTGGAGGCTTACTGCTACTTGTAATGAGTAATGTTCATTTCCAGTTAAAAATGAAATAAAATATTTATTTTTAAAATGCTTGAATAAATTTAAGATAATTTTCATTAAGAAAAAGGCATAGATAACAAAGAGAGCCACAGCACACTGACAGTGATGGGCAAGCAACTGAAGTGTAGGGCACATTGCCTTAAAAGGATAAAAGTTACTACATTACTAGCATCCTTCTCCTTGTTTGTTTTCTGTCACTGTTGAAAGCAGAATCGCGCCTGAAGTAAAATGTGCCTGGTGAATGGGACAGGTACAACCAGCACCCTCTACCTTCCCCTCTCTCACTGCCCCCAACTTCTGTTTCCCTCCTGTGTCCTTTGCCCAGTCACAAACCTGGTGCCCGGTAGTGTCCCATTCTACAAACTTGCTATCATGCAGTCTATTGCAGGCCCCGGTCTCCCAAGGATTAACTCCACAGCTTAGCTTGTTTCTCAGAGCATAACAGGATTGGTAATTTTGGCCTGATACATATAGCCACTGGCTTAACCGCAAGTTCCTGCTTCCTATTGTCAAGTTATCTGCCAAGGGATTGGATAAAACTCAAGGGATTTAGGGTGGCCACTAGAGGATTGGATAAACACTGGGAGGAACTGAAGGGATTTAGGGTTGCCACTACTGGGAGGAACTGAAGGGATTTAGGGTGGCCACTACTGGGAGGAGCTAAGCAGAGTATAAAAGAAAGTCTGGAGTTGCAATAAAGATCAATCAATCTGTCATCGATCGGCATTCGGTGTGCTGCGTGTTGCCTTGTCTTGTCTCTCTGCGTTGTCTGCGTTGCAACCCTAGTCCCTCCGCTCAGCTCGGATTACGTGGCGACACGGGCATTGCCAACATCTGGAGGTTCCCACCGAGATTGAGAAAGAGAGGATACGACGAAGGGTCGTCCCGGGAGCCTGGCCAGCTGATTCAGGTATGTGGGACGTATTGTAAGTCTCTCCTAAACTGGTAGGAGAGGGAGGTTCATTTTGAAATAGAGTCAGGTTTTAGTTTTATTTTGAAATATAGTTAGGTTTTAGACTTATTTTGAAATATAACTAGGTTTTGGATTTATTTTGTAAGTTTTCGATTTATTTTGAAATATAGTCAGGTTTCAGATTTATTTTGAAGTATAGTTAGGTCTTGGTGTTTAATTTATCCGTTGAAAAGGACGATAAAATGGGTTCTGCCTTCTCACGGGATAAATTGGCCACCGAGCTTGAAGAACTTCTACGTCAACTGGGGATGCCAGTTAAATTTAAAATGATTAGAAATTTTGTTAAAGCCATTCAATCTAGCAGTCCTTGGTTTATTGTTTCAGGCAACTTCAGTATTCCCGATTGGGAACAGGTTAAGGCCAATTTACAATCCTGTTTACAAAAAGACCCAGATAATTTCCCCATTGTTAACTTTTCTTTGTGGCGCTTAGTCCGTGATTCATTATTTACTGATAAAGTGAAAGTTGAGAGACAGTTAAGAGAAGTACAGACTACTTTTGAAGCAATCCAGGGGTGGGAAGTTCTACGGTCCTTGGAAGCCTGGAACGAGGCGGCCTCGAGTGAAACCACCCCGAGTGAGACCTCTTCTTTAGAGGAGAGTGAGGTCTCTTCTTTAGAGGAGAGTGAAGCCTCTTCTTCAGATGAGAACGAGGCCTCTTCCTCGGAAGAGAGTGAGGACAAATGAGATGAGGAGGCTTTCTTAAAGCGGAAAATTAAGGATAAGGAGAAGGTTTTCTTAAAGCGGAAAATTAAGGATAAAGAGAAGGTTTTCTTAAAGCGGGAAATTAGGGACATTAAAAGAAAGTTAAAGAAAGCAGGAATAGGTGCATGTTCCTCTGGCAAACTGTCCAGTTCCAGACCACCACCATATGTCCCTAATTTTGTGACCCCTACCGCTCCTCCTGAGGAGGAAACCGCAGGCCATTCACGCAATAATTACCCCACGCGGCCATGGAGTGACGGCCTCACTGATCAGCCAGTGGGTGGGGTTCGATGCTTCCCTGTAATAGAGGTCCCAGTTCGAGGAGGTCCCCCTCGCCGGGAGCATCAGCCCCTTCAATTTAAAGACCTCAAAAATGTAAAGCAGGCTGTTAAAGATTATGGTGCCCAGGCACCCTTTACTCTTGCACTCATAGAATCCTTTTCGAGTTTGAATCTTACTCCTAGTGATTGGATGCAATTGTGCCGCTCTGCTCTCGATGGTGGTGACCTTCTCCTATGGAAAGGGGATTTTCAAGATAGGTGCAGATTTTTTGCTGAGCAGAACGCGGCTGGGGGACACGCAGATCGAAGCCTTGAAATGCTTACTGGCACTGGACCTTTTGAGGGCATCCAACAACAAGTTAATTATGACCTAGGAGTTTATGCACAGATAGCAAATGCAGCCCTTGGAGCCTGGAAGGCCTTGCCTAATGCTAATACAGGAGACCAGCTTTCCAAGGTCTTGCAAGGCCCTACAGAACCTTTTCAAGAATTTGTGGACCGTATTATGCAGGTTGCTACTAAAATCTTTGGTAACGTGGAGCCAGCAATGCCAGTAATTAAGCATATAGCCTTTGAGAATGCTAATAAATATTGTCAGGATGCTCTCAGGTTCCACAGAGATAAGTCCCTGCATGATTATCTCAAAATCTGCAGACATATTGACTCCACCCATGCCCTTGGGCAAGTGATAGCAGCCGCTGTTCAACACCCTCAGCCCCACCCTAGGGCGCCTCCCAAAACCTGTTTCAGATGTGGACAGCCTGGACATTTTAAAAAACAGTGCCCCAAAATTCTGCGACAAGGAAGATCACCCCCAAGATCCTTGCAGGCCCCAGATCTTTGTCCAAGATGCCATAAAGGCTATCATTGGAGCAGTGATTGTAGGTCCAGATATGATGCCCAAGGCAATCCCCTATCGGGAAACGGGGTCAGGGGCCCGCTCCGGGCCCCCCAACCTCAGGTGTACGGAGCCCAGCAGACACCTGTAACTTCCGGAACAGCGCAGACTCCTTCCAGAGTCCCTCTCCCAAGGCGAGGAACACCGACATTTCAACCCTCCTCAGAGCAACACCAGGTAGCGCAGGACTGGACCTCTGTGCCACCTCTGGAGAGGTATTGACCCCGCTCCTGGGACCCCAACGGATAAAAACAGGAGTCAGGGGCCCCTTACCTAAGAATACCTTGGGCCTGATCCTAGGAAGAAGTAGTGCTACTATGCATGGAATCAGAGTACTCCCAGGAGTGATAGATGAGGATACTCCAGCAGAAATAGAGGTCATGGCAGAATCAGCCAAAGGCACTATAATCATTCCACCTGGAGCTAGATTTGCCCAGCTGATCTTGATCCCCAAGGTTCCAACTGACAACCCCATTCTTAAGAGAGATAGACAAGGAGGATTTGGACATTCTGGCCCCTTGGCATGTTGGGTCTCCGACATGCAAACCCGACCCACCTTACAGTTAGAGATAGAAGGGAGAAAATTCACAGGTTTACTTGATACCGGAGCTGATAGTACAGTTATATCCCAGGCACAGTGGCCAAGTTCCTGGCCATTAGAGGCCACCCCAACCGTTCTCCAAGGGATAGGAACTTCTCAGCCACAGAAAAGTGCCAGGTTGTTAAGGTGGAAGGATCAAGAAGGGCATTCAGGAGTTTTCCAGCCGTATGTCTTACCACATATTCCTATCAACCTGTGGGGACGAGATTTGTTGAGTGCCATGAATGTTGTATTGACCTCTCAGCCTGTGCCAAATATGCTTAATAGACAGGGATACTTTCCTGGAAAAGGTTTGGGCAGACATCTTCAAGGTGACCCCCAACCAGTCTGTGACAGGGTTAAAAATTAGAGGCTGCAATTGAATTGGTAAAGGAACAGCTTGAGAGAAATTAAAAGAAGCCCATTGTTTACAGGCCTTTGCCTATATTTTAATATAACTCACAAAACAGGCATTCCTTATAATCCTCAGGGTCAAGCAAAGTTCAGCTTGCTCAGCTGACCCTTCAACTCCTGTGTGTCTGTGAAGTCAGTTTAAAGATAACTGGGGAATGCTCATCTTTCATTCGCCTTTTATGTAGCTCCTACAGAGCGCCATTGGCTTCGCCCTGCTAATGAGAATAAAGGCCAAGTAAAATGGAAAGATCTGGCCACAAATAAATGGCGAGGACCAGATCCAGTACTAACGTGGGGGCGAGGCTCTGTTTGTGTTTTTCCCCAGGATGAAGAAACACCTAGATGGGTTCCTGAGAGACTTACACGACAAATCTCCTTGGCTCCAACTCAGCATGATCCCACTCCTAATGATGTTCTTGCAGGATAGGAGACCCTGACAGCAGTGGTGCAACTTCCTGATATCCTGCCCATGGGAAACGCAGATCTCCAGCTGCTCCCCGATTTACCATCATATATGTGTTACCCCTGTGAAATGGCATTTAACTGGCAGCATGGATGTTTTAGGAACAAAGCGGAATCTTGGCCATGAGGCTGATGGTCATAGCCATGATTGCAGTACTGTTTAGTCTTCTTTGCCGCCTATGCAGGCAACAAGCCTGGGAGCAGGTCATTATTTGACAAACCATGATGGCTTTAGCTGTGGAAAACCCTAGTGCTGAACATGGTGTGATGGGCAGCCAGAGACGGGTAAGATCTGGCAGCGCTGATGACCAACCTAAGACAGGGATTCCCCAGGTGGGGCTCCCCATGACGGGTAAGGCGTCAACTGACTGCTAGACAACCTAAGACAGGCGTCCATTAAAAAAACAAAAAAAGGGGGACATGCAGGCCCCGGTCTCCCAAGGATTAACTCCACAGCTTAGCTTGTTTCTCAGAGCATAACAGGATTGGTAATTTTGGCCTGATACATATAGCCACTGGCTTAACCGCAAGTTCCTGCTTCCTATTGTCAAGTTATCTGCCAAGGGATTGGATAAAACTCAAGGGATTTAGGGTGGCCACTAGAGGATTGGATAAACACTGGGAGGAACTGAAGGGATTTAGGGTTGCCACTACTGGGAGGAACTGAAGGGATTTAGGGTGGCCACTACTGGGAGGAGCTAAGCAGAGTATAAAAGAAAGTCTGGAGTTGCAATAAAGATCAATCAATCTGTCATCGATCGGCATTCGGTGTGCTGCGTGTTGCCTTGTCTTGTCTCTCTGCGTTGTCTGCGTTGCAACCCTAGTCCCTCCGCTCGGCTCGGGGTACGTGGCGACGAGGGTGTTCCCAACAGTCTATGGCTGCAGATTCTCTGGCAGGTAAGAACAGAGAATAGAAACCACACATCCTGTGAGTCCCTTGTCTGTCAGGTTCAGAGGGAAGAGAAGGGTGGGTGGAGCAATGGGAAACCAGGCAGCTGTGGCAAATACACCACCATTTCTAGGTGGCCACTGACCTAACTTATGTCTGCCTTTTTTAGCATTTCATACAATAGAATCATTATATGTACTCTTGTGGCCCAGCTTCTTTTACTAAGCATAATTACTCTGAGATGAATTAAAGATACATATATCCAAATTCATTACTTTTTGCCTCAAAAATTTATTTATTTGAAAGGTGGAATTAGAGAGAGAGAGCAAAGACAGAAGAGAGAGGGGAGAAGGGGAGAGAGAGGGGGACAGGCAATGGGGGGGAGACAAGGAAAGCTAGGCAGAGAAGGGAAGGGAAGAGGGAGAGGGTGAGAGATGGAGAGAGAGGATATGAACTGATGTTCATCCACTACTTCACAGGCCAGCTAGCTGCAACAGGCAGACTAGACCCGACCACAGGCAGAAGTCAGGAGCTTCATCAGGGTCTCCCATATGAAGCAGGGACCCAAACACATGGGCCATCCTGTACCTAGTCTCCCAAGGCCACCAGCAGGGATCTGGATCGGTGGAGCAGCCAGGACTAACATGTGTCATGTTGGATGCTGGCATCATCACAGGTGGCACCATGCCCAGCTATGCCTCAATGGTGGGCCCATTCCTTTCCATTGCTATGTGGCATTCCAATGTGTGGATATGTCAGAGTGCGTCCGTATGTCATCTATTGATGTACATTTAGGTTTGTTCCAGTTCGGAGCTATTACAAATAAAGTTGCGATAAACATTCATGCCTTTGTAAGGACACACTGATATTTCTCTTGGGAAAACACCTAGGATGAGAACAGCTCAACGAGTCAAAGGGTTGCTAAAAATCTAACATTTTAAGAAACTGCTAGAAGTATCTAAACTGCTCTACATTTTTACCAGTGCTTGGCACAATCTAATTTCAGCCAGTCTAGTAGGTGTGTAGTGCCTCTCATTACAGTTTTAACCTAGATTTCCTCAGTAAATAATGATATCAGTAAAGTTGCAATATACTTATCTGGGTTGTCCTCCACTGCTTTCCCAGGCCACAAGTAGGGAGCTGCATGGGAAGCTGGGCTGCCGGGATTAGAACCAGCACCCTTATGGGATCCCGGAGCGTGCAAGGTGAGGACTTTAACCATTACGCTATTGCGTTGGGCCCACCTTCAATGATTTGAATCAGGGGTTATATTTTTGAATCTATTGGTCAATTTCGAAGGTCCTGGAATCTTCCTCCTGAGTCTTCCATGGCAAGAGCTCATCTATCTCTGTTTATACTTTTTTATTAAAGATTTATTCATTTTATTACAGCCAGATATACACAGAGGAGGAGAGACAGAGAGGAAGATCTTCCATCCGATGATTCACTCCCCAAGTGAGCCGCAACGGGTTTGCTGTAATCCTTAAATTCTTTTATAAACATTCTGAGGTATTATTAAGTCAATTTAATGTGTGCCTGATTTATGAAAATACATGAAACCACAACAGTGTTAAAAAAGACTAAAACAAAAATACTGTACAACTCCAGGAAATGATTCAAATACAGATGTAAATAAATTTTTTAAAGACTTTATTTCTATTTCTTTGAACAATTTTCCATCTGCTGGTTAAATGACTACCATGTTCAGGGCGAAAGCAAGCAGAAGCCAAGCCAAGAGCCTAGAACTCCTTCTCAGCCTTCTACACGGACGGCAAGGGCCACACACTCAGGCTACCTCCCGCTGCTTTCCCACACACATCCACAGGGAGCTGGACAGAACCAGGACAGCCAGAACGCACACCGGCACTGCCACAAAAGGACAGTGTTGCAGGGTTAGGGTTACTCAGTGGCTTGATGCTGCACCACAACGCCAGCCCCCTCAGTTACTTTCTCCAAACAAGAAACATGTCAAGATGGACAAGTTTACCAAATGAGGCTATCGCCAAATGTAATTTTTCCACCAAAGCACAACCTTGTAGGTTTCTGCCATGTTTTTCTGTCTGCTGATTAGGAAGAATAATGAAGCAACTGCTGCAATTGTTTTACATTTTTTAGTCGTTCTCATATACCACTACTAAATCAGTTCTTAAACACAGTTTTGTCTTACTAAAGTCATTTTGTCTGAAATAAGACCTTTGGCATTCTTCCTCTGCTTGATCCAGTCTGTTGTTCAGGCTTTCATTACTTTATTGAGATCTCTATGTCCCAGATTTTAGTCTGGTTCCTTTTCAAACATCTTTTTGTGAAATCTCATTCGTACCCTGCATTGTCCGCCTCATTTCAGTAAACTCTCTGTACCTCTTGAACCTCTGACTATCCCTATAGTCACTCCCCTGAAAGTTTTGAATCAAATATTTATTCCCTCAACCTGCTTTTCTTTGGCGTCTGACACTACTAGAACATTACCATGCACCAGCGGACGCATCATTCTCTCCTTCACCCCTCTGTTGATACTTGCATATCTGATGAATCCAGTGTCTCTTTGGCTTTTTTCATATTTTTTAAATGATTATTTTATGATGCAGTTCCACAGACTCTGAAATTTCATGTTGTCTCTCCTTAAAGCCCTTTGACCCTACTGATTTCCCTTATATTATTACAATAGTACAGTCCTTCATAAACAGTCATAAGTCCATCATTCCACCATTTAAGCATATCCCGACATTGTAGGTATGGGCAATGACAAAGAGTCCAGCATCCTATTGCATATATATATGCATATATATCAGTTTCATATATACATATATAACACAATTTCAATGGAAGTCCATCTTTGGTTTGGAAGTAGAGATGCACACTGCATTGTTTCTTCACATCTACGTATCATAATCTCCATTACACAGTTACTGTACATCCCCTTAAATGCAATGCCACAAAACAAAATCAACAGGAAGAAAAACAGAAAATTTACAACATGGAGTTAAATAACGTGATACTGAATGTCCAATGTGTCACTGAAGAAACAAAAATCAAAAACCTTTGAAGCAAATAATGCTACTGTATGCCCTATGTGTCACTGAGAAAATTACTAAGGAAAAAAACTTGAAGAAATGAAAACAAAAAAATCAAAACCCATGAGATGTAGCGAAAACAGTACTAAGATACGTATAACATCAGGTGCTTACAAAAAAACAGAAGCATCTCAAATAAATGATCTACTAATGCATCTCAAGGACTTAATGAGAAAAAGTGAAAAGCATGAAATGATAATCACAGCAAAAATAACGGAATTAAAACTAAAAAACTACAAATAGCAACAAGAAAGACCCACTTTCTAAGAAGATGAGCAAAACAAATTCTAAGCCAGACTAGCAAAGAAAAGTAAGAGAGAAAAACCAAGTCAAATTAGAGTTGAAAATAAAAACATGCTAAGAAACAAGTAAGGTGATCTCTTCCTGCTGAAAACACAATCTCTGATCACTATGTGGTGTCCTTGCTCATCTCTTTGGTTATTTTTTCACGTCAAAGTTTATCTTATCTAACATAAGGATGCCTACAGCAGGGCCTGGCATGGTAGTCTAGTGTCTAATGTCCTCACCTTGCACATACTGGGATCCCATAATGGCACTGGTTCACATCCAGGCAGCCCCACTTCCCATCAAGCTCCCTGCTTGTGGCCTGAGGAAGTAGTTGAGGACGGCCCAAAGCCTGGGGAGCCTGTACCCTATTGGGAGACCTGGAAGAAGCTCCTGGTTCCTTGCTTCAGATTGGTTCAGCTCTGACCATTGTGGCCACTTGGAGAGTGAATCAGCAGATGGAAGATCTGTCTGTCTCTCCTTCTCTCTGTAAATATGCCTTTCCAGTGAAAATAAATCTTTTAAAAAATGAAGAAAAATTGCTACATCAACTCTTTTTTCCATTACCTGGAATATCTTTTTCTTTCACTTTGTTTCTGCCTTTTTTAGTGAGATGTTTCTCCTGTAGGGAACAAATAGATGGATTTTGTTTTTTTTAATCCAGTCTACTAATCTATGACATTTGATTGTTGGGTTTAAGCCATTTACATGCAGAGTTAATATGAATGGGTGGTAACTCAATCCTGTCATTTCAGCAACGGTTGTTCATTATTTGATTTACTCTTCTGTTGTTATTTTACTGGGATGTTCTTCACATTTGCCTTTGGTTTTGGTAGGTGTTATTCCTTTTCTCTATAAAGAGAACATCTTTAAGCATCATTTGTAGGGCAGGTCTGAAAGAGGCAAATTCTTTGAGCTTTTCTTTACTGTGGAAGAATTTAACTTGATTTCAAAGACAAAGGAAAACTTTGCTGGATAAGTTATTCTGGGTTGATAATTTATCCCCTTTAAAATCTGGAATATGTCACTTCACTCTCTTCTGGCCTGTAGAGTTTGAGAGGTCAGCAGGAAATCTGATTGGGGATCCTTTTAATGTTACTATCTTTTTCACATGCATATTTAAGTATCTTTTCCCTGTGTTCAACTGAAGAAAGCTTGATTATCATGTGTCATGGCAAAGATTGCTTTTTGTCAACCCCCTGGGAATTCTGTTCTTCTTCTGAATGTTGTTTCCCAATTTTTTCTCCAAATTAGGGAATTTTTCCCTTATTTTATTGAATATATTTTTTAATGCAGCCTCTCTTTCTGTGCCTTCTGGAACTCCCATAGGTCTTATATTCGGTCATTTAATAGTGCCACCTAATTCTTGAATACTTTCCTTAGCTTGACTCAGCTCCTCTTCCAGCTTTTCAAGTATTTCCCCATTTTGGAGGAAACGTCTTCCAAATCTGAGATTCTTTCTTCTGCCTTGTTCATTCTATCACTGAGGCTTTCCACTGAATTTCTAACTTGCTCCATCGTGTTCATTTCAAATAATTTGGCTTGACTTTGTCTCAGTATTGCTATTTCCTGTGTGACCTATAGTTCTTAAATTCATTCAACTCCTGTATGTGCTTCTCATTAAGAAGCTTCATAACAAGTTTTTAAAATTCTTTATCCCCCATTTTCTTGATGTATTCCTCAGTTAACTCTGAGATCAACAAAGGCTTTTGCTCCTTTGCAGGGGAAGCAGCAGTAATATTCACTGTGTCTGTCTCCTCTTTTGCTCTTGGTCATTGCTATTCTGGATGGAAGATTCCTCTCCTTAGGGCCCGTTACTAAACTGTGTAGCCCACTGAACTACAGATGGAGTTTACTAATTGAGTTTGGTATTTGGTTCTTTGTTTGCAGTCACTTGTGCCACTCTCTACAGCAAGTATCGGTCCTGGACTCTTGTTTTAGGCTTTTACCATGGTCTTCATGGCCCCAACTCCTGGCTCACCACTTTCAACCCCATGTGATCCTGTGCTGTGGCTGCACCATTTGCCATATCCTGTATAATCTTTCTCCCACTCCTGGCTCAAGCAATGCCTGGCATTAGGGAGACACCAGCTGTCCTACATCACTGGATGCTAGTCTTGCTGGAAGCTGTTGGCCTGAGGGCCACCTGGACCTATTTTGGTTGGAACCTGTAAGATGCAAAGTTGGTGCAATTTTCTCTGTGATACCAGCGCAATGCACTGAGCCAGAAGTGAGTTCTTTCCCGGCTGTGTGCCTGTGCAGCTCACTACAGTTCCTTCTGCCCCACAACCTTTACCTTAGTACACAAAATGGCGCCTGATGAGAGTTCTGGGCCTCCTGGCTATTGGGCCTGAAGGCCACCTTGACTTATCTTGAGTAGAACCTGTAGGATGCCAAGTTGGTACCATTTCCCTGAGGGACCAGTGCAATGTGTTGAGTGCAGAGTGAATTCCCTCCTGGCTCAGCAACTGCACAGCTGTTGTTCCTCCACCCCAAAGCCTTTTCCTCAGAACACAAAATCATACTCCATGTGGCTCTGGTACATGTCTGAGCCATGAAAGCGACCCTGTTCCTGTACCTTCTTGCCTGGGCTCTGTCACTCTGCTTCTGCTTGTGGTCGGATCAAGCAAATCAGCAGGATGGGTAGTTCTATGCCTGAGTTCTCCTCTTGAGTTCCTGGTGAACTTGCCTTCCAACTGGCCGCCAGGGGAGCTTCAATCACTGGTGCCAACCACTGCTCCATCGTCTCTGCTGCTTCCCCATGTCCATGGATCTCCAGGTGTCTCTCTGCCATTGGCCTGTCCTCTCCTATTACCCGGGATTGTGGCCTATCTTCTTTACCCTGGCTACTGATTCTCCATCTGTTTAAACATGTCCTTACCCTATTCTGCCATCTTGCCTGTCTCTTTGATTACTAAAGGTAATCTGCTTCCTGCAGATGCATCATTGGGTACCAGTTGATTGACTTTTCAGTTCCAGCTGGATGCTGAGGTATGGATTTCCCTAACTCCTTCCACTGTCATCAATGGCTACAGGGCTATGGGGTTCTCACGTCAGTTCCAGCAGGTAGGTAGGCCCCAGTGGTGGCCTGGGGTTGCAGGAGGGTTGGCCAAGAGTTCTCAAGGACTGTATGGCTCTTTGTACCAATCAAAGCGCTGGAGGGTAGAGAACAGTCACAGTAGTACGTGCCCCAAGTTCAATGGGAAAGCAGACTTCCCCACAGTGCCATGTGCCACCGCAGGGGGAAGGAGAGTGTGGAGGTGGAATGGGCCCCCGTTCTGCTTGGGCAGGTGGTCTTACCTCTAAAGTCTTGGGAGTTCATCCCCCTGTTGTTCTCAGACACATGTCCCTGGTAGCACAGCACACTTTGGGGGCTGGAGTCTAGGGGATCACCGTTTGTGCTATTTTACTGGGATGTCTGTGCAGCCCAGGCTCAAGGATTTGCCAGGGCCTTTATCCTCCTAGAGTGGCAAGAACTCTATTAGTGATGCCTTTCTACAAGATAATACGAAAATGTGTCTCAAGAGCAGAGGGAGATGCAGTTCCTCCTCTAGGGCAGAGGTCCCATGTGGCTCTGCTGGCAGGACTTGGTGTCTGTGTGACTGCAGATCCCTCCCCTAGCTAGGATTGCTGGGGCTCTCAGGGGCTCTCCTAGTTGCCCTCTCCCCTAAGGGGTGTCTCTGTGGCCAGGTGGACATTCCCTTTCGAGTCACAGCAGCTGATGTCTTTTGCTCCTCTTTCTGCTGTGGATTCTTTGTCAACTGACAGTGTCTCCATGTCTCCTCCATGAGTTCCAGGGCTCTGCCTCAGGCACCCACAACAACATGTGGCAGTTTGCTGGTGCTTTCGGGTCTTGCCATGAAGGTGATAACAAATGGCGTCCCTAGGACCCCATCCTGGACTCTGTCTTGCACTTGGAAAAACTTGTGTAAAAACTTGTGTAAAAACAAGGTAAATCTCTGATTGGGACCCAAGCATCCCAATCAGAGTGCTTGACTGCTCCACTTCCAATCCAGCTTCCTGCTGTTGAAAGCAGACAAAAACCTAGGGCCTGGGCCCCTGTTAACTACATGGGAGACCAGGATGGAACTGCCAACTTCTGACTGTAGCCTGACCCAGCCCTGGCTGTTGTGGCCATTTGGGAAGTGAATCAGCAGAGGAGACACAGAGAGTATGTGTGTGGGGTGGAAGGGGACAGCAGGTGTCTCCTTCTCTGTGCCTTTCAAATACAGGAAACTTCCTTTCAAAAAGAAGACGTGGACAGCAGCCTGCAGCACATCACTTTGAGCCTAGAAGAGGATCTACTGCTGGTCAGGCAATTATTTTCACTTGAGGTAGGATTTGGCTTTTTGCAGATTTTGTCGAAGAGCAGATGTATTCAGTACATCAGGTTTCCATCCATCTTTACAACCTCACTCCTGAGGCTCAGGGACTTTAGCTGAGCCATGCTGCCTGCATGCCCACCACTTGGTTCTGATGATGATTCAGAGATTACGATGATATAGAAACAGTCACCATCTCGGCCTCTGCCTCCCAAGGTAACGCGCTACTTCTCCATACCCAGCACTAATACAGTGTCTCTACTGCCTCCCAGACAAACCTCAAGAAGCATTTAACAGCTGCCCTTCGATAGCCCCCAGGGATTGGTTCTGATGTCCCTTCAGAACCTGAAATCTGCAGACATTGAAGTTCCTTAAATAAAATGGCACTTGGAATTGTCATTGTGGCACAGTGGGCAAAGCTACCGTCTGGGATGCTGCCATCCACATGGGCATCGGTTTGTCCCGGCTACTCCACTTCTGACCCAGCTCCCTTCTAATGGTATGGGGAAAGTAGCAGCGGGTGACCCATCCAAATGGGAGAGCTCTCTCCTCCCCTGACTTCAGCCTTGCCCAACTCTAGCCACTGAGGCCCCTGAGGCCATCTGGAAAGTGAATCTGCTGATAAAGCTCTATCTCAGTCTCTCCATTTCTCAATGCAGCTTTAAAATAAACAAACTATATATATAATATATATATACTATATAACTATTTAGTTATATAGCCTTCTATCATACTTTAAGCCATCTCTAGATTATTTATAGTTCCTATGACAATGTAAACACTAAGTAAATACTGTATTTTTAAGAAAATAATGATGAGGCAAAAATCAGTACACACTCAACCTAGATGCAACCATCATTGCAATGTCTAACTATATAGGACATATCAGCAACAACCTATAACACTCCATCTGCAGTGGGCTGAACCCGTGGCTGCCAGCCTGCAGACAGAGAGGGCTGACAATGTACAGCTTTTGTGCCCACCTATGGGACACAGACTACAGACTCACTACTTTCCCAGAAGATAGTACTTCTTGGACATGGGCACCACCATGGGCGCCTAGTTTTTAATAGCCACAGAGTTAGACGAAGGTATTAGCCCACCATACATATTCTAGAAGCTAGGATAAGGTGAAGTTCAAGGGCCCTGATAGAAGCTGTTGGAAAATTGCAAAGAAAATCCACAAAGAGCAGAATTCTCACAGTAACCTAAGGGGAAATAAAATAGACAGACTTTGGTAGCAGGACTGAGACTCCAAGAATCTGCTCTAGACAGAAGGAATGTGCCAGCAAGCGTGGGTCTACAGTCCCAGGAAGGCATGCTGGACCCAAACCAAGGACACGGTGCATGCGAACACCCTGAAGGCTGCGCCAAGGGACCAAACTCTCAGGTCTCATCCTGACACTGAGATGATGGGTTCGTGAGCACTGTGACAGGAAGGACCCTGTGTTTGTCTAGAAACCAAAGAGGAGGGTGAAAAGAATCTGATCTTACAACGGAAGGATGAAAGTGCTGTCCGTGTGCCCACAACATCCTGAGCTGTCCTGGCACATCCTTTGTCAGGTGTCTGTACTTGCACAGCCTGTACTCTATGAAGACAGAGAGAAAGGAAAGAGTGTGGCCCCTGTTGTTGGAGAAAGAAGAGGAAAGTTCAACTGGAAGGAAAGAGGCGAGGGTACCACCTCTTGCTTCCTGTATAATCTTTCCCTTGAGGAGGGTAAAATGAAACAAGCAGCTGGCTTCATGGGTACATTATGAACCCCCAAGTCCCCCTTTTTGTCAGGAGTAACCATGGAGCCCTCAGGCATGGTCTCAGAGTTGAAGCTACTTGGAGATGTTAGTATTCTTTTCAAAAAGTCTCTTGAGAATGACAGCAAAATTGAACAGAACTGGGTTTCACCATCCAGCACCCTCCCAACCCCCAGGCAGGGCAAACCTACCTCACATCCATCAGCGAATGCGGCAATACATGGAAATGAATAAACCCTGGAAGAGACCATCACAGTTACAATGTGAAACTTGGATTATCCCAGCCACAACCCACAGACACAAGAATATTTATAACTAGGATATGCTGTTGAATTTCTTGGTACAGTGTGGGGGGTTCAAATGTACAAATGGGATGCATAAACAGTTTTTAAATGCCCACCTGGTAGACTCTGAATTACATTTAGTGATTCTCTATACCTCCACCAAAGCACTTGGCAGAATTCCTAAAGAAAGAAATTAGCAAATATGTTCACACCAGAAACTCAACTGTTGGGCTTGGCAGTGTGGCCTAGTGGCTAAGGTCCTCGCCTTGGTCCCATATGGCCGCTGGTTCTAATCCCGGCAGCTCCAATTCCTCTCTATCTCTCCTCCTCTCAGTATATCTGACTTTGTAATAAAAATAAAATAAATCTTTAAAAAAAAAGAAGAAACTCAACTGTCCATAACACACTTATCTCTGATGAGCTCATGTGTGTAACAACCACTCCTCTTAAAAATCTCCGGACTTGCTGGAGAGTATTGTTTCAGAAATGTCCCAAACCAAACAAGTGTGCTAAAGACCAACAGAGCTCATTTTGAAAGACACTCACAGATCCCAGACAAGCTGTAAACACAGCCGACATCGCCAGGACACCGAGAAGCAAGGGAACCATGCTGAAGAAGCTGTCTTACCTCTTTCGGTCACCAAGTCTGTCATTCAGGAGATTGAGAAAACAGCGACTATCCTACAAAACAAGTCAAATGTTTTCATTAAAAATATATGTATATATCTTATTTAATACTACCCTGACCAGCACATACAGGTCAGTATGGGCTCCTGCCCAACTACATCCAGTAACATCATGATGCTGCATAAGGGTTCGGGATCATCTTAACTATTCTTTGCCACGAGAAAGAGGCTCAGGCCACAAGCAGATTCCCTTCCTCTGACTGTGAGGGTGGCAACTGAGGAATACTTGGGAGTTTCTGAAGTTATTTGCACATTTGTATGTCACTGAGCCAGAAGAAGCAACAAGAGAATCAGCACTTCCTGCCAGACCCCAGCAGGGTGAGCCTTTCAAGGATGAGTGGCCCAACTAAGAGCTGGGTGCCTCCAGGGGAGACAATTTCAGAAGCTAGATAATTAACGGATCCTGTATTTTCTTCACTTTCACAGCAAATGTGCCAGTGAAACAGAAGAAATTCATGCCAGAAGCCCACGGGAGTGCAGGACCTTTCTATTTCTCTAAATCAGGTAGCTGGAACTCAAAGGCAAGCTTGGGATAGCCCTGACATGACGTCAACATCTCCACCTAGACCACAGGGAATGCTGGCAATGGGCTCAGAGCCTGAGAAAATAGAAACATTTAGATGTTAGAAAATCCTGAGGCCCAGAGTGATGGCTCCATGGCTAAAACTTGACCTTCCCAGCACAGGGATCCCATATGAGCGCTGGTTCATGTTCCACATGCTCCACTTTCCTCCCATCCAGCTCTCTGCCTGGGGCCTGAAAAGCAGTGGAGGATGACCCGAAGCCTCGAGACCTGCATTCACACTGAACACCTGGAAGAAGCTCCAGGCTTCTGACTTTGGATCGGCTCAACTCCAGCCATTGTGGCCACTTGGGGCCTGAGCCATCAGACGGAAGATCGTTCTGTTTCTCCACTTCTCTGTAAAATCTGACATGCATTTCCAATAAAAATAAATAAATCTTAAAAGGAGAAAACTCTGGCTGTGTAGCTTTTGCCCAGAAGGGTACTTTTAGTCTAGATGCTGTTACTAAGGTTTTGCCTTATACTAAAAGCAGCAGCTTTAGGTGTTTTTTTTCTTGGTTTTTTTTAAAGAGAAGAGGATATATTTTAGCCATGTGAGACTGAAGACAGATACACACAAAAGCCATAAGCTACTTCTGTGCCACTCAAAGGCAAAATCAAGGTGAGCCAGAAGTATAGAGAAGACCCTGAAAATAACCTTTCCTCTACATACAGATGGTGGTTGGACAGCACAACACAACCACCCCACATGACTTGGCCACCAGAGCTAGCCCCACCCATGGGAGCCTGTCACCACCCATGGGAGCCTGTCACCACTTCTCCAGTTCCCCATCCCCCTACAAGTCCATTTACTGTTACTATTTTTATTTATTTATTTATTTATTTATTTATTTGTTTATTTATTTATTATTGGAAAGGTAAATATACGAGAGAAGCGACAGAGAGAAAGATTTTCCATCCACTGATTCACTCATCAAGTGGTCCCAATGGCCGGAGCTGAGTCAATCCAAAACCAAGAGCCAGGAATTTCCTTCAGGTCTCCCACATTGATGCAGGGTTCCAAGGCTTTGGATCATCCTTGACTGCTTTCCCAGGCCATAAGCAGGAAGCTGGATGGGAAGTGGAGTAGCTGGGACACTAACCAGTGCCCTTATGGGATCCCGGCACTTTCAAGCCAAGGATTTAACCATTAGGTTACCGTACTGGGCCCTACATGTCCATTTACAATTGCTCTCCTCATTGAAAACAAAACATTTTTTGCTTGATCCATGAAAATCACTTTGTCTGTAGTCTGTACCATCCCTGTTTGTATTGATGGATCCCTTTCCTTGGAAAACAGGGAGTTTAACAATTTCAGTGAAATCATATAAATGGAAGGAAAAAATTCCTCCCTAAGCCCAACTCATTGCCAAGAACTCAGGGGAGACTTCGCAACTGTTCACTGTTAGGGCAGAACTCTCACCATCTCAAATTCTTGATCCTTAATGTCTTTGAAAGCTTCCGCAATGACGTTATCCTCAAACCACTGCTTGGCAAGTTCCTCCCTCGCTGTTCTAGTTGTCAACCTACACAAGGTTTCGGAAGCTGCAACCTGCTGGTCGTAATCTGGACATGAACACACAGCAGACATGGGTCACTCTGGACAAACGACACAACAAAGGAGTCCCAGAGACGGTGCTTGCTCTGACAAGTCCCATCTTGGTCGCTTCATGCCACACAAACTAACAGCAGAACGTATCCTGGGGTGGGACCCCCAGGCAAGCTGTAACTGACAAATCCTGGGAGAGAAATCTAAAAGATGTCAACAACATATAAATGAATAATATTTGTGGTTTTATGTTAGATACATTTAAAATTTTTAAAGGAAAGGGCTGGCACAATGGCAACACTGGCGGCTAATCCTCTGCCTGCTGCCACTGGCATCCCACATGGGCACTGATTCATTTCTTGGCTGTTCCACTTCTGATCCAGCTTCCTGTTTATGGCCTGGGAAAGCAGTGGAGGATGGCCCAATCCTTGGGACCCTGCACCCACATGGGAGACCCGGAAGTCCTTCCTGGCTCCTAACTCAAGATCAGCTCAGCTCCAGCTGTTGCAACAAGTGGATGGAAGATCTGTCTCTCCTTCCCTCTATAAAAATCTATGTTTTTTAATTTTTATTTATTTTTATTGCAAAGTTTGACATATAGAGAGAGGAGGAGAGACAGAGCGGAAGATCTTCCATCTGATGATTCACTCCCCAAGTGAGCCACAACGGCCGGTGCGGTGCTGATCCGAAGCCAGGAGCCAGGAACTTCTTCTGGCTCTCTAGCAGAAGCCGTCCTTGACTGCATTCCCAGGCCATAAGCAGGGAGCTGGATGGGAAGCAGGGCTGCTGGGATTAGAACCCATGACCATATGGGATCCCAGTGCGCTCAAGGCGAGGACTTTAGCCACTAGGCCATGGCGCCAGGCCCAAAATCTGCCTTTCAAATTAAAAAAATAAATATTTTTTTAATTCAAAGAAAGTTCATCAAAATAGCCATAAAATATTTGTTTAAAAAATAAAATTCTAAGGTTACTTATGATATTCACAATGGACTCTAAAACTGCATAGAGCAAAATACTTTCCATAGGCCGGTACTTATATACATTAAGGGCCAAGGCACCTGGCCTGGTTAAGTCACTGTTGGGATACCCATATCTGATTTGCAGTGTTTTGGTTTGTATTCCAACTCTGCTCCTGATTCCAACTTCCAACTAACGCAACCCTGGGAGGCAGGAGGTGACGGTTCAAGGGACGAGGTCCCGGCCACACACACACAGGACACCCAGACTGGGTTTCTGTTTCCCAGCTCTGGCTGAGGTGGGCACTTGAGGAATAAACTGGTGGATGGGAGCTCTCTGTCTCTGTCTCTCAAGCATTTTTTAAAATTGTGTTTTTAACTAATTTTTAAAATTTAAATTTAAAAAATAAAATTTTCAGCGCTTATGAAAATACAAAATTTAGAAAAAGTTGCTTAGACATGGAAACTGTGAGTCAAGGAGAAAAGAAATGGCCTGGGAACAAGGACACAGGGCACTCTTCTTCATTTTGACTCCATTTGTTTTCAAAAAGAGTATTTACGGTAGATGTGCCAACATACTAAAATTTAACAAAGTTGCATGGTGAATAAATATGCAATTCCTAATTATTCTTTACAGTGTTCGGTCTGTACCTCTCAAAATAAATTGAAAATCAAATCTCAATACCTCTTTTCAGAGTTTGACCATGATTCATCCTTCCTTCTCCCTGGGTCCCAAATGCTTAGAAAATCCCCTCCAGGGCCCAATATTTAATATAGTAAATATTTACATTCTTACCACCCACAGTTATGATGGTCCTTGCAAAGTCTTTCCTGAAACATTTAAATCAACCACATTTACTGACAGGTACATCAAGTGGCAAAGTTACATCAAGTGTATCATGCTGACAATATTTTTAAAATCAATCTGTACGTTTGAAATGACTTCAAATTCCCCTCACTGACTGTAATGTCAAAACTGTAACGAACACAGTCTCTCACTGGATGAGGTTACTCCTAAAAGTTGGTGGAAAACAGAACTAAAGGGTAGGTTTACTTGGCTGCAAAAAGAGATTCTTGCATATGGAAAGTTGTCTAAAAAGTTCACCAGAAGCAGGGCTGGCATTATGACACAGCAGGTTAAGCTGCTACCTGTGACACCAGGTTGAGTCCTAGCTGCCCCACTTCCAATCGAGCTTCCTGCTAAAGCGCCTAGCAGAGCAGCAGAAAGTGACCCAATGACTTGGGCCCCTGACACTCTTGTAGCAAACCAAAATTCCAGACCTGGTCATTGCAAACTTTGGGAATAAATTAGCAGATGGAACACTGATTAATCTCTCAAAAAATGTATATATTTTTTAAAGTTTGCAAAAAAGTGCCTGTTACAAAATTCTGTGGAAATGGTGCTGTGGTACTGTGGGTAAAGACCATTGCCGGCAGTATAGCATCCTTATGGGCACCCGTTCATGTCTCAGTTGCTCCACTTAACCTCCAGCTCCCTACTGATCGTCTGGGGAAAGTAGCAGAAGATGCCGCAAGTGCCTGGGCCCCTGCTATGTATGTGGGAGATCTGGAAGAAGCTTCTGGCTCTTGGCTTCAGCCTGGCCCAGTCCTAGCTGTTGTGGCCATGTGGGAAGAGAAATCAGTGGATGGAAGAGGTGTGTGTGTGTGTGTGTTTCTTTCTATGTAACTTTCAAATAAACAAATTAATCTCTAAGAAAATTCATGCATGGAATTTCCAGATTTTCACAACAAAACACATTCTATTTTTAAATTCCATTTTCCACAAGCTTTTAAAGTACCTGCATATAATCAAGAATTTCAAGTCAAGTTTAACAACTGTGACACTAATCTGTCTTCCATGTTACAGTAACTCCCATTTTAAAGAAGAGATTTATTGCAACATCTTGTGATAGCCTAGTTTCTCATACGTGGATTGATCTGTTGCTACTCAACAAACAGCCCTAAAACAGCACCACTTCATTTTACACTTGCAGGTCTCACTTGTGCCTGAAAGTCCAGAACATTCCAGACTTTCCTGAACACACAGATAAGAAGGCAGCATGACCATAGGATTGTGATTTGAAAATTGAGAAAACATCAGAAAACATGAGATCTTCCAATCTCAACATATTAGATATCAGAACATCAATATTAACTCTAAACACATTGAAGATAGTGATTTCACTGTGTCAAATGAAAAAAAAAAGGTGTTTTTGTTTGTTTTATTTTTTAGGAGAAGTCCAGTGCAGAAATGATGAGTGACATGGTTAAACATGACATCAATGCATTGGTGATCATTGGTCACCACCTGTACACTATGGTAAACTCACCAGTAACAGCTGCCCAGCCAATAAATGTTGGACTGCCACTGTCAGGCATTTAAAATCACATTTCACAATATTGTGCTAAATTTGCTCTTTCTGCAGTCACACATGACATCCTTCCTTCCAAATTTCACACTGCAATGACTATGCAGGCACAGCGAGGTCACCCAAAATTCCACCACTTCAAAGCAATGCAAACTCCATGGCCTGTTGGGGTGGCGAACAGCTGGTAACCTAAGAGTCCATGCTCTCCGCAAAGCATCCCGCTGGCCACTGTAAGACTGTCTCACTTGACCTTCACAAGAACTTCACTGGGAAGTTACTGCAAACCCCAGTCTATAGGTAAGCAGCATGAAGGACAATGTTCAAGCTGCACTCCACCCACGGAAGTGGCAAAGGTAGGATTGGAAGCCAAGCAGTCTGGCCCCAGGACTTGCACTGTCAACATTCTTCCCAGTCACTGAGTGAGCTCACATACACAAAAGGAAAAAAATCACGGATGGTCTAATAAAGCATTTCACCTTGCCTTGTAAAATCCAAACAACCCGGGCCTGGCGGCGTGGCCTAGCGGCTAAAGTCCTCGCCTTGAAAGTCCCGGGATTCCATTTGGGTGCCGGTTCTAATCCCAGCAGCTCCACTTCCCATCCAGCTCCCTGCTTGTGACCTGGGAAAGCAGTCGATGACGGCCCAAAGCTTTGGGACCCTGCACCTGCGTGGGAGACCCGGAAGAGGTTCCTGGTTCCCGGCATCGGATCGGTGCGCACCGGCCATTGTGGCTCACCTGGGGAGTGAATCATTGGATGGAAGATCTTCCTCTCTGTCTCTCCTCCTCTTTATATATCCGGATTTCCAATAACAATTAAATCTATTTTAAAAAATTCAAACAACCCATAAAGAAACAAGAACACAGTCAGTCTGCCTCTTCCTCGGTCCTCCCGCGTTATCTAGCACACACGGCAGGTGCACTGAGCCTTCACCGAAACCACGAATGATTGCACTCATCCGTGAGAAGAAAGGTTGAACCAACACCACCACAAGAGTGTTGCTCTTAACAACACCACATACTTGAGGCTAAAGCCACTTAAGATGACATATGCTTTCTGACAAGGGGAGGCTTTTTCTCTCTTCCCGAGGTACAGCTTGCAAAATGAAGTTCAAAGTCCTCACGGCCTTCTCAGAATTGGGGAAGGCATTCACAGGAAAGAAAGAAAACAGAGACCCATGCGTAAGTTTCTTGGAAGCTGCTGGAGCACTTGTTGTCTAGTTTCTTTCTTTTTTTTTTTTAATTATTTATTGTTTAACTTCAGTAATTACATTGTATTATGTGACACAATTACATAGATACTTGGGTTCTCCCCACCCCTCCCCAAACCCTCCCACCATGGTGGATTCCTCCACCTTGTTGCATAACCACAGCTCAAGTTCAGTTGAGATTTCCCCATTGCAAGCGTATACCAAACATAGAGTCCAGCATCTTATTGTCCCGTCAAGTTCAACGGCTTCTTACGTATACCCTCTCTGGTCTGATGACAGAGCCAGCAGAGCATCATCCCAGTCAATTGAAAGCTCCAACATACCATCAGCAAAAATTTACATCATTATGGAATTAATTGACATATTAATGAGTAACCAATATGTTAAAAGTAAATGCGGGTTCCCAGCCACCTTCTGTGACCACCTCACCTATACTTCAATTTTAGTTTATACACAACATATAACATTCAAAACATAACATGTTATACTTAACATCATATCATCTTAAATTAAGGCAAACATGTGGTATTTAACCTTTTGGCATTGGCTCATTTCCCTTAGCATTATGGTTTCCAGTTTGGCCCATTTGGCCACAAAGAACTGCATTTTGTTTTTTTTAATAGCTGAGTAGTATTCCATGGAGTAGATGAACCATAGCTTTCTTATCCAATCCTCTGTTGATGGGCATTTTGGTTGTTTCCATGTTTTTGCGATTACTGATTGTGCTGCTATGAACATAGGAGTGCATGTTGGTTTCTCATAGAACAAGTGTTCTGGATATATTCCTAGGAGTGCTATTGCTGGATCATACGGTATGTTGAATTTGAGTTGTTTGAATATTCTCCATACTGATTTCCATAGAGGCTGTACCAGCCTGCAGCCCCACCAGCAGTGGAGTAGGGTTCCCGTTTCTTAACTTACCTCCTGCTGAAGCGAATGGCTGATCCTCCTTTCTGTCACCAGGAATCCTAAACTGAGGATGAAGGAATCCAACATCTGCATTTTCCCTGAAAGCATATTTTACAAGAATCAAATGTGTGCCAAAAAGAATTAGGGGAGCTAGTGGTTACGGTGTCCATGTCCTACAGCACTTGGTCTCAACTCCTTGCCATGCAGTCTGTGGGAGGCAGTCAGGGTAACTGAGTTGCTGTTGCCCTCCAGGGAGACCAAGCCCCAGCTGTCCTGGAAGTTTTGGGAGTGAATCAACAGATGGCAGATAGCTCTGCCTCTCCTATCTGGGGAGGAGGAGGAAGGAGAGGAAGAGAAACTGACAAATGTAGGGACAACAGCAGCAGGGGGAAAAAACACAGAAGAGGCACCAGGAAAGCAGAGACCAAAGCAGGTGAGGCAGCAGCAGGAAGAGCAACAGCGCTGCACAGCAGCTGTAGCAGGAGGAAGAGAAGCCGCAGCAGATTCAGCACAAGCAAGAGGAGGAGGATGGCAGCAGAGCCGGCACACGAGGCAGCAGCTTACACAGAAGCAGGAAACACCACAGCAAACTCTGCAGGTGCAGGCTCAGTACAAAACAGCAACACAGATGCAGTGGAAAGAACGGCAGGGGAAAAATAAGATGCCAACAATGACCAAGGAAATGACTCCCAAATGACATGGAAAGGCAAATCTACAAAAGCCATGGAATGATGAGGTCTGGCCATGAGACAAGATCAAGTCTGTGTTAAAGCCACTACCAGCAGGTGTTGTGGCACAGGAGTTAAGCCCTGGCACCTCAGGTCCATATTGGAATGCCCGTTGGAATCCTAGCCACTCTGCTTCCAGCCCAGCTCCATGCTAACAGCCCCGGCAGTTGAGACCATGGGGGAGTGAACCAGCAGATGGAAGAGGTGTCACTCTGCCTTTCAAATCAACAAACCTGTTGGGTGAGCACTGGTACAGCGAGTTACGTGGTCCCTTGTGAGACCAGCATTCATAACAGCTTGCCAGTTCTAGTCCCAGCTCTTTCGCCTCTGATCCAGCTCCCTGCTAATGTACCTAGGAAGACAGCAGATGCTGGCCCAAGTGCTTGAGGTCCTGCTACCCGTGTGGGGAGCAGGAGGAAATCCCAGACTCCTGACTTTATCTGGCCCAAACATAGCTGTTGCAGTCATTTTGGGACATGGAAAATCAATTGATCTCTCTCCCGTCCCTGGTGTGTGTAACTCTACCACTCAAATAAATTTAAAAGTTCCAGGCCACATATGTATGAATCATGCAGATATCCACGAAGGAAAACGGAACAAGCAGTATGACTCTTCCCTGTCATCATACCTAAAGCAAAACTGATTTCTGATTTCTACACCAACTAAGAATGTACAGTTCCTTGTACAGTTTCATTTATCATTACTACTATTATTGTTATCATTTTCTGATACAGTTCCATAGGCCCTAGGACTTCCCTTACTCCCTCCCCAAATTCCCTCCTCCCACAAGTTCTACTATATTATTACTATAGCACAGTTTCTCATGAACAGTCATATGTCCATCTTTGCGGGCATGGACAATGGCAGAGAGTCCCACATCCTATTGTCAAGATACAGTAAACAGTTTCATTGGGAGTCCATCTTTGGAAGTAGAGATGCATACTGCAATGCATCCTCACATCTGGATAAGACAGTCTCCATTACAGTTACTATACATCTGCTTAAATGAAAAGCCACAATACAAAATCAACAGGAAGAAATAGAAATTAACAATGCTATGAAGTTAAATAACACGCTACTGAATGACCAATGTGTTGAAGAGAAAGAAAATCAAGAATATTCCTTAACAAAATGATGCTATCGTATGTTCTATAAGTCATTGAAGAATTTAATGAGGGGAAAGAAAAAGTGTTTTGAAGAGATGGAATTAAAAAAAATCAAAATCCATAATATAGTTTCTGTTAATCTTTGTTGGTGATATGTCTTCTGCAGGCAACAAATAGATGGGTTTTGTTTCTATACTCCTGTCTGCTAATCTATGACATTCGATTGATGCGTTTAAGCCATTCACATTCAGGGTTAATATGAATAGGTGGTAATTTGATTCTGTCATTTTAGCAATGGGTTGTTCATTAATTTAGTCTACCGTTGTTATTTTACTGAGATGTTCTTCACATTTGCCTTTGATTTTGGTGGGTGCTATTTCTCTTCTCTGTCAAGAGACCGTCTTTAAGTACCCTTTGTAGGGCAGTTTTGAAAGAGGTATATTCTTTTTACTGTGGAAGAACTGTATTTCATTTGCAAAGATAACAGAAAGTTATGCTGGGTAATCCTGGGCTAACTATTTTTTGCTTTTAGAATCTGGAATATGTCACTCCATTCTCTTCTGGCCTGCAGAGTTTTCCTGTGAGAGGTCTCCTGTGAATTTAATTGGCATTCCTTTATATGTCAGTTGATTTGTTCATGTGCACATTTAAGGGTCTTTTTCTTATGTTTGATTGAAGAGAGCTTGATTATCATGTGTCATGGTGAAGATCACTTTTGGTCAAGCCTGTTGGGAGTTCTGTGGCCCTCCAGGATGTTGTTTCCCAATTCTTTCTCTAGATTAGGGAAATTTTCCCTGATTATTTCATTAAATACATTTTTTTAAAGATTTATTTATTTTATTACAAAGTCAGATATACAGAGAGGAGGAGAGACAGAGAGGAAGATCTTCTGTCCGATGTTTCACTCCCCAAGTGCGCCGCAACGGCCAGTGCATGCTGATCCGATGCCAGGAACCAGGAACCTCCTCCAGGTCTCCCACGCAGGTGGAGGGTCCCAAAGCCTTGGGCCGTCCTCAGCTGCTTTCCCAGGCCACAAGCAGGGAGCTGGATGGGAAGTGGAGCTGCCAGGATTAG
This sequence comes from Ochotona princeps, assembly GCF_030435755.1. NCBI lineage: Eukaryota > Metazoa > Chordata > Mammalia > Lagomorpha > Ochotonidae > Ochotona > Ochotona princeps. The sequence continues at coordinate 151,089,514 of NC_080833.1, read as the reverse complement.
AACCGGCGCCCAAATGGAATCCTGGGGCTTTCAAGGCGAGGACTTTAGCCACTAGGCCGTGTCACTGGGCCCCAATAAATACATTTTTAAACCCAACTTCTCTTTCTGCACCTTCTGGGAATCGCATAACTCTTATACTTGACCTTTCAATAGTGTCTTTCAGTTCTTAAATATTTTTTTAGCTTGACCTAGCTCTGCTTCCAGCTTTTTGCTTGTTTCCTCCTGGTGACAAGAAATATCTTCCAATTCTGAGATTCTTTCTGCTGCCTCCTTCATTCTATTTTGGAGACTCTCCACTGTACTTTTTATTCACTCCACTGTATTTTTCATTTCTGATATATATCAGCTTTCATTTGATTCATTTCCAGTGTGACATATTCCTTAAATTCCTTAAACTATTAAAGTATTACATGATTCTTGTTGTTGATAAGAAGTTTCATAACAAGTGTTTTGAATTTTGTGTTCCCCATTTTCTCGATATCTTCCTCAGTGAACTCTGAGGTTGGCTAAGGGTTTTGCTCCTTTACAGGAGAGTATTCAGTAATATTCATTGTGACTGTGGCTCCTCTTTTGCTATTGGTCACTGTACTTCTGCTTCCTTGGGACAGGTTTCTACACTCTGTCACCCACAGGTCTGCAATTTGATTTTATTTATTGTGGTTGGCACGCATCTCTTTGTTTGCAGTTACTTGGGCCACTTTTTCCACCACGTTCCAACTCTGGGTTCTCATGTTAGACATCTACCATGGTCTAGACAGCCCCAGCTCCTGGCTCACCACTCTCCACCTTCTGTGATACTGTGCTGAGGCTGCATCGTTGTCTGTACAACCTTTCTTCCACTTCCGGTTGGAGCAGGTCCTAGGATTAGGGAGACACCAGGTGTCCTATATAGCCAGATTGATGGTGGTGCTAATCTTGCTGGAGCCTATTGGCTGTTAGGTCTGAGGGCCACACAGACCTGTTTTGACCCATATGCCATAGTTGGTATTATTTTCCTGTGGGACCCGTGCAACACACTGAGCTCAGTGAGTTTTCCCCCAGCTCTGCACATGCACAGCTCACTGTTGTCACTGCAGTTGTAAAGTTTTTCCACACTGTTCAGATTTGCGCCTGATGTGTCACTACTAGGGTTCTTGATCTGCTGGTAGTCAGGACTGAGTTCTAAGCAGACCTGTCTTGGGTGGAACCTGTAGGATGCCACATTGTTGCAGTTCACTGAACCAGAATGAGTTCATACCAGCTCAGTGCATGCACAGTGCTGTCCTATCACAGCCTTTGCCTTCCTATACAAAATGCTGTCTGCTTTGGCTCTAGCAGGCAGACTAGGCCCTGAAGTCCATGTTGTTCCTGCACTGCCTGTCTGGAACCTGCCACTCTGTTTCTGCTCCTGGTGAAATCCAACAGATCAGCAGACAGGCAGTTCTTTGGGTTCACCTCCTGAGCTCTGGGGAAACGCCCCTTCCCACCTTGTTGCCAGTTGAGTTCTCACTGCAGGTGCAGTTCAGGTCACCGCTGGCTGAGTGCTGCTGGGGTATCAGTCACTGCCACACCACACTGTTGTGTATGCTGCTTTCCTGTGTCTGTCACTCTCCAGGTGCTCCTCTGCTGTCATTCTGCCTTCTCTTATTTCCTGGAATGTGTCCTCTCTGCTTAACATCGGCTAACGTTTCTCTGTTTAAACATGTCCTTACCCTATTCTGCCATCTTGATTCTCCCTAGTTTCCTTTTGTTTTTCCAAAATACTAATTTTGAGGCCAGTGCTATGGCTCAACTGCCTAATCCTCTACCTCCAATTGCCAGCATCCCATATACGCATTGGTTCATGTGCTGGCTACTCCACTTCCCATCCAGCTCTCTGCTTATGGCCAGGGAAAGCAGCAGAGAATGGCCCAAAGCCTTGGGACTCTGCATCCACATGGAAGACCCAGAAGAAACTCCTAGCTTCTGGCTTTTAAATATATACGTATATATTTTTTTCCACTGGAAAGGCAGATTTACAGAGAGAAGGAAGATCTTTCACTCTGTCTCTCCATCTACTGGTTTACCTTCCAAAAGGCCACAAGAGCCTGAGCTAATCCAATACGGAGCCAAGAGCTTCTTCCAGGTCTCTCATGTAGGTGCAGGATACTAAGGCTTTGGGCCATCATCTGTTGCTTTTCCAGGGCATAAATAAGGAGCTAAATAGGAAATGGAACAGCTGGGACAGTGCCCGCATGGGAATTTGGTGCTTGCAGGTGAAGGGTTAGTGTGTTGAGCCACTACACTGGCCCCACAATTTCCTGTTATTTCCATATGCTTCTTACATTTGTGTATTACAATAAAAATTAAGATTGTGCAAAGGTTTAGTCTGACAGAGAAGCAGATAGCAGCAGTGTGAAAGTGCTCTCATCAGTTGGTTCATTCTCCAACAGTCCACTCACTCCAAGTCTCTTTACATGAATATTGGGGCTACAAATGTCCAAATACACAATGGAAAATACTTTTTCTGCCAATTTTTAAAGACCACAATTATCACTTATGAAGTTCACAAAAAAAATTAACTTGAAGATATGTGGAGTCCACTGACAGATGGTGAAGACCTCTGACAAACACAGCACAGCTGGTAACAAGTCTGAAATCCCCCGTGACCAGACATCGTCAATAACCACTCTTGAACATGAAAATCAAAAAGGTGTATCACACAAAAAGTTTCTGAAATGGTCCAATGTTTTAAATATACCTTGGAGTTCATAATAACTGAAAGTATCAAAATCGTCTTTTCTGTGAGCCACGTTGGAAAAGAAAAAATCAACCACCTAGTCCCCAGTTTCCTCTTCTAGAATCCTTACCTTTATACTCTTAAAGGAAGAAAGCAGCCAAAGCAAATTCAGGTCAAGTCAGCAAAAGCTACACTGGCCTGGTTTTCCTCTTGGTCTGCCTCTAGGTTTGAGTAACTGTGGTGGCATGAGGAGGGCTTTGTGGCAGATGGCACTTCAGTGGCCACATGCCAAAGAGATTACCCAGAAACAGGTGAGCTGAGATGGCCAAACTTCCCAATCCATCCTCTCAGGACCTACCAGCCCCCGCTGCTGCCTCAGTGGGAACCACAGCACGGACCATGCTGCTGGTATGCAATGACCAACCTGGATTTTCACGACTTGAACAAAGCTTAGCAGCCATTTAGCGACAGCAGCAACTACAAACACAACCAGGCAAATAAACAGGTTTTCACAACAAAATGTATTTCAACACTATCATATGCTTTCTCAATAAATTCAAATATATTTAACCCCACTTTCAATAGTCTCTGTATTGTAATATTAATTAAAACAGGTAGCCAATTGGTAGCTAATAATAGACTTACCTTTTCTACTGCATCTGGAAATAACCTAATAAAAAGAAAGGTTTCAGCTATTATTCTAAAACAGCATTCTAAACTGTAACGTTCATGTTAGTAGAGGGTGCCCTCATAGGCAGAGGGTGCCCTTAAAGAACTTTCGAGAAAGCTTACGTGACCCTCAGCCTCCTGAATACAATGAGCAAGTGGCTATTTGTACATATGTAAATAAGCCATTTTTCTTTTAACACGGACATGTGTGTTGATGTACAGTTATTCTTTAAATGATACTCTGATAATAAAGTCTTTTAATGAAACGCACATCTGACAGAAATTCAGGCTTTGAAAATAACCTCGAGGGGCCAGCACTGTGGTGTAGCATGCTCCCCCACCACCTACAGAGTGGCCTCCTGGATGGCAGCTGTTCTGAGTCCTGGCTGCTCCACTTCTGATTCAGCTCCCTGCGAACGCACCTGGGAAAGCAGCAAAGGATGGCCCAGGTGCTTGGGCTCCTGTACCTGTGGAAGAGACCTGGATGAAGCTTTGCTATTCCTGTCCACTTCCTAGGGGGCATGCACAGTGAAGTTCCCCAGAGCCTTACCATAGCAGTGTCCAGGAAGTCTTCTGTCACACTGATCAGAGATATATCTGAGACCAGGTCTTCCATGGTCAGAAATCCTGTCATCCTCTCAAACCAGGAAACTATGTAGCCGAGACAGAAAAGGCAGATGGAACCACACAGGACTGAGTAATTGCAGCCTAGTCAATGAAAATTCTCTAGGAGATTTTCTCAGGCGACCAGAATGGGACTAAAGCTCCTCTTCCCTGCACATGTCCAGGTAGGCCTGGCTCTCATATCTGCCATGCGGAAGATTCATGATGGAGCCAGAAACCTCCAGGAGCCTCCTAAGCTCTCAGGTTCTCAGCAGGAATTGAAGACTTAGCCAGGATGGATGCCAGAAAGCTCCAGAAGGGACTGGCAAGACAGGACTGAGCTCAACGGATCTTCCCAACACAGGGGGAAACGTGCAGAAAGCAACCTGTCAACGGAGATGCAGAACTGGGAACAGCTCCACCCTGTGCCACCCTGATGACACTCGATGGGCCCAGGCCTGGCTACCTTTCTTATGTCAAACACAGCTGGCTAAAACAAGGTTTGGCTTTTCATAGAAATATATATTCGATTTCATATTAAGTTGCTAGGATGGGAATAATTTATAACAAACTTTATAAAAAAGACTTATTTTTATTAAAAAGGCAGACATGGAGAGAAGGAGAGACAGAAAGAAAAATCTTTCAACTGTGGGTTCACTCCCCAAATAGCCCCAACAGCAGAAACTGAGCCATTTGGAAATAGGAGCTGCTTCTGGGTCTCCAGCTGTCCTTCTCTCTGCAAATCTCCATTTCCAACAAAAATATCAGTAAGTCAGAAAAAACAAACAAAACTTCTGTCACCTTCCTAGAATATATTTACTCAATAAAGCAAAGGCCATCTGAAGACCATTTTTTGCTGAGACAGGTCAGAAGAGAAAACGGCTCTTGCTGAGCAGGAGTTTGGATAAACAGCTCCTTACAGAGCCTTGAACACTGCATTTCAGAATCAAGCACCCTGCTGAACATCACAAACAAGCCTCAATGGGAACTGGGACAAGCTGGCACTATCTGAAAATTCCCTGATCCTAGACCCAGGAAATCAAAATTGCTGGTGACAGAGCCCAGGCAATGGTTAACTCTCTCCACGTGACTGGTGACTGTTACATAGGCAAGGTCTGAGACATTTCCTGCATCTACATCAGAAAAACCTTCACTTTAGATTCAATCACCTGGGGGCCTAGAGTTGTGGCACACTGGGTTAAGCCACTACCTGCGGTGCTGGCATCCCAACTGTTCCGCTTCCCCTGTCTCCCTGTTACTACATCTGGGAAAGCAGCAGAGGATGGACCAAGTGCCACCTGCTTGGGAGACCAAGCAGGGATTCCCAGCTCCTGCTTTTGCCCTGGTCCAGCGCTGGCTGTAGTGGTATCAATCAACAGATGAAACATCTTTCTTTGTGTCCCCTCTGCCACTTTGCCTTCCAAATGTATGAATGCCTAAGTCTGTGGGCACACTGAGGTAGATGCGGGCAGCCAAGAGATCTTAGAATTTCTCACCTCTGGTGCAAGAAGCCAAGAGAAATAACTCCCTTAGGACATTCTCTCCCCTGCACCCCCATCAGGGTCCCTAAGGAGACAGCCAACAACCATCTCCATCCCTTGGCACCACTGTAGCCTGGCAAGGAGTGGCACACCTTCTCTCTCTACTCTTCCAACCCTCTTCCCCTGTGGACAGAGGAGGGAAGGCAGGAACATTTTTCTCAGCCATCCCACTGCCCCCCAAACCCAACCCTCTCCATCCTAATCAAAAGTCCACAATGGTCTGCAACCTCCTCACCTTTGCAATAAATATTAAAATTTAGAAATGCAAGTGGTATCCCAACAGCAAGAAACATAATTATGTTCCAAATCATCCACTGTCTATAAAAAATATTACTGAGTCCTTTAGTGCATTAAAGGAAACAAAATGGTATGTTTAATTCAAAGCTCAGAGAAACATTTTTGGTGCGATGATGTCCAAAAATCAAAAGAATTGAATCATCTGTCTTCTGAAACTATATTTTCTCCATCCTTAAATTCATGATTAAAATTCCATGCTCTTTTATGTTAATGTGATCCAACTTACCCCAGGACCTCCCCTCAAGAAGTGACCTCAACTGAGGGAGGTCAGTTCTTAAAAAAAAAAAAAAAAAAAAGATTTGAAAGAGTAACAGAAGCAGGGACACACACACACACACACACGGACAGCTCTCTCTCTCTCTGAGAAAATAGCTTCTTCTCCTTGCTTCTCTCCCCCCCACCGACCCCCAGAAAGCTGCTGCGCTGGCAAAGCTAGAACTGCATACTGGTTTCCCACAATGGGGTGCAGTGGCCCAAGCACTTGGGCCATCTTCTGCTGCTTTTCCCAAACACATTAGCAGGTAGCTGGATTGGAAGTTGAGCAAATTGGTGCCCGTGCTTGGCATTACAGAAGGTGGCAAGCACTGTCCACTATCCCATGAAGCTATGCTTTAAAATACCTCGGTTCGGCACAGTGTGATAGCTCAGTGGTTACATCCTGGCCTTGCAACCGCCAGGATCCCATAAGGGTGCCGGGTGGTATCCTGACTGCTCCACTTCCCATTAGCTCCCTGCTTGTGGCCTGGGAAAGCAGTACAGAACAGCCCAAAGCCTTGGGACCTTACACCTGCGTGGGAGACCCAGAAGAAGTTCCTGGCTCCTGGCTTCGGATCAGCTTAGCTCTGGTCATTATGGCCACTTGGGGAGTGAACCATCAGATGGAAGATCCTTCTGTCTTTCCTTCTCTCTGTAAATCTTTGCAATAAAAAAAATCTTTTTTAAAAATAAAATACCTTGGTCACCACTCCAGCTCTCCCCGTCAAAAACTAATTTTTGTCACCATTCCATCTCCCTCCCCACCATATATTTGTTGAATACAGATGTAGCAAAGAGGGGATACAGATGTGGCAAAGAGGGGATACAGATGTGGCAAAGTGGGGATACAGATGTGGCAAAGTGGGGATACTGATTTCTTCTCTGATTTGGTCTCCGTGGGACAGAATAATGTAACACAACTAAACCTACCCTAATCCTTCAGGTTACCCAGAGCTTCAAGCAGTGACAAGGTGACACTTATCTTTGGGATCAGTCCCTGCTGAATTAGTAAAGGCTCATCTTCTTCAGGACCATCCATGAAGAACTGCCGACCACAGGTGAGCAGCAGGGAGATATGCCCAAAGGCATGCTCATCCAGCTCCTAGGCAGGAGACCACACTGCGTCACCACTCACGTCGGCAGTTCAACGCAGGTACTTTGGGCACACCAGAAAGCAAAACATACTTGCCTTATTGATGGAGCTATCGAGCTTTTGTAAGAGCAGACGACTGTATTTTTGAGGGGAATGGCTCTCTTTCTGTTCAAAGTATTCTTTGATTTTCTGAACTCTATTACCATCAAATGCATCGGTAATGAGTGACTGAAGCTGGAAAGGCAACAGTGTGCAAATTACTCCCTACCCCAGAACATTCTATAATATCTCTAGTTCATATTATCTGTAATAATTCAATGTGAAATAGAGGTCAGCATGGAACAATGTTGAATAGGAGGCAATCACGTAACAAGTGATCGAAGTTTCTTGGCTTGTTAATACTCAAAGGCAGCAGAGAGCCTGTCCTGTGATGCTGACACACCCTAAAGTTGGAGACCCACTTGACTGGAAACATGTGATCCTACAGGTGAAAATTCTTAGCAATGCTGGCAATCTTATAACCCTAAAATGCTCATAAAGTCACACAAATGATCCTAGTAGAAAAAAATTAAAATTCCATTACAAACAATGGAAGCTGATGAATTCACAAATTGGCCATTTTGAGATTGATTTGTTTTCTAACTAAACATTATCCAAGACCTGTTTTAAGTACATACACTTGTGTAACATTCTTAACTATCACCTCTAAAGGATGCCTGGAGCTGAGGTCAAACCTCCGGAGAGCACCCAGCGGGGCCTCCTACTCTCATCCTCTACCTCCTATCCTGCAACTCCTATCCTCTACCTGGCAGCCCCAGTCCTGCCTGCTGAAAACCCTACCATGGCTGTCCCTCCTCTCAGAATCAACCTAAACCTTTGGCTGTCATCTGCAGGTGTCTGCGTGATCTGATCTCTGGCTGACTTCTAGGTCAACCCTCCCTTGCTGCCGAGTCCTCGGATAAGCCAAGCCCTTCCCAGCACAACTGTTCCAAGGCCAGGCTGCAGTCTCCCTGCCCCTTTCCCTGTGACTGGTTCCTCCCCATCTCAGCTTGTCAGGTAGATCTTCCAGGGCTACCTGTTGTAAAGGAAGCCAGTGCCTCCTTGCATCTCCAAAGCTTTCCCATTCTGACACCTAATTCCTCTTGGCTGGGAACCTGCCTCCCTGACTCTGCCACAATCATGTGGGCAAGCACTGCTTGAGCTTGGTTCATTTCTGGCTGCTTACATCCAGCACAGCACTAAGGCACAGGATCCTGCAGCCTAGGGCGCTCAGGGTGGCTGATGGTGAAAACTGACCAGAAGCGTGGATACACTGGATGGGGGAGATTCAGGAAAGGATAGATTTCTCTGCTTCTGGCTTAAGAACTGAAGGGACCATTGTGCTGATGGCCCCTGGGGAACAGGGAAGGGGCTGGAACTCACCCACAGAAAGAACAAGAAATAGTCTTTGCCAAGAAAGCAGCTTGTGCAAAAAAAAAGACTTAAACATTCAAAGAATCCCACTTCATAGTTTTTTTTAAGCCTTCTATTGTTTCCCTCAACACAAAATTTTAACTGTACGTTCCACTTCTTTCAGGTCAGAGTAAAACAGCATTTCAAAACAAAACTTTACAAATACAGCACGAAGATTACCAGCAAAGTGCATCCTAATTGAACAAGTTTACAGAAAAAAAGCCAAACTCCATCGTGCCGATAAAGCACAACTATTTTGAACCAACCATTGTCAAATGTCAGGTTGCAAAGTACAAATTAAACAAAGGGTCTCTACTCAGGAGTCTGTTTTCCGTACAAATTTAAACAACACCGAAGGGCTCCCATACTGAAAATTTCAAGAATCAAACCACAAGAGAAATGTCCAGAAACTTTGATAATTGTCTGAGCTCTCTATTTTTTTTTTTTTTTCAGGAAACAAGCCCTGGTTTTGCAACACCTTACCACCACATTGAAAAACTCCATGTTTCCTGCTCACTTCACCCTCACAATGGAATTGTAAAGTGTGAGACACACAGTATTTTAAAGTCCACTTTGAAGTCTAGACAGAGGTAACGGTGCTACTTCTTGAACTTGACCAAAAAATTCCCCAACGGTGTACTTTTGTCATATTCTATCACCACTATTTACGAACGCGAAAACAAGGGATATGAAGTCAAAGACCCAAATCCAGACTGACTTTTTCACCAACAGAGTATTCTAATTAACGCCAATTAAACGAATGTTGCAACTCGGGCAGAACCGCACCACGGGTGCCTTAGGAGGTCTTCACTTAGTCGCACAAGTTTTCTGGAGTCCCAGCGTTTGGGACAATGGGTCTGGACCCAGAGAGAGCAACTTGAAAAAATCTGCCTGGTCGCTTTCTAACTTGAATCCCCCCCTTCCGGAGCGCTGTAGTAGTGAGGAACTAGATCACCTTTCCGCTGCCGCCCAAACACTCAGACTAAACCTAAGGAGCTTGAAGCCGCAGACCGGACCCGCTGCCCCATCCCCTGAGCTCAGAGCCTCCCCGCCAGCTTAAACCTCAGCCCGCCAAGCTAGTGGCCGAGAGACCGGGGCTCAGTGGACTCCGGGTTCCACTGGGGTCACTCACCCACGGCATTGTGCTCCTCCGGGCCCGACGCTGGCCTTCCCTGGTCCCTGGTCCCCGGCTCCTGGCCCCTGGCGCGCTGCTCACCTGAGGGCGCACACCTGCGCTATTCTCCATTCCACCTCCCACGAGTAGGGCGGGTGGAGGACGCTGGGTCGCAGGTGTCTGGATTTAGAGCTTCTCCAGAAATACTAGTTGATGGACAGGCCGCTGAAACCTACAACAACTCTGATTGAAATCAAGACACACGCACGCCTGACTAACCAGCGCACTCAGGTCGGGACACCTGGGCGCGCGCTCACAGGCGCACCCGCAGAAAATGGTGATCACTGGAACAGGAACTCAGTGAAAGCTTTCCCTCCTATGCGGAATTACGAAGCCAGAGCTGGTGAAGCATTCTCTCTATGCGTCAAAGCCCTTAGAGCTGATTTTTGTGCCCTGATTGGAATGGATCCAAGCTACACTCTTCCCTGCCAAGAACCAGGCCTGCCCCTAAAATTACGACAATGCTCCCGAGACCATAGAGATATTTTCATTTTGCTTTGCTTAAATGCCCTTCTGCGTGCGTGGCAGAAAAGGGGTGTTTGAAAAAAAAGACACGTGAATACAGTAGCAAAAAAATAAAACTGCAGTTTGAGTTTTAAAAAATGTACTTTTATAGGAAAGGCAGATTTACGGAGAGAAGGAGAGACAGAAAGATCTTCCATTTGTTTGTTCACTCCAAAAATGACCCCGAAGGGCAGAGCTGAGCTGATTCGAAGCCAGGAGCTTCTTCCAGATCTCCCATGTAGGTTCAGGGTCCCAAGGACTGCGGCCATCCTCTAGGCTTTCCCAGGCCACAAGCAGGGAGCTGGAAGGGAGTTGGAACAGTCAGGACAGGAATCAGTAGTGTCCTGGTGCTTACAATTGGAGGATTAGCCAATTGGGCCATCATGCCCATCCTCAAAGTTTGTTTTCTCTCTCTCTCTCTCTTTCCTTCCTTCCTTCCTTCCTTCTTTTTCCTTTATGATTTTTCTTTTTAAAAAATGACGCTTCCACTGGAAGTACCCCTTGAGTAAAAATCAACAGACACTGTTACTAGATGCTGTGCTATTTCATGCAGTGGCATGTACATGCGTCCACATCAAAGCTATAGAGGACGCAACTGGAGTCTCCTTTAGTCAACACAGGCTTCCCCTCACACTTTCAGTGTGATCCTTGGGCTGTCTTTCCCAGGTACTAGTGTGGGAAGAGGGATTGAAAGTAGAGCAGCTTGGACCCAAAGCAGCACCTGCACGGGATGTTGATGATGCCGATGGTGGCTTAGTCCTTGAGGCCACGTCACCAGCTCTATCATCAATTATTTTCAGATGAGGTTGGGGGCATGATTTGGGGAAAATGTATTTTATGTATTCTTTGGAACTCTGCAGTAGCAATACATGCAAATCTTCAGGGAACAGTAAAATATAATAACTATTATTAATTACATTTTTACTTTGATCAGCTTCCTTTTTTTTAACCAGACATTTTATAGCAACACAGAATTAGATGCTCTTACTGTTCTCAAACAATACACAGGAGAGGCTTTGTATCTTTAGTAGATTCTTAGGACGCATTTAGAAATCGAGTTTTCTTTACATTAAAAGGTTTCATTTTGGGGGCCCAACGCGGTGGCCTAGCGGCTCAAGTTCTCGCCTTAAACGTGCCAGGATTCCATATGGTTCTAATCCCAGCAGCCCCGCTCCCATCCAGCTCCCTATTTGTGAACTGGGAAAGCAGTTGTGGTCACTTGCAGAGTGAATCATAGGATAGAACATCTTCCTCTCTCTTCCTCTCTGTATCTCTGACTTTCCAACAAAAATAAATAAATCTCTTTTGAAAGTTTGATTTTTGAAGGGTGAGTATCCTGTAGTCACACTCTGAAAGGGGTGAGCCAACAAACCTAACCAGGTTTGCACAAGATCAGAAGCTAGTTTTCATGCCTTTTCAGTGGTAATTATAAGTGACTTTCTGGAGTTATTTTAAAGCCACTTATGGATGTAAAGTAGCACATTTACCAAAATAACGATATTTTTAAAAATTTCAAGGCAGGAATGTTAATCTAACTTTGGAAGACAACACAAAAGCCTCAGGAACGCTGAGGCGGCAGAACTGGGCACAGTCCGGCAGCAAAGACAAGAAAGACAAGGCGGGTGGGGCGAAACCTCCCCCCCCCAAGGAGGAGACCTGCGCCTTCCCTGCCGCCTGGACCAGCTGAGAGAGAACTTAAGCAGAAACTCTGAGTAAAGCCAAGGGGCAATAGAGTCCCCGGGACATGCGATGTTGAGAATGAACCAAGCTTTGTTCCCCCGCCTTCTGGATTTTTTTTCCCTGTTGGTGAGCAGAACTTCGCTGCCTCTGGAGAGCTGCTCTGAAAGCTAGCCAACTAAGCAGGCTTGCCCGTGCCCTTGGCTGGACTGCGTGGACCGCGCGGATAATCCCGCAGATAATCCTTCACGGTCTCAGGCTGATGCGCGCCTGAGACACATTTGCTTTCCCCACACCCGCCAGCTCCTAGCTGGCGGCCCCCCACCCCGGCGCATCCCAGGGAAAGCAGTATCTGAGTTTGGAGCTGTGCTGGTTCTGAATTGCCTCCTCTAGCAGTGACACACCGCAAGGGGTCGGCTCTCTCTGGCTAGGGCTGCAAAAAACAATTGGCTTTGTCCCCTCGTGGCGCGGCTAGGGGCTGCAGGCGTGCCGCGCCCCCTCCCTTTCCCTTCAGCCTGGGCTTTCTAGCTGAGCAGCCCCCCACACCTCCCCTCGCCGCTGCTGCTGCTGCTGGAGAACCCCAGCACCCCAGGCGAGGGTCCCAGCTGCTCCTGGAGATCCCCTCTCGGCGCGGGGGAGGGTCTCCTGCCCTGCTGCGCCCCCTCCGCTTCCCTTGCACCTGGGCTCTCCAGCTGCCCGCTGCCCCTTCCATTCCCCTGGCAGCACAGCTGGGCTCTCCAGGAGTGCAGCGCCCCCTCCCCTTGCCACTGCTGCTGGAGTCCCACGGGAGCCGCAGCGAGGGTCGTCGCCACTGCTGGAAACCCCCCCCCCCCCCGCACCCGAGGCGCCCGGGCTCCAAGAGAGGACAGGACCCTGTCTACCGTGTTCCGGGGAAAAGACCGGGGTCCAGTCTCCTGGGTCCAGGAGAGAACGTGGCCCTGTCTCCAGTTCCAGAGAAAGGACCAGAGCCCTGTCTCAGAGTTCTGGAGAGGACCAGGGCCTGTCCAATGTGTCAGGGGGAAGACCGGGGCCCTGCTTCCTGGGGTCCAGAGAGAGGACCGGGCCCTGTCTCCCGGGGTCCAGAGTGAGGACTGTGGCCCTGTCTCCCGTGGTCTCTAGCCACGCCCCGCCCCCTCCCCTCACCTAGCCACGTGGCTGGGTGTTATTGTGGGTCGCTCTGACTAGGCTGCAGCTCCCACTGGTATATGTGAGGGCCTAGTATGTGCTGAGCAGAACCAGGCTGGACTGCAACAGCCATTGGTCCCAGTTTATGTTGGGCCTGAAAACAGAACCAACCCAGCAATTGCAACCACCAGCTGATCCAGGAGATGGACTGTGCCGGGCCCTGTGCTTGCTAGAACACACGAGAATCTGGTCTATAAATACCTCACAATTTCTTTGGGGTTCTCCCCAATCGAAATGCTGGACTCAGAACCCTGGCCAAAAAAAGACAGAAGAAAGAACAAGTCAATCAACCACCTCAGCTCTGTGTGGCCAACGAAATACTGGGCAAATGAAGACTCTATGACTATGTCAATCAGTGGATTCTTCAACAACCCCCTTGTGCTTGGAGTGGTGAAAATGGCAGCGATTCATAACTGATGAACTGTTAAAAACCACTTGAGCAAGGATCTCAGAGCATGCCCCACATCCGGGATTTGGGGTGGGTGGGAAACTGGGAGGGGCTTCTCCCTCAATAACCCCCTTTACCTCAGATACAAGAAGGAAACAATATGGACATAATAGTCTTACCCACCTCCCTATAGCTCCTGAACCTTTTTACCGTAATTAACTATGTAAAGATTGTCAACAATATAATTTTCAAAAATAAATTTAAAAATGCAAAAAAAAAAGAAGAAACGAGTTCACTCCCAGCTCAGCGCATGCTCAGTCCTTTCCCTTGCTTTTGTCTCCTTACGCAAAATGGCACCCAACTCGGCTCTATGGGGCTGACTGGGCTGTGAATCCACTCTATTCTCGCACTGCCCATCTGGGATCTGCTGCTCTGTCTCCGCTCCTGGTCAAATCAAATGGACCAGCAGGATGGCCAGTTCTTTGGGTTCACCTCCCAAGTTCCCAGTGCAAGTCCCTTCCCACCTGGTTGCTGGTGGAGTTCCGATTGCCGTCAGCTGAATGCCGCTGGAGTATCCATCACTGCAACACCACACCGTTGTGTCTGCTGCTTTCCTGTGTCTGTCAGTCTCCAGGTATCCCTCTGCTGTTGTTCTTTTCTCTATTTCCTGGAATGTGTCCTCTCTGCTTCATCCTGATTAAATGTTTCTCCATCTGTTTAAACGTGTGCTTACCCTATTCTGCCATCTTGATTCTCCCAGCAGTGAACTTTCATAGAGCAGTCACTGCGTTCTTGGAATACTTGATTATTCAGCCATCATTCCATCAAGTAACTACTATGATCACCCACATTTTACAGATGCAAGAAGGTAAGGAGAAGAAAGTAACTAGCCCAAGGTAATACAGCCTATTAGTGACAGAATCATAATGCAGTCTCAGGAAGGCTGGATCCCAAAGTTTATACCTGCACTTTAATCCATCCTGCTACACTTCTATACTGGCACTCAAGGATGTGTCCTCAGTCCTCAGAAACCTAGTTTTGCTTACTACTTAATCATATTAAAATGGAAGATTCAGAAATTGAATACTTCAAATACTAGTCTCCACAATCTAGTCTTCATTGATTCATCAAATATATACTGCAAATGGCATGGTGCTATATAGATCCATGAGGAATATGGTGTTTGCTAAGGATTATGTCTCAAAGAAACTAGTGCTGTACACTATAGGGGTGTGTGTGTGTGTGTGTGCACACATGTGTGTGTGTGTGCACGTGTGTGTGTGTGCGTGTACAGTGGGAGAAAGAGATTATGTATGAGTACAGCTGCACAGACATGGCTCTTCATAAACTGGATTTGGAAAAATGTTTCAGGTAGATATTTATACAAAGAGGAAAAGAAATTCTAGTAGAAGTAAAAGAACAAGTACATATAGAGATCAGGAATGTGTAGCAACCAGATGAAAAATTGGTAATATGGCGATATATATATATATATATATATATATATATATATCCGATGTGCCTAGAATAATATTGCTTTACACTTGTTTTCTCAATTCAATGACTATAAAGGCCTCTTTCACACTTACTTATCCCTTCTGGAAAAATCAGATGGTTACCCTAAGTATAGACTATAATGAGCAAGCAGGTGGAGCCTTCCCTGAAGTGTAGAGTGACCCAAGAAGCACTTTGCGTTGAACTATGTAGGTTCTTCTGTAAATACGGAGACATCATTAAATATTTAAGTGTGCATATTTTAGGAAGATAAGGTAAGGAAAACCAGGAATGTGAATACCAGTTGTGAGGTTTCTGCAACAATTTTGGCAATATAGAACTAAGATCTAGACCAGGATAATGGATGTTGAAATGTGAAGAAGTGGACAAATGTGAAAGACAATACAGTTTATCTGAAATGTCAGCTTTTTCTACAAATACTGAATGTTTTAGGCTTTGTGGGCTATATGATCTTTGTATGATTACATACAATTGTAGAATTCTGCCTTTATAACTGAAAGCAGCTGTAGACAATGTACATGAATAAACATCACTACGCTGCAATACAATTTTATAGATGGACACCAAAATTAGAATTTCATACTTTTCATGCACATAAGACATTTATTGTAACAACTGAAATAGAGAAACCATTTGTAGTTTGTAGCTATACAGAAAGAGATAATGGGCCAGAAGTTCTTGCTTAACCCTGGCCTAATTAGGTCTCATAATAAGATCTACTAATCACATTAGCATGTTTGATCTTTAATCAAACAACTAGTTATGAGATAATCCCAACATTACTAAATCATCAGATTTTACTCTTCATTAGAACTGCAAATATCTTGACTAATGGAATCTCTTTCATGATTTGTCACAAAATACTGAGCACAATTAAATCAGCCTCTCTGACACCTACTTCTTTAGCAATAAGTATAAGATGTAAGTACACACAACCATAGGGAAAAGGGCATTCATCTTGTTAATTCTTCAACAACACAATCCATCAACATTATGTCATAGAGCCTCAGACTTTTGGTAAATGTTCAAGGGTAAGTGCTTTGCAATTGCCTTGATCATCATCATCATCATCATCATCATCATAACAATAACGCAAGTGATTTAAAGCACACGGTCACTGGTGACATAACTTCCAAAGATGTTCACTATATCTGTGTACAAATTCTATCCAAACAGGACTCACCTCTACAGTGAAAAAAACAATCCTTCCATAAACGGTATCACCATCAAATCAAAATTGTTTCAACATTAGTACTTTGAGGGGGAAGAGAAGTAGACAGGAGCATGATACCTACAAAGTCTTTGTTTTCTGAAGTGACTTCTATATTTTCAGAATCTCTGGTTTCAACAAATGTAACATGACCATCTTGTTGCTGCTTCCTATTCACTTCCCTTATTAAACCCATCATTTCACACACCCCCACCCTCCCTAACTAAAGCTCATCCTGTTTTCCAAACAGTCCTGGGACTTCACTTCCTTACTCAGGTTAGCAAAAATTAATAACATTGAAGACTCTAGCACTACAATTCAAGAACAGGAAATGCAAACTACAGGTTAAAGTCCTGCCTGACAACTTAATTTGTCTTCCATTTCCAAAAACTGAGCAAGAAATTGAATCCATAATATAATACTGAGGTAATATAGAATAAGTGACACAGAACCCAAGTTGCACTGATCCAAAGCCTATGTTTAAATTTGAAATATTCAGGGAATAAATCTTTTAAAAAACTGAAATGTCAGTTGCTCCCTTGGGCCATCCAGACGTTTGATTTTTTCTTGGCTGAAAGTTTTACTGCCTAGCTTTGAGCAACTTTTAATCCCTACTGTATTGGGAATCTATACAGAAGATGAACTGCCTATATTTGAAAATAGAAAGGCAGCTTAAGCTAATAAATGACAAAGGAACTATTGAAGGAAGTTGAAGCCTGGGATTCAGTTCCCCAGAACTTTTAGTATCTTCACAAAATAGGACTTTATTCAAATCAAGTTCAAGGTCAAAAATTCAAACATGATTGTACCCAAAGGTACCCAGTATTCAAGTGTCTGTTAATTTTCCTAAAGCTTCACAAGAACTTTTCCTTTTGGGTTTCACATTTTAAGACCAGCACTTTACAAAGAACTAATGGCATCACCTGCAGGTATTTTCCAGACACTAGAACTCCCCATTCTCCCACCTTTACATACACTAACACCCCTTACTGTCACTTGGTTACAAACATCAGGTGGGCTCTTACAGGAAAGTGACATGCAGATCCAATGGGCAGGTTGTTTGTATCAGCTGGCGTGATGTCATCACTCTGCACAGCACTCACTCATGACACCCCCTTCCTCCGTCTGGTTACCTCCTGGGATTGCAGCTTTCGTTCACACAATCTGTTTCCACCAACTACAAAAGTTTAGAGTAACAAAACAAAACCAAAAAACCCAACAAACAAAAAACTGGGACAACGAGCTCAGCCCTGGTACTTCATGACTGTATGATTGTGAATGAGTTACTCCAAGTTGTTAGACCCAATATCCCACACCCATAAAAAGGATGATAAAACTATTGTTCTTAAGCCTACTGGAAATAATAAATGAGATGATGGGGAAGTTCTCTTGTAAAAAGTAAGAGGTAGGATAGAGCCCACCATGGCCACCAGATAGACTGTCATAACGACTAGGCCCAAAATGATCCGATATTGCAGATGGTGAATAGAAGCAAAACTTAGAAACAAAACAAAATAAAGGGAAAGGGAGAGAATGAGCTTCAGTTTGGTAGTAGGAGAAACAATGAAATGCTGTGGAATGGCCCAGGGTGACAGTAAGATGCAGCCCTAGAAACATACTTACTAGTAGCTGTTCTTTAATCCAAATGCTTGGCAAAACCGTTTCTATTTAATTTATACTTTCTAAAATAGCCTCTTCACTTACTTTTCCTCAAGTTTCAGAGAAACAGGGGTAGAAAGGGCAGCTTCGCCTGCCCTCTCGTGGCCACCTGCACTCACTGCAGGACGCTCCTCCTAACTGCTGCCAAGTCAAGGGAAGCAGCCCCAGCCACAGAGACCTTCTCTCTCAAGCACTCTTTAGAAGTTGCAAAGGAGTCCCATGACGGAAGCCCTACATACGCCCTCGGAGTCTGCATTCGCAGGAAAAAGCAATAGAGACAGAGCACAGCACACAGCACACAGCACGCTCCCTCCCAGGAGGGCAGCAGGTGTCTATCTCTTCCTGCCTGCCTGACTGCCTGCCTGTGTGCATGCCAGCCTTCCTCTGTGCTATTTGCTTTGAAACACAGAGGAACAGAGAGGGAGAGAGAGCAATCTTTCTTGCATCTGCTGGCTCACTTCCCCGAGGACCAGCACCAGAGCCAGCCGAGGCTGGGCCACGACAATCCCGGGAACCAGGAGCTTCCTCCAGGTGTCCACCTGGGCACAGGGGCACAGGGGCACAAAGCCCTGCACCATCCTCCACTGCTCTCCCAGGAGGATCGGCTGGGAGCTGGCCTGCGGGGGAAGCAGCCAGGATCTGAAGCAGCACCCATGCAGGCCATCTGCCTGGCAGGCTGATTCTTGACCCACTGGGACACCACCCTGCACCACTCCGCTCCAACAAACACCACCCCATACCACACACACAGGAAGGTTGTGAGGGCCTCGGTGTGGAGACCCCAGCAGCGGGGTTCCCGTCGAGGGTCGCCTCTGCTGCTGGAGACCCCTGGCAGCCGAGGCGAAGGTCTGCAGCAATTCCGCCGCCCCTCCCCTTCCCTGGCGCCTGGGCTCTGCAGATGCACCATGCCCCATAGGCTAAACTCGCCATGTGCCTGAGATATCCAGGCGCGCTGCTCCCACCCCTCCCCTGGCTGCCTCAGCTGGAGACCCCAAGCACCCGAGGCAAGGGTCGCTGCTGCTGATGGAGACCCCCCAGCAGCCAAGGCGAGGGTCGCCGCTGGTGCAGGAGACCCCTGCAAGCCAAGCCCAGGGTAACCATCGCTGCTGGAGACCGCCAGCACTTGAGGCGAGGGTCGCCGCCGTTGCTGAAGAACCCTGGCAGCCGAGGCTAGGTCCCCAATGCTGCTGGATACCCCCATGTGCAGCGGAGCAGGTCTCTGCTGCTGATGGAGTTCCCCTCAAAGTGCTGGGAGGGTCTCAAGACATGCCGCGCTCTCTCCCCTTCCCTTGCTCCTGGCCATACCAGCCCCGCTGCGACCCCTCTCTTCAGTTCGCTGCTGCTGCTGGAGACCACTGGAAGCCACGGCGAGTGTCTTCCCCTGTGCCAGGACCCCTACCCTTCCCTTGTCTCTGGGCTTTCCAGCCTGGCTGCGCTGCTTCAGCTCCCCTCGCCTAGCCGCTGCTGGAGACCCTCGGCAGCCAAGGTGAGGGTGGCCGACGCTGCTGGAGACCCCCAGGAGCCGAGGCCAAGGTTGCCAATTACCCTGGAGATCCCCTCCTGGCACTGCTAGGGGTTGCAGCAGTGCCCCGCCTCCTCCCCTTCCCTTGAGCCTGGGCTTTCCAGCTGCAGCGCGCCCCCTCCCCTCCCTTAGCCGCCACTGCTGAAGACCCCGTGCAGCCAAGGCGAGGGTCGCCGTCATGGCTGGAGACCCACGGGAGCCGAGGCGAGGGTCGCCGTTGATGGAGACCCCCGGGACCTGCGGGGAGGGTCTCCGCTGCTGATGGAGACCCCCGGGCAGCCATGGCGTGGGTCGCCTCAGCTGCTGGAGACCCCCGGGGTCCTCGTTGAGGGTAGCCTCCACTGCTGTAGACCCCCTAGCAGCTGAGGCCAGGGTCTGCAGCCATGCCATGGCCCCTCACCATCACTTGCGCCTGGGCTCTCCAGCCGTGCCCCGCCCCCTCCCCTCGCCTAGCCGCTGCTGCTAGAGACCCCCAGCTCCTGCGACGAGGGTCGCCGACGCTGCTGGAGACCCCCGGAAGCCAAGGCGAGGGTTGCCGCCATGGCTGGAGACCCCTACCAGCCGAGGCCAAGGTCGCCAATTCCCCTGGAGATCCCCTCGTGGCGCTGCTAGGGGTTGCAGCAGTGCCTCGCCTCCTCCCCTTTCCTTGCGCCTGGGCTTTCAAGCTGCAGCGCGCCCCCTCCCCTCCCGCCACTGCTGGAGACCCCGTGCAGCCGAGGCGAGGGTCTCCGCTGCTGATGTAGACCCCCAGCACCCGAGGCGATGGTCGCCAATGCTGCTGGAGACCCCTAACAGCCGAGGTGAGGGTTGCCAATGCTGATGGAGACCCCCAGGTGCAGTGGAGCAGGTCTCTGCTGCTGCTGGAGTTCCCCTCACGGTGCAGGGAGGGTCTCAAGATATGCCGGGCTCCCTCCCCTTCCCTTGCTCCTGGCCTTACCAGCCCCGCTGCGCCCCCTTACTTCAGTTCATCACTGCTGCTGGAGACCTCTGGCAGCAGCAGTAGCGAGGGTCGCTGCTGCTGGAGACCCCCGGCACCAGAGGCGAGTGTCTTCCACCGAGCCAGGGCCCCTCCCCTTTCCTTGTGTCCCTGTCATCTACAAGAGGGACAGAGCTCCAGGCTCCTGGCTATCCAGTGGCCCAGGCCTTGATGTCAACCATTGAGATGGAGGATCTGTCTCCCCCTCTTTATCTACCTTGCAAATCAAGTATTTCTTAAAGAAAAATTAAAAATGAAAATAGTTGAAAGTCAAGATTAATGAGGATCAACAGAATTAAAAAATATTTGAACTTGAAGACAGGTTCAATATTTTCTAGCCAGCTTTTAAAAAAATGTGAGAAAGGGAATGAAAGCAGCCCGAGAGCTTTGAGACCTTACTGAAATGAACACTTTCTTGGAATTCCTGAGAGGAACAGAGTATGCCGCATATTCAATGAAACAGCTCATAACTTCCCTGATCTTAATAAGTACACCTCCAAGTACAGAAGGCCCATAGGATGTCAATTGACAGGATCAGAAAAGATCCACGTTCCCTTGACCTATTGTGGTCCAGCTCTTTTAAGTGCAAACAATTGTTCATTCTCAAAAGGAAAGCACTGTCGTTTTCAAGGGGACCTCCACTAAACAAACAACATTGTCAAACAGAAATTTTATAGGCCAAGAGGGAATTGAATGGTTTATTTCAAGTTGTGAAGAAAAAGTAAGCCTATCAGCCAAAAATACTTGGCTGAGTAGAACTATCCTTTATAACTTAAATATTCTTCAAAATGAGTGAAAGTCAGGAAAGTCATCAGAATCAACTGGCCTCCTAAAACTTGTTTGAGGGAAATGTACAGACAGAAGCAAATAAAAGGTAGCAGGCTAGCATCATGAGAACATGCAAAACTTCTATTTATTCTCATTACAAAGTCAGATATACAGAGAAGAGAGACAGAGGGGAAGATCTTCCGTCCGATAGCTCACTCCAAGTGGCCACAACGGCTGGAGCTCAGTCAGTCCGAAGCCAGGAGCCCGGGCCCCCCATGTGGGTTCAGGGTCCCAAGCCTGCTGGTCATCCTTGACTGCTTTCCCAGGCCACAAGCAGGGAGCTGGATGGGAAGCAGAGCCACCGGGATTAGAAACAGTGCCCATATGGGATCTTGGCATGTGAAAGGTGAGGACTTTAACCACTACGCTATTGTGCTGGGCCCAAAATGGAAAACTTTGAAGCTCACCCATAACTGGATGAAGAATACTCAGAAGAAACCAATTAATTATTCAGTGGATAGATTACTTACTAATAACAGCTACTTACTGTTACTACTTATTAGCAACAGCTTTGAAAGTCAATGGACCACACTCCCAGGTAAGATAGAGTTTGGCTAAATGCATTAAAAAATAACCGAGGATATGTACCTTAAGAAACTCATTAGTAAAGACACACACTGGTGAAAAGATGGAAAAAAATGTTCTACCTAAGTGGAAACCTAAAGCAAGCAGGAGTAGTGCATTAGACAAAATACACTTCAGCCAAAAGCTATAAAAAGATACAAAGATCATCAGATAGTGATCAAGGAATTAATTCAACAATAAGATAGGACAGATTGGGTACTATATATCCAATGCCACAGCATGTCATTTTCTTAAAAAGCCTTATTATATCTAAAGGGAGGGCCCGGCAGTGTGGCCTAGTGTTAAAGTCCTCGCCTTGAATGCCCCGGGATCCCATATGGATGCCAGCTCTAATCCCAGCAGCTCCACTTTCCATCCAGCTCCCTGCTTGTGCTCTGGGAAAGCAGTTGAGGACAGCCCAATGCCTTGGGACCCTGCACCTGCGTGGGGGACCTGGAGGAGGTTCCTGGTTGGATCGGCACAGCACCGGCCGTTGTGCTCACTTGGGGAGTAAACATCAGACAGAAGATCTTCCTCCGTCTCTCCTCCTCTCTGTATATCTGATTTTGTAACAAAATAAATCTTTTAAAAAAAACACATACATATCTAAAGGGAGAGTCAAGCTCCAGATCAAGAAAAGTGGAATTAAGGAATCAACTAACATGTCAATCAAGCAAAAAACAAACAAACAAACAAACAAACAAACAAAAACAAAAAGAAAAACCACAGTTCTAGGGTATACAGACACTGACATAGCATTCATTGCAATAGCTTTAGAATATGTACTTGAATACACTAAACTTCCTCTAAGACCACATATTAAACCACAACAAAAAACACATCATATCTTTTCTAATCACAAAAATATAAATCCAGACAAATTTGGTAATTATAAAGCCATAGATTGAGGGGCCGGCCCTGTGGCTCAAGGGGCTAATCTTCCACCTTGCACACCGGCATCCATGTGGGCACTGGTTCATGTTCCGGGGGCCTCACTTCCCTTCTAGCCCTCAGCTTATGGCCTGCAAAAGCAGTGGAGGATAGTTCTCGTGCTTGGACCCTGCACCTGTGTGGAAGACCTCAAAGAAGCTCCTGGCTCTTGGCTTGGGATTGGTTCAGCTCCGGCCATTGCAGCCATTTGGAGAGTTAATCTTCTCTTTGTAACATCTGCCTTTCAAATAAATCTTGAAAACAAAACCATCTGCAGATTAAATATTATGATCCTGAAATCCAAAGAAGAAATGTGGAAGAAATCCAAAAGAAAACTTAAAAATTGAATGAAATGAAAATACAGCATTTCAAAACTTACAGAAGACATCTAAAGAAATACTAAGTAAAGGTTGAAGCATTAAATGCCTACATAAAAAAATGGAAAGGTTTCAAACAGGTTAGGTGCATTTTGGGTATCTAGAGAAGGCAGAATAAACTAAATCCCAAAGTTAGTAAAGAAATAAAGATCAAACCAGTAAACGAGGAGAAAAACATGAAAGATCAGTGAAACAAAGGTTATTTCAAAAAGAAATAAAACCAGCAAACTTATAGACTAACCTAGAAACAAAACATTGAAATGAAATTAGAGAGCTAGGCCCGGCGGCGTGGCCTAGCAACTAAGGTCTTTGCCTTGAACGCTCCAGGATCCTGTATGGGTGCTGGTTCTAATCCCAGCAGCTCCACTTTCCATCCAGCTCCCCGCTTGTGGCTTGGGAAAGCAGTCAAAGACAGCCCAAAGCCTTGGGACCCTGCACCCACATGGGACACCTGGAAGCAGCTCCAGGCACCTGGCTTCAGATCGGTGCAGCATGGGCCATTGAACTCACTTGGGGAATGAATCATCAGATGGGACATCTTCCTCTGTCTCTCCTCCTCTCTGTATATCTGACTTTGTAATGAAAATAAAATAAATGTTAAAAACAGCAAAAAGAAATTAGAGGAGAGCTGAGAAACGAAATCTAACCAACACTAGAGAAAGGTGAAAGGTCACTAAGGACTATTGTGAAGAACTGTATATGCATTCATGGTGTTCATTGTACGAAAAACGCAAATTTTAAGACCTTTTTCATCAAGATAAACAGATCTTTAATTCTGTCTTCTACAAACTTTTTGAAACATTGTTTGGAATTTAAAGTTGATCTCATGTGAATTTAGAATAATATCACAGATTGGGGGGAAGAAGGGAGAGGGATAGAAAAATGGGAGAAGTCTGACGGACAAGTTGAAAGTAATGGCTGGGTAGAAGAACTAAGTTCTGGTGTTCTATAGTATGACAAGGTGATGACAGTTACCAATAACATGCTGTGTGTACATACATATGTGGACGCGTCTACACATTATATATAACATACAGTTAATACATATAAAGCTAGATGGAAGGAATTTGAGTGTTTCAGCACATAGAAATTATCCAAGGAACTACATAACTAGATCTATTCACCCCCATTTCATCAGTACCCAATGTTTGCTTTACATGCAGCAAAACCTTACAGAGTCCCCGTGGATGCATATTTGTGTCAATTGATCTTAAAAATGTAAAAAGTTGCACTTAAAATTATGACCACCTTATATATTCAAGTAACCAGAAACTTAAAACATGAGGATTTTAATTGTTGTTGAACATTCAGACTGATTTAATGAGAAAATTATGGAGACATGCGTCTGCTAACTATTACATGCAAACAATTGGAACTATCAGGTTTTGACTGGTGCATTATTTTGCCAGCAAGATTCTTTGCAATGGTGAAAAATATTCAAAAATTCACGTTTTGTTCTTACAGTCCGCCACAGAGAACAAACCCTCACTTTCACTCCCTTGCTTAACTACACCTCATGTCTTTTTCCTCCATGGCGATGTGTTATGTTTCTTTAGAAGAGCCAAGAGACTCAATACAGAGACAGCTAGAACTTATACGAGAGTTTGGTAGAGTGGCAGGGTACAAAATGAAGTAACGAAAAGCAGCTATAGTGTATGCAAACAGCCCCAAGATCAAAGGGATCTAATCAGCAAGATATCATTTAAAATAACAGAAAACTATGAAGTATCTGGGAATAAACCTAACCAAAAATGTAGGAGACCCATTTGAAGAAAACTACAAACTACTTAAAAAAGAAATTGAACAAGACCTCAGAAGATGGAGTAACATCCCATGCTCCTGGATAGGTAAAATCAGTATCATTAAAATGTCTATACTACCAAAAGCAATATATACATTCAATGCAATTCC
Source organism: Ochotona princeps (assembly GCF_030435755.1). NCBI lineage: Eukaryota > Metazoa > Chordata > Mammalia > Lagomorpha > Ochotonidae > Ochotona > Ochotona princeps. Next base: position 151,064,486 of record NC_080833.1, on the reverse strand, counting down.
AATCACATTACCCAAAACATTCTTCATGGAACTGGAAACAATGATTCAAAGGTTCATTTGGAAACACAAAAACCCAAGAATAGCTAGAACCATCCTGAAGCACAGGAAGTTAGCAGGGCGAATTACAGTTCCGAACCCCTGGACATACTATGGGGCAGTGGTTATCAAAACAGCCTGGTAGTGGCACAAAGATAGAGAGGAAGATCAATGGAGCAGAATAGAAACACCAGAAGGGAACCCACACAGATACAGCCAAATAATCTTTGACAAAAAGACAAACGACAATCTAGGCAAATGGAAAGGTCTGTTCAATAAATGCTGTTGGGACAACTGGTTGATAGCCTGCAGAAACAAAAAGATAGACCCACATCTCTCACCATACACTAACATCAAATCTACATGGATAAAAGACCTAAACCTATATCCAGAAACCTTCAAACATTTGGAAGAAAATGTTGGAAATACTCTGCAAAATCTAGGGGTAGGTCCCGACTTCCTGAAAAGGACACCAAAAACAGCAATCAAGACACGAACAAATGAATGTATCTACATCAAACTAAGAAGCTTCTGCACAGCAAGGGAAACAATCAACAAAGTAAAAAAAGCAGCCCACAGAATGGGAGAAGATCTTTGCACACTACATAGGTGATATGGGGCTAATCTCCAGAATATACAAAGATCTCCAGAACAACCAAAACAAACCACTCAAGAAATGGGCAGACATTTCACAAAGGAACAAACCCAAATGGCAAACAAACATGAAAAAAGGCTCAACTTTCCCTGGCAATAAGGGAAGTACAAATTAAGACAACAATGAGATACCACCTAACGCCAGTGAGGATGGCTCACATACAAAAAACCACCACCAACACTTGCTGGCGAGGATGTGGGGAAAAGGGAACCCTACTCCACTGCTGGTGGGACTGCAGACTTGTACAGCCTCTATGGGAATCAGTATGGAGAACACTCGAACAACGGAAAGTCTGCATACCATATGATCCAGCAATAGCACTCCTAGGAATATATCCAAAACAACTGTTACATGAGAAACCAACATGCACTCCTATGTTCATAGCAGCACAATCAATTGTACAACCATGGAAGTAACCGAAATGCTTATCAGCAGAAGACTGGATAAGAAAGCTATGGTTCATTTACTCCATGGAATACTACTCAGCTTTAAACAAAATGAAAGGCAGTTTTGTAGCCAAATGGGCCCAACTGGAAACCATAATGCTAAGGGAAATGAGCCAATCCCAGAAGGTTAGATACCACATATTTGCCTTAATTTAAGATGAAATGATGCCAGTACCTATAAATTGTAGTATTATTCGAAGCCCAAACAGTCTGTAGCTCATGCAATAAGATATTGTGATGTAACCAATGAACCAACAACCAATGTGAATCAAACTGCTTATGATCTACATCAAAGAATTGTAAAACCTGATATACTTTTAAGACCCTATGCTACTTGGAAATGGGGTGGGAGAGCAGAGAAATCTTCCATCTGCTTAGAATGTGAGGAAGACGTGAAGTATAACCTGTCAGGAATGGAACAAGTAACTCAAACTACAAAGACATATAGGGGGAATCAAGAGCGATCCTGACAATCTCTTAACAGGTCGTACACACAGAGCAGGGGGGCACCCCAGAGTGGAGCAGGTGGACAGGAGGAGGCTTGTATCCCAACCCTGTAGACTCCCGCATCCTCACCAAGGACTATCACTACGGGCACCAAGGACTACATCCCAACCGCCAAGAAGAACATAGGGAATTGGAGTGCCTTCGGAGCCTGAGAATTCTGAGGTCATCCACCCCCATCTGGATCTCCCACATGGGATGGAAGAAGCCCAAATCCTTCCTGACAGGATCCAAGGTCATCGGAACAACAGCCAGGAGCCCTGAGCAGTCTGCAGAAACAGAAGAACAGTAAACTTCCTTTGGGACTAGGGAGAGGAGCTTTCTCTGATCCTTACTTAGTTCCAACTTTGGATCCCCACCCTCTCCTGCAAGGACCATCAGGGTCGCTGCAGAGAACCCCCCCCCAAAAAAAAATTAGGATAGAGAACAACAAGGAAAGCTTAGAACCAGGAGGAAATGGTCGGCGTGGACTCACACATACCTTACTAGGCAGGACACAAAGATTGGTTACTCCTCACTAAGGCATTGAAGATTTCTCTGCACACCCCTCCTAAAACTGGTCTGCACCTCAACTGTTGACAAATGCCTTGTCAGAGTTATAAGCCAGTTTAGACTATCCTAAAATCTGCCAAGTTCAGCAACATTATGTTTTAACACTATAAACTGCTAAATACTCCAATGAAAATAGACACGAGACAGCTGAATAGTACCCTATAGCCATTTTAAGGTGTATAGAAGCCGGTTCCGTGTATAAACTAAAATTGAAATGCCAATGAAGTACTCACAGGATGTGGTTAAGAACTTGCATTTTAACGTACTGATTACTCAATACCATGTCAATTAACTCCATCATGTTGTAAATTGTTGCTGATGTTTTGTTGTGGCTTTTAATTGATTGGCATGATATTCTGCCAGCTCTATTTTCAGACCAGAGATGGTCTCCCCAAGAAACCTGGAGTTTATCTGGACAATAAGATGCTGGACACTATGCAAACTACATGGTTGCTATGAAAGAATCTTGACTTAATTTGAACTGTAATACTGCAACAAGGTGGAACAATCCACCATGGGGGGATGGCATGGGGAGGGGTTGGGGGAATCCCAGAGCCTATGAAACTGTCATGTAATGCAACGTACTTCATAATAAAAAGTGAGGGAATTGTAACTCAAATAATCCACAAGTCTAATTTTCATTGTAGTTAGACTTCCTCTAGAGCTAACAAGTAGGTTCATTGTCTAATTTGATCATCATTAATTTCCCACTTTTTACCCACAGCTGTCCAAAGAATAAAAATCCAAAACACATCTAGCCAGAAGGCAGAAAATACAAGCTAAAAATTATGGAATTCTCACAAGTTGGGTACTTAACCAGGAACAGGTGTACTTTTCCTAACATTGGTGAGCTAGAGAACTCACATACACTGTCTCTTTCAACCAGTCTTTAAAATGTTTGTGGAGAATGCTCATGAAAGCCAACGTATGGATTTCAAGTCTGCATGGAAACTTCTCTTTTGACTCCATTTTTACGGACTTTGTGAAGCATCCCACTTCCTACTTCCACAAACACCTCCACGAGGCAGAGAAGCGCCAGACTTTCATCCTTGTCTGATCTTCTCCTATCTCGGTATTGAGCGTTTGAGCATTACTCCCACGTTTGTCTACACGAGGAATGTTGCTGGCCAATGCTGACAAATTAACGTCTAGTCTAACGCACGTCTCAGTTTCTCTACCATGCCGTAACAGTAAATAACTTCGGAAGTACTCTCAACATTATGGCTTTTCTAGAAATCACTTGGTCCCTAAATGATGGAAAACAATCCTTACTGACGTGTATGCATAATTCCGGTAAGGCACATCTCACTTGGAATCCACACAGCTCGTCAGAAGCTCCGAGATCAAGAATGATCTACGAGGTGATGCTAGGGAACGCGGGGCTATGCTTAACAGACGAAGCTGTAACAGCCTAATGGAAAATTGAGACATTTGAATTTTTAGTAGGAAATGAGCTAAAAGCAGATAACTATTTAAGAACCTTAATGGGGTGAAGTTCATGCTCACACAAGCCATCTTTCTTTACAATTCTTGCTTGTGTGTGTGTTTAGGAAGTTTCAGCCCCGTGCATATGGAGTAATTCTGACAGCCTAGTTATCCTTGAAAAAAAGGCCTGCATTGGTTTAGGAATGGGCTACCAACATGGGATATGTTCAGCTCACAATGTACTGGCCTTCAGTATTTTAGTTGGAGAGTTAAGATTTTGGACCTGGTGAGGTGGCCCAGCAGTTAAAGTCCTCGTCTTGAATGTGCAGGAATCCCATATGGGCACTGCGTCTAGTCCTGGCAGTCCCGCTTCCCATCCGGCTCGCTGCTTGTGGCCTGGGAAAGCAGTTGAAGATGGCCCAAAGCCTTGGGACCCTGCACCCACATGGGAGACCTGGAGGAGGACCTGGGCTCCTGGCTTCAGATCGGCTCAGCTCCAGCTGTTGCGGCCACTTTGCGGAAGGAATCATTGAACAGAAGATTGTCCTCTCTCCTTTCTACATGTCTGGCTTCCCCCCAAAAATAAATAAATCTTTAAAAAAATATTCTGACTGTAAAGTCAGATTTACAGAGAGGATGAGGAGACAGAAAAATCTTTCATTTGCTGAGCCACTCCAAGTGATTGCAACAGTTGGAGCTGAGCCAGGAGCTTCTAGGTCTCCCATGCCAGTACAGGGTCGCAAGGCTTTGGGCTGGCCTTGATTGCTTCCCCAGGTCACAAGCAAGAAGCTGGATGGGAAGTGGAGCAGCCGTGATACAAGTGAGCGAGCAGCCCTGTGGGATCCTGGCACTTGCAAAGGTGTCGACTTTAGTCAGTAGGCTACTGCTCCGGGTCCAGTTGGAGAGTTGTCACTCAAATGTTTACGGTTAAAGATCCTGATAAGCCATAGAATGCGTTTACATGTAAAATAGTAGCAAGTGAGTACAGCATGGTTTTGCACATGATTTCCTGCACATCTGCAAGTAATTAAACAGTTGTTCAAATGATAGCAGACACAAACCCTCTGGCAATGTATTTCACTGGAACTGTTCATCTTATTGAGAGTTTCTGGCAGCAAAGCATGATATTCCAACAATTCCTTCATTTTGCTTGACTGAAAAAAAGAAAAAGCTGTCCAGTGACTGCAGTAGACCTTGTTCTTAAGGTAAGATTACCAGGGAACTAAGCAAAAACATACATTCAGAATATTTGATTTGTTGATGTCCGTTTGGCATTGGTAGGTGACTTGTGCATTGTTTTCTGCAATAGAAAACATGGCATCACACAGTCAATCTTTCCAAGGCTTCAGGGAACTGGCCTCGCTTCTCCTACCCAACTCTCAGTAGACTGCAACTGAGAATTACAGTCATGTTTTTGGAGTTCTTTGAGGTTAGACAATGTGATTTCAGTCTCTGGCTCTTTCCACAAACCAAAATTTATAGTCAGCACTTATTGATAGTTTGACGCTATTGAATAATTTTCAGTCCTGTAAGACGTCAGAGAGGATGCTGGCAAATGCTTTCCTCCTATACATCACTCCCAAGTTACTTAGCTCCCCTCAGTACCTTCCTGTCAGCATTCCAAGTGCCTCATTTACTACAACTCCCTGGTTTCTGATGAGATGGAAATAGATATTTTAAGAGGGTCTTCTCTCTCTCTCTCTTTCTCTCTCTCTCTCTCTCTCTCTCTCTCTCTCACACACACACACACACACACACACACACACACACACACACACACAAACACAAGAAGTCATAGTATATTTCTTCCATGGGAAGGGATGACTGATCAAGAAGGATGGCTGTTTTAAATTTTATTATTTATTTGAAAGAATGGAGGCAAGTAGACACTTGCCTCTTATAGTTACTGAAGTAAACCAGTCCCCCAAAGACAAATGGTTTCCTTCCTGTTTGTTAGCTAATACAGAGTACAAAAGTGGAATATGACTGAAACTGACACCTTGAGATTTGATTAATGTTTATAACCCTCATCTGTACTCTTGAGAAATCGTGGTTTTTCTACTTACTACTTGTGGAATTCTTTAATGGAGGATTAAACTTGTGGTTATAAACTCAAAGTATGCTGCAGTGAAAAGTTCAACAAAAATTATAAAGGAAGGAGGAGAAAGGGTGAGAGTGTGGCAGAAGGCTAGACAGGTTGGGAAATATCATTATGCTCTTAACTTTAAGTAAAATACAAGGAATGTATTCCAGTTAAATAAAACTTTACAAAAAAGAGAGGAGAGTAAGAGAATAGAGAAAGATTTTCTATTAACCGATTTAATCTGAAAATGCCTGCCACAGCATGGGCTAGGTCAGACCAAAGGCAGCTGTCAGATATCCATCCCCAGGTGTATGCGGATGGCAGGAACCTAGCTGTTCAGATTATCACTTGGTTACTTCCAGGGTTCATTAAGATGAAGTTAGTATACTTGGCATATGCTTGCTAAGAGGGAATCTCAACTGAACTTGAACTATGGTTACGCAACAAGGTGGAGGAACCCACCATGGGGGGAGGGTATGGGGAAGTGTGGGGAGAATCCCAGTTCCTATGAAATTACAACACAATGTAATTAATGATCAAATTTAATAAAAACAAAAACAAAAACAAAACAAAAGCAAAAAAATAGATGAAGTTTAGAGCCCGCAGTTGAAGCGGCATTGGAATCCAGATCCCATGATATGGGCTACAGGAGTCCTCCAGCATCATCTTAATCTCTGCCAACATTTGCCTAGGGATGATATTTTAAACAGTTTAACCATAATAGTAGCAGGAACTAACTTAATCACATGCCTTTAGCAAGTAGGAAAACAAAATGTGAAGCCTGGACTTTGCCACCCAACATCCCTCCCCACGACCTCCCCTGCCCTGGCGCTTTACCTTAGGTTCCCTAGTTTTGGTGTTTCTGCTACGTGAAGTAGGATTCGAGTTACAGCTTTTCCATGAGCCAAAATGAGTTATGAGCACTTCATGTATTTGTCAAGAAACTTCTCTGTGCCTTTGTTTCTCATCTGTTGAATAGGATCACTGATTCCTACCTTCTGAAAGTCAGTGATAGTGTGCTTGGTGTAACACTTGGCATGCAGAACGCAGCATTGTTGTTGCCATCTGTGGATCCACTTGCAAAGTATTAATCAGAAATTGGATTCCCTACATATTAAGTGAATATTTCTCAAATTTGAAATCTAAGAATAGGATGGCTTATCTGTAGGTCCCTGAGTTTAGGGACCGCTATGCTGCTGGTTTGACCTAGGCACATAGAATGTACATATCAATATGTAACATTGTACAAAAAGACATACTCATAACCCAGGCTCAGAAATGACTAATCAAATCCTCAAACAGCATCAAGTGCTCATATAGACAGTATGAAAAGTACAGGTTCACAAATATTTCTTTTCCACATATATTCTTTATACAATGTTAACATTGTTATGGGAAAATAGCTGAATAGTTCCTTTTGTCCTTGCCAGCAAAGTGACACAACAAGAGGGTAACAGAGCCGGCATTTCTCAACATGCTCCTCTTTATTTTTCTCTAATTTAAATCTAGGCATCCCAGATTGGATGAGTCACTCTTTATGGACCTAAACTGCTCAAATAGTGGACAATTACTTAATAAATCCTTCTCCAACTCTCTCCCCCATATCCGGCCACATGCTGTGATGCATGACTGCTGGCCTTGTTCGAAGGCTTCTCTAAGCCAGTGACTCACCATAGCTCTATTACCATGAAGCCAAAGATCAGCAGTCTCCTTATGTACAAACTATCGCTGCAAGTTTGATCAGTTCCTTTATTGCACGAGTAGGTACTGTTTATGACTCGGCCAAAACTTTTCTCATGGCAAAAACAAACACAAATTAAGGATAAAGGGCCCGGTGGTGTGGTCTAGCGGTCTCGCCTTGAAAGCCCCGGGATCCCATATGGGTGCCGGTTCTAATCCCGGCTGCTCCACTTCCCATCCAGCTCCCTGCTTGTGGCCCAGGAAATCTGTTGAGGATGGCCCAATGCTTTGGGACCCTGCACCCGCATGGGAGACCTGGAAGAGGTTCCTGGTTCCCGGGTTCAGATTGGCGCGCACCGGCCATTGCGGCTCACTTGGGGAGTGAATCATTGGATGGAAGATCTTCCTCCCTGTCTCTCCTCCTCTCTGTATATCTGACTTGGCAATAAAAATAAATAAATCTTTAAAAGAATAATAAAATAAAACAGAAGCCAAGAAGTAGCTCTAGACTTACCAGCCATGCAAAAGGGAGGCGCATGCTTGCAGTCTGCCCTTTGGAACGAATTCAGGACCTTGGGCTGTAATAAAATGAGTAAATCTTTTAAAAAAATTAAAGATAAAAAGGAACACTCTAAGTAAATGTACTTTTAAACCAAAAACCTTATTTTTTTCCCAACAGTTTTGATAGGTTGGCAGGAGAAGAGTCTACAACAATGTTTGTGTGAATGCACTTCAAGACACCAATGGGAAAAAATGGAAATTAAGTGCAAGTGCAAAAAAACACTTGAAATCTCTGCAATTTTTTGTAATTTTTTTCAAAAACTTGAATACCACTGGGTTCATGGATTTTAGGGCTTTTTCTTTTGTACCAAACTTCTATTTCAATTGCACTTTGCCAGAACTTTTTACCCACTCTTGCAGATGATCTCAAATCCATCAAAGCAAACTATCTCCATGGATTTTTCTTCAACTGAATCTCAGTGGAAGAAAATCCAAGGGTACACAGTACTTACTTCCACCTGATTTTCTAACTTCATAGCAACATTACTATGATACTCAAAATCGCCATTACTTTTTCTATTGCTTTAAGATATTGAGATGTGACATCTCATTTCTAGTCAAGTCAGGCTTAATTATTTGGATCTACTCTCACTGATAAGCAGTAAAGCTAAATTTAAAGCATCTTTCTTAGCAACTGAAAAGCTGGCAAAACAGTATCTGGCAAAAACTGACAGGACAAAAAAGAACCTCATGCGATAAAACCTGAGAGCTGCTTTTGTGGGCTCTGTGACCTGAACACATTTGGAAGTAATGTTTAGGAGAGGGTCAGACATCAGAGCCCTGTGTCTGCTGGAAGTTGAGAAGCTACTAGCAGACACACTCCCAAAAGTTTCCATTGGACATCAGTTAGAATAAATGAGACACAGTACAGTCCTCATATACCCTTCCAGCCCGAGATTATATAGATGTATTTTTAAAGATTTTTCTTTGTAAAGGCAGATCTATACAGAGAAGGAAAAATAGGAAGATCCTCCATCTGCTGATAAAGTGACAATGGCCCAAGCGGAGTTGATCCGGAGCCAGGAGTTAGGAGCTTTTTCTGTGTCCCCAGGCTTTGGGCCATCCTGTAGTGCTTTCCCAGGCTGCAAACAGGGAGCTGGATGGGCAGTGGAGCAGCAGACACGCAGTGGCACCCATATGGGATCCTGGTGACTTCCAGGCAAGGATTTAGCCACTAGGCCACTGTGCTGGGTCCTTGGGATCATAGTTTAAGGGAATTAATTTCAAGTCCTGAGCATCAATGAGGGGTTACAGGTGGGTAGGGAAGAGGTAAATCCTCTCCAGAGAGGTTAGTTTTCTGAGACCTCCACATTTATTGCTATATACAAACTTGCAAAATAATCTGTATGAAAGATTAGGTACACCAGGAAATAGGATATCAAGAGTGAGAAAAAGCAGAAGTAGATCCACGAATTGCACATTGAGAAACAGTAACCATGGGAAATGTGATCAACACTGTCTTTAAAGCAATAAAATACAAGCAGATTTAGAAGCAGAAGCAAAAGACATGGACTTGAAAATGATCTACTAGAACTTCTGGAAATGAAATTTTATACACAAAGTATTACCAAGTCAATAGATTTAGTCAATTAGACATACTTGACATGGGCAAAGCAGGCAGGCAGTGAGGGACAGGAAGCTGAATACTGCCAACACCCTAGCCATCCGCACTGCCATCTCCTCCAGGCTGTTTCCACATGGCCAAAGCCTCAGCACACCTGTTCTGCATCCTGCAGCTAAGCCTCACTTTGCATCAGGTACCACGTGTCCTAACCACCATAAGGTGCTCACCACACATACTATAGCTACACTCCTTATGCTAGAAGGAAAATGTAACCCCAGCCAGGTGGGGAGATTGTCCCTTTTGAGATTGCCTGCACACATTATCTGAATGAGGACTGTCCTTTTGTCCTACTGTTCATCTGTCTCTCCTTTGTGTTCTTACTTGTAGAATGACAAAAGCCTGCAGTTTAAGTCTAGCTGGGGTGGGCGGGTAGGGGGGCGGGAGCTGAGCCTCTCCAACTACCTCCAGGGCTCCTGAGCCCTACAACACCACCAGGAGGCTGCATTTCCCACCATTAGTAAACTGAGATCAAAGACGTTGTAGAGCATGGAGGTGCAAAACATGTCAAGAGACAAACAGAACTCCTGACATGATGGTTGAAAATGAATCCCAACCTGTTTAATCCGAGTTCTAGGATTTCCAGAAAGAAAGACAATGAGCAGAGGTAGTCTGAGGTTTCTCCAGAGTAACTGCACATTTTTTTTTTAATGCCAGGTATTTCTGCAAAAGCATCTGATTTTCATGAAAACAATCACTGGAAAACTATTTTGTTACTTTAACTAAAAATGACAGCATTGTAAAATAACAGACAGCAGTTCCTGGGCTTGGCAAAATATAGCATTACACAGGTGAAACACATAAAGCATGTGATGGGGAACAAGAGGCCCTGACCATAAGAGTATCTTTAGCTCGGTAGCAACGAGCAGACAGCAGTTCCTGGGCTTTGGAAAACATAGCACCACACAGGTGAAACATACATAAAGCATATGATGGGGAACAAGAGGCCCTGACCATAGGAGTATCTTTAGCTCGGTAGCAACGAGCAGACAGCAGTTCCTGGGCTTGGGAAAACATAGCACTACACAGGTGAAACATACATAAAGCATATGATGGGGAACAAGAGGCCCTGACCATAGGAGTATCTTTAGCTCGGTAGCAGTGAGCAGACAGCAGTTCCCCGGCTTGGAAAGCATTTTGCACTTGCATAGGTGTTGCACACAAAAAGGCATATGATGGGTACAATAGTCCTAGACCCAATCTCACACCCTCTGCTGTTCCTCTGCCAACAGATCAACCCACAGTTACAACACAAGGGTGCCCACCCACTCATGTGCATCAGTAAAGTCCGATTGTTCCATAACTCTGGCAGTCTGTACCGTGACCTTGTTCATTGTCACCAAGGTAACTGGTGGTGGCGGCTGCTGATGTACTGGCTATGGTGGTCGCCATTATGCCAGTCTCTTTTATTCTTTATCAGGCCAACGAGGCCTCTCCGTCAGTCCCAACAGACACAGGCAGGATTCAGGGCAGGGGCTGAAGAACAGCAGAATTGCAATTGCCATTCCAGCACGCTGTCAGGGTGCACTGGACCTTGGTGTCATTCACTTCAGAGGTGTTTTCTGTATGTGAGAGAGAAACATGGGGATAACACAGGCAGACACAAGCTTCAAATTCAAGGAGCTGAGGTTCACCCACGTGAGCGAGTCCTCAAGTTCAGAGGAATGATGGAACTAATAGATTCCACAGGAATCATTACATTCCTAAAGAAGGGAAAATGGGGTGCTTGCCAGTCATGTCCAAACCCCACAAAGCTGCCACGTAGAGAAGGTGGGTATTTTCCCTGTGGTAATAACAGGGGAATGATAAGCAAAAGCACGGGCAGAGATTATGCTATTTATAAAGGGAGGGTCAGACCCCCAACAGCTGGGGTCACACACCAATCTGATAGTCTGGTTAAAATAGAAACTGGCAGGAAATGTCGGAACCTGGTGCTCATAGCAGAAAGACAAGATAAAGAGAGGGGTGCTTCACAAATACTAACATACTTACATAATATATAAAGGTCTAATATGTCTGCCTGAGGGGGAACCTCTCACGGAGGCCCCAACAGTTATGGAGAGGGATTGCGAGGGGGACCCTCGGGCTGAGGACCCAGCAGAGGGGTTCCTGAGTGGGACCCTCTCACTGAGGACACAGCACAGAGAGAGGGGAGGTCCGAGGGGGACTCTCGCTGAGGCCCCAGCAGAGGGGGTAACAAGAGGGACCCTCTCGCTGAGGCCCCAGCAGAGAGGGAGGGTGGTCCGAGAGGAAACTTGTTGCTGCTGCCCCAGCAGAGGGGGTGGTTGTGAGTCCCTCTCTCGCTGAGGCCCCAGGAGAGGTGGTGCCCAGGGGGACCCTCTCGCAGAGGACCCAGCAGAGAGGTAGTGGGACTCAGGGTTCCCTCTCATTGAGACCCCAGAAGACGGGGTCCTGAGGGGGACCCTCTGGCTGAGTCCCCAACAGAGAGAGGGTCGGGCTCTGAGGATCTCTCTCGCTGAGGCCCCAGCAGAGGGGTTCCGAGGGGAACCCTCTCGCTGAGGCCCCAGCAGCGAGGAAGGGGTCGCCGGGGGTTCCACTAGCTGAAGCCCAGGTAGAGATAGAGGGGGGTCTGAGGAGGACCATCTCGCTGAGACCCAGGCAGAGGGGCTCACGAGATGGACCATCTTGCAGATGCCCCAGCAGATTGGGAGGTGTTGGGGGGGGCAAGGGTCCCTCTCACTGAGGCCCCAGCAGAGTGGATCCCTAGCAGGACCTTCTCGCTGAGGCCCCAGTAGGCAGAGAGAGAGAGAGAGAGGGCGGCCGATGGTCCTTCTCCCTGAAGCCCCAGCAGACTGGGTCCCGAGGGGGAACCTCTTGCTGAGGCCCGAGCAGCGAGGAAGGGAGGGTCCGAGGGTGACCTTCTCCCTAAAGCCCCAGCAGAGTGGGTCTCAAGGGGGACCCTCTTGCTGAGGCCCCAGCAGAGGAGGTCCCAAGGTGGACGATCTTACTTTGGCACCAGCAGAGGTGGTCCCGAGGGAAAACCTCTCGCTCTGGACCCAGCAGAGGGGGTTGCGAGGGGGACCCTCTCTCTGCGGCACCAGCAGCAAGGGAGGGGAGCACCGGGGTCCCTTTCGCTGAAGCCCAGCAGAGGGGCTCCAGAGTGTGACCCTCTTGTTGAGGCTCCAGCAGAGACAGAGGGTTTATATGAGAGGGGTACCCTCTTCCTGAGGCCCGAGAAGATGGGGTATCCGAGGGTTACCTTCCTGCTGAGGCTCCAGCAGAGAGGGAGGGCGTGTCCGAGGGGGACACTCTCCCTGAGGTCCCAGCAGAGATGGAGGGGTGCTCGGTGGTTCATCTCGCTGAGACCACAGCAGGTAGGGAGGGTGGCTCTGGTAGTCCCACTCGCTTAGGCCCCAGCAGAGGGGTTCCCGAGGGGGACTATCTTGCTGTGGCCCCAGTAGAGGTTGTCCCGAGTGGGACCCTCTCACTGAGGCCCCAGCAGTGAGGGAGGGAGGGTCCGAAGGTGACCTTTACCCTGAGGCCCCAGCAGATAAGGAGGGGGGCTCTGGGGGTGCATCTCGCTGAGGCCCCAGCACAGGGGGTCCTGAGGGGTATCCTCTCAATGAGGACCCAGCAGAGGGATTCCCGAGTGGGACCCTCTTGCTGAGGCCCCAGCAACGAGGGAGGGGTTGCCAGGGGTCCCTCTAGCTGAAGCCCAGGCAGAGGGGCTCCAGAGGGCAACCCTCTCATTGAGGCTCCAGCAGAGACGGAGGCGGTGTCCGAGGTGGACCCTCTTCCTGAGGCCCGAGGAGAGGAGCCCCGAGGGGTACCTTTTTGCTGAGGCTCCAGCAGAGAGGGAGGGGGCGTATCCGAGGGGGACCCTCTCACTGAGGCCCCAGCAGAGATGGAGGGGTGCTGGGGTCAGTATCACTGAGGCCCTAGCAGCTAGGGAGGGGTGCCTGGGGGTCCCTCTCACTTAGGCCCCAGCAGGCGGGGTCCCAAAAGGGACCCTCTCTCAAAGGCCCCAGCAGAGATTGAGTCTCTGGCTGGAAGGGTCATTCTCGCTTAGGCCCCAGCAGAGAAAGGGTCCCTCTCGCTGAGGCCCCAGCAGAGGGGGTCCCGAGTGGGACCCTCTCACAGAGGCCCCAGCAGAGAGAAGGAGGGTCCGAGGAACACGCTCTCACAGAGGCCCCAGCAGAGGGGCTCCCCAGGGTGACCCTCTCACTGAGGCCCCAGCAGCTAGTAGGGGGGCTGTGGTGGTCCCTCTTGCTGAATACCCAGCAGCGGAGTCCCAAGGGGGACCCTCTCACTGAGGCCCTAGCAGAAACAGACAGAGAGAGAGAAGAAGACGATGGTCCCTCTCACTAAGGCCCCAGCAGAATGGGTTCAGAGTGGGACCCTCTCACTGAGGCACCAGCAGCGTGAGGGTCCCTCTTGCTGATGCCCCAGCTGAGGAGGTCCCAAGGGGGACACCCTCGCTGAGGTCCCAGCAGACAGAGATGTGTGGTCCGAGGGGGACCCTCTCGCTGAGGCCCCAGCAGAGGAGGTACCAAGGTGGACAATCTCTCTGAGGCCCCAGTACAGGGGGTCCTGAGTGGTCTCTTTTGCTGAGGCCCCAGCAGTGAGGGAGGAGTCGCCAGGGGTCCCTCTCGCTGAGGCCCCAGCAGAGGGGGTCCCTAGGGGGTCCTTCACTGAGGCCCCAGCAGAGAGAGGGGGACGAGGGTCCCACTCCCTGAGGACCCAGCAGAGAGAAAGGGGGTCCAAGTGCTAACTTCTCTCGGGGCCCCAGCAAAGAGAGAGAGAGGGGTGCCAAGTGTCCCTAGGGAGACCCTCTCGCTGAGGCCCCAGCAGCGAGGGAGGGGGTATCCGAGGGGAACCCTCTTCCTGAGGCCCGAGGAGAGGGGGTCCTGAGGGGTACCTTCCTGCTGAGGCTCCAGCAGAGATGGAGGGGTGCTCGGGGGTCCGTCTTGCTGAGGCCCCAGCAGCTAGGGATGGGGGCTCTGGTGGTCCCTCGCGCTTAGGCCCCAGCAGGCGGGGTCACGAGGCAGACCCTCTCTCAGATGCCCAAGCAGAGATAGAGGCTCTGGCTGGGAGGGTCCCTCTCGCTGAGATTCCAGCACAGAGACAGGGTCCTTCTCGCTGAGGCCCGAGTAGAGGTTGTCCCGAGGGGGACCTTCTCGCTGAGGTCCCAGCAGTTAGAGAGGGAGGATCTTAGAGTGACCCTCTCGCTGAGGCCCCAGAAGAGTGGGTCCCCAGGGTGACCCTCTCGCTGAGGACCCAGCAGAGAGAAAGGGGGGTCTGAGAAGGAACCTCTCGCTGACCCCAGCAGAGGGGGTTCCAAGGGGTACCTTCTCGCTGAGGTTCCAGCGGAGAGGGAGGGGGTGTCCCGCTGGGGACCCTCTCGCTGTGGCCCCAGCAGAGATGGAGGAGTGCTTAGGAGTCCTTCTCGCTTAGGCCGCAGGAGCAGAGGGGGGCGCTGGGGGACCCTCTCGCTGAAACCCCAGCAGAGGGGGTCTCAAGGGAGTCCCTCTCGATGAGGCCCCAACAGATGGGATCCCGAGGGGACCCTCTCACTGAGGCCCCATCAGAGAGAGAGAGAGAGAAAGGGTGGTGTTGTGAGTCCCTCTCGCTGAGGCCCCATCAGAGAGAGAGAGAAAGGGGGTGGTTTTGAGTCCCTCTCACTGAGGCCCCGGCATCGAGTGAGTGGGCCTCTGGGGTTCCTCTCACAGAGGACCCAGCAGAGAGGTAGTGGGATCAGGGGTCCCTCTCACTGAGGCCCTAGAAGACGGGGTCTTGAGGGGGACCCTCTGGCTGAGTCCCCACCACAGAGAGAGGGTCGGGCTCTGAGGATCTCTCTCGCTGAGGCCCCAGCAGAGAGGGTAGGTGGCACCAGGGGTTCCTCTTGCTGAGGCCCCAGCAGAGGGATTCCAGAGGGGACCCTCTCACTGGGGCCCCAGCAGCAAGGAAGGGGTCGCCGGGGGTCCCACTAGCTGAAGCCCAGGTAGAGAGAGAGGGGGGTCTGTCGAGGACCATCTCGCTGAGACCCAGGCAGAGGGGCTCACAAGATGGACCATCTTGCAGATGCCCCAGCAGATAGGGAGGGGATGGAGGGGGGGCCAAGGGTCCCTCTCACTGAGGCCCCAGTAGAGTGGGTCCCCAGGGGACAGGCTCTTGTGGCTCATTTGGAGAGTGAATCATCGAACGGAAGATCTTTCTCTCTGTTTCTTCTCCTCTCTGTATATCTGACTTTGAAATAAAATACATAAATCTGTTTAAAAACAAAAGGTAGGGCAGCATCGGGCACCCTCATGGCCACCAGGACTCACTGCAGGATGCTCATCCAAGGCTCTCCTGCCAAATCAATGGAAGCACCCCAGCTCAGAGAGGCATTTGCTCTCAAGGACACTCTTTTTAGAGCTTGCACACAAGTCCCATGACGGAAGCCATATGCACGCCCTGGGGGTCTGCATTGACAGCTAAAAGCAGTCTAGAGTCACAGCACAGCACACAGCATGCTCCCTCGCAGGAGGCCAGCAGCTTTCTGTCTTTTCCTTCCTCCCTCCTGCCTCCCCCTGTCCCCCTTTTCTTGGAAGCACAGAGGAACAGAGAGGGAGAGACAGAATCTTTCTTGCATCTGCTGGCTCACATCCCCAAGGACCACCACCAGATCCAGCTGTGGCTGGGTCAGGACAAGCCCAGGAACCAGGAGCTCCCTCCAGATCTCCCAAAGGGGCACAGGGGCACAGGGGCACAGGGGCACAAGCCCCTGCAGCATCCTCCGCTGCTCTCCCAGGAGGATCGGCAGGGAGCTGGGCTGCAGGGGAAGCAGCCAGGATTTGAAGCAGCACCCGTACAGGCCATCCACCTGGCAGGCTGAGGCTTGACCCACTGGGACAATACCCTGCACCACACCACACCACACCACACCACACCACACACAACACACACCACACCACACCAATCCTTGCTGGACCCTTCAGCAGCTCCTTCACCAGGCTGCTGAAGGTGCCTGTCCCCCTGGCTTGCACAACTTATGCCATTCCGTGCTGTGAGAGCAGCCAGTACAGACGAGGGATCCAGGCATGTTGCTACTCTACCTGTCCTGGGGAGAAGGACCTCTGTGAAGAACAGATGTCAGCTGTTGGGATGTCTTGTGGAAGATGGCACATCAGCAGCGGCCGACGGTCCACAGCTGACCAGCAGGAGGAAGAGTCTTGAATCCAGAAGGATCCCTGGAGGAGGGTGAAGCACTCCCTGGTGAACAAGAGGGCAGCAGCATCTGGCTGGAGGCTGTGAGGCCAAATTCCTGCCTCCAAAGCACATGACAGAGATGGCTGACCCCTCAAGTGCTAGCTAGAGATAGGAAAGGCAGCTTTGTGCACCCTGTTGTGTGCAGGAAGCACAGACCCTGAAAGCCCTACCTTGTGCGGGCCTTGGTGGCTCCCCGGCCATCATCATATGTGCTGGGCAGTAGGGCTGCATGTTGCAGGGTGCTTTCTTTAGCAGTTAGGGCCTGGGACTTCCTATTGCAGATGGCTGGTGACCTCTGGTGCCTACTTGCCCATCCACCTGGCTCCTGGCTTAGGAGCCCACATGCCCAGACACCACTCAGCTAGGCCAAGGCAGGCCGAGTAGTATATCACCCTAACCACCACCCAACACATGCAAAACTACATGAAGCCGGGGCCCATCAGCGTGGCCTAGTGGCTAAAGTCCTTGCCTTGAATGCGCTGGGATCCCATATGGGCACCGGTTTTAATCCTGGCTGCTCCACTTCCCATCCAGATCTCTGCTTGTGGCATGGCAAAGCAGTCGAGGACGGCCCAAAGCTTTGGGACCTTGCACTCACACGCAAGACCCGGAAGAGTTTCCAAGTTCCCAGCTTCGGATTGGCGTGCACCAGCCATTGCGGCTCACTTGGAGAGTGAATCATTGGATGGAAGATCTTCCTCTCTGTCTCTCCTCCTCTCTGTATCTCGGACTTTGTAATAAAAAAAAAAAAGGTCCATGAAGCCCTCTTGGCAGCCCATCCAGGAGCTGCTCCACTTGCCAAAGAATTCCCAGAGCCTGCATCTCAGGGTGCTCTGCAAGGAATGGGGGTGGCGGTAAGGTTTCCCGGGACCTCATCTGGCCAAGTACAACCCCAGTGGGCTGGTGTTTAACACCAGCTCTCAGAAGGCTCTGAGGACGCAGGCATGGGACTCCAGCTCCCTGAGGGCCTGTGGGCATGCTGATGTGGGAGTCCATTTCCCAGGGTTCTTTAAGTGCCCTGCTGTTAAAGGCACCCTAACACTTCCTATCACAGAGGCCTGGGCTGATGCTAGGCCCCAAACGTCCTCCTCCCTCCCGGGCTTTGGTATGTAGGCTGTTCGGCCTTGGAGCCCTGATCTTTCAACAGCACGTGTACCAGAATACTGTCCGGGACCCCCACCTTACCCTAGGATGGCTCGGGTTGGACTGTCTAGAGGTCAGAAGGCCTGAGCCCACCAGGGGTAGAAAGGGCAGCTTGGGGCCCGGCGCCGTAGCCTAGCAACTAAAGTCCTCACCTTGAACACGCTGGGATCCCATATGGGCACCGGTTCTAATCCCGGCTGCTCCACTTCCCATCCAGATCCCTGCTTGTGGCCTGGGAAAGCAGTCGAGGATGGCCCAAAGCTTTGGAAACTTGCACCCACATGGGAGATCTAGAAGAGGCTCCAGGTTCCTGGCTTTGAATCAGCGTGCACCAGCCATTGTGGCTCACTTGGGGAGTAACTCATCGGACGGAAGATCTTCCTCTCTGTCTCTCCTCCTCTCTGTATATCTGACCTTGGAATAAAATAAATAAACCTGTAAAAAAAAAATAGAAAGAAAGAATGAACGAACGGCGGCTTTGGGCGACCTCTCGTGGCCACCAGCACTGAGTGCGGGACGCCCCACCAAGGCTCTCCAGCATGGATGAAGGTCCTCTGCTGCCGGACCCCAGCAGGAAGGAGCGTCCTCTGCTGGCAGACCCAAAAAGAGAGGAGGGTCCTCTGCTGCAGGACCCCAGCAGAAAAGAGGGTCCTCTACTGCCGGACGCCAGCATAGAGGAGGATTCTCGGATGTTGGACCCAACAGAGAGGAGGGTCTTCTGGTGCTGGATCCTAGCAGAGAAGAAGGTCCTCTGGTGCTGGAACTCAGCAGAGGAGGGTGCTCCGCTTCTGGACCCCAGCAGAGAGGAGTTTCCTCTGCTGCTGGACCACAGCAGAAGACGAGGCTGCTCTGGTGTTGCACTACAGCAGACAGGAGGGTCCTCTGCTGCCAGACCCATGCAGAGAAGAAGGTCCTCTGCTGCTGGACCCCAGCAGTGAGGAGGGTCCTCTGCTGCTGGACCCAATCAGAGAGGGGGGTCCTCTGGTGCCGTGCCCCAGCACCAGAGGAGGGTAATCTGGTACCAGACGCCAGCAGGGAGGTGGTTCCTGTGGTGCCGGACACCAGCAAAGGGAGGGTCCTCTGCTGCTGGACCCCAGCAGTGAGGAGGGTCCTCTGCTGCTGGACCCAATTAGAGAGGGGGGTTCTCTGGTTCCGGGCCCCAGCAGCAGTGAGGAGGGTCCTGTGCTGCAGGACCCATGCAGAGAGGGGAGTCTTTTGGTGCCGGACCCAAGCAGCAAGGAGGGTACTCTGATGCAGGACCCTAGGAGCAGAGGACGGTCCTCTGGTGCCGGACAACAGCAGGGAGGATGGTCCTGTTGTACCGGACCCCAGCAGCAGAGGAGGATACTCTGGTGCCGGAACCCAGCAGAGAGAGATTCCACTACTGTCGGACCCCAGCAGCAGAGGAGGGTCCTTTTTGCAGGAACACAGCAGAGAACAGGGTCCTCTGCAGCCGCACCCCAGCAGAGGGGAGGGTACTCTGATGCCGAACACCTGCAGCAGAGGGGGGTCTTCTTCTGCTGTACCCCAGCAGAGACCAGGGTCCTCAGCTGCCTGTCCCCAGCAGGAAGGAGTGTCTTCTGGAGCCTGACCCCAGCAGAGAGGTCCTCTCCTGCTTCCTCTCTTTGGTGTTCAGCAGGAAGGAGGGTCCTTGGCTGCTGGACTCCAGCAGAGAGAAGGGTCTTCTGCAGCATTTTACTCGCTGGACCCTAGCACAGACGAGGGTCCTCACGTGCTAGACCCAGCAGAGAGGAACGTCATATGGTGCCGAACCCAGGCAGAGAGGTGGGTCCTCTGCTACTTCCTCTTTGTTTTGGCAGAGCAGAGAGGAGTGTCCTCTGGTGCTGGATCACAGAAGAGAGGAGGGTCCTCTGCTGCTTCCTCCCTGCTGGGGTCCAGCAGAGGAGGTCCACTGCTTCCACACCCCAGCAGTGAGTGGGTCCTCTGCTCCTGGACCCCAGCAGAGCGAAGGGTCCTCTGTTGCCAGACCCCAGAAGAAGAGGGTCCTCTGCTCCCCGACCACAACAGAAGAGGAGGGTCCTCTGCTGTGGCCTTTCTTTGAAGTCCATGAGATAACGAGGGTCCTTTAGAACTTCTTCTCTGCTGAGGTCGTGCAGCAGAGGAGGGTCATCTTCTGCAGGGGTTCAGCAGGAGAGGAGGGTCCTCAGCTGCTGGAAGCAAGGCGAAGTGGAGTGTCCACTGCTGCCAAACCCCAGCAGGGAAGTGGGTCCTCTGCAGTGGTACCCCAGCAATACAGGAGTGTAATCTGCTGCCGGACCCCAGTAAAGAAGAGGGTCTTCTTCTGCTGGACAACAGTGGAGGGTAGGGTCCTCTGTTGCTTCGTCTATGCTGGACACCCGCAGTGAGGAGAGTCCTCTGCTGCCAGATCCCTGCAGAAGAGGGAAGTTTTCTGCTGCCGGACCCCGCAGGGACGAGTGTCATCTGCTGTTGGGCCACAGAAGGAAGGAGGGTCCCCTGTTGCCAGACCCAGCAGATCAGGAGGGTCCCCTGCTGCTTCGTTCTTTATTGTCCAACAGAAGAGGATTGTCCTCTGCTCCTTTCTCTCTGCAGGAAAACAGCAGTGAGGGGGAACCTATGGTGCCAGGCAGCAGCAGAGAGGAGGATCTTGTGCTGCCGGACCCCAGCAGAAGAGGATGGTCCTCAGCTGCCGGACGCCAGCAGAGAGGAGGGACCTCTGCTGCCAGACTCCAGCATAGAAGAGGGTCCTCTGCTGCTTCTTCTCTGCTGGACCCCAGCAGAGAGGCGGATCCTCTGGGGATGGACCTCAACAGAGAGGAGGGTCCACTACTGCTGTACCCCAGTAGAGAGGATGGTCCTCTGCTGATTCCCCTCTGATGGGGTCCAACGGAGAGGAGTGTCTTATGCTGCTGGAGAGCAAAACAGAGGATGGGCATCTGCTGCTGGACATCAGCAGCAGATGAGGGTCTTCTGTTGCCGGACCCCAGCAGAGTGGAGGGTACTCTACTGTTGTACCGCCGCAGAGAGGATTGTCCTCTGTGGCTTCCTCTGTGCTGGGGTCCAGCAGAAAGGAGGGTCTCTGATGCTGGACCCCAGAAGAGAAGAGGGTCACCTGATGCTTTATCTCTGCTATGTTCCTTCAGCAGAGGAGGTTCCTCTGCTGTCCGAATCCAGCAGGAAGGAAAATCCTCTGCTGCCGGAACACAGCAGGAACGAGGTTCCTCTGCTGCCGGACCCCAGCAGCAGAGGAGGGTCCTCCACTGCTGAACCCCAGCAGGGAGGTGGGTCCTCAGCTGCCAGGCCCCAGCAGGGAGTAGGGTCCTCTGTTGCCAGACCCCAGCAGAGAGCATGGTCCTCTGCTGCCGGACCCCAGCAAAAGAGGAGGTTCCTCTGCTGCCGGACCCCAACAGAAGAGGAGGTTCCTCTGCCTCATCCTCTCTTTGGGGTCGAACAGGAGTTGAGTGTCCTCTGTACTTCCTCTCTGCTGGGGTCCAGCAGCAGAGGAGGATCCTATGCTGCAGGTGTCCCGCAGGAGAGTAGGAACTCTGCTGCTTAAACCCAGCAGAAGTGGTGTGTCATCTGCTGCAGGACCCCAGCAGAGTGGAGGTTCCTGTGCTGCTTCCTCTGGTGCTGGACCCCAGCAGAGAAGAGGGTCCTCTTGTGCTAGACCCCTGCAGAGAGGGGGTCCTCTGGTGCCGGACCAGAACAGCAGAGGGTGGTCCTCTGCTGCCAGACCACAGCAGGGAGGAGGGTTCATTCTTCTGGACCTCAGCAGGGACGATGGTCCTCTGCTGCTGGGCCCCAGTACAGAGGAGGGTCCTCTGCTGCCGGAAGCCATCAGAGAGGCGGCTCCTTTGCTGCTACCTCTCTGCTGGGGTCCAACAGAGTGGAGGGTCTTCTGTTTCCAGACCCCAGCAGCAGAGCAGGGTGCTCTGGTGCTGGAAAACAGCAGGGAGTAGGGTCCTCTGCTGCCGGCACCATCAGCAGAGGTGGGTCCTCTGGTGCCAGAACCAAGCTACAGAAGGGGGTACTCTGATGCTAGACCCCAGCAGCAGTGGAGGGTCCTCTGGTGCTGTCGGACCCCAGCAGAGAGGCGAGTCGTCTGCTGCTTCCTCTCTGCTGGGGTCCGAGAGGAAGCAGCAGAGAGGAAGCAGCAGAGGACTCGCCTCTCTGCTGGGGTCCTACAGAGTGAAGGGTCCTCTACTACCAGACCCCAGCAGCAGTAGAGCATCCTCTTCTGCCGTAAACCAGCAGGGAGAATGGTTCTCTGCTGCCAGTCCCAGCAGCAGAGGAGGGTCTTCTGGTGCTGGACACCAACAGCAGAGGGGGGCGGTCTCTGGTGCGGGACCACAGCAGAGAGTGGGTACTCTGCTGCCGGACCCCAGCAGAGAGCAGGTCCTGCGCTGCAGGACCCCAGAAGAGAAGGAGGGTCCTCTCGTGCTAGACCCCAGGAGAGGAGGGTGCTCTGCTGGGGGACTCCAGCACGTAGGAGGGTCGTCCTGTGCTGGACCCCAGCAGAGAGGGGTGTCATCTGGTGAAACAACCCAACACAGAGAAAGATCCTCTGTTGCTGGACCCCAGCAGAGAGGGAGGTCCTCTGGTGCCAGACCCCAAAAGCAGAGGAGGGTCCTCTGCTGCCAGACCACAGCAGGGAGGAGTGTCCTCTGCTGTCTGACCTGAGCAGTAGAGGATTGTCCTCTGGTGCTGGGCCCCAGCAGAGATGAAGGTCCTCTGCTGCTCGAGCAAGCTGAGAGGAGGGTCCTCTGGTGCTGGACCCCAGCAGAGAATGGTGTCCTCTGTTGATGCACCCCAGCAACAGAGGAGGGTTCTCTGTTGCTGGACCCCAGCAGAGTGTAGGGTGTTGTTGTGCCAGACCACAGCAGAGAGGAGGGACTCTGCTGCCATACCAAGGCAGGGAGGAGGGTCCTCAGCTGCAGAAACCCAGCAGAAGGAGGGTCCTCTGCTGCCAGACCCCAGCAGCAGAGGGGGTCCTCTGATGCCGGACCCTAGCATCAGAGGGTGGTCCTGTGCTTCCAGACACCAACAGCAGAGGGAGGAACTCTGCTGCTGGACCCCAGCAGAACATGGGTGTTGTCTGCTGCCAGAACCCAGCATAAGGAGTGTCATTTGCTACCAAACCCCAGCAGGACAAGGGGGTCCTCTGGTACCGAAACCCAGCAGCAGAGGGGGGTTCTTTGCTACCAGACACAAACAGCATGAGGGGGCTCTCTGCTCCTGGAATCCAGCAGAGAGGACTTCCTCTGCTGCCGGACATCAGGAGAGAGCATAAGGGGGTTCTCTGCTGCCGGACTCCAGCAGAGAGGACTTCCTCTGCTGCCAGACATCAGGAGAGAGGAGGGTCCTCTGCTGCAGGACGCCAGTAGAAGAATAGGATCCTCTGCGTGTCCTCTCTTTGGGGTCCAGTAGGGAACAAGGTTCCTCTGCAACTTCCCCTATGCTGTGGTCCAGCAGCAGAGGCGGGTCATCTGCTGCAGGGGTCCAGCAGGAGAGGAGGGTCCTTTGCTGCTACCTTTCCACTGGGGTCCAGCAGCAGATGTGGGTCCTCTGCTGCCACACCCCAGCAGCAGAAGGCGGTAATCTGGTGCTGGACCCCAGCAGAGTGGAGGGTCCTCTGCCGCTGGACCCCAGTAGGAGAGGAGAGTACTCGGGTACTGCACCACAGCAGAACAAGGTGCTCCTCTGGTGCCGGACCCTAGCAGCAGAGGGGAGTTCTCTGCTGCAGGAACCCAGCAGAAGGAGTGTTCTCTGCTGCCAGACCCCAGGAGCATAGAGAGGTCCTCTGGTGCTGGACCCCATCAGCAGAGGGGGATCTTCTGTTGCCGGACGCCAGCAGCAGAGGAGGGTCCTCTGGTGCTAGACCCCAGCAGAGAGGGGTGTCATCTGGTTTCACACAACAGCAGCAGTGGTGGATGCTCTGCTGCTGTACCCAGCAGAGAGGGTGGTCCTCTGCCACCAGACCCCACCTGGGAGGAGGGCCCTCTTGCCTCCGGAACCCAGCAGGGAGGAGGGTCTTCTGGTGCCGGACCCCAGCAGCAGAGGAGGTCCGCTGGTGCCGGACCTGAGCAGCAGAAGAGGGTCCTCTGCTGACGGACCCCAGCAGGGAGGAGGGTCCTCTGCTGCAGGAACCCAGCAGAAACAGGGTCCTCATCTGTCGGATCCCAGCCGAAGATTAGGGTCCTGTGCTTTGTCCTCTCTTTGGGGTCCAGCAGGAGATGAGTGTCCTCTGCAACTTCCTCTCTGCTGTGGTCCTGTAGCAGAGGAGACTCCTCTAGGCTGGGGTTCAGCAGCTGAGAACCCTCCTCTCTGCTATGTCAGGCAGGAGATGACGCTGCTCTGCTGCTGGGATCTGACAGCAGGAGAGGAGGGTCCTCTGCTGCTGGAATAGGAAAGAAGAGAAGGGTCCTCTGCTGCAGGACTCCAGCTGAGAGGAACGTCCTCTGCTGCTTCCTTTCTGCTGCACCCCAGCAGAGAGAAGGGTCCTCTCATGCTAGACACCAGCAGAGAGGATGGTCCTCTGCTGCTTCCTCTCAGCTGGGGTCCAGCAGAAGAGTAGGGTCCTCTGCTGTCGGACGCAGCAGCAGTGGAGGGTCTTCTAATGCCGGGCCCCAGCAGAGAGGAGGGTATTCTGCTGCTCCACCCCAGCAGAGAGGAGGGTCCTCTGGTGCTGGACCCCAGCAGAGAGGGGTGTCCTCTGGTGCCCGACCCAAGCAGCAGAGGGGGTTCTCTTTGGCTGGACCTCAGCAGAGAGGGGGTCCTCTGGTGCCTAACCCCAACAGCTCAGGGGGGTCCTCTGGTGCAGGACCACAGCAGTGAGGAGGGAGGACCTCCACTCCCGGACACCAGCACAAGAGGGGGGTCCTCTGCTGCCAGACCCAACAGAAGGAGGGTCCTTTGCTGCCAGACCCAGTAGCATAGAAGGGTCCTTTGGTGTCGGACCCCAAGAGCAGAGAGGGTTCTCTGCTGCCGCACCCCAGCAGCAGAAGGCGGTCCTCTGGTGCTGGACCCCAGCAGAGTGGAGAGTCCTCTGCTGCCGGAACCCAGCAGAGTGGAGGGTCCTCTGCTGCCAGACCGCAGCAGCAGAGGAGGGTCATGTGGTGCCGAACACCAGGAAGAGAGGGCGTCCTCTGGTGCCGGACCCCACCAACAGAGGAGGGTCTTCTGCAGCTGGACCACAGCAGGGAGGAGGGTTCTCTCATTCCGGACTTCAGCAGGGACGATGGTCCTCTGCTGCTGGACCCCAGCAGCAGGGGAGGGTCATCTGGTACCACACCCGAGCAGCAGATGAGGGTCCTCTGCTGCCATATCCCTGCAGGGAGGAGGGTCCTCTGCTACCAGAACACAGCAGAAGGAAGGTCCTCTGCTGCCGGACCCCAGGAACAGAGGGAGGTCCTCTGCTGCCAGACCCCAACAGCTGAGGGGGGTCCTCTGGTGCCCGACCACAGCAGCAGAGGGAGGACCTCCACTCCCGGACAACAGCAGAAGAGCGGGGTCCTCTGCTGCCACCCAGTAGCAGAGGCGGATCCTTTGGTGTCGGACCCCAAGAGCAGAGGGGGTTCTCTGCTGCCGCACCCCAGCAGCAGAAGGCGGTTCTCTGGTGCTGGACCCCAGCAGAGTGGAGGGTCCTCTGCTGCTCGACCCCAGCAGGAGAGGAGAGTCCTCGGATACTGCACCACAGCAGCACAAGTGGTTCCTCTGCTGCCGGTCCCCAGCAGGGGGGGTCCCCTGGTGCCAGAAACAGTAGCAGAGGGAGGACCTCTGCTTCTGGACTCCAGCAGCAGAGGGGGGTCCTCTGCTGCAGGAACCCAGCAGAAGGAGGTTTCTCTGCTGTAGGACACCAGCAGCATAGGGGAGTCCTCTGGTGCTGGACCCCAGCAACAGAGGGGGTCTTCTGTTGCCGGAAGCTAGCAGCAGAGGAGGGTCTTCTGCTGCCGAACACCATTAGAAGAGGGTCACCTGCTGTTTCCTCTCTTTGGGCCCCAGTCGGGGAGGAGGGTCCTCTTCAACTTCCTCTGTGCTGTGGTCCAGCAGCAGAGGAGGGTCCTCTGGTGCTGGACCCCAGTAGAAGAGTAGGGTCCTCTGCAGTGTCCTCTCTTTGGGGTCTAGTAGGCAATGAGGGTCCTCTAAAACTTCCCCTCTGCTGTCGTCCAGCAGTAGAGGACGGTCCTCTGCTGTAAGAGTCCAGCAGAGGAGGGTCCTTTGCTGCTACCCCTCCGCTGGGGTCCAGAAGCAGGAGGATCCTCTGCTTCTGGAACACAGCAGAAAAGGAAGGTCCTCTGCTGCGGGACCCCAGCTGAGTAAAGGCTCCTCTTCTGCTTTCTCTCTGCTGTGCCACAGCAGAGAGGAGGGTCCTTTGCTGCTGGACCAAAGCAGAGAGTAGGGTCCTTTGCTGCTTCCTTTCTGCTGGGGTTCCTAAGCAAATGAGGGTGCTCTGCTACCAGACACAACAGCAGTGGATGGTCCTCTGCTGCAGGACCACAGCAGAGAGGAGGGTCTTTCGTACTAGTCCCCAGCAGAGAGGATGGTCCTCTGCTGCCGGACCCCAGCCGGGAGGAGGGGCCTCTGCTGCTGGATCCCAGCAGAGAGGAGTCTTCTGATGCCGGACCCGAGCAGCAGAGGAGGTTCCTCTGATGCCGGAATAGAAGCAAACGAGGGTCATCTGCTGTCGGACCCCAGATGGCAGGAGTGTCTTCTGCTGTATGAACCCAACAGCTGAGTAGCGTCCTCTGCTGCTGGACCCCAGGAGTAAGGAGGGTCCCTGCTGCTCGACCCCAGCAGAGACTAGGGTACTCTGGTTTCGGACCTCAGCAGAGAGGGGTGTCCTCTGGTGTCGGACCCCAGCAGCAGAGGATGGTCCTGTTCTGCCGTACCCGAGCAGGAAGGAGGGTCCTCTGCTGCCGTACCATAGCAAGGAGGAAGGACCTTTGTGGCCGGACCCCAGCAGCAGAGTTGGGTCCTCTGGTGCCCAACCCAAGCAACCTAGTAGGGTCTTCTGGTGCAGGACCTCAGAAGGGAGAAAGGTCCTCTGCTGCCAGACCACAGCAGCAGAGAGGGGTACTCTGGTTCCGGATCCTAGCAGCCCAGTGGGTGTCCTCTGCTGCCAGACAATAGCAGCAGAGGGGGGTCCTCTGGTGCTGGAACCCAGCAATAGAGGGGGGTACTCTGCTGCCAGACAACAGAAGCATAGGGGGATCCTATGGTTCCGGAACCCAGCAAAGAAGGGGAGTCCTCTCCTGCTGGATCCCAACAGCTGAGGAGTGTCCTCTGGTACCAGACCCCAGCAGAGAGAAGGGTCCTCTGCTGCCAGATGCCATCACAAGATTAGGTCCTCTTCTGCGTCCTTTCTTTGGGGTCCAGTATGGGACGAGGGCTCTCTGCAACTTCCTCTCTGCTGTGGTCCAGCAGCAAAGGAAGGCCTCTGCTGCAAGGGTGCAGCAGCAGAAAAGAGTCCTCTGCTGTGGGACCCCAGCAGCAGAGCAGCATCCTCTGCTGCCAGACCACAGCAGCAGAAGGGGATCCGCTGCTGTCAGATCCCAGCAGCAGAAGCTAGTCTTCTGCTGACGGATGCCAGCAGCAGAGGGGGTTCCTACAGTACCGGATGCCAGCAGATGAGGGGGGTCCTCTGGTACTGGATCCCAGCAGAGAGGAAGGTCCTCTGGTGCCAGACCCCATCAGTAGAGGAGTGTCCTATGGGCCCAGACCCCAGCAGCAGGGAGGTGGGTCCTCTGGTGTGGAACCCCAAGAGCGGAAGAGGATCCTCTGGTGCAGGACCACAGAAGATAGAAGGGTCCTCCACTGCCGGACCCCAGCAGAGAGGAGGGTCCTTTGCTCCCAGACCTCAGCAAAGAAGAGGGTTCTCTGGTGCCGAACATCAGCAGAGAGTAGGGTCCTCTGCTGCTGTACCCCAGCAGAGAGGAGGGTCATTTGCTGCCAGACTCCAGCAGACAGGAGGGACCCTGCTGCTGGACCCAAGTCCATCAGGGAAGAGTGTCCTCTGGTGCTGGACCCCAGTAGGAGAGGAGGCTCCTATGCTTCCTGACGCTAACACTGAGGAGGGACCTCTGCTGCCAGACCCCAGCAGAACAGGAGTGTCCTCTACTGCTTCCTCTCTGTGATGCCCACCCGGAGAGGAGTGTCCTCTGCAGCTTCCTCTCTGCTGGGGTACAGCAGAGAGGAGAGTCCACTGGTGCCGGACCCCAGCAGAAGAGGAGTGTATTCTCCTGCGTCCTCTCCCTGAGGTGCAGCATGAGGGGAGGGTCCTCTGCAACTTCTTCTCTGTTGCGATCTAGTAGCAGGGGAGAACCTCTTTGCAGGTGTCTCGCAGAAGAGGAGGGTCATCTGCTGTTGGACCCCGGAAGGCAGGAGGTTCCCCGGCTGCCATACCCCAGCAGGGAGGAGAATCCTCTGCTGCCGGACTTCAGCCAGATCCCAGGAGCAGAGGAGTGTCCTCTGCTTCCAGACCCCAGCATGGAGGAGGGTCCTCTGCTGCTGGAACCCAGCAGAGAGGAGGATTCTTTGCTACCAGAACCCAGCATCTGAGGGGGGTCCACTTGTGCCGGACCCCAGCAGCAGAGGAGTGTCCTATGCTTCCAGACCCCAGCATGAAGGAGGGTCCTCTGTTGCCGGAACCCAGTTGAGAGGAGGGTCCTCTGCTGTCGGATCCCAGCAGGGAGGAGTCCTCTGCTGCCGGACCCCAGCAGAGAGCACGGTTCTCTGCTTCATCCTCTCTTTGGGGTCCAGCAGGAGATGAGGATACTCTGCATCTTCCTCTCTGCTCAGGTCCAGCTGCAGAGGAGGGTCCTCCAGACTCCTGCAGAGGGGAGGGTCTTTATTGCTTCCTCTCTGCTGGAAACTAGCAGAGACAAGTGTCCTGTCGTGCTAGACCCCAGCAGAAAAAAGGGTCCTCTGCTGATGGACCAAAGCAGCTGAGGAGGCTCCATTGTTGCCAGACTCCAACAGCAGAGGAGGGTCCTTCTCTTCCGCACCGAAGCAGCATAGGATGGTCCTCTGCTAAAGGACCCCACCAGCAGAGGAGGGTCCTCTGGTGCCAGAACCCAGCAGCAAGGAGGGTCTTCTTCTACCGGACGCCAGAAGCAGAGTAGGTCCTGTGGTTCCGGACACCAGCTGCAGAGGAGGGTCCTCTGCTGCTGGACCCCAGCAGCAGAAGGCAGTCCTCTGAGGCTTCCTCTCTGCTGTGGTCCAGCAGAGAGGATGGTCCTTTGGTGCTGGACCACAGCAGAGAGGAAGGACCTCTGATGCTTCCTCTTTGCTGGTGTCCAGCAGCAGGGATGAGGGTCCTCTGTTGCTGGAGCCTGCAGGGATTAGGGTCCTCTGCTGCCGCACCCAAGCAGGGTGGAGGGTCCTCTGCTGCTGGTCCCCAGCAGGGAGGATGGTCCTCTGCTGCTGAACCCCAGCAGGGAGGAGGTTCCTCTGCTTCCGGATTCCAGAAAGTTTTCCGGGTACCTCATCTGAGAACCATCAGTGCTAGTCAGCTGGTGTGTAATTCCAGTCTCAGAGGGTCCATGGACACGCTGAGGTGGGACCCCAGATTCCACAGGGATTGGGGGAATGCCTAATTAGGACCGAGGTCGAAGAGATCTCGTGGGTACACAGACATGGGACTCCAGGTCTCACGGGGCCCATGGGCACACTGACGTGGGACTCCAGCTCCCAGAGGGTCCGTGTGCACACTCACATGGGATTCCAGCTCCCATAGGGCTCGTGGGCTTACTGACTGGGACTCCAGGTCCCTCAGGGCCTCTGGGGTCTGTGATGTGGAACTCCAGATTCTAGTTCTCCTGTGCCCTTGGTTCTACCTTGCTGGTGAAGACAGACAGCCACTTCCTAGCACAGAGGCCTGGCCTGATGCAAGGCCACAAGTGTCCTCCACCCCCTCCTGATCCTTCATATGCTGGCTGTTCGGCCTTGGAGCCCAATCTTCAAGGGACACATATAGAGGAATTCTGTCCAGGATTCCCACCTGACACTAGGATGGCTGGGGCTGGACCTTCTACTGCTCAAAATGCCTCAGCCAAGCAGGGGTAGAAAGGGTAGCTTATGCGTCCTCTCATGGCCAGCAGGACTCACTGCAGGACGCTCCTCCAGGCTCTCCTGCACAAACAAGTGAAACAATCCCAGACTAAGAGAAATTCACTCTCAAGGACACTCTTTAGAGCGGTTGCACAGAAGTCCCAGGACAGAAGCCTTACTCACACCCTTGGGGTCTGCATTGGCAGACAAAAGCAGTCTTCAGTCACAGCACACTCCCTACCACCCAGGACAGCAGCTTTCTTCCCTCCTGCATGCCTATCTGAATCTGTCCTGTTTTGTTTGAAGCACAAAGGAACAGAGAGGGAGAGACAGAATCTTTCTTGCATCTGCTGGCTCACTTCCCCAGGACCACCACCAGAGCCAGATGTGGCTGGGCCAGGACAAGCCTGGGAACCAGGACTTTCCTCCACATGTCCCACAGGGGCACAGCACACAGGGGCACAAGCCCCTGCACCATCCTCCACCGCTCTCCCAGGATCATCAGCAGGGAGCCTGATTGCAGGGGAAACAACCAGGACTTGAAGCAGCACCTATACAGGCCATCTGCCTGGCAGGCTGAGGCTTGACACCCTTGGACACCACACTGAGGCCCCAGAAGACGGGGTTCCTGAGGTGGACCCTCTCGCTGAGGCCCCAACAGAGAGAGAGGGTCAGGTAATGAGGATCTCTCTCGATGAGGCCCCAGCAGAGGGGTTCCGAGGGGGACCCTCTCGCTGAGGCCACAGTAGAGAGAGAGGAGGGGTCTAGGAGGGACACTCTCGCTGAGGCTCCAGCAGAGGGGGTCCCGAGGGGGATCCTCTCGCTGAGGCATCCACAGAGAGGGAAGGGGGCTCGGGGGGCACTCTCGCTGAGGCCTCAGCAGAGAGGGTCCGGAGTGGTACCTTCTCGCCTAGGCCCCAGCAAAAAGGTTAGATGGCTCCGGGTGTCCCTCTAGCTGAGGCCCGAGCTGAAGGGGTTCCAAGGGGTACCTCTTGCTGAGGCCCCAGCAGGCAGGGAGGGGTCGCCAGGGTTCCACCTCGCTGAAGCCCCAGCAGAGGGTGTCCCGAGGGGGACCCTCTCACTGAGGCCCCAGCAGCAAGGGAGGGGTTTGCCGGGGTTCCTCTCGCTGAGGCCCCAGCAGAAGGGCTCCTGAAATGGGCCTTCTCACAGATGCCCCAGGAGATAGGGAGGGAAGGGGGGGGCAAATGGTCCCTTTCACTGAGGGCCAAGCATAGGAGGTCCCGAGGGTGACCCTCTCGTTGAGGCCCCAGCAGCGAAGGATGCGGTTCCTAGGGGGACCCTCTCGCTGAGGCCCCAGCAGAGGGGGTCCCGAGGGGACCGGCTGTTGCGGCTCACTTGGAGAGCTAATCATCGGACGGAAGATCTTCCTCTCTCTCTCTCCTCCTCTGTGTATCTCGGACTTTGGAATGAAAAAAAATAAAAGTCCATGAAGCCCTCTTGTTAGCTCATCAGGGAGATGCTCCACTTGCCAAAGAACGCCCAGAGCCTGCATCTCAGGGTGCTCTACAAGGAATGGGGGTGGCGGTAAGGTTTCCCGGGACCTCATCTGGCACAGTACAACCCCAGTGGGCTGGTATGTAACACGAGCTCCCAGAGAGCCGTTGAAACACAGGTTGGGGACTCCAGCTCTCAGGGCCTCCAGGATGCTGGTGTTGGACTCCAGCTCCCTGAGGGCCTGTGGGCATGCTGACATAGGACACCACCTCCCAGGGTTCTTTAAGTGCCTTGCTCTTAAAGGCACCCTGACACTTCCTATCAGAGGACCGAACTGATGCTAGGCCCCAAGCGTCCTCCACCCCTCCCGAGCTTTGGTATGTGGGCTGTTCGGCCTTGGAGCCCTGATCTTTCAACAACACGTGTACCAGAATACTGTCTGTGACCCCCATATCACCCTAGGATGGCTCGGATTGGACTGTCTAGAGGTCAGAAGGCCTGAGCCCACCAGGGGTAGAAATGGCAGCTTGGGGCCCGGCGCCGTAGCCTAGCAACTAAAGTCCTCGCCTTGAACACGCTGGGATCCCATATGGGCACCGGTTCTAATCCCGGCTGCTCCACTTCCCATCCAGATCCCTGCTTGTGGCCTGGGAAAGCAGTCGAGGATGGCCCAAAGCTTTGGAAACTTGCACCCACATGGGAGACCCAGAAGAGGCTCCAGGTTCCTGGCTTTGGATCGGCGTGCACCAGCCATTGTGACTCACTTGCGGAGTGAATCATTGGACGGAAGATCTTCTTCTCTGTCTCTCGTCCTCTCTGTGTATCTGACCATGGAATAAAATAAATAAACCTGTAAAAAAAAAAAAAAAAAAAAAAGGAAAAAAAAAAAGAAAAAAAGAAAAGAAAGAATGGCGGCTTTGGGCGCCCTCTGGTGGTCATCAGTACTCAGTGCGGGACGCTCATCCAAGGCTCTCCAGCATGGATGAAGGTTCTCTGCTGCTGGACCCCAGCAGGGAGGAGAGACCTCTGCTGGCAGACCCAAAAAGAGAGGAGGGTCCTCTGCTGCCGGACGTCAGCATAGAGAAGGGTCCTCGGATGTTGGACCCCAACAGAGAGGATGGTCATCTGGTGCTGGATCCTAGCAGAGAAGAAGGTCCTCTGGTGCTAGAACTCAGCAGACAAGAGGGTGCTCCGCTTCTGGACCCCAGCACAGAGGAGTTTCCTCTGCTGCTGGACCACAGCAGAAGACAAGGCTCCTCTGGTGCTGCACTACAGCAGAGAGGAGGGTCCTCTGCTGCTGAACCCAAAAGAAGAGGAAGGTCCTCTGCTACGGGACTCCAGCCGAGAGGAGGGTCCTCTTCTGCTTCCTTTCTGCTGGACCCCAGCAGAGAGATGGGTCCTCTCATGCTAGACACCAGCAGAGAGGATGGTTCTCTGCTGCTTCCTCTCTGCTGGAGTCCAGCAGAAGAAGCGGGTCCTCTGCTGTCAGACGCAGCAGCAGTGGAGGGTCCCCTACTGCCGGACCCAGACAGAGAGGAGGATATTCTGCTGGTCCACCCCAGCAGAGACGAGGCACTTCTGGTGGTGTACTCCAACAGAGAGGGGTGTCCTCCGGTGCCGGTCCTAAGATCATAGAGGGTTCTGTTATGCTGGACCGAAGCAGCAGATGGGGGTTCTTTTGTGCCTGACACCAAGAGCAGAGGAAGGTCCTCTGCTGCCGGACTGCAGCAGGGAAGAGTGTCCTCTGCTGCCGGATCCCAGCAGGGAGTAGGGTCCTCTGCTGCTGGACCCAGCAGAAGGAGGGTCCTCTGCTGTTGGACCCCAACAGAGAATAGAGTGCTCTGCTGCTGGAGACGCCCAAGCACCCCCCCGGCGAGGGTCGCTTCCACTGCTGGAAACCCCCTAGCAGCCGAGGCCACGGGCTACAGCCATGCCGTGGCCCTCCCCTTTCCTTGCGCCTGGGCTCTCCAGCCCCCCAGGCTCCCTCTGCTTCCCCTAGCCGCAGCTGCTGGAGGCTCCCGGCAGCCTAAGCTAGTGTCGCCACCGCTGCGGGACACCCCCGGCAGCCAGGGGAGGGTAGCCGTCACTGCTGCTGAGACCCCCGGCACCCGAGGGCAGGGTCTCCAGCCATGCCCTGGCCCCTCCCCTTCACTTGCGCCTGGGCTTTCCAGCCTTGTCGCGCCCCATTCCCTCCCCTAGCCGAAGCTGCTGGAGACCCCTTGCAGCCGAAGAGAGGTTCGCTGCTGAGGCTGGTGACCCCCAGCACCTGAGGCGAGAGTCGCAGCTGCTGATGAGGGCCCGCGGGCAGCGTGGGTCGCCTCAGCTGCAGGAGACCCCCGGGGTCCACGTCGAGGGTCGCCTCCACTGCTGGAGACCCCCTAGCAGCCAAGGCCAGGGTCTCCAGTCATGCCGTGGCCCCTCCCCTTCACTTGTGCCTGGGCACTCCAGCCGTGCCCAGCCCCCTCCCCTCCCCTAGGCACAGCTGCTGGAGACCCCCGGCAGCCAAGGCGAGGGTCACCGCGGCTGCTGGAGACTCCCAGCACCAAGGCGAGGGTCGTCGCCACGGCTGGAGACCCCCAGCACCCTAGGCCAAGGTCGCCAATTGCCCTGGAGATCCCGTTGTGGCACAGCTAAGGGCTGTAGGCATGCTGCTCCGCCTCCACTACCCTTGTGCCTGGACTCTCCAGCCCTGGCGCGCCCCCTCCCCTTCCCTAGCCGCAGCTCCTGCAGACCCCGGGAAGACAACGGGAGGGTCGCCTGCTCCTGCTGGAGACCCCCAACTCCCTCCTGGCGAGGGTCGCCTCCACTGCTGGAAACGCCCTAGCAGCCGAGGCCAGGGGCTCCAGCCATGCCATGGCCCTCACCTTTCCTTTCGCCTGGGCTCTCCAGCCGCCACGGCTCCTTCTGCTCCCCTAGCCGCAGCTGCTGGAGACCCCAGGCAGCCCAAGCGAGTGTTGCCACATCTGCTGGAGACCCCCGGCACCCGAGGGCAGGGTCTCCAGCCATGCCGTGGCCCCTCCCCTTCACTTGTGCCTGGGCTCTCCAGCCTTGTCACGCCCCCTCCCCTCCCCAAGCCGCAGCTGCTGGAGACCCTTTGCAGCCGAAGCGAGGTTCGCTGCTTCGGCTGGTGACCCCCAGCACCTGAGGCGAGAGTCGCTGCTGCTGATGGAGACCCGCGGGCAGCAGTGGCGTGGGTTGCCTCAGCTGCAGGAGACCCCCGGGGTCCAAGTAGAGGGTCACCTCGACTGCTGGAGACCCCCTATCAGCCAAGGCCAGGGTCTCCAGCCATGCCGTGGCCCCTCCCCTTCACTTGTGCCAGGACACTCCAGCCGTGCCCCGCCCCCACCCCTCCCCTAGCCACAGCTGCTGGAGACCCCCGGCAGCCAAGGCGAGGCTCACCGCGGCTGCTAGAGACCCCCAGCACCCGAGGCCAAAGTCGCCAATTCCCCTGGAGATCCCCTTGTGGCGCAGCTATGGGCTGTAGCCATGCAGCTCCGCCTCACTACCCTTGCGACTGGACTCTCCAGCCGTGCCACGCTCCCTCCCCTCCCCTAGCCGCAGCTCCTGGAGACCCCGGGAAGCCAAGGCAAGGGTCGCCGCCGCTGCTGGAGACCCCCAACCCCCTCCTGGCGAGGGTCGCTTGCACCTCTGGAAACCCCCTAGCAGCCGATGCCAGGGGCTCCAGCCATGCCGTGGCCCTCAACTTTCCTTGCGCCTGGGCTCCTCAGCCCCCTAGGCTCCGTCTGCTCCCCTAACCGCAGCTGTTGGAGACCCCTGGCAGCCCAAGCGAGTGTTGCCACCGCTGCTGGAGACCCCCGGCAGCGAGGGGAGGGTCGCCGTCACTGCTGCTGAGACCCCCGGCACCCGAGGGCAGGGCCTCCAGCCATGCCCTGGCCCCTCCCCTTCACTTGCGCCTTGTCGCGCCCCAACCACTCCCCTAGCCGCAGCTGCTGGAGACCCCTTGCAACCGAAGAGAGGATCGCTGCTGAGGCTGGTGACCCCCAGCACCTGAGGCGAGAGTCGCTGCTGCTGATGGAGACCCGCGGGCAGCAGTGGCGTGGGATGCCTCAGCTGCTGGAGACCCCCGGGGTCCACGTCGAGGGTCGCCTCCACTTCTGGAGACCCCCTATCAGCCAAGGCCAGGGTCTCCAGCCATGCCGTGGCCCCTCCCCTTCACTTGTGCCAGGACACTCCAGCCGTGCCCCGCCCCCGCCCCTCCCCTAGCCACAGCTGCTGGAGACCCCCGGCAGCCAAGGCGAGGGTCACCGCGGCTGCTGGAGACCCCCAGCACCCTAGGCCAAGGTCGCCAATTCCCCTGGAGATCCCCTTGTGGCGCACCTATGGGCTGTAGCCATGCCGCTCCGCCTCCACTACCCTTGTGCCTGGACTCTCCAGCCGTGCCGCGAACCCTCCCCTCCCGTCTCTGCTGCTGCTGGAGAACCCCTGCAAGCCGAGGCGAGGGTCGCCGCCACTATGGAAGATCCCTACCAGCCGAGGCGTGGGTCGCAGACGGTGATGGAGACCCCCCCCCCGTGCAGTGGAGCAGGTCCCTGCTGCTGCTGGAGTTCCCCTTGCAGTGCTGGGAGGGTCTCAATCCATGCTGTCCGCCCTCCCCTTCCCTTGCTCCAGACCTTACCAGCCACGCTGCGCCCCATCTCTTCAGCTCGCCGCCGCTGCTGGAGACCCCTGGCAGCAGCAGCAGCGAAGCTCGCTGCTGCTGGAGACCACCGGAAGCCGTGGCGAGTGTCTTCCGCTGTGCCAGGGCCCCTCCCCTTCCCTTGCACCTGGGCTTTCCAGCTGCACCGCGCCTCTTCAACTCGCCTCGCCTCGCGGCTGGAGACCCCCGGGGGGCGAAGTGAGGGTAGCCACTGCTGCTGGAAATCCCCTCGCGGCAGGGTGAGGGTCGTCAGCTGGGCCGCGCCACGCCCCCTCCCCTCCGGGACCCGCGGATGCTGGAGGCCACTGGGAGCCCTGGCGAGAGTCTCTGTGCTGCTGGATACCCACGGAAGCCGAGGCGAGGGTTGCCGCTGCTGCTGGATACCCACGGGAGCAGAGGCGAGGGTCGCCACTGCTGCTCCTGGAGACCCACAGGCAGCCATGGCATGGGTTGCCTCAGCTGCAGGAGACCCCCGGGGTCCGCGTGGAGGGTTGTCTCCACTGCTGGAGAACCCCTAGCAGCCGAGTCCAGGGTCTCCAGCCCTGCCGTGGCCCCTCCCCTTCACTTGTGCCTGGGCAGGCCAGCCAAACCACGCCCAATCCCCTCCCCTAGCCGCAGCTCCTGCAGACCCCTGGCAGCCAAGGCGAGGGTCGCCGCTCCTACTGGACACCCCCACCCCCCCGGCGAGGGTCCCCGCTCCTGCTGGAGACACCCAACCCCCTCCCGGCGAGGGTCGCCTCCACTGCTGGAAATCCCCTAGCAGCCGAGGCCAGGGTCTCCAGCCATGCCTTGGACCCTCCCCTTCACTTGTGCCTGAGCTCTCCAGCCGTGCCCCGCCACCTCGCTTCCCCTAGCCGCAGCTGCTGGAGACCCCTGGCAGCAGAAGCGAGGTTCGCTGCTTCCGCTGGTGACCCCCAGCACCTGAGGCGAGAGTCGCTGCTGCTGATGGAGATCCGCAGGCAGCCGTGGCGTAGGTCGCCTCAGCTGCAGGAGACCCCAGGGGTCCACGTCGAGGGTCGCCTCCACTGCTGGGACCCCCTAGCAGCCAAGGCCAGGGTCTCCAGCATGCCGCCCTCCCTCCCCTTCCCTTGCTCCAGGCCTTACAAGCCGTGCTGCGCCCCATCTCTTCAGATCGCCGCCGCTGCTCGAGACCACTGGCAGCAGCAGCAGCCAGGCTCGCTGCTGATGGAGACCACCGGAAGCCGTGGCGAGTGTCTTCCGCTGTGCCAGGGCCCCTCCCCTTCCCTTGCACCTGGGCTTTCCAGCTGCACCGCGCCTCTTCAACTCGCCTCGCCTCGCGGCTGGAGACCCCCGGCAGGCGAAGTGGGGGTAGCCGCTGCTGCTGGAGATGCCCTCGCGGCAGGGTGAGGGTCACCAGCCGCGTCACGCCCCCTCCCCTCCGGGACCCGCGGCTGCTGGAGGCCCCTGGAAGCCCTGGTGAGAGTCTCTGTGCTGCTGGATACCCACGGAAGCCGAGGCGAGGGTTGCCGCTGCTGCTGGATACCCACGGGAGCAGAGGCGAGGGTCGCCACTGCTGCTCCTGGTGACCCCCAGGCAGCCATGGCATGGGTTGCCTCAGCTGCTGTAGACGCCCGGGGTCCGCGTGGAGGGTTGCCTCCACTGCTGGAGACCCCCTAGCAGCCGAGTCCAGGGTCTCCAGCCCTGCCGTGGCCCCTCCCCTTCACTTGTGCCTGGGCACTCCAGCCAAGCCACGCCCAATCCCCTCCTCTAGCCGCAGCTCCTGCAGACCCCTGGCAGCCAAGGCGAGGGTCGCCGCTCCTGCTGGAGACTCCCAATCCGCCAAGGCGAGGGTCGCCTCCACTGCTGGAAACCCCTAGCAGCCGAGGCCAGGGTCTCCAGCCATGCCGTGGCCCCTCCCCTCACTTGCGCCTGAGCTCTCCAGCCGGGCCCTGCCACCTCGCCTCCCCTAGCCGCAGCTGCTGGAGACCCCTGGCAGCCGAAGCGAGGTTCGCTGCTTCGGCTGGTGACCCCCAGCACCTGAGGCGAGAGTCGCTGCTGCTGATGGAGATCCGCAGGCAGCCGTGGCGTAGGTCGCCTCAGCTGCAGTAGACCCCCGGGGTCCACGTCGAGGGTCGCCTCCATTGCTGGAGACCCCCTAGCAGCCAAGGCCAGGGTCTCCAGCCATGCCGTGGCCCCTCCCCTTCACTTCTGCCTGGGCACTCCAGCCAAGCCACGCCCAATCCCCTCCCCTAGCCGCAGCTCCTGCAGACCCCTGGCAGCCAAGGAGAGGGTCGCCGCTCCTGCTGGAGACCCCCAACCCCCCCATCGAGGGTCGCCTCCACTGCTGGAAACCCCCTAGCAGCCGAGGCCAGGGTCTCCAGCCATGCCGTGGCCCTCACCTTTCCTTGCGCCTGGGCTCTCCAGCCCCCTAGGCTCCCACTGCTCCCCCTAGCCACAGCTGCTGGAGACTCCTGGCAGCCCAAGCGAGTGTTGCCACCGCTGCTGGAGACCCAGGGCAGCCTGGCGAGGGTCGCCGTCACTGCTGCTGAGACCCCCGGCACCCGAGGGCAGGGTCTCCATCCATGCCGTGGCCCCTCCCCTTCACTTGTGCCTGGGCTCTCCAGTCTTGTCGCGCCCCAACCACTCCCCTAGACGCAGCTGTTGGAGACCCCTTGCAGCCGAAGCGAGGTTCGCTGCTGCTGATGGAGACCCCCAGCACCCGAGGCGAGAATCGCCCTGCTGATGGAGACCCGCTGGCAGCAGTGGCGTGGGTTGCCTCAGCTGCTGGAGACCCACTGGGTCCACTTCGAGGGTCGCCTCCACTGCTGAGAAACCCTATCAGCCAAGGCCAGGGTCTCCAGCCATTCCGTGGCCCCTCCCCTTCACTTGTGCCTGGGCACTCCAGCCGTGCCCCTCCCCTCCCCTCCCCTAGTCGCAGCTGCTGGAGAACCAATGGCAGCCAAGAGGATGTTCACCACGGCTGCTGGAGACCAACACTCCCCCCCTGGCGAGGGTCGCCTCCACTGCTGAGACCCCCTATGAGCCAAGGCCAGGGTCTCCAGCCATGCCGTGGCCCCTCCCCTTCACTTGCGCCTGAGCTCTCCAGCCATGCCCCACCACCTCGAGCCTCCCCTAGCCGCAGCTCCTGCAGACCCCTAGCAGCCGAGGCCAGGGGCTCCAGCCCTGCCGTGGCCCCTCCCCTTCACTTGCGCCTGAGCTCTCCAGCCATGCCCCACCACCTCGAGCCTCCCCTAGCCGCAGCTGCTGGAGACCCCTGGCAGCCGAAGCGAGGTTCGCTGCTTCGGCTGGTGGCCCCCAGCACCTGAGGCGAGAGTCGCTGCTGCTGATGGAGATCCCCAGGCAGCCGTGGCGTAGGTCGCCTCAGCTGCAGGAGACCCCCGTGGTCCACGTCGAGGGTCGCCTCCACTGCTGGAGACCCCCTATCAGCCAAGACCAGGGTCTCCAGCCATGCCGTGGACCCTCCCCATCACTTCTGCCTGGGCACTCCAGCCGTGCCCCTCCCCTCCCCTCCCCTAGTCGCAGGTGTTGGAGACCCTCGGCAGCCAAGACGAGGGTCACCGCGGCTGCTGGAGACTCCCAGCACCAAGGCGAGGGTCGCCGCCGTGGCTGGAGATCCCCAGCACCCGAGGCCAAGGTCGCCAATTCCCCTGGAGATCCCGTTGTTGCACAGCTAAGGGCTGGAGGCATGCTGCTCCGCCTCCACCACCCTTGTGCCTGGACTCTCCAGTAGCCGTGCCGCGCCCCCTCCATTCCCCTAGCCGCAGCTCCTGCAGACCCCTGGCAGCCAAGGCGAGGGTCGCCGCTCCTGCTGGAGACCACCACCCCCCCCGGCGAGGGTCGCCGCTCCTGCTGGAGACCCCAACCCCCCGGGCGAGTGTCGCCTCCACTGCTGGAAACCCCCTAGCAGCCGAGGCCAGGGGCTCCAGCCCTGCCATGACCCCTCCCCTTCACTTGTGCCTGGGCACTCCAGCCATACCGCACCCCCTCCTCTCCCCTAGCCGCAGCTCCTGCAGACCCCTGGCAGCCAAGGAGAGGGTCGCCACTCCTCCTGGAGACCCCCAAATCGCCCCGGCGAGGGTCGCCTCCACTGCTGGTAACCCCCTAGCAGCGGTCTCCAGGGTCTCCAGCCATGCCGTGGCCCCTCCCCTTCACTTGCGCCTGAGCTCTCCAGCCATGCCCCGCCACCTCGCCTCCCCAGCGGCAGCTGCTGGAAACCCCTGGCAGCTGAAGCGAGGTTGGCTGCTTCGGCTGGTGACCCCCAGGACCTGAGGCGAGAGTCGCTGCTGCTAATGGAGTTCCGCAGGCAGCCGTGGCCTGGGTCGCCTCAGCTGCAGGAGACCCCCGGGCTCCACGTCGAGGGTCGCCTCCACTGCTGGAGACCCCCTAGCAGCCAAGGCCAGGGTCTCCAGCCATGCCGTGGCCCCTCCCCTTCACTTGTGCCTGGGCACTCCTGCCATGCCACGCCCAATCCCCTCCCCTAGCCGCAGCTCCTGCAGAACCCTGGCAGCCAAGGCGAGGGTCACCGCGGCTGCTGGAGACTCCCAGCAACAAGGCAAGGGTCGCCGCCGCGGCAGGAGATCCCCAGC
Organism: Ochotona princeps; assembly: GCF_030435755.1. NCBI lineage: Eukaryota > Metazoa > Chordata > Mammalia > Lagomorpha > Ochotonidae > Ochotona > Ochotona princeps. The sequence continues at coordinate 151,023,861 of NC_080833.1, read as the reverse complement.
ACCCTAGGCCAAGGTCGCCAATTCCCCTGGAGTTCCCGTTGTTGCACAGTTAAGGGCTGTATGCATGCTGCTCCGCCTCCACTACCCTTGTGCCTGGACTCTCCAGCCGTGCCGCGCCCCCTCCCTCCTGTCTCTGCCGCTGCTGGAGACCCCTGCAAGCCGAGGCGAGGGTCGCAGACGATGCTAATGGAGAACCCCCCACCCCCGGTGCAGCGGAGCAAGTCTCTGCTGCTGCTGGAGTTCCCTTTGCAGTGCTGGGAGGGTCTCAAGCCATGCTGTCCTCCCTCCCCTTCCCTTGCTCCAGGCCTTACAAGCCGTGCTGCGCCCCATCTCTTCAGCTCGCCACCGCTGCTGGAGACCACCGGAAGCCGTGGCGAGTGTCTTCCCCTGTGCCAGGGCCCCTCCCCTTCCCTTACACCTGGGCTTTCCAGCTGCACCGCGCCTCTTCAACTCGCCTCGCCTCGCGGCTGGAGAACCCCGGCAGGCGAAGTGAGGGTAGCCGCTGCTGCTTGAGATCCCCTCGCGGCAGGGTGAGGGTCGCCAGCCGCGCCGCGCCCCCTCCCCTCCGGGACCCGCGGCTGCTGGAGGCTCCTGGGAGACCTGGCGAGAGTCTCTGTGCTGCTGTATACCCACGGAAGCCGAGGCGAGGGTTGCTGCTGCTGCTGGATACCCACGGGAGCAGAGGCGAGGGTCGCCACTGCTGCTCCTGGAGACCCCCAGGCAGCCATGGCATGGGTTACCTCAGCTGCTGTAGACCCCCGGGGTCCACGTGGAGGGTCGCCTCCACTGCTGGAAACCCCCTAGCAGCCTAGGCCAGGGTCTCCGGCCATGCCGTGGCCCCTCCTCTTCACTTGCGCCTGAGGTCTCCAGCCATACCGCGCCCCCTCCCCTCCCCTAGCCGCAGCTCCTGCAGACCCCTGGCAGCCAAGGCGAGGTACGCTGCTGAGGCTGGTGACCCCCAGCACCTGAGGCGAGAGTCGCTGCTGCTGATGGAGATCCCCAGGCAGCCGTGGAGTAGGTCGCCTCAGCTGCAGGAGACCCCCGGGGTCCACGTCGAGGGTTGCCTCCACTGCTGGAGACCCCCTATCAGCCAAGGCCAGGGTCTCCAGCCATGCCCCTTCACTTGTGCCTGGGCACTCCAGCCATGCCACGCCCAATCCCCTCCCCTAGCCGCAGCTCCTGCAGACCCCTCGTAGCCAAGGCGAGGTTCGCCGCTCCTGCTGGAGACCACCACCAACCCCTGGCGAGGGTCGCCGCTCATGCTGGAGACCCCTAACCCCCCCGGCGAGGGTCGCCTCCACTGCTGAGACCCCCTAGCAGCCAAGGCCAGGGTGTCCAGCCATGCCGTGGCCCCTCCCCTTCACTTCTGCCTGGGCACTCCAGCCATGCCACGCCCAATCCCCTACCCTAGCCGCAGCTCCTGCAGACCCCTGGCAGCCAAGGCGAGGGTCGCCGCTCCTGCTGGAGACCACCACCCACAACCGGCGAAGGTCGCCGCTCCTGCTGGAGACCCCCAACCCCCCCGGCGAGGGTCGCCTCCACTGCTGCAAACCCCCTAGCAGCCGAGGCCAGGGGCTCCCGCCTTGCCGTGACCCCTCCCCTTCACTTGTGCCTGGGCACTCCAGCCAAGCCACGCCCCCTCCCCTCCCCTAGCCGCAGCTCCTGCAGACCCCGGGAAGCCAAGGCGAGGGTCGCCGCCGCTGCTGGAGACCCCCAACCACCTCCTGGCGAGGGTTGCCTCCACTGCTGGAAACCCCCTAGCAGCCGATGCCAGGGGCTCCAGCCATGCCGTGGCCGTCACCTTTCCTTGCGCCTGGGCTCTCCAGCCCCCTAGGCTCCCTATGCTCTCCTAGCCGCACCTGCTGGAGACCCCTTGCATCCTAAGCGAGTGTTGCCACCGCTGCTGGAGACCCGCGGCAGCGAGGGGAGGGTCGCCGTCACTGCTGCTGAGACAACTGGCACCCGAGGGCAGGGTCTCCAGCCCTGCCGTGGCCCCTCCCCTTCACTTGTGCCTGGGCACTCCAGCCAAGCCACGCCCCCTCCCCTCCCCTAGCCGCAGCTCCTGCAGACCCCTGGCAGCCAAGGCGAGGGTCGCCGCTCCTGCTGGAGACCCCCACAAGCCTTCTCCGGCGAGGGTCGCCTCCACTGCTGGAAACCCCCTATCAGCCGAGGCCAGGGTCTCCATCCATGCCGTGGCCCCTCCCCTTCACTTGCGCCTGATTCTCCAGCCTTTCAACGCTGCCTCGCCCCTCCCCTAGTCGCAGCTGCTGGAGACCCCTGGCAGCCGAAGCGAGGTTCGCTGCTTCGGCTGGTGCCCCCCAGCACCTAAGGAGAGAGTCGCTGCTGCTGATGGAGATCCGCAGGCAGCCGTGGCCTGGGTCGCCTCAGCTGCAGGAGACCCCCGGGCTCCACGTCGAGGGTCGCCTCCACTGCTGGAGGCCCCCTATCAGCCAAGACCAGGGTCTCCAGCCATGCCGTGGCCAATCCCCATCACTTGTGCCTGGGCACTCCAGCCGTGCCCCTCCCCTCCCCTCCCCTAGTCGCAGCTGCTGGAGACCCTCGGCAGCCAAGGCGATGTTCACCGTGGCTGCTGGAGACTCCCAGCGCCAAGGCGAGGGTCGCCGCCGCGGCTGGAGACCCCCAGCACCCAAGGCCAAGATCGCCAATTCCCCTGGAGATCCCCTTGTGGCGCAGCTATGGGCTGTAGCCATGTTGCTCCGCCTCCACTACCCTTGTGCCTGGACTCTCCAGCCGTGCCGCGCCCCCTCCCTCCTGTCTCTGCCGCTGCTGGAGACCCCTGCAAGCCGAGGCGAGGGTCGCAGACGATGCTAATGGAGAACCCCCCACCCCCGGTGCAGCGGAGCAGGTCTCTGCTGCTGCTGGAGTTCCCCTTGCAGTGCTGGGAGGGTCTCAAACCATGCCGCCCTCCCTCCCCTTCCCTTGCTCCAGGCCTTACAAGCCGTGCTGCGCCCCATCTCTTCAGCTCGCCGCCGCTGCTGGAGACCACTGGCAGCAGCAGCAGCGAGGCTCGCTGCTGCTGGAGACCACCGGAAGCCGTGGCGAGTGTCTTCCGCTGTGCCAGGGCCCCTTCCCTTCCCTTGCACCTGGGCTTTCCAGCTGCACCGAGCCTCTTCAACTTGCCTCGCCTCGCGGCTGGAGAACCCCGGCAGGCGAAGTGAGGGTAGCCACTGCTGCTGGAGATGCCCTCGCGGCAGGGTGAGGGTCGCCAGCCACGCCGCGCCCCCTCCCCTCCGGGACCCGCGGCTGCTGGAGGCCCCTGGGAGACCTGGCGAGAGTCTCTGTGCTGCTGGAGACCCCTGGCAGCGGAAACGAGGTTCGCTGCTTCGGCTGGTGACCCCCAGAACCTGAGGCGAGAGTTGCTGCTGCTGATGGAGATCCGCAGGCAGCCGTGGCCTGGGTCGCCTCAGCTGCAGTAGACCCCCGGGGTCCGAGTGGAGGGTCGCCTCCACTGCTGGAGACCTCCTATCAGCCAAGGCCAGGGTCTCCAGCCATGCCGTGGCCCCTCCCCTTCACTTGTGCCTGGGCACTCCAGCCGTGCCCCTCCCATCCCCTCCCCTAGTCGCAGCTGCTGGAGACCCCCGGCAGCCAAACGATGTTCACCGCGGCTGCTGGAGACCCCCACCCCCCCCGGCGAGGGTCGCCGCCGCTGCTGGAGATCCCCAAAACCCCCTGGCGAGGGTCGCCTCCACTGCTAGACCCTCTATCAGCCAAGGCCAGGGTCTCCAGCCATGCCGTGGCTCCTCCACTTCACTTGTGCCTGGGCACTCCAGCCATGCCACGCCCAATCCCCTCCCCTAGCCGCAGCTCCTGTAGACCCCTGGCAGCCAAGACGAGGGTCACCGCGGCTGCTGGAGACTCCCAGCAACAAGGCGAGGTTCGCCGCAGCGGCTGGAGATCCCCAGCACCCCAGGCCAAGGTCGCCAATTCCCCTAGAGATCCCATTGTGGCACAGCTACGGCTGTAGGCATGCTGCTCCGCCTCCACTACCCTTGTGCCTGGACTCTCCATCCGTGCCGCGCCCCCTCCCTTCCCCTAGCCGCAGCTCCTGCAGACCCCTGGCAGCCAAGGCGAGGGTCGCCGCTCCTGCTGGAGACCACCACCCCCCCCGGCGAGGGTCGCCGCTCCTGCTGGAGACCCCAACCCCCCGGGCGAGGGTCGCCTCCACTGCTGGAAACCCCCTAGCAGCCGAGGCCAGGGGCTCCAGCCCTGCCATGACCCCTCCCCTTCACTTCTGCCTGGGCACTCCAGCCATACCGCACCCCCTCCTCTCCCCTAGCCGCAGCTCCTGCAGACCCCTGGCAGCCAAGGAGAGGGTCGCCACTCCTCCTGGAGACCCCCAAATCGCCCCGGCGAGGGTCGCCTCCACTGCTGGTAACCCCCTAGCAGCGGTCTCCAGGGTCTCCAGCCATGCCGTGGCCCCTCCCCTTCACTTGCGCCTGAGCTCTCCAGCCATGCCCCGCCACCTCGCCTCCCCTAGCCGCAGCTGCTGGAAACCCCTGGCAGCCGAAGCGAGGTTCGCTGCTTCGGCTGGTGACCCCCAGGACCTGAGGCGAGAGTCGCTGCTGCTGATGGAGTTCCGCAGGCAGCCGTGGCCTGGGTCGCCTCAGCTGCGGAAGACCCCCGGGCTCCACGTCGAGGGTCGCCTCCACTGCTGGAGACCCCCTAGCAGCCAAGGCCAGGGTCTCCAGCCATGCCGTGGCCCCTCCCCTTCACTTGTGCCTGGGCACTCCTGCCATGCCACGCCCAATCCCCTCCCCTAGCCGCAGCTCCTGCAGACCCCCGGCAGCCAAGGCGAGGGTCACCGCGGCTGCTGGAGACTCCCAGCAACAAGGCAAGGGTCGCCGTCGCGGCAGGAGATCCCCAGCACCCTAGGCCAAGGTCGCCAATTCCCCTGGAGATCCCGTTGTTGCACAGTTAAGGGCTGTAGGCATGCTGCTCCGCCTCCACTACCCTTGTGCCTGGACTCTCCAGCCGTGCCGCGCCCCCTCCCTCCTGTCTCTGCCGCTGCTGGAGACCCCTGCAAGCCGAGGCGAGGGTCGCCAATGCTAATGGAGAACCCCCAACCCCCGGTGCAGCGGAGCAAGTCTCTGCTGCTGCTGGAGTTCCCTTTGCAGTGCTGGGAGGGTCTCAAGCCATGCTGTCCTCCCTCCCCTTCCCTTGCTCCAGGCCTTACAAGCCGTGCTGCGCCCCATCTCTTCAGCTCGCCACCGCTGCTGGAGACCACCGGAAGCCGTGGCGAGTGTCTTCCCCTGTGCCAGGGCCCCTCCCCTTCCCTTGCACCTGGGCTTTCCAGCTGCACCGCGCCTCTTCAACTCGCCTCGCCTCGCGGCTGGAGAACCCCGGCAGGCGAAGTGAGGGTAGCCGCTGCTGCTGGAGATCCCCTCGCGGCAGGGTGAGGGTCGCCAGCCGCGCCGCGCCCCCTCCCCTCCGGGACCCGCGGCTGCTGGAGGGCCTTGGGAGACCTGGCGAGAGTCTCTGTGCTGCTGGATACCCACGGAAGCCGAGGCGAGGGTTGCCGCTGCTGCTGGATACCCACGGGAGCAGAGGCGAGGGTCGCCGCTGCTGCTCCTGGAGACCCCCAGGCAGCCATGGCATGGGTTACCTCAGCTGCTGTAGACCCCCGGGGTCCGCGTGGAGGGTTGCCTCCACTGCTGGAGACCCCCTAGCAGCCGAGTCCAGGGTCTCCAGCCCTGCCGTGGCCCCTCCCCTTCACTTGTGCCTGGGCACTCCAGCCATACCGCGCCCCCTCCCCTCCTCTAGCCGCAGCTCCTGCAGACCCCTGGCAGCCAAGGCGAGGGTCACCGCTCCTGCTGGAGACCCCCAACCCCCCCGGCGAGGGTCGCCTCCACTGCTGGAAACCCCCTAGCAGCCTAGGCCAGGGTCTCCGGCCATGCCGTGGCCCCTCCTCTTCACTTGCGCCTGAGCTCTCCAGCCGTGCCGCGCCACCTCGCCTCCCCTAGCCACAGCTGCTAGAGACCCCTGGCAGCCGAAGCGAGGTACGCTGCTGAGGCTGGTGACCCCCAGCACCTGAGGCGAGAGTCGCTGCTGCTGATGGAGATCCCCAGGCAGCCGTGGAGTAGGTCGCCTCAGCTGCAGGAGACCCCCGGGGTCCACGTCGAGGGTCGCCTCCACTGCTGGAGACCCCCTAGCAGCCAAGGCCAGGGTCTCCAGCCATGCCGTGGCCCCTCCCCTTCACTTGTGCCTGGGCACTCCAGCCATGCCACGCCCAATCCCCTCCCCTAGCCGCAGCTCCTGCAGACCCCTGGCAGCCAAGGCGAGGGTCGCCGCTCCTGCTGGAGACCCCCACAACCCTTCCCCGGCGAGGGTCGCCTCCACTGCTGGAAACACCCTAGCAGCCGAGGCCAGGGTCTCCATCCATGCCGTGGCCCCTCCCCTTCACCTGCGCCTGAGTTCTCCAGCCTTTCACCGCTGCCTCGCCCCTCCCCTAGTCGCAGCTGCTGGAGACCCCTGGCAGCCGAAGCGAGGTTCGCTGCTTCGGCTGGTGCCCCCCAGCACCTAAGGAGAGAGTCGCTGCTGCTGATGGAGATCCGCAGGCAGCCGTGGCCTGGGTCGCCTCAGCTGCAGGAGACCCCCGGGGTCCACGTCGAGGGTCGCCTCCACTGCTGGAGACCCCCTATCAGCCAAGACCAGGGTCTCCAGCCATTCCGTGGCCAATCCCCATCACTTGTGCCTGGGCACTCCAGCCGTGCCCCTCCCCTCCCCTCCCCTAGTCGCAGCTGCTGGAGACCCTCGGCAGCCAAGGCTTTTTGCACCGCGGCTGCTGGAGACTCCCAGCGCCAAGGCGAGGGTCGCCGCCGCTGCTGGAGACCCCCAGCACCCGAGGCCAAGATCGCCAATTCCCCTGGAGATCCCCTTGTGGCGCAGCTATGGGCTGTAGCCATGTTGCTCCGCCTCCACTACCCTTGTGCCTGGACTCTCCAGCCGTGCCGCGCCCCCTCCCTCCTGTCTCTCCCGCTGCTGGAGACCCCTGCAAGCCGAGGCGAGGGTCGCAGACGATGCTAATGGAGAACCCCCCACCCCCGGTGCAGCGGAGCAGGTCTCTGCTGCTGCTGGAGTTCCCCTTGCAGTGCTGGGAGGGTCTCAAACCATGCCGCCCTCCCTCCCCTTCCCTTGCTCCAGGCCTTACAAGCCGTGCTGCGCCCCATCTCTTCAGCTCGCCGCCGCTGCTGGAGACCACTGGCAGCAGCAGCAGCGAGGCTCGCTGCTGCTGGAGACCACCGGAAGCCGTGGCGAGTGTCTTCCGCTGTGCCAGGGCCCCTTCCCTTCCCTTGCACCTGGGCTTTCCAGCTGCACCGAGCCTCTTCAACTTGCCTCGCCTAGCGGCTGGAGAACCCCGGCAGGCGAAGTGAGGGTAGCCACTGCTGCTGGAGATGCCCTCGCGGCAGGGTGAGGGTCACCAGCCACGCCGCGCCCCCTCCCCTCCGGGACCCGCGGCTGCTGGAGGCCCCTGGGAGACCTGGCGAGAGTCTCTGTGCTGCTGGAGACCCCTGGCAGCGGAAACGAGGTTCGCTGCTTCGGCTGGTGACCCCCAGAACCTGAGGCGAGAGTTGCTGCTGCTGATGGAGATCCGCAGGCAGCCGTGGCCTGGGTCGCCTCAGCTGCAGTAGACCCCCGGGGTCCGAGTGGAGGGTCGCCTCCACTGCTGGAGACCTCCTATCAGCCAAGGCCAGGGTCTCCAGCCATGCCGTGGCCCCTCCCCTTCACTTGTGCCTGGGCACTCCAGCCGTGCCCCTCCCATCCCCTCCCCTAGTCGCAGCTGCTGGAGACCCCCGGCAGCCAAACGATGTTCACCGCGGCTGCTGGAGACCCCCACCCCCCCCGGCGAGGGTCGCCGCCGCTGCTGGAGATCCCCAAAACCCCCTGGCGAGGGTCGCCTCCACTGCTAGACCCTCTATCAGCCAAGGCCAGGGTCTCCAGCCATGCCGTGGCTCCTCCACTTCACTTGTGCCTGGGCACTCCAGCCATGCCACGCCCAATCCCCTCCCCTAGCCGCAGCTCCTGTAGACCCCTGGCAGCCAAGACGAGGGTCACCGCGGCTGCTGGAGACTCCCAGCAACAAGGCGAGGTTCGCCGCAGCGGCTGGAGATCCCCAGCACCCCAGGCCAAGGTCGCCAATTCCCCTAGAGATCCCATTGTGGCACAGCTACGGCTGTAGGCATGCTGCTCCGCCTCCACTACCCTTGTGCCTGGACTCTCCATCCGTGCCGCGCCCCCTCCCTTCCCCTAGCCGCAGCTCCTGCAGACCCCTGGCAGCCAAGGCGAGGGTCGCCGCTCCTGCTGGAGACCACCACCCCCCCCGGCGAGGGTCGCCGCTCCTGCTGGAGACCCCAACCCCCCGGGCGAGGGTCGCCTCCACTGCTGGAAACCCCCTAGCAGCCGAGGCCAGGGGCTCCAGCCCTGCCATGACCCCTCCCCTTCACTTCTGCCTGGGCACTCCAGCCATACCGCACCCCCTCCTCTCCCCTAGCCGCAGCTCCTGCAGACCCCTGGCAGCCAAGGAGAGGGTCGCCACTCCTCCTGGAGACCCCCAAATCGCCCCGGCGAGGGTCGCCTCCACTGCTGGTAACCCCCTAGCAGCGGTCTCCAGGGTCTCCAGCCATGCCGTGGCCCCTCCCCTTCACTTGCGCCTGAGCTCTCCAGCCATGCCCCGCCACCTCGCCTCCCCTAGCCGCAGCTGCTGGAAACCCCTGGCAGCCGAAGCGAGGTTCGCTGCTTCGGCTGGTGACCCCCAGGACCTGAGGCGAGAGTCGCTGCTGCTGATGGAGTTCCGCAGGCAGCCGTGGCCTGGGTCGCCTCAGCTGCGGAAGACCCCCGGGCTCCACGTCGAGGGTCGCCTCCACTGCTGGAGACCCCCTAGCAGCCAAGGCCAGGGTCTCCAGCCATGCCGTGGCCCCTCCCCTTCACTTGTGCCTGGGCACTCCTGCCATGCCACGCCCAATCCCCTCCCCTAGCCGCAGCTCCTGCAGACCCCCGGCAGCCAAGGCGAGGGTCACCGCGGCTGCTGGAGACTCCCAGCAACAAGGCAAGGGTCGCCGTCGCGGCAGGAGATCCCCAGCACCCTAGGCCAAGGTCGCCAATTCTCCTGGAGATCCCGTTGTTGCACAGTTAAGGGCTGTAGGCATGCTGCTCCGCCTCCACTACCCTTGTGCCTGGACTCTCCAGCCGTGCCGCGCCCCCTCCCTCCTGTCTCTGCCGCTGCTGGAGACCCCTGCAAGCCGAGGCGAGGGTCGCCAATGCTAATGGAGAACCCCCAACCCCCGGTGCAGCGGAGCAAGTCTCTGCTGCTGCTGGAGTTCCCTTTGCAGTGCTGGGAGGGTCTCAAGCCATGCTGTCCTCCCTCCCCTTCCCTTGCTCCAGGCCTTACAAGCCGTGCTGCGCCCCATCTCTTCAGCTCGCCACCGCTGCTGGAGACCACCGGAAGCCGTGGCGAGTGTCTTCCCCTGTGCCAGGGCCCCTCCCCTTCCCTTGCACCTGGGCTTTCCAGCTGCACCGCGCCTCTTCAACTCGCCTCGCCTCGCGGCTGGAGAACCCCGGCAGGCGAAGTGAGGGTAGCCGCTGCTGCTGGAGATCCCCTCGCGGCAGGGTGAGGGTCGCCAGCCGCGCCGCGCCCCCTCCCCTCCGGGACCCGCGGCTGCTGGAGGGCCTTGGGAGACCTGGCGAGAGTCTCTGTGCTGCTGGATACCCACGGAAGCCGAGGCGAGGGTTGCCGCTGCTGCTGGATACCCACGGGAGCAGAGGCGAGGGTCGCCGCTGCTGCTCCTGGAGACCCCCAGGCAGCCATGGCATGGGTTACCTCAGCTGCTGTAGACCCCCGGGGTCCGCGTGGAGGGTTGCCTCCACTGCTGGAGACCCCCTAGCAGCCGAGTCCAGGGTCTCCAGCCCTGCCGTGGCCCCTCCCCTTCACTTGTGCCTGGGCACTCCAGCCATACCGCGCCCCCTCCCCTCCTCTAGCCGCAGCTCCTGCAGACCCCTGGCAGCCAAGGCGAGGGTCACCGCTCCTGCTGGAGACCCCCAACCCCCCCGGCGAGGGTCGCCTCCACTGCTGGAAACCCCCTAGCAGCCTAGGCCAGGGTCTCCGGCCATGCCGTGGCCCCTCCTCTTCACTTGCGCCTGAGCTCTCCAGCCGTGCCGCGCCACCTCGCCTCCCCTAGCCACAGCTGCTAGAGACCCCTGGCAGCCGAAGCGAGGTACGCTGCTGAGGCTGGTGACCCCCAGCACCTGAGGCGAGAGTCGCTGCTGCTGATGGAGATCCCCAGGCAGCCGTGGAGTAGGTCGCCTCAGCTGCAGGAGACCCCCGGGGTCCACGTCGAGGGTCGCCTCCACTGCTGGAGACCCCCTAGCAGCCAAGGCCAGGGTCTCCAGCCATGCCGTGGCCCCTCCCCTTCACTTGTGCCTGGGCACTCCAGCCATGCCACGCCCAATCCCCTCCCCTAGCCGCAGCTCCTGCAGACCCCTGGCAGCCAAGGCGAGGGTCGCCGCTCCTGCTGGAGACCCCCACAACCCTTCCCCGGCGAGGGTCGCCTCCACTGCTGGAAACACCCTAGCAGCCGAGGCCAGGGTCTCCATCCATGCCGTGGCCCCTCCCCTTCACCTGCGCCTGAGTTCTCCAGCCTTTCACCGCTGCCTCGCCCCTCCCCTAGTCGCAGCTGCTGGAGACCCCTGGCAGCCGAAGCGAGGTTCGCTGCTTCGGCTGGTGCCCCCCAGCACCTAAGGAGAGAGTCGCTGCTGCTGATGGAGATCCGCAGGCAGCCGTGGCCTGGGTCGCCTCAGCTGCAGGAGACCCCCGGGGTCCACGTCGAGGGTCGCCTCCACTGCTGGAGACCCCCTATCAGCCAAGACCAGGGTCTCCAGCCATTCCGTGGCCAATCCCCATCACTTGTGCCTGGGCACTCCAGCCGTGCCCCTCCCCTCCCCTCCCCTAGTCGCAGCTGCTGGAGACCCTCGGCAGCCAAGGCTTTTTGCACCGCGGCTGCTGGAGACTCCCAGCGCCAAGGCGAGGGTCGCCGCCGCTGCTGGAGACCCCCAGCACCCGAGGCCAAGATCGCCAATTCCCCTGGAGATCCCCTTGTGGCGCAGCTATGGGCTGTAGCCATGTTGCTCCGCCTCCACTACCCTTGTGCCTGGACTCTCCAGCCGTGCCGCGCCCCCTCCCTCCTGTCTCTCCCGCTGCTGGAGACCCCTGCAAGCCGAGGCGAGGGTCGCAGACGATGCTAATGGAGAACCCCCCACCCCCGGTGCAGCGGAGCAGGTCTCTGCTGCTGCTGGAGTTCCCCTTGCAGTGCTGGGAGGGTCTCAAACCATGCCGCCCTCCCTCCCCTTCCCTTGCTCCAGGCCTTACAAGCCGTGCTGCGCCCCATCTCTTCAGCTCGCCGCCGCTGCTGGAGACCACTGGCAGCAGCAGCAGCGAGGCTCGCTGCTGCTGGAGACCACCGGAAGCCGTGGCGAGTGTCTTCCGCTGTGCCAGGGCCCCTTCCCTTCCCTTGCACCTGGGCTTTCCAGCTGCACCGAGCCTCTTCAACTTGCCTCGCCTCGCGGCTGGAGAACCCCGGCAGGCGAAGTGAGGGTAGCCACTGCTGCTGGAGATGCCCTCGCGGCAGGGTGAGGGTCGCCAGCCACGCCGCGCCCCCTCCCCTCCGGGACCCGCGGCTGCTGGAGGCCCCTGGGAGACCTGGCGAGAGTCTCTGTGCTGCTGGAGACCCCTGGCAGCGGAAACGAGGTTCGCTGCTTCGGCTGGTGACCCCCAGAACCTGAGGCGAGAGTTGCTGCTGCTGATGGAGATCCGCAGGCAGCCGTGGCCTGGGTCGCCTCAGCTGCAGTAGACCCCCGGGGTCCGAGTGGAGGGTCGCCTCCACTGCTGGAGACCTCCTATCAGCCAAGGCCAGGGTCTCCAGCCATGCCGTGGCCCCTCCCCTTCACTTGTGCCTGGGCACTCCAGCCGTGCCCCTCCCATCCCCTCCCCTAGTCGCAGCTGCTGGAGACCCCCGGCAGCCAAACGATGTTCACCGCGGCTGCTGGAGACCCCCACCCCCCCCGGCGAGGGTCGCCGCCGCTGCTGGAGATCCCCAAAACCCCCTGGCGAGGGTCGCCTCCACTGCTAGACCCTCTATCAGCCAAGGCCAGGGTCTCCAGCCATGCCGTGGCTCCTCCACTTCACTTGTGCCTGGGCACTCCAGCCATGCCACGCCCAATCCCCTCCCCTAGCCGCAGCTCCTGTAGACCCCTGGCAGCCAAGACGAGGGTCACCGCGGCTGCTGGAGACTCCCAGCAACAAGGCGAGGTTCGCCGCAGCGGCTGGAGATCCCCAGCACCCCAGGCCAAGGTCGCCAATTCCCCTAGAGATCCCATTGTGGCACAGCTACGGCTGTAGGCATGCTGCTCCGCCTCCACTACCCTTGTGCCTGGACTCTCCATCCGTGCCGCGCCCCCTCCCTTCCCCTAGCCGCAGCTCCTGCAGACCCCTGGCAGCCAAGGCGAGGGTCGCCGCTCCTGCTGGAGACCACCACCCCCCCCGGCGAGGGTCGCCGCTCCTGCTGGAGACCCCAACCCCCCGGGCGAGGGTCGCCTCCACTGCTGGAAACCCCCTAGCAGCCGAGGCCAGGGGCTCCAGCCCTGCCATGACCCCTCCCCTTCACTTCTGCCTGGGCACTCCAGCCATACCGCACCCCCTCCTCTCCCCTAGCCGCAGCTCCTGCAGACCCCTGGCAGCCAAGGAGAGGGTCGCCACTCCTCCTGGAGACCCCCAAATCGCCCCGGCGAGGGTCGCCTCCACTGCTGGTAACCCCCTAGCAGCGGTCTCCAGGGTCTCCAGCCATGCCGTGGCCCCTCCCCTTCACTTGCGCCTGAGCTCTCCAGCCATGCCCCGCCACCTCGCCTCCCCTAGCCGCAGCTGCTGGAAACCCCTGGCAGCCGAAGCGAGGTTCGCTGCTTCGGCTGGTGACCCCCAGGACCTGAGGCGAGAGTCGCTGCTGCTGATGGAGTTCCGCAGGCAGCCGTGGCCTGGGTCGCCTCAGCTGCGGAAGACCCCCGGGCTCCACGTCGAGGGTCGCCTCCACTGCTGGAGACCCCCTAGCAGCCAAGGCCAGGGTCTCCAGCCATGCCGTGGCCCCTCCCCTTCACTTGTGCCTGGGCACTCCTGCCATGCCACGCCCAATCCCCTCCCCTAGCCGCAGCTCCTGCAGACCCCCGGCAGCCAAGGCGAGGGTCACCGCGGCTGCTGGAGACTCCCAGCAACAAGGCAAGGGTCGCCGTCGCGGCAGGAGATCCCCAGCACCCTAGGCCAAGGTCGCCAATTCCCCTGGAGATCCCGTTGTTGCACAGTTAAGGGCTGTAGGCATGCTGCTCCGCCTCCACTACCCTTGTGCCTGGACTCTCCAGCCGTGCCGCGCCCCCTCCCTCCTGTCTCTGCCGCTGCTGGAGACCCCTGCAAGCCGAGGCGAGGGTCGCCAATGCTAATGGAGAACCCCCAACCCCCGGTGCAGCGGAGCAAGTCTCTGCTGCTGCTGGAGTTCCCTTTGCAGTGCTGGGAGGGTCTCAAGCCATGCTGTCCTCCCTCCCCTTCCCTTGCTCCAGGCCTTACAAGCCGTGCTGCGCCCCATCTCTTCAGCTCGCCACCGCTGCTGGAGACCACCGGAAGCCGTGGCGAGTGTCTTCCCCTGTGCCAGGGCCCCTCCCCTTCCCTTGCACCTGGGCTTTCCAGCTGCACCGCGCCTCTTCAACTCGCCTCGCCTCGCGGCTGGAGAACCCCGGCAGGCGAAGTGAGGGTAGCCGCTGCTGCTGGAGATCCCCTCGCGGCAGGGTGAGGGTCGCCAGCCGCGCCGCGCCCCCTCCCCTCCGGGACCCGCGGCTGCTGGAGGGCCTTGGGAGACCTGGCGAGAGTCTCTGTGCTGCTGGATACCCACGGAAGCCGAGGCGAGGGTTGCCGCTGCTGCTGGATACCCACGGGAGCAGAGGCGAGGGTCGCCGCTGCTGCTCCTGGAGACCCCCAGGCAGCCATGGCATGGGTTACCTCAGCTGCTGTAGACCCCCGGGGTCCGCGTGGAGGGTTGCCTCCACTGCTGGAGACCCCCTAGCAGCCGAGTCCAGGGTCTCCAGCCCTGCCGTGGCCCCTCCCCTTCACTTGTGCCTGGGCACTCCAGCCATACCGCGCCCCCTCCCCTCCTCTAGCCGCAGCTCCTGCAGACCCCTGGCAGCCAAGGCGAGGGTCACCGCTCCTGCTGGAGACCCCCAACCCCCCCGGCGAGGGTCGCCTCCACTGCTGGAAACCTCCTAGCAGCCTAGGCCAGGGTCTCCGGCCATGCCGTGGCCCCTCCTCTTCACTTGCGCCTGAGCTCTCCAGCCGTGCCGCGCCACCTCGCCTCCCCTAGCCACAGCTGCTAGAGACCCCTGGCAGCCGAAGCGAGGTACGCTGCTGAGGCTGGTGACCCCCAGCACCTGAGGCGAGAGTCGCTGCTGCTGATGGAGATCCCCAGGCAGCCGTGGAGTAGGTCGCCTCAGCTGCAGGAGACCCCCGGGGTCCACGTCGAGGGTCGCCTCCACTGCTGGAGACCCCCTAGCAGCCAAGGCCAGGGTCTCCAGCCATGCCGTGGCCCCTCCCCTTCACTTGTGCCTGGGCACTCCAGCCATGCCACGCCCAATCCCCTCCCCTAGCCGCAGCTCCTGCAGACCCCTGGCAGCCAAGGCGAGGGTCGCCGCTCCTGCTGGAGACCCCCACAACCCTTCCCCGGCGAGGGTCGCCTCCACTGCTGGAAACACCCTAGCAGCCGAGGCCAGGGTCTCCATCCATGCCGTGGCCCCTCCCCTTCACCTGCGCCTGAGTTCTCCAGCCTTTCACCGCTGCCTCGCCCCTCCCCTAGTCGCAGCTGCTGGAGACCCCTGGCAGCCGAAGCGAGGTTCGCTGCTTCGGCTGGTGCCCCCCAGCACCTAAGGAGAGAGTCGCTGCTGCTGATGGAGATCCGCAGGCAGCCGTGGCCTGGGTCGCCTCAGCTGCAGGAGACCCCCGGGGTCCACGTCGAGGGTCGCCTCCACTGCTGGAGACCCCCTATCAGCCAAGACCAGGGTCTCCAGCCATTCCGTGGCCAATCCCCATCACTTGTGCCTGGGCACTCCAGCCGTGCCCCTCCCCTCCCCTCCCCTAGTCGCAGCTGCTGGAGACCCTCGGCAGCCAAGGCTTTTTGCACCGCGGCTGCTGGAGACTCCCAGCGCCAAGGCGAGGGTCGCCGCCGCTGCTGGAGACCCCCAGCACCCGAGGCCAAGATCGCCAATTCCCCTGGAGATCCCCTTGTGGCGCAGCTATGGGCTGTAGCCATGTTGCTCCGCCTCCACTACCCTTGTGCCTGGACTCTCCAGCCGTGCCGCGCCCCCTCCCTCCTGTCTCTGCCGCTGCTGGAGACCCCTGCAAGCCGAGGCGAGGGTCGCAGACGATGCTAATGGAGAACCCCCCACCCCCGGTGCAGCGGAGCAGGTCTCTGCTGCTGCTGGAGTTCCCCTTGCAGTGCTGGGAGGGTCTCAAACCATGCCGCCCTCCCTCCCCTTCCCTTGCTCCAGGCCTTACAAGCCGTGCTGCGCCCCATCTCTTCAGCTCGCCGCCGCTGCTGGAGACCACTGGCAGCAGCAGCAGCGAGGCTCGCTGCTGCTGGAGACCACCGGAAGCCGTGGCGAGTGTCTTCCGCTGTGCCAGGGCCCCTTCCCTTCCCTTGCACCTGGGCTTTCCAGCTGCACCGAGCCTCTTCAACTCGCCTCGCCTCGCGGCTGGAGAACCCCAGCAGGCGAAGTGAGGGTAGCCGCTGCTGCTGGAGATCCCCTCGCGGCAGGGTGAGGGTCGCCAGCCGCGCCGCGCCCCCTCCCCTCCGGGACCCGCGGCTGCTGGAGGCCCCTGGGAGACCTGGCGAGAGTCTCTGTGCTGCTGGAGACCCCTGGCAGCGGAAACGAGGTTCGCTGCTTCGGCTGGTGACCCCCAGAACCTGAGGCGAGAGTTGCTGCTGCTGATGGAGATCCGCAGGCAGCCGTGGCCTGGGTCGCCTCAGCTGCAGTAGACCCCCGGGGTCCGCGTGGAGGGTCGCCTCCACTGCTGGAGACCTCCTATCAGCCAAGGCCAGGGTCTCCAGCCATGCCGTGGCCCCTCCCCTTCACTTGTGCCTGGGCACTCCAGCCGTGCCCCTCCCATCCCCTCCCCTAGTCGCAGCTGCTGGAGACCCCCGGCAGCCAAGACGATGTTCACCGCGGCTGCTGGAGACCCCCACCCCCCCCGGCGAGGGTCGCCGCCGCTGCTGGAGATCCCCAAAACCCCCTGGCGAGGGTCGCCTCCACTGCTAGACCCTCTATCAACCAAGGCCAGGGTCTCCAGCCATGCCGTGGCTCCTCCACTTCACTTGTGCCTGGGCACTCCAGCCATGCCACGCCCAATCCCCTCCCCTAGCCGCAGCTCCTGTAGACCCCTGGCAGCCAAGACGAGGGTCACCGCGGCTGCTGGAGACTCCCAGCAACAAGGCGAGGTTCGCCGCAGCGGCTGGAGATCCCCACCACCCCAGGCCAAGGTCACAATTCCCCTAGAGATCCCGTTGTGGCACAGCTACGGCTGTAGGCATGCTGCTCCGCCTCCACTACCCTTGTGCCTGGACTCTCCAGCCGTGCCGCGCCCCCTCCCCTCCCCTAGCCGCAGCTCCTGCAGACCCCTGGCAGCCAAGGCGAGGTTCGCTGCTCCTGCTGGAGACAAGCACCCCCCCCCCGGCGAGGGTCGCCGCTCCTGCTGGAGACCCCCAACCCGCCCCGGCGTGGTGGGTCGCCTCCACTGCTGAAAACTCCCTAGCAGCCAAGGCCAGGGTCTCCAGCCATGCCGTGGCCCCTCCCCTTCACTTGTGCCTGGGCACTCCAGCCGTGCCCCTCCCCTTCTCTCCACTAGTCGCAGCTGCTGGAGACCCCTGGCAGCCAAGAGGATGTTCACCGCGGCTGCTGGAGACACCGACCCCCTCCCGGCGAGTGTCGCCTCCACTGCTGAGACCCCCTATCAGCCAAGGCCAGTGTCTCCAGCCATGCCGTGGCCCCTCCCCTTCACTTCTGCCTGGGCACTCCAGCCATGCCACGCCCAATCCCCTACCCTAGCCGCAGCTGCTGCAGACCCCTGGCAGCCAAGGCGAGGGTCGCCGCTCCTGCTGGAGACCCCCAACCCCCTCCCTGCGAGGGTCGCCTCCACTGCTGGAAACCCCCTATCAGCCAAGGCCAGGGTCTCCAGCCATGCCGTGGCCCCTCCCCTTCACTTGTGCCTGGACACTCCAGCCGTGCCCATCAGCTCCCCTCCCCTAGTCGCAGCTGCTGGAGACCCTCGGCAGCCAAGGGGATGTTCACCGCGGCTGCTGGAGACCCCCACCCCCCACGGCGAGGGTCGCCGCACCTGCTAGAGACCCCCAACCCCCCCTCCCGGCGAGGGTCGCCTCCACTGCTCAGACCCCCTAGCAGCCAAGGCCAGGTTCTAAAGCCATGCCGTGGCCCCTCCCCTTCCCTTGTGCCTGGGCACTCCAGCCATGCCAAGCCCAATCCCCTCCCATAACCGCAGCTCCTGCAGACCCCTGGCAGCCAAGGCGAGGGTCGCCGCTCCTGCTGGAGACCACCACCAACCCAAGGCGAGGGTCGCCTCCACTGCTGGAAACGCCCTAGCAGCCTAGGCCAGGGTCTCCAGCCATGCCGTGACCCCTCCCCTTCACCTGTGCCTGGGCACTCCAGCCATACCGTGCCCCCTCCTCTCCCCTAGCCGCAGCTCCTGCAGACCCCCGGCAGCCAAGAGGATGTTCACCGCGGCTGCTGGAGACACCCACCCCCCCCTCGTCGAGGGTCGCCTCCACTGCTGAGACCCCCTATCAGCCAAGGCCAGGGTCTCCAGCCATGCCGTGGCCACTCCCCTTCACTTGTGCCTTGGCACTCCAGCCATGCCACGCAAAATCCCCTACCCTAGCCGCAGCTCCTGCAGACCCCTGGAAGCTAAGGCGAGGGTCGCCGCACCTTCTGGAGACCCCCAACCCCCTTCCAGGCGAGGGTCGCCTCCACTGCTGGAAACCCCCTAGCAGCGGAGGCCAGGGTCTCCAGCCATGCCGTGGCCCCTCCCCTTCACTTGTGCCTGGACACTCCAGCCGTGCCCCTCCCCTCCCCTCCCCTAGCCGCAGCTGCTGGAGACCCTCGGCAGCCAAGGGGATGTTCACCGCAGCTGCTGGAGACCCCCACCCCCCCACGGCGAGGGTCGCCGCTCCTGCTAGAGACCCGCAACCCCCCCCCGTCGAGGGTCGCCTCCACTGCTGGGACCCCCTATCAGCCAAGGCCAGGGTCTCCAGCCATGCCGTGGCCTCTCCCCTTCACTTGTGCCTGGGCACTCCTGCCATGCCACGCCCAATCCCCTCCCCTAGCCGCAGCTCCTGCAGACCCCTGGCCACCAAGGCGAGGGTCGCCGCTCCTGCTGGAGGCCCCCAAACCCTCCTGGCGAGGGTCGCCTCCACTGCTGGAAACCCCCTAGTAGCCAAGGCCAGGGTCTCCAGCCATGCCGTGGCCCCTCCCCTTCACTTGCGCCTGAGCTCTCCCGACGTGCCTCACCACCTCGCCTCCCCTAGCCGCAGCTGCTGGAGACCCCTGGCAGCCGAAGCGAGGTTCGCTGCTGAGGCTGGTGACCCCCAGCACCTGAGGCTAGAGTCGCTGCTGCTGATGGAGATCCCCAGGCAGCCGTAGCGTAGGTCGCCTCAACTGCAGGAGACCACCGGGGTCCACCTCGAGGGTCGGCTCCACTGCTGAGAACCCCTATCAGCCAAGGCCAGGGTCTCCAGCCATGCCGTGGCCCCTCCCCTTCACTTGTGCCTGGACACTCCAGCCGTGCCCCTCCCCTCCCCTCCCCTAGTCGCAGCTGCTGGAGACCCTCGGCAGCCAAGGGGATGTTCACCGCGGCTGCTGGAGACTCCCAGCACCAAGGCGAGGGTCGCCGCTGCGGCTGGAGATCCCCAGCACCCGAGGCCAAGGTCGCCAATTCCCCTGGAGATCCCCTTGTGGCACAGCTAAGGGCTGTAGGCATGCTGCTCCGCCTCCACTACCCTTGTGCCTGGACTCTCCAGCAGCCGTGCCGCGCCCCCTCCCCACCCCTAGCAACAGCTGCTAGAGACCCCCGGCAGCCAAGGCGAGGGTCACCGCGGCTGCTGGAGAACCCCAGCACCCGAGGCCAAGGTCGCCAATTCCCCTGGAGATCCCCTTGTGGCGCAGCTATGGGCTGTAACCATGCCGCTCTGCCTCACTACCCTTGTGCCTGGACTCTGCAGCCGTGCCGCGCCCCCTCCCCTCCCCTAGCCGCAGCTCCTGCAGACCCCTGGCAGCCAAGGCGAGGGTCGCCGCTCCTGCTGGAGACCACCACCCCCACCCTGCGAGGGTCGCCGCTCCTGCTGGAAACCCCCAATCCCCCCGGCGAGGGTCGCATCCACTGCTGGAAACCCCCTAGCAGCCGAGGCCAGGGGCTCCAGCCCTGCCGTGACCCCTCCACTTCACTTGTGCTTGGGCACTCCAGCTATACCGCGCTCCCTCCTCTCCCCTAGCCGCAGCTCCTGCAGACCCCTGGCCACCAAGGCGAGGGTCGCCGCTCCTCCTGGAGACCCCCAAACCGCCCCGGCAAGGGTCGCCTCCACTGCTGGAAACCCCCTAGCAGCGGTCTCCTGGGTCTCCAGCCATGCCGTGGCCCCTCCCCTTCACTTGCGCCTGAGCTCTCCAGCCGTGCCTCGCCACCTCGCCTCCCCTAGCCACAGCTGCTGGAGACCACTGGCAGCCGAAGCAAGGTTCGCTGCTGAGGCTGGTGACCCCCAGCACCTGAGGCGAGAGTCGCTGCTGCTGATGGAGATCCGCAGGCAGCCGTGGCGTAGGTCGCCTCAGCTGCAGTAGACCCCCGGGGTCCGCGTGGAGGGTCGCCTCCACTGCTGGAGACCCCCTATCAGCCAAGGCCAGGGTCTCCAGCCATGCCGTGGCCCCTCCCCTTCACTTGTGCCTGGGCACTCCAGCCGTGCCCCTCCCCTCCCCTCCCCTAGTCGCAGCTGCTGGAGACCCCCGGCAGCCAAGACGATGTTCACCGCGGCTGCTGGAGACCCCCACCCCCCCGGCGAGGGTCGCCGCCTCAGCTAGAGATCCCCAACACCCCCAGGCGAGGGTCGCCTCCACTGCTAGACCCTCTATCAGCCAAGGCCAGGGTCTCCAGCCATGCCGTGGCCCCTCCCCTACACTTGTGCCTGGGCACTCCAGCCATGCCAATCCCAATCCCCTACCCTAGCCGCAGCTCCTGCAGACCCCTGGCAGCCAAGACGAGGGTCACCGCGGTTGCTGGAGACTCCCAGCACCAAGGCGAGGGTCGCCGCCGCGGCTGGAGATCCCCAGCACCCCAGCCCAAGGTCGCCAATTGCCCTGGAGATCCCGTTGTGGCACAGCTAAGGGCTGTAGGCATGCTGCTCCGCCTCCACTAACCTTGTGCCTGCACTCTCCAGTAGCCGTGCTGCGCCCAATCCCCTCCCCTAGCCGCAGCTCCTGCAGACCCCGGGAAGCCAAGGTGAGGTTCACTGCTCCTGCTGAAGACTACCACCCCCCCCCCGGCGAGGGTCGCCGCTCCTGCTGGAGACCTCAACCCCCCCGCGGCGAGGGTCGCCACTCCTGCTGGAGACCCCCAACCAGCCCCGGCGAGGGTCTCCAGCCACGGCTGGAAACCCCCTAGCAGCCGAGGCCAGGGGCTCCAGCCATGCCGTGACCCCTCCCCTTCACTTGTGCCTGGGCACTCCAGCCATACCGCGCCCCCTCCTCTCCCCTAGTCGCAGCTCCTGCAGACCCCTGGCAGCCAAGGCGAGGGTCGCCGCTCCTCCTGGAGACCCCCAAAACCGCCCCGGCGAGGGTCGCCTCCACTGCTGGAAACCCCCTAGCAGCGGAGGCCATGGTCTCCAGCCATGCCGTGGCCCCTCCCCTTCACTTGCGCCTGAGCTCTCCAGCTGTTCACCGCCACCTCGCCTCCTCTAGCCTCAGGTGCTTGAGACCCCTGGCAGCCGAAGCGAGGTTCGATGCTTCGGCTGGTGACCCCCAGCACCTGAGGCGAGAGTCACTACTGCTGATGGAAATCCGCAGGCAGCCGTGGCCTGGGTCGCCTCAGCTGCAGGAGACCCCCGGGGTCCACGTCTAGGGTCGCCTCCACTGCTGGAGACCCCCTAGCAGCCAAGGCCAGCGTCTCCAGCCATGCGGTGGCCCCTCCCCTTCACTTGTGACTGGGCACTCCAGCCGTGCCCCTCCCCTTCCCTCCCCTAGTCGCAGCTGCTGGAGACCCCTGGCAGCCGAAGCGAGGTTCGCTGCTTCGGCTGGTGACCCCAAGAACCTGAGGCGAGAGTCACTGCTGCTGATGGAAATTCGCAGGCAGCCGTGGCCTGGGTCGCCTCAGCTGCAGGAGATCCCCGGAGTCCACGTCGAGGGTCGCCTCCACTGCTGGAGACCCCCTATCTGCCAAGGCCAGGGTGTCCAGCCATGTGGTGGCCCCTCCCCTTCACTTGTGCCTGGGCACTCCAGCCGTGCCCCTCCCCTTCTCTCCCCTAGTCGCAGCTGCTAGAGACCCCCGGCAGCCAAGAGGATGTTCACCGCGGCTGCTGGAGACACCCACTCCCCCCCAGCGAGGGTCGCCTCCACTGCTGAGACCCCCTATCAGCCAAGGCTAGGGTCTCCAGCCATGCCGTGGCCCCTCCCCTTCACTTGTGCCTGGGCACTCCAGCCAGGCCACGCCCAATCCCCTACCCTAGCCGCAGCTCCTGCAGACCCCCGGCAGCCAAGGCGAGGGTCACCGCGGCTGCTGGAGACTCCCAGCACCAAGGCGAGGGTCGCCGCCGCGGCTGGAGATCCCCAGCACCCCAGCCCAAAGTCGCCAATTCCCCTGGAGATCCCGTTGTGGCACAGCTAAGGGCTGTAGTCATGTTGCTCCGCCTCCACTACCCTTGTGCCTGGACTCTCCAGCCGTGCCGCGCCCCCTCCCCTCCCCTAGCCGCAGCTCCTGCAGACCCCTGGCAGCCAAGGCGAGGGTCGCCACTCCTGCTGGAGACCACCACCCACCCCGGCGAGGGTCGCCGCTCCTGCTGGAGACCCCCAAGCCCCCGGCGAGGGTCGCCTCCACTGCTGGAAACCCCTAGCAGCCGAGGCCAGGGGCTCCAGCCCTGCCGTGACCCCTCCCCTTCACTTGTGCCTGGGCACTCCAACCAAGCCACACCCCCTCCCCTCCCCTAGCCGCAGCTCCTGCAGACCCCGGGAAGCCAAGGCGAGGGTCGCCGCCGCTGCTGGAGACCCCCAACCACCTACTGGCGAGGGTCGCCTCCACTGCTGGAAACCCCTAGCAGCCGATGCCAGGGGCTCCAGCCATGCCGTGGCCGTCACCTTTCCTTGCGCCTGGGCTCTCCAGCCCCTAGGCTCCCTATGCTCCCTAGTCGAACCTGCTGGAGACCCCTGGCATCCTAAGAGAGTGTTGCCACCCTGCTGGAGACCCTCGGCAGCCAGGGGAGGGTCACCATCACTGCTGCTGAGACAACTGGCACCCGAGGGCAGGGTCTCCAGCCCTGCCGTGGCACCTCCCCTTCACTTGTGCCTGGGCACTCCAGCCGTGCCCCTCCCCTTCCCTCCCCTAGTCGCAGCTGCTGGAGACCCCCGGCAGCCAAGACGATGTTCACCGCGGCTGCTGGAGACCCCCCCCCCGGCGAGGGTCGCCTCCACTGCTGAGACCCCCTATCAGCCAAGACCAGGGTCTCCAGCCATGCCGTGGACCCTCCTCTTCACTTGTGCCTGGGCACTCCAGCCAAGCCACGCCCAATCCCCTCCCCTAGCCGCAGCTCCTGCAGACCCCTGGCAGCCAAGGCGAGGGTCGCCGCTCCTGCTGGAGACCCCCAAACCCCTCCCGGCGAGAGTCGCCTCCACTGCTGGAAACACCCTAGCAGCCGAGGCCAGGGTCTCCAGCCATGCCGTGGCCCCTCCCCTTCACTTGTGCCTGAGCTCTCCAGCCGTTCACCGCCACCTCGACTCGCTAGCCACAGCTGTTGGAGACCCCTGGCAGCCGAAGCGAGGTTCGCTGCTCCTGCTGGAGACCCCCAGCACCTGAGGCGAGAGTCGCTGCTGCTGATGGAAATCAGTAGGCAGCCGTGGCCTGGGTCACCTCAGCTGCAGGAGACCCCCGGGGTCCACGTCGAGGGTCGCCTCCACTGCTGGAGACCCCCTATCAGCCAAGGCCAGGTCTCCAGCCATGCCGTGGCCCCTCCCCTTCACTTGTGCCTGGGCACTCCAGCCGTGCCCCTCCCCTCCCCTCCCCTAGTCGCAGCTGCTGGAGACCCCCGGCAGCCAAGACGAGGGTCACCGCGGGCTGCTGGAGACCCCCACCCCCCCCCGGCGAGGGTCGACGCCGCTGCTGGAGATCCCCAACACCCCCTGGCGAGGGTCGCCACCACTGCTAGACCCTCTATCAGCCAAGGCCAGGGTCTCCAGCCATGCCGTGGCTCCTCCACTTCACTTGTGCCTGGGCACTCCAGCCATGCCACGCCCAATCCCCTCCCCTAGCCGCAGCTCCTGCAGACCCCCGGCAGCCAAGACGAGGGTCACCGCGGCTGCTGGAGACTCCCAGCACCAAGGCGAGGGTCGCCGCCGCGGCTGGAGATCCCCAGCACCCGAGGCCAAGGTCGCCAATTGCCCTGGAGATCCCGTTGTGGCACAGCTAAGGGCTGTAGGCATGCTGCTCCGCCTCCACTACCCTTGTGCCTGGACTCTCCAGCCGTGCCGCGCCCCCTCCCCTCCCCTAGCCGCAGCTCCTGTAGACCCCTGGCAGCCAAGGCGAGGTTCGCTGCTCCTGCTGGAGACCAGCACCCCCCCCGGCGAGGGTCGCCGCTCCTGCTGGAGACCCCCAACCCGCCCCGGCGAGGGTCGCCTCCACTGCTGGAAAACCCCCTAGCAGCGGATGCCAGGGGCTCCAGCCCTGCCGTGACCCCTCCCCTTCAATTGTGCCTGGGCACTAAAGCCATACCGCGCCCCCTCCTCTCCCCTAGCCGCAGCTCCTGCAGACCCCTGGCAGCCAAGGCGAGGGTCGCAGCTCCTGCTGGAGAGCACCGGAACCCGCCCCGGCGAGGGTCGCCTCCACTGCTGGAAACTCCCTAGCAGCGGAGGCCAGGTTCTCCAGCCCTGCCGTGGCCCCTCCCCTTCACGTGCGCCTGAGCTCTCCAGCCGTGCATCTCCACTCCCCTCCCCTAGTCGCAGCTGCTGGAGACCCTTGGCAGCAAAGGCGATGTTCACAGCGGCTGCTGGAGACTCCCAGCGCCAAGGCAAGGGTCGCCGCCGCGGTTGGAGACCCCCAGCACCCGAGGCCAAGATCGCCAATTCCCCTGGAGATCCCCTTGTGGCGCAGCTATGGGCTGTAGTCATGTTGCTCCGCCTCCACTACCCTTGTGCCTGGACTCTCCAGCTGTGCCGCGCCCCCTCCCTCCTGTCTCTGCCGCTGCTGGAGACCCCTGCAAGCCGAGGCGAGGGTCGCCGATGCTAATGGAGAACCCCCCCACCCCCGGTGCAGCGGAGCAAGTCTCTGCTGCTGCTGGAGTTCCCCTTGCAGTGCTGGGAGGGTCTCAAGCCATGCCGCCCTCCCTCCCCTTCCCTTGCTCCAGGCCTTACAAGCCGTGCTGCGCCCCATCTCTTCAGCTCGCCGCCACTGCTGGAGACCACTGGCAGCAGCAGCAGCGAGGCTCGCTGCTGCTGGAGACCACCGGAAGCCATGGCGAGTGTCTTCCCCTGTGCCAGGGCCCCTCCCCTTCCCTTGCACCTGGGCTTTCCAGCTGCACCGCGCCTCTTCAACTCGCCTCGCCTCGCGGCTGGAGAACCCCTGCAGGCGAAGTGAGGGTAGCCACTGCTCCTGGAGATGCCCTCGCGGCAAGGTGAGGGTCGCCAGCCGCGCCGCGCCCCCTCCCCTCCGGGACCCGCGGCTGCTGGAGGCCCCTGGGAGCCCTGGCGAGAGTCTCTGTGCTGCTGGATACCCACGGAAGCAGAGGCGAGGGTTGCCGCTGCTGCTGGATACCCACGGGAGCAGAGGCGAGGGTCGCCGCTGCTGCTCCTGGAGACCCCCAGGCAGCCATGGCATGGGTTACCTCAGCTGCTGTAGACCCCCGGGGTCCGCGTGGAGGGTTGCCTCCACTGATGGAGACCCCCTAGCAGCGGAGGCCAGGGTCTCCAGCCCTGCCGCGGCCCCTCCCCTTCACTTGTGCCTGGGCACTCCAGCCATACCGAGCCCCCTCCCATCCTCTAGAGGCAGCTCCTGCAGACCCCTGGCAGCCAAGGCGAGGGTCGCCGCTCCTGCTGGAGACCCCCAACCCCCCCCCCGGCGAGGGTCGCCTCCACTGCTGGAAACCCCCTAGCAGCCGAGGCCAGGGTCTCCAGCCATGCCGTGGCCCCTCCCCTTCACTTGTGCCTAGGCAATCCAGCCGTGCCCCTCCCCTCCCCTCTCCTAGTCCCAGCTGCTGGAGACCCTCAGCAGCCAAGGGGATGATCACCGCGGCTGCAGGAGACCCCCACCCCCCCACGGCGAGGGTCGCCGCTTCTGCAGGAGACCCCCAACCACCCCCCCCGGCGAGGGTCGCC
The DNA here is from genome assembly GCF_030435755.1 of Ochotona princeps. Classification (NCBI taxonomy): domain Eukaryota; kingdom Metazoa; phylum Chordata; class Mammalia; order Lagomorpha; family Ochotonidae; genus Ochotona; species Ochotona princeps. The sequence goes on along the minus strand of NC_080833.1, from coordinate 150,998,199 downwards.
TCCACTGCTCAGACCCCCTATCAGCCAAGGCCAGGGTCTCCAGCCATGCCGTGGCCCAATCCCCTTCACTTTTGCCTGGGCACTCCTGCCATGCCACGCCCAATCCCCTCCCTAGCCGCAGCTCCTGCAGACCCCCGACAGCCAAGGCGAGTGTCGCCGCTCCTGCTGGAGACCGCCACCCCCCGCGGCGAGGGTCGCCGCTCCTGCTGGAGACCCCCTAGCAGCCGAGGCCAGGGGCTCCAGCCATGCCGTGACCCCTCCCCTTCACTTGTGCCTGGGCACTCCAGCCATACCGCGCCCCTTCCTCTCCCCTAGCCGCAGCTCCTGCAGACCCCCCCGCACCTGAGGCGAGAGTTGCTGCTGCTGATGGAAATCCGCAGGCAGCCGTGGCCTGGGTCGCCTCAGCTGCAGGAGACCCCCGGGGTCCACGTCGAGGGTCGCCTCCACTGCTGGAGACCCCCTATCAGCCAAGAACAGGGTCTCCAGCCATGCCGTGGCCCCTCCCCTGCACTTGTGCCTGGGCACTCCAGCCGTGCCCCTCCCCTCCCCTCCCCTAGTCGCAGCTGCTGGAGACCTTAGGCAGCCAAGGCGATGTTCACCTCGGCTGCTGGAGACTCCCAGCGCCAAGGCGAGGGTCGCCGCCGCGGCTGGAGACCCCCAGCATCCGAGGCCAAGATCGCCAATTCCCCTGGAGATCCCCTTGTGGCGCAGCTATGGGCTGTAGGCATGCTGCTCCGCCTCCACTACCCTTGTGCCTGCACTCTCCAGCCGTGCCGCGCCCCCCCCTCCCGTCTCTGCAGCTGCAGACCCCTGCAAGCCGAGGCGAGGGTCGCCGTCACTGTTGGAGATCCCTACCAGCCCAGGCGAGGGTCGCAGACTGTGATGGAGACACACTCACCCCCGGTACAGCGGAGCAGGTCTCTGCTGCTGCTGGAGTTCCCTTTGCAGTGCTGGGAGGGTCTCAAGCCATGCCGCCCTCCCTCCCCTTCCCTTGCTCCAGGCCTTACAAGCCGTGCTGCGCCCCATCTCTTCAGCTCGCTGCCGCTGCTGGAGACCACTGGCAGCAGCAGCAGCGAGGCTCGCTGCTGCTGGAGACCACCGGAAGCCGTGGCGAGTGTCTTCCGCTGTGCCAGGGCCCCTTCCCTTCCCTTGCACCTGGGCTTTCCAGCTGCACCGCACCTCTTCAACTCGCCTCGCCTCGCGGCTGGAGACCCCCAGCAGGCGAAGTGAGGGTAGCCGCTGCTGCTGGAGATCCTCTCGCGGCAGGGTGAGGGTCGCCAGCCGAGCCGCGCCCACTCCCCTCCGGGACCCACGGCTGCTGGAGGCCCCTGGGAGCCCTGGCGAGAGTCTCTGTGCTGCTGGATACCCACGGAAGCCAAGGCGAGGGTTGCGGCTGCTGCTGGATACCCACGGGAGCAGAGGCGAGGGTCGCCGCTGCTGCTCCTGGAGACCCCCAGGCAGCCATGGCATGGGTTGCCTCAGCTGCAGGAGACCCCCGGGGTCCGCGTGGAGGGTCGCCTCCACTGCTGGAAACCCCCTAGCAGCCGAGGCCAGGGTCTCCAGCCATGCCGTGGCCACTCCCCTTCACTTGTGCCTTGGCACTCCAGCCATGCCACGCAAAATCCCCTACCCTAGCCGCAGCTCCTGCAGACCCCTGGAAGTTAAGGCGAGGGTCGCCGCTCCTTCTGGAGACCCCCAACCCCCTTCCAGGCGAGGGTCGCCTCCACTGCTGGAAACCCCCTAGCAGCGGAGGCCAGGGTCTCCAGCCATGCCGTGGCCCCTCCCCTTCACTTGTGCCTGGACACTCCAGCCGTGCCCCTCCCCTCCCCTCCCCTAGCCGCAGCTGCTGGAGACCCTCGGCAGCCAGGGGATGTTCACCGCAGCTGCTGGAGACCCCACCCCCCCCACGGCGAGGGTCGCCGCTCCTGCTAGAGACCCGCAACCCCCCCCCGTCGAGGGTCGCCTCCACTGCTGGGACCCCCTATCAGCCAAGGCCAGGGTCTCCAGCCATGCCGTGGCCCCTCCCCTTCACTTGTGCCTGGGCACTCCTGCCATGCCACGCCCAATCCCTCCCCTAGCCGCAGCTCCTGCAGACCCCTGGCCACCAAGGCGAGGGTCGCCGCTCCTGCTGGAGGCCCCCAAACCCTCCTGGCGAGGGTCGCCTCCACTGCTGGAAACCCCCTAGTAGCCGAGGCCAGGGTCTCCAGCCATGCCGTGGCCCCTCCCCTTCACTTGCGCCTGAGCTCTCCCGACGTGCCTCACCACCTCGCCTCCCCTAGCCGCAGCTGCTGGAGACCCCTGGCAGCCGAAGCGAGGTACGCTGCTGAGGCTGGTGACCCCCAGCACCTGAGGCTAGAGTCGCTGCTGCTGATGGAGATCCCCAGGCAGCCGTGGCGTAGGTCGCCTCAACTGCAGGAGACCACCGGGGTCCACCTCGAGGGTCGGCTCCACTGCTGAGAACCCCTATCAGCCAAGGCCAGGGTCTCCAGCCATGCCGTGGCCCCTCCCCTTCACTTGTGCCTGACACTCCAGCCGTGCCCCTCCCCTCCCTCCCCTAGTCGCAGCTGCTGGAGACCCTCGGCAGCCAAGGGGATGTTCACCGCGGCTGCTGGAGACTCCCAGCACCAAGGCGAGGGTCGCCGCTGCGGCTGGAGATCCCCAGCACCCGAGGCCAAGGTCGCCAATTCCCCTGGAGATCCCCTTGTGGCACAGCTAAGGGCTGTAGGCATGCTGCTCCGCCTCCACTACCCTTGTGCCTGGACTCTCCAGCAGCCGTGCCGCGCCCCCTCCCCACCCCTAGCAACAGCTGCTAGAGACCCCCGGCAGCCAAGGCGAGGGTCACCGCGGCTGCTGGAGAACCCCAGCACCCGAGGCCAAGGTCGCCAATTCCCTGGAGATCCCCTTGTGGCGCAGCTATGGGCTGTAACCATGCCGCTCCGCCTCACTACCCTTGTGCCTGGACTCTGCAGCCGTGCCGCGCCCCCTCCCCTCCCCTAGCCGCAGCTCCTGCAGACCCCTGGCAGCCAAGGCGAGGGTCGCCGCTCCTGCTGGAGACCACCACCCCCACCCTGCGAGGGTCGCCGCTCCTGCTGGAGACCCCCAATCCCCCCGGCGAGGGTCGCATCCACTGCTGGAAACCCCCTAGCAGCCGAGGCCAGGGGCTCCAGCCCTGCCGTGACCCCTCCACTTCACTTGTGCTTGGGCACTCCAGCTATACCGCGCTCCCTCCTCTCCCTAGCCGCAGCTCCTGCAGACCCCTGGCCACCAAGGCGAGGGTCGCCGCTCCTCCTGGAGACCCCCAAAACGCCCCGGCAAGGGTCGCCTCCACTGCTGGAAACCCCCTAGCAGCGGTCTCCTGGGTCTCCAGCCATGCCGTGGCCCCTCCCCTTCACTTGCGCCTGAGCTCTCCAGCCGTGCCTCGCCACCTCGCCTCCCCTAGCCACAGCTGCTGGAGACCACTGGCAGCCGAAGCGAGGTTCGCTGCTTCGGCTGGTGACCCCAGCACCTGAGGCGAGAGTCGCTGCTGCTGATGGAGATCCGCCCGCAGGCAGCCGTGGCGTAGGTCGCCTCAGCTGCAGTAGACCCCCGGGGTCCGCGTGGAGGGTCGCCTCCACTGCTGGAGACCCCCTATCAGCCAAGGCCAGGGTCTCCAGCCATGCCGTGGCCCCTCCCCTTCACTTGTGCCTGGGCACTCCAGCCGTGCCCCTCCCCTCCCCTCCCCTAGTCGCAGCTGCTGGAGACCCTCGGCAGCCCAAGACGATGTTCACCGCGGCTGCTGGAGACCCCACCCCCCCCGGCGAGGGTCGCCGCCTCAGCTAGAGATCCCCAACACCCCCCAGGCGAGGGTCGCCTCCACTGCTAGACCCTCTATCAGCCAAGGCCAGGGTCTCCAGCCATGCCGTGGCCCCTCCCCTACACTTGTGCCTGGGCACTCCAGCCATGCCAATCCCAATCCCCTACCCTAGCCGCAGCTCCTGCAGACCCTGGCAGCCAAAAGACGAGGGTCACCGCGGTTGCTGGAGACTCCAGCACCAAGGCGAGGGTCGCCGCCGCGGCTGGAGATCCCCAGCACCCCAGCCCAAGGTCGCCAATTGCCCTGGAGATCCAGTTGTGGCACAGCTAAGGGCTGTAGGCATGCTGCTCCGCCTCCACTAACCTTGTGCCTGCACTCTCAGTAGCCGTGCTGCGCCCCCCTCCCCTCCCTAGCCGCAGCTCCTGCAGACCCCGGGAAGCCAAGGTGAGGTTCACTGCTCCTGCTGAAGACTACACCCCCCCCCCGGCGAGGGTCGCCGCTCCTGCTGGAGACCTCAACCCCCCGCGGCGAGGGGTCGCCACTCCTGCTGGAGACCCCCAACCAGCCCCGGCGAGGGTCTCCAGCCACGGCTGGAAACCCCCTAGCAGCCGAGGCCAGGGGCTCCAGCCATGCCGTGACCCCTCCCCTTCACTTGTGCCTGGGCACTCCAGCCATACCGCGCCCCCTCCTCTCCCCTAGCCGCAGCTCCTGCAGACCCCCTGGCAGCCAAGGCGAGGGTCGCCGCTCCTCCTGGAGACCCCCAAAACCGCCCCGGCGAGGGTCGCCTCCACTGCTGGAAACCCCTAGCAGCGGAGGCCATGGTCTCCAGCCATGCCGTGGCCCCTCCCCTTCACTTGCGCCTGAGCTCTCCAGCTGTTCACCGCCACCTTCGCCTCCTCTAGCCTCAGGTGCTTGAGACCCCTGGCAGCCGAAGCGAGGTTCGATGCTTCGGCTGGTGACCCCCAGCACCTGAGGCGAGAGTCACTACTGCTGATGGAAATCCGCAGGCAGCCGTGGCCTGGGTCGCCTCAGCTGCAGGAGACCCCCGGGGTCCACGTCTAGGGTCGCCTCCACTGCTGGAGACCCCCTAGCAGCCAAGGCCAGCGTCTCCAGCCATGCGGTGGCCCCTCCCCTTCACTTGTGACTGGGCACTCCAGCCGTGCCCCTCCCCTTCCCTCCCCTAGTCGCAGCTGCTGGAGACCCCTGGCAGCCGAAGCGAGGTTCGCTGCTTCGGCTGGTGACCCCCAGCACCTGAGGCGAGAGTCACTGCTGCTGATGGAAATTCGCAGGCAGCCGTGGCCTGGGTCGCCTCAGCTGCAGGAGATCCCCGGAGTCCACGTCGAGGGTCGCCTCCACTGCTGGAGACCCCCTATCTGCCAAGGCCAGGGTGTCCAGCCATGTGGTGGCCCCTCCCCTTCACTTGTGCCTGGGCACTCCAGCCGTGCCCCTCCCCTTCTCTCCCCTAGTCGCAGCTGCTAGAGACCCCCCGGCAGCCAAGAGGATGTTCACCGCGGCTGCTGGAGACACCCACTCCCCCCCAGCGAGGGTCGCCTCCACTGCTGAGACCCCCTATCAGCCAAGGCTAGGGTCTCCAGCCATGCCGTGGCCCCTCCCCTTCACTTGTGCCTGGGCACTGCTGCCATGCCACGCCCAATCCCCTCCCCTAGCCGCAGCTCCTGCAGACCCCCCTGGCAGCCAATGCGAGGGTCACCGCGGCTGCTGGAGCCTCCCAGCACCAAGGCGAGGGTCGCCGCCGCGGCTGGAGATCCCCAGCACCCGAGGCCAAGGTCGCCAATTCCCCTGGAGATCCCATTGTTGCACAGCTAAGGGCTGTAGGCATGCTGCTCCGCCTCCACTACCCTTGTGCCTGGACTCTCCAGCCGTGCCGTGCCCCCTCCCCTCCCCTAGCCGCAGCTCCTGCAGACCCCTGGCAGCCAAGGCGAGGGTCGCCGCTCCTGCTGGAGACCACCACCCCCACCCTGCGAGGGTCGCCGCTCCTGCTGGAGACCCCCAATCCCCCCGGCGAGGGTCGCATCCACTGCTGGAAACCCCCTAGCAGCCGAGGCCAGGGGCTCCAGCCCTGCCGTGACCCCTCCACTTCACTTGTGCTTGGGCACTCCAGCTATACCGCGCTCCCTCCTCTCCCCTAGCCGCAGCTCCTGCAGACCCCTGGCCACCAAGGCGAGGGTCGCCGCTCCTCCTGGAGACCCCCAAAACGCCCCGGCAAGGGTCGCCTCCACTGCTGGAAACCCCCTAGCAGCGGTCTCCTGGGTCTCCAGCCATGCCGTGGCCCCTCCCCTTCACTTGCGCCTGAGCTCTCCAGCCGTGCCTCGCCACCTCGCCTCCCCTAGCCACAGCTGCTGGAGACCACTGGCAGCCGAAGCGAGGTTCGCTGCTTCGGCTGGTGACCCCCAGCACCTGAGGCGAGAGTCGCTGCTGCTGATGGAGATCCGCAGGCAGCCGTGGCGTAGGTCGCCTCAGCTGCAGTAGACCCCCGGGGTCCGCGTGGAGGGTCGCCTCCACTGCTGGAGACCCCCTATCAGCCAAGGCCAGGGTCTCCAGCCATGCCGTGGCCCCTCCCCTTCACTTGTGCCTGGGCACTCCAGCCGTGCCCCTCCCCTCCCCTCCCCTAGTCGCAGCTGCTGGAGACCCTCGGCAGCCAAGACGATGTTCACCGCGGCTGCTGGAGACCCCCACCCCCCCGGCGAGGGTCGCCGCTCCTGCTGGAGACCCCCAAGCCCCCCGGCGAGGGTCGCCTCCACTGCTGGAAACCCCCTAGCAGCCGAGGCCAGGGGCTCCAGCCCTGCCGTGACCCCTCCCCTTCACTTGTGCCTGGGCACTCCAACCAAGCCACACCCCCTCCCCTCCCCTAGCCGCAGCTCCTGCAGACCCCGGGAAGCCAAGGCGAGGGTCGCCGCCGCTGCTGGAGACCCCCAACCACCTACTGGCGAGGGTCGCCTCCACTGCTGGAAACCCCCTAGCAGCCGATGCCAGGGGCTCCAGCCATGCCGTGGCCGTCACCTTTCCTTGCGCCTGGGCTCTCCAGCCCCCTAGGCTCCCTATGCTCCCCTAGTCGAACCTGCTGGAGACCCCTGGCATCCTAAGAGAGTGTTGCCACCCCTGCTGGAGACCCTCGGCAGCCAGGGGAGGGTCACCGTCACTGCTGCTGAGACAACTGGCACCCGAGGGCAGGGTCTCCAGCCCTGCCGTGGCACCTCCCCTTCACTTGTGCCTGGGCACTCCAGCCGTGCCCCTCCCCTTCCCTCCCCTAGTCGCAGCTGCTGGAGACCCCCGGCAGCCAAGACGATGTTCACCGCGGCTGCTGGAGACCCCCCCCGGCGAGGGTCGCCTCCACTGCTGAGACCCCCTATCAGCCAAGACCAGGGTCTCCAGCCATGCCGTGGACCCTCCTCTTCACTTGTGCCTGGGCACTCCAGCCAAGCCACGCCCAATCCCCTCCCCTAGCCGCAGCTCCTGCAGACCCCTGGCAGCCAAGGCGAGGGTCGCCGCTCCTGCTGGAGACCCCCAAACCCCTCCCGGCGAGAGTCGCCTCCACTGCTGGAAACACCCTAGCAGCCGAGGCCAGGGTCTCCAGCCATGCCGTGGCCCCTCCCCTTCACTTGTGCCTGAGCTCTCCAGCCGTTCACCGCCACCTCGACTCCGCTAGCCACAGCTGTTGGAGACCCCTGGCAGCCGAAGCGAGGTTCGCTGCTCCTGCTGGAGACCCCCAGCACCTGAGGCGAGAGTCGCTGCTGCTGATGGAAATCAGTAGGCAGCCGTGGCCTGGGTCACCTCAGCTGCAGGAGACCCCCGGGGTCCACGTCGAGGGTCGCCTCCACTGCTGGAGACCCCCTATCAGCCAAGGCCAGGGTCTCCAGCCATGCCGTGGCCCCTCCCCTTCACTTGTGCCTGGACACTCCAGCCGTGCCCCTCCCCTCCCCTCCCCTAGTCGCAGCTGCTGGAGACCCCCGGCAGCCAAGACGAGGGTCACCGCGGCTGCTGGAGACCCCCACCCCCCCCCCGGCGAGGGTCGACGCCGCTGCTGGAGATCCCCAACACCCCCTGGCGAGGGTCGCCACCACTGCTAGACCCTCTATCAGCCAAGGCCAGGGTCTCCAGCCATGCCGTGGCTCCTCCACTTCACTTGTGCCTGGGCACTCCAGCCATGCCACGCCCAATCCCCTCCCCTAGCCGCAGCTCCTGCAGACCCCCGGCAGCCAAGACGAGGGTCACCGCGGCTGCTGGAGACTCCCAGCACCAAGGCGAGGGTCGCCGCCGCGGCTGGAGATCCCCAGCACCCGAGGCCAAGGTCGCCAATTGCCCTGGAGATCCCGTTGTGGCACAGCTAAGGGCTGTAGGCATGCTGCTCCGCCTCCACTACCCTTGTGCCTGGACACTCCAGCCGTGCCGCGCCCCCTCCCCTCCCCTAGCCGCAGCTCCTGCAGACCCCTGGCAGCCAAGGCGAGGTTCGCTGCTCCTGCTGGAGACCAGCACCCCCCCCGGCGAGGGTCGCCGCTCCTGCTGGAGACCCCCAACCCGCCCCGGCGAGGGTCGCCTCCACTGCTGGAAAACCCCCTAGCAGCGGAGGCCAGGGGCTCCAGCCCTGCCGTGACCCCTCCCCTTCAATTGTGCCTGGGCACTAAAGCCATACCGCGCCCCCTCCTCTCCCCTAGCCGCAGCTCCTGCAGACCCCTGGCAGCCAAGGCGAGGGTCGCAGCTCCTGCTGGAGAGCACCGGAACCCGCCCCGGCGAGGGTCGCCTCCACTGCTGGAAACTCCCTAGCAGCGGAGGCCAGGTTCTCCAGAACTGCCGTGGCCCCTCCCCTTCACGTGCGCCTGAGCTCTCCAGCCGTGCATCTCCACTCCCCTCCCCTAGTCGCAGCTGCTGGAGACCCTTGGCAGCAAAGGCGATGTTCACAGCGGCTGCTGGAGACTCCCAGCGCCAAGGCAAGGGTCGCCGCCGCGGTTGGAGACCCCCAGCACCCGAGGCCAAGATCGCCAATTCCCCTGGAGATCCCCTTGTGGCGCAGCTATGGGCTGTAGTCATGTTGCTCCGCCTCCACTACCCTTGTGCCTGGACTCTCCAGCTGTGCCGCGCCCCCTCCCTCCTGTCTCTGCCGCTGCTGGAGACCCCTGCAAGCCGAGGCGAGGGTCGCCGATGCTAATGGAGAACCCCCCCACCCCCGGTGCAGCGGAGCAAGTCTCTGCTGCTGCTGGAGTTCCCCTTGCAGTGCTGGGAGGGTCTCAAGCCATGCCGCCCTCCCTCCCCTTCCCTTGCTCCAGGCCTTACAAGCCGTGCTGCGCCCCATCTCTTCAGCTCGCCGCCACTGCTGGAGACCACTGGCAGCAGCAGCAGCGAGGCTCGCTGCTGCTGGAGACCACCGGAAGCCATGGCGAGTGTCTTCCCCTGTGCCAGGGCCCCTCCCCTTCCCTTGCACCTGGGCTTTCCAGCTGCACCGCGCCTCTTCAACTCGCCTCGCCTCGCGGCTGGAGAACCCCGGCAGGCGAAGTGAGGGTAGCCACTGCTCCTGGAGATGCCCTCGCGGCAAGGTGAGGGTCGCCAGCCGCGCCGCGCCCCCTCCCCTCCGGGACCCGCGGCTGCTGGAGGCCCCTGGGAGCCCTGGCGAGAGTCTCTGTGCTGCTGGATACCCACGGAAGCAGAGGCGAGGGTTGCCGCTGCTGCTGGATACCCACGGGAGCAGAGGCGAGGGTCGCCGCTGCTGCTCCTGGAGACCCCCAGGCAGCCATGGCATGGGTTACCTCAGCTGCTGTAGACCCCCGGGGTCCGCGTGGAGGGTTGCCTCCACTGATGGAGACCCCCTAGCAGCGGAGGCCAGGGTCTCCAGCCCTGCCGCGGCCCCTCCCCTTCACTTGTGCCTGGGCACTCCAGCCATACCGAGCCCCCTCCCCTCCCCTAGAGGCAGCTCCTGCAGACCCCTGGCAGCCAAGGCGAGGGTCGCCGCTCCTGCTGGAGACCCCCAACCCCCCCCCCGGCGAGGGTCGCCTCCACTGCTGGAAACCCCCTAGCAGCCGAGGCCAGGGTCTCCAGCCATGCCGTGGCCCCTCCCCTTCACTTGTGCCTAGGCAATCCAGCCGTGCCCCTCCCCTCCCCTCTCCTAGTCCCAGCTGCTGGAGACCCTCAGCAGCCAAGGGGATGATCACCGCGGCTGCAGGAGACCCCCACCCACCCACGGCGAGGGTCGCCGCTTCTGCAGGAGACCCGCAACCACCCCCCCCGGCGAGGGTCGCCTCCACTGCTCAGACCCCCTATCAGCCAAGGCCAGGGTCTCCAGCCATGCCGTGGCCCAATCCCCTTCACTTTTGCCTGGGCACTCCTGCCATGCCACGCCCAATCCCCTCCCCTAGCCGCAGCTCCTGCAGACCCCCGACAGCCAAGGCGAGTGTCGCCGCTCCTGCTGGAGACCGCCACCCCCCGCGGCGAGGGTCGCCGCTCCTGCTGGAGACCCCCTAGCAGCCGAGGCCAGGGGCTCCAGCCATGCCGTGACCCCTCCCCTTCACTTGTGCCTGGGCACTCCAGCCATACCGCGCCCCTTCCTCTCCCCTAGCCGCAGCTCCTGCAGACCCCCAGCACCTGAGGCGAGAGTTGCTGCTGCTGATGGAAATCCGCAGGCAGCCGTGGCCTGGGTCGCCTCAGCTGCAGGAGACCCCCGGGGTCCACGTCGAGGGTCGCCTCCACTGCTGGAGACCCCCTATCAGCCAAGAACAGGGTCTCCAGCCATGCCGTGGCCCCTCCCCTGCACTTGTGCCTGGGCACTCCAGCCGTGCCCCTCCCCTCCCCTCCCCTAGTCGCAGCTGCTGGAGACCTTAGGCAGCCAAGGCGATGTTCACCTCGGCTGCTGGAGACTCCAAGCGCCAAGGCGAGGGTCGCCGCCGCGGCTGGAGACCCCCAGCATCCGAGGCCAAGATCGCCAATTCCCCTGGAGATCCCCTTGTGGCGCAGCTATGGGCTGTAGGCATGCTGCTCTGCCTCCACTACCCTTGTGCCTGCACTCTCCAGTAGCCGTGCCGCGCCCCCTCCCCTCCCCTAGCCGCAGCTCCTGCAGACCCCTGGCAGCCAAGGCGAGGGTCGCCGCCACTGTTGGAGATCCCTACCAGCCGAGGCGAGGGGCGCAGACGGTGATGGAGAAACCCTCACCCCCGGTGCAGCGGAGCAGGTCTCTGCTGCTGCTGGAGTTCCCTTTGCAGTGCTGGGAGGGTCTCAAGCCATGCCGCCCTCCCTCCCCTTCCCTTGCTCCAGGCCTTACAAGCCGTGCTGCGCCCCATCTCTTCAGCTCGCCGCCGCTGCTGGAGACCACTGGAAGCCGTGGCGAGTGTCTTCCGCTGTGCCAGGGCCCCTTCCCTTCCCTTGCACCTGGGCTTTCCAGCTGCACCGCACCTCTTCAACTCGCCTCGCCTCGCGGCTGGAGACCCCCAGCAGGCGAAGTGAGGGTAGCCGCTGCTGCTGGAGATCCCCTCGCGGCAGGGTGAGGGTCGCCAGCCGCGCCGCGCGCCCCCTCCCCTCCGGGAACCGCGGCTGCTGGAGGCCACTGGAAGCCCTGGCGAGAGTCTCTGTGCTGCTGTATACCCACGGAAGCCGAGGCGAGGGTTGCGGCTGCTGCTGGATACCCACGGGAGCAGAGGCGAGGGTCGCCGCTGCTGCTCCTGGAGACCCCCAGGCAGCCATGGCATGGGTTGCCTCAGCTGCAGGAGACCCCCGGGGTCCGCGTGGAGGGTCGCCTCCACTGCTGGAGACACCCTATCAGCCAAGGTCAGGGTCTCCAGCCATGCCGTGGCCCCTCCCCTTCACTTGTGCCTGGGCACTCCAGCCGTGCCCCTCCCCTCCCCTCCCCTAGTCGCAGCTGCTGGAGACCCCCCGCAGCCAAGACGATGTTCACCGCGGCTGCTGGAGACCCCCGCCCCCCCCCGGCGAGGGTCGTCGCTCCTGCTGGAGACCCCCAACCCCCCCCGGCGAGGGTCGCCTCCACTGCTGAGACCCCCTATCAGCCAAGACCAGGGTCTCCAGCCCTGCCGTGGCCCCTCCCCTTCACTTGTGCCTGGGCACTCCAGCCAAGCCACGCCCAATCCCCTCCCCTAGCCGCAGCTCCTGCAGACCCCTGGCAGCCAAGGCGAGGGTCGCCGCTCCTGCTGGAGACCCCCACCCCCCTCCCCCGGCGAGGCTCGCCTCCACTGCTGGAAACCCCCTAGCAGCGGAGGCCAGGGGCTCCAGCTATGCCGTGACCCCTCCCCTTCACTTGTGCCTGGGCACTCCAGCCATACCGCGCCCCCTCCTCTCCCCTAGCCGCAGCTCCTGCAGACCCCTGGCAGCCAAGGCGAGGGTCGCCGCTCCTGTTGGAGACCCCCAACCCCCTCCTGGCGAGGGTCGCCTCCACTGCTGGAAACCCCCTAGCAGCCGAGGCCAGGGTCTCCAGCCATGCCGTGGCCCCTCCCCTTCACTTGCGCCTGAGGTCTCCAGCCGTGCCCCTCCCCTCCCCTCCCCTAGTCGCAGCTGCTGGAGACCCCCCGCAGCCAAGACGATGTTCACCGCGGCTGCTGGAGACCCCCAACCCCCCGGCGAGGGTCGCCTCCACTGCTGCTGGAGATCCCCCACACCCCCCGGCGAGGGTCGCCTCCACTGCTAGACCCTCTATCAGCGAAGGCCAGGGTCTCCAGCCACGCCGTGGCCCCTCCACTTCACTTGTGCCTGGGCACTGCTGCCATGCCACGCCCAATCCCCTCCCCTAGCCGCAGCTCCTGCAGACCCCCGGCAGCCAAGGCGAGGGTCACCGCGGCTGCTGGAGACTCCCAGCACCAAGGCGAGGGTCGCCGCCGCGGCTGGAGATCCCCAGCACCCCAGGCCAAGGTCGCCAATTCCCCTGGAGATCCCATTGTTGCACAGCTAAGGGCTGTAGGCATGCTGCTCCGCCTCCACTACCCTTGTGCCTGCACTCTCCAGTAGCCGTGCCGCGCCCCCTCCCCTCCCCTAGCCGCAGCTCCTGCAGACCCCTGGCAGCCAAGGCGAGGGTCGCCGCCACTGTTGGAGATCCCTACCAGCCGAGGCGAGGGGCGCAGACGGTGATGGAGACCCTCCCCCGTGCAGTGGAGCAGGTCTCTGCTGCTGCTGGAGTTCCCTTTGCAGTGCTGGGAGGGTCTCAAGCCATGCCGCCCTCCCTCCCCTTCCCTTGCTCCAGGCCTTACAAGCCGTGCTGCACCCCATCTCTTCAGCTCGCCGCCGCTGCTGGAGACCACTGGCAGCAGCAGCAGCGAGGCTCGCTGCTGCTGGAGACCACCGGAAGCCATGGCGAGTGTCTTCCCCTGTGCCAGGGCCCCTCCCCTTCCCTTGCACCTGGGCTTTCCAGCTGCACCGCGCCTCTTCAACTCGCCTCGCCTCGCGGCTGGAGAACCCCGGCAGGCGAAGTGAGGGTAGCCACTGCTCCTGGAGATGCCCTCGCGGCAAGGTGAGGGTCGCCAGCCGCGCCGCGCCCCCTCCCCTCCGGGAACCGCGGCTGCTGGAGGCCCCTGGGAGCCCTGGCGAGAGTCTCTGTGCTGCTGGATACCCACGGAAGCAGAGGCGAGGGTTGCCGCTGCTGCTGGATACCCACGGGAGCAGAGGCGAGGGTCGCCGCTGCTGCTCCTGGAGACCCCCAGGCAGCCATGGCATGGGTTACCTCAGCTGCTGTAGACCCCCGGGGTCCGCGTGGAGGGTTGCCTCCACTGATGGAGACCCCCTAGCAGCGGAGGCCAGGGTCTCCAGCCCTGCCGCGGCCCCTCCCCTTCACTTGTGCCTGGGCACTCCAGCCATACCGAGCCCCCTCCCCTCCCCTAGAGGCAGCTCCTGCAGACCCCTGGCAGCCAAGGCGAGGGTCGCCGCTCCTGCTGGAGACCCCCAACCCCCCCCCCGGCGAGGGTCGCCTCCACTGCTGGAAACCCCCTAGCAGCCGAGGCCAGGGTCTCCAGCCATGCCGTGGCCCCTCCCCTTCACTTGTGCCTAGGCAATCCAGCCGTGCCCCTCCCCTCCCCTCTCCTAGTCCCAGCTGCTGGAGACCCTCAGCAGCCAAGGGGATGATCACCGCGGCTGCAGGAGACCCCCACCCACCCACGGCGAGGGTCGCCGCTTCTGCAGGAGACCCGCAACCACCCCCCCCGGCGAGGGTCGCCTCCACTGCTCAGACCCCCTATCAGCCAAGGCCAGGGTCTCCAGCCATGCCGTGGCCCAATCCCCTTCACTTTTGCCTGGGCACTCCTGCCATGCCACGCCCAATCCCCTCCCCTAGCCGCAGCTCCTGCAGACCCCCGACAGCCAAGGCGAGTGTCGCCGCTCCTGCTGGAGACCGCCACCCCCCGCGGCGAGGGTCGCCGCTCCTGCTGGAGACCCCCTAGCAGCCGAGGCCAGGGGCTCCAGCCATGCCGTGACCCCTCCCCTTCACTTGTGCCTGGGCACTCCAGCCATACCGCGCCCCTTCCTCTCCCCTAGCCGCAGCTCCTGCAGACCCCCAGCACCTGAGGCGAGAGTTGCTGCTGCTGATGGAAATCCGCAGGCAGCCGTGGCCTGGGTCGCCTCAGCTGCAGGAGACCCCCGGGGTCCACGTCGAGGGTCGCCTCCACTGCTGGAGACCCCCTATCAGCCAAGAACAGGGTCTCCAGCCATGCCGTGGCCCCTCCCCTGCACTTGTGCCTGGGCACTCCAGCCGTGCCCCTCCCCTCCCCTCCCCTAGTCGCAGCTGCTGGAGACCTTAGGCAGCCAAGGCGATGTTCACCTCGGCTGCTGGAGACTCCAAGCGCCAAGGCGAGGGTCGCCGCCGCGGCTGGAGACCCCCAGCATCCGAGGCCAAGATCGCCAATTCCCCTGGAGATCCCCTTGTGGCGCAGCTATGGGCTGTAGGCATGCTGCTCTGCCTCCACTACCCTTGTGCCTGCACTCTCCAGTAGCCGTGCCGCGCCCCCTCCCCTCCCCTAGCCGCAGCTCCTGCAGACCCCTGGCAGCCAAGGCGAGGGTCGCCGCCACTGTTGGAGATCCCTACCAGCCGAGGCGAGGGGCGCAGACGGTGATGGAGAAACCCTCACCCCCGGTGCAGCGGAGCAGGTCTCTGCTGCTGCTGGAGTTCCCTTTGCAGTGCTGGGAGGGTCTCAAGCCATGCCGCCCTCCCTCCCCTTCCCTTGCTCCAGGCCTTACAAGCCGTGCTGCGCCCCATCTCTTCAGCTCGCCGCCGCTGCTGGAGACCACTGGAAGCCGTGGCGAGTGTCTTCCGCTGTGCCAGGGCCCCTTCCCTTCCCTTGCACCTGGGCTTTCCAGCTGCACCGCACCTCTTCAACTCGCCTCGCCTCGCGGCTGGAGACCCCCAGCAGGCGAAGTGAGGGTAGCCGCTGCTGCTGGAGATCCCCTCGCGGCAGGGTGAGGGTCGCCAGCCGCGCCGCGCGCCCCCTCCCCTCCGGGAACCGCGGCTGCTGGAGGCCACTGGAAGCCCTGGCGAGAGTCTCTGTGCTGCTGTATACCCACGGAAGCCGAGGCGAGGGTTGCGGCTGCTGCTGGATACCCACGGGAGCAGAGGCGAGGGTCGCCGCTGCTGCTCCTGGAGACCCCCAGGCAGCCATGGCATGGGTTGCCTCAGCTGCAGGAGACCCCCGGGGTCCGCGTGGAGGGTCGCCTCCACTGCTGGAGACACCCTATCAGCCAAGGTCAGGGTCTCCAGCCATGCCGTGGCCCCTCCCCTTCACTTGTGCCTGGGCACTCCAGCCGTGCCCCTCCCCTCCCCTCCCCTAGTCGCAGCTGCTGGAGACCCCCCGCAGCCAAGACGATGTTCACCGCGGCTGCTGGAGACCCCCGCCCCCCCCCGGCGAGGGTCGTCGCTCCTGCTGGAGACCCCCAACCCCCCCCGGCGAGGGTCGCCTCCACTGCTGAGACCCCCTATCAGCCAAGACCAGGGTCTCCAGCCCTGCCGTGGCCCCTCCCCTTCACTTGTGCCTGGGCACTCCAGCCAAGCCACGCCCAATCCCCTCCCCTAGCCGCAGCTCCTGCAGACCCCTGGCAGCCAAGGCGAGGGTCGCCGCTCCTGCTGGAGACCCCCACCCCCCTCCCCCGGCGAGGCTCGCCTCCACTGCTGGAAACCCCCTAGCAGCGGAGGCCAGGGGCTCCAGCTATGCCGTGACCCCTCCCCTTCACTTGTGCCTGGGCACTCCAGCCATACCGCGCCCCCTCCTCTCCCCTAGCCGCAGCTCCTGCAGACCCCTGGCAGCCAAGGCGAGGGTCGCCGCTCCTGTTGGAGACCCCCAACCCCCTCCTGGCGAGGGTCGCCTCCACTGCTGGAAACCCCCTAGCAGCCGAGGCCAGGGTCTCCAGCCATGCCGTGGCCCCTCCCCTTCACTTGCGCCTGAGGTCTCCAGCCGTGCCCCTCCCCTCCCCTCCCCTAGTCGCAGCTGCTGGAGACCCCCCGCAGCCAAGACGATGTTCACCGCGGCTGCTGGAGACCCCCAACCCCCCGGCGAGGGTCGCCTCCACTGCTGCTGGAGATCCCCCACACCCCCCGGCGAGGGTCGCCTCCACTGCTAGACCCTCTATCAGCGAAGGCCAGGGTCTCCAGCCACGCCGTGGCCCCTCCACTTCACTTGTGCCTGGGCACTGCTGCCATGCCACGCCCAATCCCCTCCCCTAGCCGCAGCTCCTGCAGACCCCCGGCAGCCAAGGCGAGGGTCACCGCGGCTGCTGGAGACTCCCAGCACCAAGGCGAGGGTCGCCGCCGCGGCTGGAGATCCCCAGCACCCCAGGCCAAGGTCGCCAATTCCCCTGGAGATCCCATTGTTGCACAGCTAAGGGCTGTAGGCATGCTGCTCCGCCTCCACTACCCTTGTGCCTGCACTCTCCAGTAGCCGTGCCGCGCCCCCTCCCCTCCCCTAGCCGCAGCTCCTGCAGACCCCTGGCAGCCAAGGCGAGGGTCGCCGCCACTGTTGGAGATCCCTACCAGCCGAGGCGAGGGGCGCAGACGGTGATGGAGACCCTCCCCCGTGCAGTGGAGCAGGTCTCTGCTGCTGCTGGAGTTCCCTTTGCAGTGCTGGGAGGGTCTCAAGCCATGCCGCCCTCCCTCCCCTTCCCTTGCTCCAGGCCTTACAAGCCGTGCTGCACCCCATCTCTTCAGCTCGCCGCCGCTGCTGGAGACCACTGGCAGCAGCAGCAGCGAGGCTCGCTGCTGCTGGAGACCACCGGAAGCCGTGGCGAGTGTCTTCCGCTGTGCCAGGGCCCCTTCCCTTCCCTTGCACCTGGGCTTTCCAGCTGCACCGCACCTCTTCAACTCGCCTCGCCTCGCGGCTGGAGACCCCCAGCAGGCGAAGTGAGGGTAGCCGCTGCTGCTGGAGATCCCCTCGCGGCAGGGTGAGGGTCGCCAGCCACGCCGCGCCCCCTCCCCTCCGGGAACCGCTGCTGCTGGAGGCCCCTGGGAGCCCTGGCGAGAGTCTCTGTGCTGCTGGATACCCACGGAAGCCGAGGCGAGGGTTGCGGCTGCTGCTGGATACACACGGGAGCAGAGGCGAGGGTTGCCGCTGCTGCTCCTGGAGACCCCCAGGCAGCCATGGCATGGGTTGCCTCAGCTGCAGGAGACCCCCGGGGTCCGCGTGGAGGGTCGCCTCCACTGCTGGAGACCCCCTAGCAGCCAAGGCCAGGGTCTCCAGCCATGCCGTGGCCCCTCCCCTTCACTTGTGCCTGGGCACTCCAGCCGTGCCCCTCCCCTCCCCTCCCCTAGTCGCAGCTGCTGGAGACCCCCGGCAGCCAAGACGATGTTCACCGCGGCTGCTGGAGACCCCCACCCCCCCCGGCGAGGGTCGTCGCTCCTGCTGGAGACCCCCAACCCCCCCCCGGCGAGGGTCGCCTCCACTGCTGAGACCCCCTATCAGCCAAGACCAGGGTCTCCAGCCATGCCGTGGACCCTCCTCTTCACTTGTGCCTGGGCACTCCAGCCAAGCCACGCCCAATCCCATCCCCTAGCCGCAGCTCCTGCAGACCCCTGGCAGCCAAGGCGAGGGTCGCCGCTCCTGCTGGAGACCCCCACCCCCCTCCCCCGGCGAGGCTCGACTCCACTGCTGGAAACCCCCTAACAGCAGAGGCCAGGGGCTCCAGCCATGCCGTGACCCCTCCCCTTCACTTGTGCCTGGGCACTCCAGCCATACCGCGCCCCCTCCTCTCCCCTAGCCGCAGCTCCTGCAGACCCCTGGCAGCCAAAGCGAGGGTCGCCGCTCCTGTTGGAGACCCCCAACCCCCTCCTGGCGAGGGTCGCCTCCACTGCTGGAAACCCCCTAGCAGCCGAGGCCAGGGTCTCCAGCCATGCCGTGGCCCCTCCCCTTCACTTGTGCCTGGGCACTCCAGCCGTGCCCCTCCCCTCCCCTCCCCTAGTCGCAGCTGCTGGAGACCCCCCCCCCCGCAGCCAAGACGATGTTCACCGCGGCTGCTGGAGACCCCCAACCCCCCGGCGAGGGTCGCCTCCACTGCTGCTGGAGATCCCCAACACCCCCCGGCGAGGGTCGCCTCCACTGCTAGACCCTCTATCAGCCAAGGCCAGGGTCTCCAGCCATGCCGTGGACCCTCCACTTCACTTGTGCCTGAGCTCTCCAGCGGTTCCCCGCCACCTCGCCTCCCCTAGCCACAGCTGCTGGAGACCCCTGGCAGCCGAAGCGAGGTTCGCTGCTTCGGCTGGTGACCCCCAGCACCTGAGGCGAGAGTCGCTGCTGCTGATGGAGATCCGCAGGCAGCCGTGGCCTGGGTCGCCTCAGCTGCAGTAGACCCCGGGGTTCGCGTGGAGGGTCGCCTCCACTGCTGGAGACCCCCTATCAGCCAAGGCCAGGGTCTCCAGCCATGCCGTGGCCCCTCCCCTTCACTTGTGCCTGGGCACTCCAGCCGTGCCCCTCCCCTCCCCTCCCTTAGTCGCAGCTGCTGGAGACCCCCCGCAGCCAAGACGATGTTCACCGCGGCTGCTGGAGACTCCCCCCCCCCCCGGCGAGGGTCGACGCCGCTGCTGGAGATCCCCAACACCCCCCGGCGAGGGTCGCCTCCACTGCTAGACCCTCTATCAGCCAAGGCCAGGGTCTCCAGCCATGCCGTGGCCCCTCCACTTCACTTGTGCCTGGGCACTGCTGCCATGCCACGCCCAATCCCCTCCCCTAGCCGCAGCTCCTGCAGACCCCGGGCAGCCAAGGCGAGGGTCACCGCGGCTGCTGGAACCTCCCAGCACCAAGGCGAGGGTCGCCGCTGCGGCTGGAGATCCCCAGCACCCGAGGCCAAGGTCACCAATTCCCCTGGAGATCCCGTTGTTGCACAGCTAAGGGCTGTAGGCATGCTGCTCCGCCTCCACTACCCTTGTGCCTGCACTCTCCAGTAGCCGTGCCGCGCCCCCTCCCCTCCCCTAGCCGCAGCTCCTGCAGACCCCTGGCAGCCAAGGCGAGGGTCGCCGCCACTGTTGGAGATCCCTACCAGCCGAGGCGAGGGGCGCAGACGGTGATGGAGACCCTCCCCCGTGCAGTGGAGCAGGTCTCTGCTGCTGCTGGAGTTCCCTTTGCAGTGCTGGGAGGGTCTCAAGCCATGCCGCCCTCCCTCCCCTTCCCTTGCTCCAGGCCTTACAAGCCGTGCTGCGCCCCATCTCTTCAGCTCGCCGCCGCTGCTGGAGACCACTGGCAGCAGCAGCAGCGAGGCTCGCTGCTGCTGGAGACCACCAGAAGCCGTGGCGAGTGTCTTCCGCTGTGCCAGGGCCCCTTCCCTTCCCTTGCACCTGGGCTTTCCAGCTGCACCGCACCTCTTCAACTCGCCTCGCCTCGCGGCTGGAGACCCCCAGCAGGCGAAGTGAGGGTAGCCGCTGCTGCTGGAGCTCCCCTCGCGGCAGGGTGAGGGTCGCCAGCCGCGCCGCGCCCCCTCCCCTCCGGGAACCGCGGCTGCTGGAGGCCCCTGGGAGCCCTGGCGAGAGTCTCTGTGCTGCTGGATACCCACGGAAGCCGAGGCCAGGGTTGCGGCTGCTGCTGGAAACACACGGGAGCAGAGGCGAGGGTCGCCGCTGCTGCTCCTGGAGACCCCCAGGCAGCCATGGCATGGGTTGCCTCAGCTGCAGGAGACCCCCGGGGTCCGCGTGGATGGTTGCCTCCACTGCTGGAGACCCCCTAGCAGCCAAGGCCAGGGTCTCCAGCCATGCCGTGGACCCTCCTCTTCACTTGTGCCTGGGCACTCCAGCCAAGCCACGCCTAATCCCATCCCCTAGCCGCAGCTCCTGCAGACCCCTGGCAGCCAAGGCGAGGGTCGCCGCTCCTGCTGGAGACCCCCACCCCCCTCCCCCGGCGAGGCTCGCCTCCACTGCTGGAAACCCCCTAGCAGCCGAGGCCAGGGTCTCCAGCCCTGCCGTGGCCCCTCCTCTTCACTTGTGCCTGAGCTCTCCAGCCGTGCAGCGCCACCTCTCCTCCCCTAGCCACAGCTGCTGCAGACCCCTGGCAGCCGAAGCGAGGTTCGCTGCTTCGGCTGGTGACCCCCAGCACCTGAGGCGAGAGTCGCTGCTGCTGATGGAGATCCGCAGGCAGCCATGGCATGGGTCGCCTCAGCTGCAGTAGACCCCGGGGTTCGCGTGGAGGGTCGCCTCCACTGCTGGAGACCCCCTATCAGCCAAGGCCAGGGTCTCCAGCCATGCCGTGGCCCCTCCCCTTCACTTGTGCCTGGGCACTCCAGCCGTGCCCCTCCCCTCCCCTCCCCTAGTCGCAGCTGCTGGAGACCCCCCCGCAGCCAAGACGATGTTCACCGCGGCTGCTGGAGACCCCCAACCCCCCGGCGAGGGTCGCCTCCACTGCTGCTGGAGATCCCCAACACCCCCCGGCGAGGGTCGCCTCCACTGCTAGACCCTCTATCAGTCAAGGCCAGGGTCTCCAGCCATGCCGTGGCCCCTCCACTTCACTGGTGCCTGGGCACTGCTGCCATGCCACGCCCAATCCCCTCCCCTAGCCGCAGCTCCTGCAGACCCCCTGGCAGCCAATGCGAGGGTCACCGCGGCTGCTGGAGCCTCCCAGCACCAAGGCGAGGGTCGCCGCCGCGGCTGGAGATCCCCAGCACCCGAGGCCAAGGTCGCCAATTCCCCTGGAGATCCCATTGTTGCACAGCTAAGGGCTGTAGGCATGCTGCTCCGCCTCCACTACCCTTGTGCCTGCACTCTCCAGTAGCCGTGCCGCGCCCCCTCCCCTCCCCTAGCCGCAGCTCCTGCAGACCCCTGGCAGCCAAGGCGAGGGTCGCCGCCACTGTTGGAGATCCCTACCAGCCGAGGCGAGGGGCGCAGACGGTGATGGAGACCCTCCCCCGTGCAGTGGAGCAGGTCTCTGCTGCTGCTGGAGTTCCCTTTGCAGTGCTGGGAGGGTCTCAAGCCATGCCGCCCTCCCTCCCCTTCCCTTGCTCCAGGCCTTACAAGCCGTGCTGCACCCCATCTCTTCAGCTCGCCGCCGCTGCTGGAGACCACTGGCAGCAGCAGCAGCGAGGCTCGCTGCTGCTGGAGACCACCGGAAGCCGTGGCGAGTGTCTTCCGCTGTGCCAGGGCCCCTTCCCTTCCCTTGCACCTGGGCTTTCCAGCTGCACCGCACCTCTTCAACTCGCCTCGCCTCGCGGCTGGAGACCCCCAGCAGGCGAAGTGAGGGTAGCCGCTGCTGCTGGAGATCCCCTCGCGGCAGGGTGAGGGTCGCCAGCCGCGCCGCGCGCCCTCCCCTCCGGGAACCGCGGCTGCTGGAGGCCACTGGGAGCCCTGGCGAGAGACTCTGTGCTGCTGTATACCCACGGAAGCCGAGGCGAGGGTTGTGGCTGCTGCTGGATACCCACGGGAGCAGAGGCGAGGGTCGCCGCTGCTGCTCCTGGAGACCCCCAGGCAGCCATGGCATGGGTTGCCTCAGCTGCTGTAGACCCCCGGAGTCCGCGTGGAGGGTTGCCTCCACTGCTGGAGACCCCCTAGCAGCCGAGTCCAGGGTCTCCATCCCTGCCGTGGCCCCTCCCCTTCACTTGTGCCTGGGCACTCCAGCCAAGCCGCGCCCCCTCCCCTCCCCTAGCCGCAGCTCCTGCAGACCCCTGGCAGCCAAGGCGAGGGTCGCCGCTCCTGCTGGAGGCCCCCAACCCCCTCCTGGCGAGGCTCGCCTCCACTGCTGGAAACCCCCTAGCAGCGGAGGCCAGGGTCTCCAGCCATGCCGTGGCCCATCCCCTTCACTTGCCCTGAGCTCTCCAGCCGTGCCCCTCCCCTCCCCTCCCCTAGTCGCAGCTGCTGGAGACCCCCGGCAGCCAAGAGGATGTTCACCGCGGCTGCTGGTGACACCCACCCACCCCCGGCGAGGGTCGCCTCCACTGCTGGAGACCCCCTATCAGCCAAGGCCAGGGAATCCAGCCATGCCGTGGCCCCTCCCCTTCGCTTGTGCCTGGACACTCCAGCCGTGCTCCTCCCCTCCCCTCCCCTAGTCGCCGCTGCTGAAGACCGCTGGCAGCCAAGAGGATGTTCACCGTGGCTGCTGGAGACACCCACCGCCCCCCCCCGGCGAGGGTCGCCTCCACTGCTGAGACCCCCTATCAGCCAAGGCCAGGGTCTCCAGCCATGCCGTGGCCCAATCCACTTCACTTGTGCCTGGGCACTCCTGCCATGCCACGCCCAATCCCCTCCCCTAGCTGCAGCTCCTGCAGATCCCCAGCAGCCAAGGCGAGGGTCACCGCGGCTGCTGGAGACTCCCAGCACCAAGGCGAGGGTCACCGCCGCGACTGGAGTTCCCCAGCACCCGAGGCCAAGGTCGCCAATTCCCCTGGAGATCCCGTTGTTGCACAGCTAAGGGCTGTAGGCAAGCTGCTCCGCCTCCACTACCCTTGTGCCAGGACTCTCCAGCAGCCGTGCCGCGCCCCCTCCCCTCCCCTAGCCGCAGCTCCTGCAGACCCCTGGCAGCCAACGCGAGGGTCGCCGCTGCTGCTGGAGGCCACCACCCCCCCGCGGCGAGGGTCGCCGCTCCTGCTGGAGACCCCCAACCACCTCCTGGCGAGGGTCGCCTTCACTGCTGGAAACCCCCTAGCAGCCAATGCCAGGGGCTCCAGCCATGCCGTGGCCCTCACCTTTCCTTGCGGCTGGGCTCTCCAGCCCCCTAGGCTCCCTATGCTCCCCTAGCCGCACCTGCTGGAGAACCCTGGCAGCCCACGCGAGTGTTGCCAACGCTGCTGGAGACCCCCGGCAGCGAGGGGAGGGTCGCCGTCACTGCTGCTGAGACAACTGGCACCCGAGGGCAGGGTCTCCAGCCCTGCCGTGGCCCCTCCCCTTCACTTGTGCCTGGGCACTCCAGCCATACCGCGCCCCCACCCCTCCCCTAGCCGCAGCTCCTGCAGACCCCTGGCAGCCAAGGCGAGGGTCGCCGCTCCTGCTGGAGACCCCCAACCCCCCCGCGGCGAGGGTCGCCGCTCCTGCTGGAGACCCACAACACCCTCCTGGCGAGGGTCGCCTCCACTGCTGGAAACCCACTAGCAGCCGAGGCCAGGGTCTCCAGCCATGCCGTGGCCCATCCCCTTCACTTGCACCTGAGCTCTCCAGCCGTTCCCCGCCACCTCGCCTCCCCTAGCCACAGCTGCTGGAGACCCCTGGCAGCCGAAGCGAGGTTTGCTGCTGAGGCTGGTGACCCCCAGCACCTGAGGCAAGAGTTGCTGCTGCTGATGGAGATCCTTGGCAGCCATGTCATGGGTCGCCTCAGCTGCAGGAGACCCCCGGGGTCCACGTCGAGGGTTGCATCCACTGCTGGAGCCCCCCTAGCAGCCGAGTCCAGGGTCTCCAGCCCTGCCGTGGCCCCTCCCCTTCACTTGTGCCTGGGCACTCCAGCCAAGCCACGCCCAATCCCCTCCCCTAGCCGCAGCTCCTGCAGACCCCTGGCAGCCAAGGCGAGGGTCGCCGCTCCTGCTGGAGACCCCCAAACCCCCCCCGGCGAGGGTCGTCTCCACTGCTGGAAACCCCCTAGCAGAGGAGGCCAGGGGTTCCAGCCATGCCGTGGCCCCTCCCCTTCACTTGTGCCTGGGCACTCCTGTCATGCCACGCCCAATCCCCTCCCCTAGCTGCAGCTCCTGCAGATCCCCGGCAGCCAAGGCGAGGGTCACCGCGGCTGCTGGAGACTCCCAGCACCAAGGCGAGGGTCGCCGCGGCGGCTGGAGATCCCCAGCACCGGATACCAAGGTCGCCAATTCCCCTGGAGATCCCGTTGTTGCACAGCTAAGGGCTGTAGGCATGCTGCTCCGCCTCCACTACACTTGTGCCTGGACTCTCCAGCAGCCGTGCCGCGCCCCCTCCCCTCCCCTAGCCGCAGCTCCTGCAGACCCCTGGCAGCCAAGGCGAGGGTCGCCGCTCCTGCTGGAGACCCCCACCCCCCTCCCCCGGTGAGGGTCGCCTCCACTGTTGGAAACCCCCTAGCAGCCGAGTCCAGGGGCTCCAGCCCTGCCGTGACCCCTCCCCGTCACTTGTGTCTGGGCACTCCAGCCATACCGCGCCCCCA
The DNA here is from genome assembly GCF_030435755.1 of Ochotona princeps. Lineage (NCBI taxonomy): Eukaryota > Metazoa > Chordata > Mammalia > Lagomorpha > Ochotonidae > Ochotona > Ochotona princeps. The sequence continues at coordinate 150,973,923 of NC_080833.1, read as the reverse complement.
CCCCTCCCCTAGCCGCAGCTCCTGCAGACCCCTGGCAGTCAAGGCGAGGGTCGCCGCTCCTGCTGGAGACCCCCAACCCCCTCCTGGCGCGGGTCGCCTCCACTGCTGGAAACCCCCTAGCAGCCGAGGCCTGGGTCTCCAGCCATGCCGTGGCCCCTCCCCTTCACTTGCACCTGAGCTCTCCAGCTGTTCCCCGCCACCTCGCCTCCCCTAGCCGCAGCTGCTGGAGACCCCTGGCAGCCGAAGCGAGGTTCGCTGCTTCGGCTGGTGACCCCCAGCACCTGAGGCGAGAGTCGCTGCTGCTGATGGAGATCCGCAGGCAGCCGTGGCCTGGGTCGCCTCAGCTGCAGTAGACCCCGGGGTTCGCGTGGAGGGTCGCCTCCACTGCTGGAGACACCCTATCAGCCAAGGCCAGGGTCTCCAGCCATGCCGTGGCCCCTCCCCTTCACTTGTGCCTGGGCACTCCAGCCGTGCCCCTCCCCTCCCCTCCCTTAGTCGCAGCTGCTGGAGACCCCCCGCAGCCAAGACGATGTTCACCGCGGCTGCTGGAGACTCCCCCCCCCCCCCCGGCGAGGGTCGACGCCGCTGCTGGAGATCCCCAACACCCCCCGGCGAGGGTCGCCTCCACTGCTAGACCCTCTATCAGCCAAGGCCAGGGTCTCCAGCCATGCCGTGGCCCCTCCACTTCACTTGTGCCTGGGCACTGCTGCCATGCCACGCCCAATCCCCTCCCCTAGCCGCAGCTCCTGCAGACCCCCGGCAGCCAAGGCGAGGGTCACCGCGGCTGCTGGAACCTCCCAGCACCAAGGCGAGGGTCGCCGCTGCGGCTGGAGATCCCCAGCACCCGAGGCCAAGGTCACCAATTCCCCTGGAGATCCCGTTGTTGCACAGCTAAGGGCTGTAGGCATGCTGCTCCGCCTCCACTACCCTTGTGCCTGCACTCTCCAGTAGCCGTGCCGCGCCCCCTCCCCTCCCCTAGCCGCAGCTCCTGCAGACCCCTGGCAGCCAAGGCGAGGGTCGCCGCCACTGTTGGAGATCCCTACCAGCCGAGGCGAGGGGCGCAGACGGTGATGGAGACCCTCCCCCGTGCAGTGGAGCAGGTCTCTGCTGCTGCTGGAGTTCCCTTTGCAGTGCTGGGAGGGTCTCAAGCCATGCCGCCCTCCCTCCCCTTCCCTTGCTCCAGGCCTTACAAGCCGTGCTGCGCCCCATCTCTTCAGCTCGCCGCCGCTGCTGGAGACCACTGGCAGCAGCAGCAGCGAGGCTCGCTGCTGCTGGAGACCACCAGAAGCCGTGGCGAGTGTCTTCCGCTGTGCCAGGGCCCCTTCCCTTCCCTTGCACCTGGGCTTTCCAGCTGCACCGCACCTCTTCAACTCGCCTCGCCTCGCGGCTGGAGACCCCCAGCAGGCGAAGTGAGGGTAGCCGCTGCTGCTGGAGCTCCCCTCGCGGCAGGGTGAGGGTCGCCAGCCGCGCCGCGCCCCCTCCCCTCCGGGAACCGCGGCTGCTGGAGGCCCCTGGGAGCCCTGGCGAGAGTCTCTGTGCTGCTGGATACCCACGGAAGCCGAGGCGAGGGTTGCGGCTGCTGCTGGATACCCACGGGAGTAGAGGCGAGGGTCGCCGCTGCTGCTCCTGGAGACCCCCAGGCAGCCATGGCATGGGTTGCCTCAGCTGCAGGAGACCCCCGGAGTCCGCGTGGAGGGTCGCCTCCACTGCTGGAGACACCCTATCAGCCAAGGCCAGGGTCTCCAGCCATGCCGTGGCCCCTCCCCTTCACTTGTGCCTGGGCACTCCAGCCGTGCCCCTCCCCTCCCCTCCCCTAGTCGCAGCTGCTGGAGACCCCCCGCAGCCAAGACAATGTTCACCGCGGCTGCTGGAGACCCCCACCCCAGCGAGGGTCGCCTCCACTGCTGCTGGAGATCCCCAACACCCCCCGGCGAGGTTCGCCTCCACTGTTAGACCCTCTATCAGCCAAGGCCAGGGTCTCCAGCCATGCCGTGGCCCCTCCACTTCACTTGTGCCTGGGCACTCCTGCCATGCCACGCCCAATCCCCTCCCCTAGCCGCAGCTCCTGCAGACCCCCGGCAGCCAAGGCGAGGGTCACCGCGGCTGCTGGAGACTCCAAGCGCCAAGGCGAGGGTCGCCGCCGCGGCTGGAGACCCCCAGCACCCGAGGCCAAGATCGCCAATTCCCCTGGAGATCCACTTGTGGTGCAGCTATGGGCTGTAGCCATGTTGCTCCGCCTCCACTACCCTTGTGCCTGGACTCTCCAGCCGTGCCGCGCCCCCTCCCCTCCCGTCTCTGCAGCTGCAGACCCCTGCAAGCCGAGGCGAGGGTCGCCGCCACTGTTGGAGATCCCTACCAGCTGAGGCGAGGGGCGCAGATGGTGATGGAGACCCTCCCCCGTGCAGTGGAGCAGGTCTCTGCTGCTGCTGGAGTTCCCTTTGCAGTGCTGGGAGGGTCTCAAGCCATGCCGCCCTCCCTCCCCTTCCCTTGCTCCAGGCCTTACAAGCCGTGCTGCGCCCCATCTCTTCAGCTCGCCGCCGCTGCTGGAGACCACTGGCAGCAGCAGCAGCGAGGCTCGCTGCTGCTGGAGACCACCGGAAGCCGTGGCGAGTGTCTTCCGCTGTGCCAGGGCCCCTTCCCTTCCCTTGCACCTGGGCTTTCCAGCTGCACCGCACCTCTTCAACTCGCCTCGCCTCGCGGCTGGAGACCCCCAGCAGGCGAAGTGAGGGTAGCCGCTGCTGCTGGAGATGCCCTCGCGGCAGGGTGAGGGTCGCCAGCCGCGCCGCGCCCCCTCCCTCCGGGAACCGCGGCTGCTGGAGGCCCCTGGGAGCCCTGGCGAGAGTCTCTGTGCTGCTGGATACCCACGGAAGCAGAGGCGAGGGTCGCCGCTGCTGCTCCTGGAGACCCCCAGGCAGCCATGGCATGGGTTGCCTCAGCTGCAGGAGACCCCCGGGGTCCGCGTGGATGGTTGCCTCCACTGCTGGAGACCCCCTAGCAGCCAAGGCCAGGGTCTCCAGCCATGCCGTGGACCCTCCTCTTCACTTGTGCCTGGGCACTCCAGCCAAGCCACGCCCAATCCCATCCCCTAGCCGCAGCTCCTGCAGACCCCTGGCAGCCAAGGCGAGGGTCGCCGCTCCTGCTGGAGACCCCCACCCCCCTCCCCCGGCGAGGCTCGCCTCCACTGCTGGAAACCCCCTAGCAGCGGAGGCCAGGGTCTCCAGCCATGCCGTGGCCCCTCCCCTTCACTTGCACCTGAGCTCTCCAGCTGTTCCCTGCCACCTCACCTCCCCTAGCCGCAGCTGCTGGAGACCCCTGGCAGCCGAAGCGTGGTTCGCTGCTTCGGCTGGTGACCCCCAGCACTTGAGGCGAGAGTCGCTGCTGCTGATGGAGATCCGCAGGCAGCCGTGGCCTGGGTCGCCTCAGCTGCAGTAGACCCCCGGGGTCCGCGTGGAGGGTCGCCTCCACTGCTGGAGACACCCTATCAGCCAAGGCCAGGGTCTCCAGCCATGCCGTGGCCCCTCCCCTTCACTTGTGCCTGGGCACTCCAGCCGTGCCCCTCCCCTCCCCTCCCCTAGTCACAGCTGCTGGAGAGCCCCGGCAGCCAAGACAATGTTCACCGCGGCTGCTGGAGACCCCCACCCCCCCCCGGCGAGGGTCGACGCCGCTGCTGGAGATCCCCAACACCCCCCGGCGAGGGTCGCCTCCACTGCTAGACCCTCTATCAGCCAAGGCCAGGGTCTCCAGCCATGCCGTGGCCCCTCCACTTCACTTGTGCCTGGGCACTCCTGCCATGCCACGCCCAATCCCCTCCCCTAGCCGCAGCTCCTGCAGACCCCTGGCAGCCAAGGCGAGGGTCACCGCGGCTGCTGGAGACTCCAAGCGCCAAGGCGAGGGTCGCCGCCACTGTTGGAGATCCCTACCAGCCGAGGCGAGGGTCGCAGATGGTGATGGAGACCTCCCACCCCCCAGTGTAGTGTAGCAGGTCGCAGTTCTCCACTGCTGCTGGAGTTCCCCTTGCAGTGCTGGGAGGGTCTCAAGCCATGCCGCGCTCTCTCCCCTTCCCTTGCTCCAGGCCTTACAAGCCGTGCTTCGCCCCATCTCCTCAGCTCGCCGCCGCTGCTGGAGACCACGGGCAGCAGCAGCAGCGAGGCTCGCTGCTGCTGGAGACCACCGGAAGCCGTGGCGAGTGTCTTCCGCTGTGCCAGGGCCCCTCCACTTCCCTTGCACCTGGGCTTTCCAGCTGCACCGCACCTCTTCAACTCGCCTCGCCTCGCGGCTGGAGACCCCCGGCAGGCGAAGTGAGGGTGGCCGCTGCTGCTGGAGATGCCCTCGCGGCAGGGTGAGGGTCGCCAGCCGTGCCGCGCCCTCCCCTCCGGGACCCACGGCTGCTGGAGGCCCCTGGGAGCCCTGGCGAGAGTCTCTGTGCTGCTGGATACCCACGGAAGCCGAGGCGAGGGTTGCCGCTGCTGCTGGATACCCACGGGAGCAGAGGCGAGGGTCGCCGCTGCTGCTCCTGGAGACCCCCAAGCAGCCATGTCATGCGTTGTCTCAGCTGCTGTAGACCCCCGGGGTCCGCGTGGAGGGTTGCCTCCACTGCTGGAGACCCCCTAGCAGCCGAGTCCAGGGTCTCCAGCCCTGCCGTGGCCCCTCCCCTTCACTTGTGCCTGGGCACTCCAGCCAAGCCACGCCCAATCCCATCCCCTAGCCGCAGCTCCTGCAGACCCCTGGCAGCCAAGGCGAGGGTCGCCGCTCCTGCTGGAGACCCCCACCCCCCCGGCGAGGGTCGCCGCTCCTGCTGGAGACCCCCAACCCCCCCCCCCCGGCGAGGTTTGCCTTCACTGCTGGAAACCTCCTAGCAGCCGAGTCCAGGGTCTCCAGCCCTGCCGTGGCCCCTCCCCTTCACTTGTGCCTGGGCACTCCAGCCAAGCCACGCCCAATCCCATCCCCTAGCCGCAGCTCCTGCAGACCCCTGGCAGCCAAGGCGAGGGTCGCCGCTCCTGCTGGAGACCCCCACCCCCCCGGCGAGGGTCGCCGCTCCTGCTGGAGACCCCCAACCCCCCCCCCCCGGCGAGGTTTGCCTTCACTGCTGGAAACCTCCTAGCAGTGGAGGCCAGGGGCTCCAGCCATGCCGTGGCCCCTCCACTTCACTTGTGCCTGGGCACTCCAGCCAAGCCGCGCCCCCTCCCCTCCCCTAGCCGCAGCTCCCGCAGACCCCTGGCAGCCAAGGGCCTCAGTGAGATTGTCCCCCTCTGATCCCTACCTCTCTCTCTGCTGGGGCCTCAGCAAGAGTATCCCCTTCGGGACCCCATCTGCTGGGGCTTCAGCTAGAAGGACCCCCGGCAACCCCTCCCACGCTGCAAGGGCCTCAGTGAGAGTGACCTGCGGAGCCACCTACCCTCTGCTGTGGCCTCAGCGACAGGGACACCCGGAGCCCCTCTTCTTATCTGCTGTGGCCTTAGCAAGTGGGTCCCCCTCGGACCCCCCTCTGTCTCTGCTGTGGCCTCAACGAGAGGGTCCCCTCGGACCCCATCTCTCTGCTTGGGCCTCAGCAAGAGGGTCCCATCAAGAGTCCTTCTGCTGGGGCCACAGCGAGAGGAAACCACGGAGCACCCCTCCGTCTCTGCTGGGACCTCAGCGAGAGGGTCCCCCTCGGGACCCACACTCTCTTTTTCTCCTCTGGTGCCTCAGCGGGATGGTCCCCCTTGGACTCCCCTCTCCCTCTGCTGGGGCCTCAGCGAGAGGATCCTTCTTGGGACCCACTCTGCTGGGGCCTCAGCAAGAGGGTCCCACTCGGGACAACCTCCACTGGGGTCTCAGTGAGAGGGACCCTCCCAGCCAGAGCCTCTTATCTCTGCTGGGGCCTCTGAGAGAGGGTCCCCCTCGGGATCCCGTCTGCTGGGTGCTAAGTGACTGGGACCCCCAGAGCCCTCCTCCCTCCCTGCTTGGGCCTCAGTGAGACGGACCCCCAGAGCCCCCCTCCATCTCTGCTGGGACCTCAGTGAGAGGGTCCCCCTCGGGACCCCCTCTCCTCGGGCCTCAGGAAGAGGGTACCCCTTGGGTACCCCCTCCATCTCTGCTGGAGCCTCAGAGAGATGGTCATCATTGGAGTCACTCTACTGCGGCCTCAACGGGAGGGACTCATTTGAGACCCCCCTCTGCTGGGGCCTCAGCGAGAGGGTTCCCTCAGGACCCCCTCTACAGGGTCTCGGTGAGATCATCCACCTAGGGAACTGCTCTGCAGGGGCCTCAGCGAGAGGGTCCCCCTCGGGACCCACTCTGCTTGGGCCTCAGTGAGAGTGACCCTTTGCCCCCCACTTCCCTCCGTATCTCCAGGGGCATCTGCGAGAAGGTCCATCTCGGGAGCCCCTCTGCTGGGGCACAGCGAGAGGAACCCCCGGCGAACCCCTCCCTCGCTGCTGGGGCCTCAGCAAGAGGTACCCCTCGGGACCCCTTGTGCTGGGGCCTCAGCTAGAGGGACACCTGGAGCCATCTAACCTTTCTGCTGGGGCCTAGGTGAGAAGGTACCACTCGGGACCCACTCTGCTGCGGCCTCAGCGAGAGTGCCCCCCGAGCCCCCTTCCCTCTCTGTGGATGCCTCAGTGTGAGGGTACCCCTCAGGACCCCCTCTGCTGGAGCCTAGGCGAGAGTGTCCCTTTCGGACACCACCTCTCTCTCTACTGTGGCCTCAGTGAGAGAATCTTACTCGGTACCCGCTCTACTGTGGCCTCATCGAGAGGGTCCCCATCGGAACCCCTCTGCTGGGGCCTCATCGAGAGAGATCCTCATAGCCTGACCCTCTCTGTTGGGGCCTCAGCGAGAGGGTCCACCTCAGGAACCCCGTCTTCTGGGGCCTCAGTGTGGTGTCCAAGGGTGTCAAACCTCAGCCTGCCAGGCAGATGGCCTGTATAGGTGCTGCTTCAAGTCCTGGTTGTTTCCCCTGCAATCAGGCTCCCTGATGATGATCCTGGGAGAGCAGTGGAGGATGGTGCAGGGGTTGTGCCCCTGTGCTCCGTGAACCTTTATGACATGTGAATGAAGCTCCTGGTTCCTCGGCTTGTCCTGGCCCTGCCACAGCTGGCTCTGGTGATGGTTCTTGTGGAAGTGAGCCAGCAGATGCAAGAAAGTTTGCTCTGTCTCACTCTCTGTTCCTCTGTGCTTCAAAGCAAACAGGACAGAGGGATACAGGCAGGCAGGAAGGAAGAGAAAGAAAGCTGCTGGCTTCCTGGGAGGGAGTGTGCTGTGTGCTGTGTACTGCGCTGTGGCTCTAGACTGCTTTTGTCTGCCAACGCGGACCCCAAGGACATGCGTAGTGTTTCAGTCCTGTGACTCCTGTGCAACCTCTCCGAAGTATGTCCTTGAGAGTGAATGTCTCTCAAGCCAGGTTTGTTTCCCTTGTTTGTGCAGGAGAGCCTGGAGGAGCGTCATGCAATGAGTTCTGCTGACCACGAGAGGGTGCGCAAAGCTGCCCTTTCTACCCCTGGTTGTCCTCAGGCCTTTTGAGCACAAGAAGGCCCAGCCAGAGCCATCCTAGTGTTAGGTGGGGGTCCATTACAGTGTTCCTGGATATGTGTCGCTGGAAGATTGGGGTCCAAGGCAGAACAGCCCTCATACCAAGGTCCAGGAGGGTTTGGAGGACACTTGTAGCTTTGCATCAGCCTGCGCCTCTGTGCTAGGAAGTGGCTGTGTGCCTTCACTAGCAAGGTACAACCTAGGGCACAGGGAGAAACCTGGGAGCTGGAGTCCCACATCAGCGTGCCCACAGGCCTTCTGAGAGCTGGAGTCCCACATCAGCATGCCAACAGACCCTCTGGGACCTGGAGTTACACACAGGCTGACAAGCCCTGATTTTTCACAGATGTGGTCTCCAGAAACATTTACACCACCTCCTTTCCTAGCTGAAAAACCCTAGGTAGGCCCTTGGCTTTCTTTACCAAGTGGAGCAGCTCCCTGATGGGCTGCGGAGAGGCCTTCATGTGTTTTTGCATGTGTGGAGTGGCAGTTATGGTGATACAACACGCGGCATTCCTCTGCCTAGCTCGGTGGGTGTGTGCTGTGTGCTGTGTCCTGTGGTTCTAGACTGCTTTTGTCTGCCAATGCAGACCCCAAGGGCATACGTAGGTCTTCTGTCCTGGCACTCCTGTGAAACCTCTTCAAAAAGTGTCCTTGATAGTGAATTTCTCTCAGGCCAGGTTTGATTCCCATGTCTGGGCAGGAGAGACTGGAAGAGCGTCCTGCCGTGAGTTCAACTGTACACGAGAGAGCATGCAAAGCTGCCTTTCTACCCCTTGTGGGCTCAGGCCTTTTGAGCACAAGACGGCTTGGCCCAAGGCATCCTAGCATCAGCTGGTGCTCCCGGACAGTGTTCCTGGACACAGGATGCTGGAATATTGGGGTCCAAGGCAGAACAGCCCGCATACCAAGGTCCAGGTGTGTGTATAGGATGCCTGTGTCCTTGCATCAGCCCAGGCCTTTGTGCTAGGAGGTGGCTGTGTGCCATCACCAGCAAGGAACATCAGAGGGCACTGGGGAAACCTGCGAGCAGGAGTTCCCCATCAGGGCACCCAGAGGCCCTGTGGGAGCTGGAGTCCCACATCAGTCTCTCCAAGGGCCCTCTGAAACATGGAGACTCACATCAGTTTGTCCATGGTCCCTCTGAGAGTTGAAATCCTAGGTCGTTGTGTCCACGTGCCCTCTGTGTGCTAGTGTCCCACATCAGTGTGCCTATGGACCCTCTGGGACCTGGAGTTACTCAACAGCTGACTAGCACTGGTCTTTCGCAGATGAGATCCTTGGAAACATTTACACCACTCTCTTTCCTCACAGAGCACCATTAGGGACAGGAACTAGGTGTTCTTTAGCAAGTGGTGAAGCTCCCTGATGGGCTGCATAGAGGCCTTTGTGCATTTTTGCATTTGTGGAGTGGCACTTAGTGTGATACACCACTCGGACTTCTTCTGCTTAGCTGGGTGGAATCTGAGCATGTGGGCTCCTAAGCCAGGAGCAGGTGGATGGGTAAGTAAACACCAGAGGTCACCAGTCATCTGGAATAGGAAGTCCCAGGCCTTAGCTGCTGCAAGAGCACCCTGGACATGCATTCTCACTGTCTAGCAGGGATGGTGGATGGGGAGCCACCAAACCTGCAAAAGGGAGGGCCTCCATGCCATCTTCAAGAATGGGATCACAGGGACCATATTCCATTCTACAAGGCATCATATTAAACATGTGTCGTGTGCATTGGAGGCATGAATTTGGTCCCAGAGCGCCCTGTCAAGTGCAATTGCCCTCTTGTTCACCAGGGAATGCTTCACCCTATTCCAGGACCATCCTGGATTCAAGACTCTTTCTCCTGCTGCGGACAACCTGTGAACCATCAGCTGCCACTGGTGTGCCACCTGAACCAAGAAACCCCAACAGCTGACGTGTCTTCTCCACAGAGGACGCAGGAGAATACACTCCTCTTCTGCTGGGGTCCGGCACCAGTGGACTTTCCTCTCTGCTGTACCCCAACAGAGAGGAAGCTGCAGAGAACACTCCTCTCCGGGCGGGCATCAAACTGAGGAAGCAGTAGAAGACACTCCTGTTCTGCTGGGGTCCGGCAGCAGAGGTCTCTCCTCAGTGTTAGCGTCAGGAAGCATAGGAGCCTCCTCTCCTACTGGGGTCCAGCACCAGAGGACACTCTTCCCTGATGGACTTGGGTCTTGCAGCAGGGTCCCTCCTGTCTGCTGGAGTCTGGCAGCAAATGACCCTCCTCTCTGTTGGGGTACAGCAGCAGAGGACCCTACTCTCTGCTGATGTTCGGCACCAGAGCACCCTCTTCTTTGCTGAGGTCTGGGAGCAAAGGACCCTCCTCTCTGCTGGGGTCCGGCAGTGGTGGACCCTCCTCTCTTCTGTGGTCCTGCACCAGAGGATCCTCTTCCTCTCTTGGGGTTCCACACCAGAGGACCCACCTCCCTGCTGCTGGGGTCTGGGCACATAGGACACTCCTCTACTGCTGGGGTCTGGCACCAGAGGACCTTCCTCTGTTGCTGGGATCTGGTACCAGAGGACCCTCCTCATCTGCTGGGATCCGGTACTGTAGGAACCCCCTCTGCTGCTGGGGTCCTGCAGCATAGGACCTCCCTCTGCCTCTGGCATCCGGCAGCAGAAGACTAGCTTCTGCTGCTGGTATCCAACAGCAGCGGATCCCCTTCTGCTGCTGTGGTCTGGCAACAGAGGATGCTGCTCTGCTGCTGGAGTCCCACAGCAGAGGACTCTTTTCTGCTGCTGCACCCATGCAGCAGAGGCCTTCCTTTGCTGCTGGACCACAGCAGAGAGGAAGTTGCAGAGAGCCCTCGTCCCATACTGGACCCCAAAGAAAGAACGCAGCAGAGGACCTAATCTTGTGATGGCATCTGGCAGCAGAGGACCCTTCTCTCTGCTGGGGTCTGGTACCAGAGGACACTCCTCAGCTGTTGGGATCCAGCAGGAGAGGACTCCCCTTCTTTGCTGGGTTCCGGAACCATAGGATCCCCCTATGCTTCTGTTGTCTGGCAGCAGAGTACCCCGCTCTATTGCTGCGTTCCAGCACCAGAGGATCCCCCTCTGCTGCTATTGTCTGGCAGCAGAGGACACCCACTCTGCTGCAAGGATCTGGAACCAGAGTACCCCTCTCTGCTGCTGTGGTGCTGTGGTCTGGCAGCAGAGGACCTTTCTCCCTTCTGAGGTCCTGCACCAGAAGACCCTACTAGGTTGCTCGTGTCGGGCACCAGAGGACCCAACTCTGCTGCTGGGGTCCGGCCGCAAAGGTCCTTCCTCCTTGCTATGGTACGGCAGCAGAGAACCCTCCTCCCTGCTCGGGTACGGCAGAACAGGACCATCCTCTGCTGCTGGGGTCCGACACCAGAGGACACCCCTCTCTGCTGAGGTCCGAAACCAGAGTACCCTAGTCTCTGCTGGGGTCGAGCAGCAGGGACCCTCCTTACTCCTGGGGTCCAGCAACAGAGGACACTACTCAGCTGCTGGGTTCATACAGCAGAGGACCCTCCTGCCATCTGGGGTCCAACAGCCGATGACCCTCGTTTGCTTCTATTCCAGCATCAGAGGAACCTCCTCTGCTGCTCGGGTCCGGCATCAGAAGACTCCTCTCTGCTGGGGTCCGGCAGCAGAGGCCCCTCCTCCCGGTTGGGGTCAGGCAGCAGAGGACCATCCTCTCTGCTGGGGACTAGTACGAAAGACCCTCCTCCCAGCTGTGGTCCTGCAGCAGAGGACCCTCCACTGCTGTTGTGTCCGTTAGCAGAGCACCCTCCTCTGCTTAGGAACCCCAGCAGAAAGGAAGCAGCAAAGGACCCTACTCTCTGTTTTGGTCCAGCAGCACATTACCTTCCTCTCTGCTGTGGCACAGCAGAGAGAAAGCAGAAGAGGAGCCTTTATTCAGCTGGGGTCCCGCAGCAGAGGACCTTCCTCTTCTGCTGTGTTCCAGCAGCAGAGGATCCTCCTCTACTGCTGGACCCCTGCCTCCGAGGATCATCCTCTGCTGCTGGACCACAGCAAAGAGTAAGTTACAGAGGACACTCATCTCCTGCTGGACCCCTAAGAGAGGACAAAGAGGAGGATCATCCTCTCTGCTGGGTTCCGGCAGCAGAGGAAACCCCCCCTCTGCTACTGGGGTTTGGCAGCAGAGGACCCTGCACCCCTGCAGCAGAGGACCCTACACCCCTGCAGCAGAGGACCCTCCTCCCTGCTGGACCCCAAAGAGAGGACACAGCACAGGACATTCCTCTTCTACTGGTGTCCAGAAGCAGAGTACCCACCTCTTCTGCTGGCTCCAGCAGCAGAGGACCCTCCTCTCTGCAGTGGTCCGGCACCAGAGGACTATCCTCTGTGCTGTTGTTTGGCAGCAGAGAACCTCCTCCCTGCTGGGGTCAGACAGCTGAGGACCCTCCTCTTTCCTGGGGTCCAGTACCTGAGGACCCACCTATTTATTGGATCCCAGCAGAGAGGAAGCAGCAGAGGACACTCCTCTTCTACTGGCGTCCGGCAGCAGAGGACCAGCTTCTTCTGCAAAGTTCCGGCAGCAGAGGACAATCCTCTTTGCTGGGGTCCGGAAGCCTAGGACCCTCCTTTCTGCTGTGGTCCGGCAGCAGAGGAACGTCCCCTGCTGGTGGGGTCCAGTACCAGAGGACTGCCTTCTGCTTCTGGGGTCCAGCAGCAAAGGACCCTCCTCTGCTGGACTCCTGCAGCAGAGGACCGTCCTCTGCTGCTGGACGACAGCAGAGAGGAAGTTTCAGAGGACCATCGTTGCCTACTGGACCCAAAAGAGAGGACACTGCAGAGGACCCTACACTTCTACTGGGGTCCAGCACCATAGGACCCTCCTCTGCTGCTGGACCACAGCACAGAGGAAGTTGAAGAGGACCCTCGTCCCCGACTGGGCCCCAAAGAGAGGAAACTGCAGGTGACCCTCTTCTAATGGTGTTCGGCAGCAGAAGACCCTCCTCTGTTGCTAGCGTCCGGCAACAGAAGACCCCCCTCTGTTGATGGGGTCCAGCACCAGAGGACTCCCCTATGCTCCTGGTGTCCTACAGCAGCGAACCCTCCTTCTGCTGGGTTCCTGCAGCAGAGGACCCCCCTCTGCTGCTGGAGTCCGGAAGCAGAGGTCCTCCCTCTGCTGCTGTTTCTGGCACTAGAGGACCACTCACTGCTTCTGGGTTCCGGCACCAGAGGAACCCCCCTGCTGGGGACCGGCACCAGAGGAACCACTAGTGCTGCTGTGGTCCGGTACCCGAGGACTCTCCTCTCCTGCTGGGGTCCAGCACCAGAGAACCGCCTTCTGCTGCTGGGGTGCGGCAGCAGAGAACCCCCTCTGCTCTTTGGGTCCGACACCAAAGGACCCGCCTCTGCTACTGGGTCTGGCAGCAGAGGACCCCCGGCTTCTGCTGGTGTCCAGGAGTGGAGGTCTTCCCTCTGCTGCTGTGGTCGGGCACCAGAGAACCCCCCAAAGCTGTTGGGGTCTGCCACCAGAGGACCCCCCTCTGTTTTTGGGGTCTGGCACCAGAGGACCTTCCTTCTGCTGTGTTCTGGTAGCAGAGGACCCTCCTCCCTGCAGGGATATGGCAGCAGAGGACCCTCATCTGCTGCTCGGGTGTGGTACCAGATGACCCTCCCCTGCTGCTGGGGTCCAGCAGCAGAGAACACCCTCTGCTCTTGGGGTCCGACACCAACGGACCCTTCTATGCTACTGGGTCTGGCAGCAAAGGACCCTCCTTCTGTTGGGTCTGGCAGCAGAGGACCCCCTCTTCTGCTGGTGTCCAGGAGTGGAGGTCCTCCCTCCTCACTGCTGTGGTCCGGCACCAGAGGAACCCATCAGCTGTTGGTTTCAGGCACCAGAGGACCCCCCTCTCTGCTGGGTTCCGACAGCAAAAGAGACCCCCCTCTGCTGCTTGGGTCGGGCACCAGAGGACACCCCTCTCTGCTGGGGTCCAGCACCAGAGGACCCTCCTCTCTGCTGGGGTGGAGCAGCAGAATACCCTCCTCTCTGCTGGGGCCCGGCATTAGAAGACCCTCCACTGCTGCTGCGTCCAACAGCAGAGGACCCTACTCTTCTGCTGGATCCCAGCTGAGAGGAAGTAGCAGAGGACCATCCTCTCTGCTGGTGTCTAGCATGAGAGGACCCTTCTCTCTGCTGGGGTGCAGCAGAAAGGAAGCAGCAGAGGACATTCCTCTCAGCTGGAGTCCTGCAGCAGAGGACCCTCCGCTTCTTTCCTGTTCCAACAGTAGAGGACCCTCCTCTTCTTTCCTGTTCCAACAGTAGAGGACCCTCCTCTCCTGCTGTCAGATCCCAGCAGCAGAGCAGCGTCATCTCCTGCCTGACATAGCAGAGAGGAGGGATCTCAGCTGCTGAACCCAAGCCTAGAGGAGTCTCCTCTGCTACAGGACCACAGCAGAGAGGAAGTTGCAGAGGACACTCATCTCCTGCTGGACCCCAAAGAGAGGACAAAGCACAGGACCCTAATCTTCGGCTGGGATCCGACAGATGAGGACCCTGTTTCTGCTGGGTTCCTGCAGCAGAGGACCCTCCTCCCTGCTGGGGTCTGTCAGCAGAGGACCCTCTTCTGCTGCTCGGGTCCGGCACCAGCGGACATCCTCTGCTGCTGGGGTCCGGCACCAGAAGACCCTCCTCCCTGCTGGGTTCCGGAGGCAAGAGGGCCTCCTCCCAGGTGGGGTCTGGTGGCAGAGGACCACCCTCTCTGCTGGGTACAGCAGCAGAGCATCCACCAATGCTGCTGTTGTCTGAAACCAGATGACAACCCTCTCTGCTGATGGGATCCAGCACCAGAGGACCCTCCTCTGCTCCTGGCGTCCGGCAACAGAAGATCCCCCTCTGCTGATGGGGTCCAGCACCAGAGGACCTCCGTATGCTCCTGGGGTCTGGCAGCAGAGAACACTCCTTCTGCTGGGTTCCTGCTACAGAGAACTCGCCTCTGCTGCTAGGGTCCGGCACCAGAGGAACACCTTGTTCTGCTGTGGTGCAGTACCCAAGTACTCTCCTCTCCTACTGGGGTCCAGCGGCAGAGGACCCTCCACTCTGCTGGGGTCCAGCACCAGATTACCGCCTTCTGCTGCTGGGGTGTGGCAGCAGAGGACCCACCTGTGTTGCTGGACCCCAGTGGAGAGGTAGCAGCAAAGGACCCTCCTCTCCTGCTGGACCCCTGTAGCAGAGGACCCGCCTCTGCTGCTGGACCACAGCAAAGGGGAAGTTGCAGAGGAACCTTGTTCCCTACTGGACCCCAAAGAGAGGACACGCAGAGGATCCTACTCTTCTACTGGCGTCCTGCAGCAGAGAACCCTCCTCTCTCCTGATGTCTGGCAGCAGAGGAAGTCCTCTCTGCTGGATTCCGGCAGCAGAGAGCCCCCTTATGCTGTTTGGGTCTGGCAGCAAAGAACCCCCCTCTGCTGCTGGGTTTCGGTACCAGAGGACCCCCTTGTCCTGCTGGGGTTTGGTAGCAAATGACACTCCTTATGCTGGGTTCTGGCTGCAGACAACACCCATGTTCTGCTGGGGTCCAGCAGCAGAGTTCCTCCCTCTGCTGTTGGTGTCTGGAAGCACAGGAATCCCCTCTGATGCTAGGGTCTGGCACCAGAGGACCCCCTCTGCTGCTGGGGTCCGGCAGCAGAGGACCCTCCTTCTGCTGGGTTCCTGCAGCTGAGGACCCTCCTCCCTGCCTTAGTACGGCAGCAGAGTCCCTCCTCTCTGCTGGGGTCTGGCACAACAACACCCTACACTCTGCTGGGGTCCAGCAACAGAGAACCCTCCTTTGCTACTGGGGTCCATCAACAGAGGACACCATTCTCTGCTGGGGTCCAGCACCAGAGGATCCTCCTCTCAGCTTGCTCGAGCAGCAGAGGACCTTCATCTCTGCTGGGGCCCGGCACCAGAGGACAATCCTCTACTGCTCAGGTCAGACAGCAGAGGACACTCCTCCCTGCTGTGGTCTGGCAGCAGAGGACCCTCCTCTGCTTTTGGGGTCTGGCACCAGAGGACCTCCCTCTCTGCTGGGTTCCAGCAACAGAGAATCTTTCTCTGTGCTGGGGTGTTTCACCAGATGACACCCCTCTCTGCTGGGGTCCAGCACAGGATGACATTCCGATGTGCTGGAGTCCCCCAGCAGAGCACCCTCCTCTCCTGGGGTCTAGCACGAGAGGACCCTCCTTCTCTTCTGGGGTCCTGCAGCGCAGGACCCTGCTCTCTGCTGGGGTCCGGCAGCAGAGTACCCACTCTCTGCTGTGGTCCCGCACCAGAGACCCCGCCCTGCTGCTGCTGGTGTCCGGCACCAGAAGACCCTCCTCTGCTGCTGGGACTGGCAGCAGAGAACCATTCTCCCTGCTGTTTTATGACAGAAGAGGATGCTCTACTGCTGCTGGGGTCTGGTAGCAGAGGACCCTTCACTCTGTAGGACCCCAGCAGAGAGGCGAGTCCTCTGCTGCTTCCTCTCTGCTGGGGTCCGACAGCACCAGAGGACCCTCCACTGCTGCTAGGGTCTAGCATCAGAGTACCCCCCTCTGTAGCTTGGTTCCGGCACCAGAGGACCCACCTCTGCTGATGGTGCCGGCAGCAGGGGACCCTACTCCCTGCTGTTTTCCAGCACCAGAGCACCCTGCTCTGCTGCTGGGGTCTCGAAACAGAAGACCCTCCACTCTGTTGGACCCCAGCAGAGAGGTAGCAACAAAGGAGCTGCCTCTCTGATGGTTTCCGGCAGCAGAGGACCCTCCTCTGTACTGGGGTCCGGCAGCAGAGGACCATCGTCCCTGCTGAGGTCCAGAAGAATGAATCCTCCTCCCTGCTGTGGTCTGGCAGCAGAGGACCACCCTCTGCTGTTCTGGTCCGGCACCAGAAGACCCCCTCTCTGCAGGGGTCTAGCACAAGAGGACCCTCTTCTCTGCTGGGGTCCATCACCAGAGGAAGCAGCACAGGAACCTCCACTCTGCTGGGGTCCTGCAGCAGATGACACACCACTTCTGCTGGGTTTAAGCAGCAGAGTTCCTACTCTCCTGCGGGACACCTGCAGCATAGGACCCTCCTCTGCTGCTGGACCCCAGCAGAGAGGAAGTACAGAGGGCACTCAACTCCTGTTCGACCCCAAAGAGAGGATGCGGCAGAGGTACCTCCTCTTCTGCTGGGGTCCGGCAGCAGAGGACCATGCTCTCTGCTGGGGTCTGGCAACAGAGGACTCTACTCTCTGCTGGGGCCTGGCAACAGAGGACCCACCTCCCTGCTGAGGTTCAGCAGTGGAGGACCCTCCTCTGCTGCTGGGGTCCGGCAACAGAGGAACCTCGTTCCTGCTGTGTTCCGGCAGCAGAGGATTCTCCTTCCTGCTGGATTCGGACAGCAGAGGAACCTCCTCTGCTGAAGGAACATAGCAGAGATAAAGCATCATATGACCCTCTTCTCTTCTGGGGTCCAGCATCAGAGACCCTCCTTTCTGCTGGACCCCAGCACAGAGGAAGCCGCAGAGGACAATCCTCCCTGCTGTGGTACAACAATAGAGTACCCTCCTCTCTGCTAGGGTCCGGCAACAGAAGACCCTCATCTGCTGCTGATGTCCAGCAGCAGATGCCCATCCTCTGCTTTTGGTGTCCGGCAGCATAAGACACTCCTCTCCCTTGGACCCCATCAGAGAGGAATCAGCAGAGGACCATCCTCTCTACTGGGGTACAGCAGTAGAGGACCCTCCTCTCTGTTGAGGTCCATCACCAGAGGATCCGCCTCTCTGCTGGGGCCCAGCAGAGAAGAAGCAGCAAAGGACCCTCCTCTATGCTGGAGTCCAGAGGAGGACCCTCATCTCTGCTGGCGTCCGGCAGCAGAGGACCATCCTCTTCTGCTGGGGTCCGGCAGCACAAGATCCTCCTCTCTCCTGCTGCCTGGCACCATAGGTTCCCCCTCACTGCTGTTTTCCTGCAGAGAGAAAGGAGCAGAGGACAATCCTCTTCTGTTGGACAATAGGGGGGGGGAGGGGGATTCCCAAAGCCTATGAAACTGTCACATAATGCTAAATATTAATTAAAACAAAATAAAAAAAAAGCCGAAAAAAAAAAAAGAAGGAAGCAGCAGGGGACTCTCCTGTTCTGCTGGGTCTGGCAACAGGGGACCCTCCTTCCTTCTGTGGTCTGGCAGCAGATGACACTCGTCCCTGTGGGGTCCGGCAGCAGAGGACCATCCTCTCTGCTGGGTCCGGCAGCAGAAAACTTCCCTCTTCTGCAGGGATCCGGCACCAGAGAACACCCCTCTGCTGGGATCGGGCAGCAGAGGGTCCTACTCTAATGCTGGGGTCCGGAAAAATAGGACCCTCCTCTCCGTTGGACCCCAGTGGAGAGGAATCAGCAGAGGACCGTCCTCTCTGCTGGAGTCCAGCAGTAGAGTACTCTCCTCTCTGCTGGGGTCCAGCACCAGAGGACTCTCCTCACTGCGGGTGTCCAGCATAGACGAAGCAACAGAGGACCCTCCTCTCTGCTGGGGTCCAGCAGAAGAAGACCCTCTTCTTTACTGGGGTCCGGCAGCAGATTACACTCCTGTATTGCTGGGGTACCGATGCAGAGGACCCACTTCCCTGCTGGGGTCTGGCAGCAGTGGACACTCCACTTTGCCTTGCTTCCAGCAGCTGAGGACCCTTCTCTCCTGCTGAACCCCTGCAGAAGATGACCTTCCTCTGCTGCACGACCTCAGCAGAGAAAAGTTCTAAAGGACCCTCGTGTCCTCATGGACTTCAAAGAGAGGCCGCAGCAGAGGACCCTCCTCTTCTGTTGTGGTCAGGGAGCAGAGGACCCTCTTCTGCTGGGGTCTGTCAACAGAGGACCCTTCGCTCTGCTGGGGTCCAGGAGCAGAGGATCCACTCACTGCTGGGGTCCAGAAGCAGTGGACCTCCTCTGCTGGACCCCAGCAGGGAGGAAGCAGCAGAGGACCCTCCTCTCTTCTGTGATCCAGCACCAGAGGACACTCCTCTCTGTTCTGCCAAAACAAAGAGGAAGCAGCAGAGTACCCACCTCTCTGCCTGGGTTCGGCACCATATGACATTCCTCTCTGCTGGGTCTAGCACGTGAGGACCCTCGTCTGTGCTAGGGTCCAGCGAGTAAAATGCTGCAGAGGACCCTTCTCTCTGCTGGAGTCCAGCAACCAAGGACACTCCTATCCTGCTGAACACCAAAGAGAGGAAGCAGGAGAGGACCTCTCTGCTGGGGTCAGGCTTCAGAAGACACTCCTTCCTACCGGGGACAGGCAGCTGAGGACCCTGGTCTCTGCTGGGGTACAGCAGAAGAAGACCCCCCTCTGCTGCAGGTGTTCGGCATCAGAGTACCCTCCCCTCTGCTGGGGTGCGGCTGCAGAGGACCCTGTTCTCTGCTGTGTTCCTGCAGCAAAGGACCCTCCTCTCTGCTGGGGTCCGACAGTAGTGGAATCTCTCTCTGCTGGGTTCCGGCACCAGAGGATCCTCCTCTGCTGCTGGGGTCCGGTACAACAGGACCATCCTCTCTGCTGTTGTCTGGCACCAGAGGACCGTCCTCTGCTCCTAGGGTCCTGCATCAGAGTACCCTCCTCTGCTGCTTGGGTCCGGCACCAAAAGACTCCCCTCTCTGCATGGGTCCTGCAGCACAGGACCCTCAACTGCTGCTGGGGCCCAGCACCAGAGGACTCCCCTCTCTAATTGGGTCCAGCAGCAGAGGACCCTCCTCACTGCTGGGGTCCAGCAGCAGAGGACCCTACCTCTACTGGTGTCCGGCACCACAGGAACCACCTCCCTGCTGGCGTGTGGTACCAGATTACCCTCCTCTGCTGCTGGGGCACGGCACCAGAGGAGGGTACTCCTCTGCATGGGTCCTGCAGCACAGGACCCTCAACTGCTGCTGGGGCCCGGCACCAGAAGACCTCCCTCTCTGACTGGGTCCAGCAGCAAAGGACCCTCCTCCCTGCTGGGGTGCAGCAGCAGAGGACCTTCCTCTCTGCTGGGGTCTGGCAGCAGAGGACCCTCCTGTCTGCTGTAGTGCAACACCAGAGAAGCCTTGTCTTCTGCTGTGGTCCAGCAGCAGAGGAAACTCCTCTCTGCTGGGGTCCAGAAGTGGAGCACCCTCCTCTCTGCTGAGTTCCAGCACCAGAGGACCTTCTTCTCTGCCTAATCCAGCACCAGAAGACCCTCCTCTCTGTTGGGTCCGACATCCGAGAATCCTCCTCTATGCTGGCGTCCGGCAGTAGAGGACCCTCTTTTCTGCTGGAGTCCTGCAGCACAGGACCCTCCTCTCTTTTTGGGTCTGCCAGCAGAGGACGCTCCTTCATGCTGGGGTCCGGCAGCAGAGGACCTTCATCCATGCTGGAGAGCCTTGGTGGAGCGTCCTGCAGTGAGTGCTGGTGGCCACGAGAGGGCGCCCAAAGCCGCCGTTCGTTCTTTCTTTTTTTTTTTTTTTTTACACATTTATTTATTTTATTCCAAGGTCAGATATACAGAGAGGAGGAGAGACAAAGAGGAAGATCTTCCATCCGATGATTCACTCCCCAAGTGAGCCACAATGGCTGGTGCACGCCGATCCAAAGCCGGGAACCTGGAGCCTCTTCTAGATCTCCCATGTGGGTGCAAGTTTCCAAAGCTTTGGGCAGTCTCTACTGCTTTCCCAGGTAACAATCAGGGATCTGGTTGGGAAGTGGAGCAGCCGGGATTAGAACCGGTGCCCATATGGGATCCCAGCGCATCCAAGGCGAGGACTTTAGTTGCTAGGCTATGGCGCTGGGCCCCAAGCTGCCCTTTCTACCCCTGGAGGGCTCAGGCTTTCTGACCTCTAGACAGTCCAACCCGAGCCATCCTAGCATCAGGTGGGGGTCCCGGACAGTATTCTGGTACACGTGTTGTTGAAAGATCAGGGCTCCAAGGCCGAACAGCCCACATACCAAAGACGGGGAGGGGTGCAGGATGTTTGGGGCCTAGCATCAGCCCAGGCCTCTGTGATAGGAAGTGTCATGGTGCCTTTAACAGCAGGGCACTTAAAGAACCCTGGCAGATGGACTCCCACATCAGCATGCCCACAGGCCCTCAGGGAGCTGGAGTCCCATGCCTGCGTCCTCAGAGCCCTCTCAGGGCTGGTGTTAAACACCAGCACACTGGGGTTGTACTTGGCCAGATGAGGTCCCGGGAAACCTTACCGCCACCCACATTCCTCACAGAGCACCCTGAGATGCAGGCTCCGGGAATTCTTTGGCAAGTGGAGCAGCTCCTTGATGGGCTGCCAACAGGGCTTCATGGACCTTTATTTTTTATTACAAAGTCCGAGATACAGAGAGGAGGAGAGACAGAGAGGAAGATCTTCCGTCCAATGATTCACTCTCCAAGTGAGCCGCAATGGCTGGTGCACGCCAATCCGAAGCTGGGAACTTGGAAACTCTTCCGGGTCTTCCATGTGGGTGCAGGGTCTCAAAGCTTTGGGCCGTCCTCGACTGCTTTGCCATGCCACAAACAGGGAGCTGGATGGGAAGTGGAGCAGCCGGGATTAGAATCAGTGCCCATATGGGATCCCGGCGAGTTCAAGGCAAGGACTTTGGCCACTAGGCCACGCTGATGGGCCCCGGCTTCATGTAGTTTTGCATGTGTTGGGTGGTGGTTAGGGTGATACACTACTCTGCCTGCCTTGGCCTAGCTGAGTGGTGTCTGGGCATGTGGGCTCCTAAGCCAGGAGCCAAGTGGATGGGCAAGTAGGCACCAGAGGTCACCAGCCATCTGCAATAGGAAGTCCCAGGCCCTAGCTGCTGCAAAAGCACCCTGCAACATGCAGCCCTACTGCCCAGCACATATGATGATGGCTGGGGAGCCACCAAGGCCTGCACAAGGTAGGGCTTTCAGGGCCTGTGCTTCCTGCACACAACAGGGTGCACAAAGCTGCCTTTCCTATCTCTAGCTAGCACTTGAGGGGTCAGCCATCCCTGTCATGTGCTTTGGAGGCAGGAATTTGGCCTCACAGCCTCCAGCCAGATGCTGCTGCCCTCTTGTTCACCAGGGAGTGCTTCACCCTCCTCCATGGATCCTTCTGGATTCAAGACTCTTCTCCTGCTGGTCAGCTGTGGACCGTCGGCCACCGCTGATGTGCCATCTTCCACAAGACATCCCAACAGCTGACATCTGTTCTTCACAGAGGTCCTTCTCCCCAGGACAGGTAGAGTAGCAACATGCCTGGATCCCTCATCTGTACTGGCTGCTGTCACAGCACGGAATGGCATAAGTTGTGCAAGCCAGGGGACAGGCACCTTCAGCAGCCTGGTGAAGGAGCTGCTGAAGGGTCCAGCAAGGATTGGTAAGGTGTGGTGTGGTGTGGTGCAGGGAATTGTCCCAGTGGGTCAAGCCTCAGCCTGCCAGGTGGATGGCCTGTACGGGTGCTGCTTCAAATCCTGGCTGCTTCCCCTGCAGTCCAGCTCCCTGCCGATCCTCCTGGGAGAGCAGCGGAGGATGCTGCAGGGGCTTGTGCCCCTGTACCCGTGTGCCCCTGTGCCCCTTTGGGAGATCTGGAGGGAGCTCCTGGTTCCTGGGCATGTCCTGACCCAGCCACAGCTGGCTCTGGTGGTGGTCGTTGGGGATGTGAGCCAGCAGATGCAAGAAAGATTCTGTCTCTCCCTCTCTGTTCCTCTGTGCTTCCAAGAAAAGAGGACAGAGGGAGGCAGAAGGGAGGAAGGAAAAGACAGAAAGCTGCTGGCCTCCTGCGAGGGAGCATGCTGTGTGCTGTGCTGTGACTCTAGACTGCTTTTAGCTGTCAATGCAGACCCCCAGGGCGTGCATATGGCGTCCGTCATGGGACTTGTGTGCAAGCTCTTAAAAGAGTGTCATTGAGAGTAAATGCCTCTCTGAGCTGGGGTGCTTCCATTGATTTGGCAGGAGAGCCTTGGATGAGCATCCTGCAGTGAGTCCTGGTGGCCTCGAGGGTGCCCGATGCTGCCCTACCTTTTTTTTTTAAAACAGATTTATTAATTTTATTCCAAAGTCAGATATACAGAGAGGAGAAGAGACAGAGAGAAAGATCTTCCGTCCGATGATTCACTCTCCAAACGAGCCACAAGAGCCGGTCCCCTGGGGACCCACTCTGCTGGGGCCTCAGTGAGAGGGACCCTTGGCCCCCCCTCCATCCCCTCCCTATCTGCTGGGGCATCTGCAAGATGGTCCATGTCGTGAGCCCCTCTGCCTGGGTCTCAGCGAGATGGTCCTCGTCGGACCCCCCTCTCTCTCTACCTGGGCTTCAGCTAGTGGGACCCCCGGTGACCCCTTCCTCGCTGCTGGGGCCCCAGTGAGAGGGTCCCCTCTGGAATCCCTCTGCTGGGGCCTCAGCAAGAGGGACCCCCAGTGCCACCTACACTCTCTGCTGGGGCCTCAGCGAGAGAGATCCTCAGAGCCCAACCCTCTCTCTGTGTTGGGGACTCAGCCAGAGGGACCCCCTCAAGACCCCGTCTTCTGGGGCCTCAGTGAGAGGGACCCCAGAGTCCCACTACCTCTCTGCTGGGTCCTCTGTGAGAGGAACCCCAGAGCCCCACTCACTTGATGCCGGGGCCTCAGTGAGAGGGACTCACAACCATCCCCTTTCTCTCTCTGATGGGACCTCAGCGAGAGGGACTCACAACACCACCCTTTCTCTCTCTCTCTCTGATGGGGCCTCAGCGAGAGGGTCCCCTCGGGATCCCATCTGTTGGGTCCTCATCGAGAAGGACTCCCTTTAGAACCCCTCTGCTGGGGTTTCAGCGAGAGGGTCCCCCAGCACCCCCCTCTGCTGCTGCGGCCTACGCGAGAAGGACTCCCAAGCACCCCTCCATCTCCGCTGTGGCCACAGCGAGAGGGTCCCCAGTGGGACACCCCCTCCCTTTCCGCTGGAACCTTAGCGAGAAGGTACCCCTCGGAACCCACTCTGCTGGAGTCAGCGAGAGGTTCTTTCTCAGATCCCCCTTTCTCTCTGCTGGGGCCTCAGCGAGAGGGTCACCCTGGGGACACATTCTGCTGGGGCCTCAGCGAGAGGGTCACTCTCGGACCCTCCCTCTCTAACTGCTGGGACCTTAGCGAGAAGGTCCCCCTCGGGACAACCTCTACTCGGGCCTTAGGGAGAAGATCCCTGTCTCTGTGCTGGAACATCAGTGAGAGGGCCTCTCCCAGCCAGAGCCTCTATCTCTGCTTGGGCATCTGAGAGAGGGTCTGCCTCGGGACCCCCTCTGCTGTGGCCTAAGCGAGACTGACCCCCAGAGCCCCCCTCCCTTGCTGCTGGGGCCTCAGCGAGATGGACCCCCTAGCACCCCTCCATCTCTGCTGGAGCCTCAGCAGGAAGGTACCCCTCGGGACCCCCTCTCCTCGGGCCTCGGAAGAGGGTCCCCCTCGGATACCCCCTCCATCTCTGCTGGGGCCTCATCGAGAGGAACTCCCTTGAGACACCCTCTACTGGGGCCTCAGCGAGAGGGTTCCCCAGTGCCCCCTCCCTCGCTGCTGGGGCCTCAGCAAGAGCATCTCCATAGGGACCCCCTCTGCTGGGGCCTCAGAGAGAGGGACACTTGGCACCCCTCTCTCTCTCTCTCTTTGCTGGGGACCCGAGAGAAGTTAGCACTTGGACTCCCCCTTTTCTCTGCTGGGGCCTGAGGGAGTGGGACCCTCGCCCCCCTCTCTCTGCTGAGGCCTCAGTGAGAGGGTCTCCATAGGGATCCCGTCTGCTGGGGCCTCAGAGAGAGGGACCCCTGGCGACTCCTCCCTCACTGCTGGGGCCTCAGCAAAAGAGACCACTCGGGGCCTCAGCGAGATTGTCCACCTTGGTACCTCCTCTGCTGGGGCCTCAATGAGAGGGTCCCCCTCGGACCGCACATCTCTGTCTGCTGGGACCTTAGCGAGGGTGTCCCCCTTGGGACACCCTCAGCTGGGGCATCAGCAAGAGGGACCCTCACGCTGCTGGTGCCTCAGCGAGAGGGTCCCACTCCGAACCCATTCTGCTGGGGCCTCAGCGAGAGGGACCCTCGTCTTCCTCTCTCTCTCTCTCTGTTTCTGCTGGGGCCTCAGTGAGAGGGTTCCCCTCGGGACTCCAGTGCTTGGGACTCAGCAAGAGGGACCCTCGTCTTCCCCTCTCTCTCTGTCTGTTTCTGCTGGGGCCTCAGCGAGAGGATCCCCCTCGGGACTCCACTTTGGGGACTCAGCAAGAGGGACCACCACAGCCCCCCTACTAGCTGCTGGGGCCTCAGTGAGAGGGTCACCCTGGGGAGCCCCTCTGCTGGGGCCTCTGTGAGAGTGTGTTCCTCGGACCCTCCTTCTCTCTGCTGGGGCCTCTGTGAGAGGGTCCCACTCGGGACAACCTCTGCTGGGGCCTCAGTGAGAGGGACCGTTTCTCTGCTGGGGCCTAAGCGAGAGGGACCCTCCCAGCCAGAGACTCAATCTCTGCTGTGGCCTCTGAGAGAGGGTCCCTTTCAGAGCCCCGCCTGCTTTGGCCTAAGCGATAAGGACCACCAGAGCCCCCCTCCCTCGCTGCTAGGGCTCAGTGATACTGACCCCAGCACCCCTCCATCTCTGCTGGGGCCTCAGTTAGAGGGTCCCCATCTTACGCCCCCTCCCTCTCTGCTGGAGCCTCAGTGAGAAGGTACCCTTCAGGGCCCCTTCTCCTCGGGCCTCAGGAGGAGGGTCCACCTCGGACACCGCCTCTGTCTCTGCTGGAGCCTCAATGAGAGGGTGACCCTCTGGAACCCCTCTGCCTGGGCTTCAGCTAGAGGGACCCCCGGCAACCCCTCCCTCGCTGCTGGGGCCTCAGCAAGAGGGTCCCCCTCAGGAATCCCTCTGCTGGGGCCTCAGCGAGAGGGACCCCTGGTGCCACCTACCCTCTCTGCTGGGTCCTCAGCGAGAGGATACCCCCTCAGGACTCCCTGTGCTGGGGCCTCAGCGAGATGCACACCCGGAGCCCCCCTCCTTATCTGCTGGGGCCTCAGGGTGAGGGTCACCTTCACCCTCCCTCCCTCACAGCTGGGGCCTCAGCAAGAGGGTCCCACTCGGGACAACCTCTACTGGGGCCACAGCAAGATTGGCCCCCGCGGGACCCCGTCTGCTGGGGCCTCAGCGAGAGGGACCCTTTCTTTGCTGGGGCCTCAGCGAGAGGGACCCTCCTAGCCAGAGCCTCTATCTCTGCTGGGGCCTCTGAGAGAGGGTCCCCCTGGGGACCCCGTCTGCTGCGGCCTAAGCGAGTGGGACTCCCAGAGACCCCCTCCCTAGCTGCTGGGGCCTCAGCGAGACGAACCCCCGAGCACCCCTCAATCTCTGCTGGGACCTCAGTGAGAGGTCCCCCTCGGACACGCCCTCCCTCTCTGCTGGAGCCTCAGCAGGAAGGTAAGCCTCGGATACACCATCTTCTCGGGCCTCAGGAAGAGGATACCCCTCTCATATAACCCCTCTGTCTCTGCTGGAGCCTCAGCAAGAGGGTCACACTCTGGAGCCCCTCTGCTGGGCTTCAGCGAAAGGGACCCCTGCGGTCCCCTCCCTCGCTGCTGGGGCCGCAGAGAGAGGGTCACCCTCGCAACCACCTCTGCTGGGTCCAGAGCGAGAGGTTTTCCCTCGGGACCACCTCTGCTGGTGCCACAGTAAGATCGTCCACCTTGGGACCTCCTCTGCTGGGGCCTCAGCAAGAGGGTCCCCCTTGAGACCCACTCTGCTGGGGCTTCAGGGAGAAGGTCTCCCTCGGACCCTCCCTTCCTCGCTGCTCGGGCCTCAGCGAGAGGTTCCCCCTCGGGACCCAGTCTGCTGGGGCTTCAGGGAGAAGGACCATCGACCGCCCTTTCTCTCTCTCTCTCTGCCTACTGGGGCCTCAGCGAGAAGGTCCTGCTCGGGACCCACTCTGCTGGGGCCTCAGTGAGAGGGACCCTTGGTCCCCCCAACACCTCCCTATCTGCTGGGGCATCTGCAAGATGGTCCATCTCGTGAGCCCCTCTGTCTAGGTCTCAGCGAGATGGTCCTCCTCAGACCCCCCTCTTTACCTGGGCTTCAGCTAGTGGGACCCCCGGCAACCCCTTCCTCGCTGCTGGGGCCTCAGCGAGAGGGTTCCCCTCGGAACCCCTCTGCGGGGGCCTCAGCGAGAGAGATCATCAGAGCCCGACCCTCTCTCTGTTGGGGACTCAGCCAGAGGGTCCCACTCAGGACCCCGTCTTCTGGGGCCTCAGTGAGAGAGAGCCCTGAGTCTCACTACCACTTTGCTGGGTCCTCTGCGAGAGGGTCCCCCTGGGCACCACCTCTCCTGGGGCCTCAGCAAGAGAGGGACCACCTCGGGACCCCCTCTGCTGGGGCATCAGCAAGAAGTTTCCTCTCGTATCACCCTCTCTCTCTGCTGGGGCCTCAGCGAGAGGGTCCCTCTTGGGACCCCCTCTGCTCTTGCCTCCGCGAGAGTCCCCCTCGGACCTCCCCTCTCTGCTGTGTCCTCAGTGAGAGGGTCCCACTCAGGAACCCCTCTGCTGGGTCCTCAGCCCGAGGGTCCCCCTCAGAATCCCTCTCCATCTCTGCTGGGGCCTCCGTGAGAGGTTCCCCCTCAGGCAGGTATATTAGGCCTTTATATATTATGTAAGTATGTTAGTATTTGTGAAGCACCCCTCTCTTTATCTTGTTTTTCTGCTATGAGCACCAGGTTCCGTCATTTCCTGCAAGTTTCTATTTTAACCAGACTATCAGACTGTCTGGTGTGTGACCCCAGCTGTTGGGGGTCTGGCCCTCCCTTTATAAATAGCATAATATCTGCCTGTGCTTTTGCTTATCATTCCCCTGTTATTACCACAGGGAAAATACCCACCTTCTCTACGTGGCAGCTTTGTGGGGTTTGGACATGACTGGCAAGCACCCCGTTTTCCCTTCTTTAGGAATGCAATGATTCCTGTGGAATCTATTAGTTCCATCATTCCTCTGAACTTGAGGACTCGCTCATGTGGGTGAACCTCAGCTCCTTGAATTTGAAGCTTGTGTCTGCCTGTGTTATCCCCATGTTTCTCTCTCACATACAGAAAACACCTCTGAAGTAAATGACACCACGTTCCAGTGCACTCTGACAGCGTGCTGGAATGGCAATTGCAATTCTGCTGTTCTTCAGCCCCTGCCCTGAATCCTGCCTGTGTCTGTTGGGACTAACGGAGAGGCCTTTGTTTGCCTGATAAAGAATAAAAGAGACTGGCATAATGGCGACCACCATAGTCAGTACATCAGCAGCCGCCACCACCAGTTACCTTGGTGACAATGAACAAGGTCGCGGTACAGACTGCCAGAGTTATGGAACAATAGGACTTTACTGATGCACATGAGTGGGTGGGCACCCTTGTGTTGTAACTGCGGGTTGATCTGTTGGCAGAGGAACAGCAGAGGCTGTGAGATTGGGTCTAGGCCTCTTGTACCCCATCGTATGCCTTTTTGTGTGCAACACCTATGCAAGTGCAAAATGCTTCCCAAGCCCAGTAACTGCTGTCTGCTCGTTGCTACCGAGCTAAAGATACTCCTATGGTCAGGGCCTCTTGTTCCCCATCATATGCTTTATGTATGTTTCCCCTGTGTAGTGCTATGTTTTGCCAAGCCCAGGAACTATTGTCTGTTATTTTACAATGCTGTCATTTTTATTTAAAGTAACAAAATAGTTTTCCAGTGATTGTTTTCATGAAAATCAGATGCTTTTGAAGAAATAAGTGGCATTTAAAAAACGTGTAGACAGTTACTATGGAGAAACCTCAGACTACCTCTGCTCATTGTCTTTCTTTCTGGAAATCCTAGAACTCGGATTAAACAGGTTGGGATTCATTTTCAACCATCATGTCAGGAGTTCTGTTTGTCTCTTAACATGTTTTGCACCTCCATGCTCTACAACATCTTTGATCTCAGTTTACTAATGGTGGGAAATGCAGCCTCCTGGTGGTGTTGTAGGGCTCAGGAGCCCTGGAGGTAGTTGGAGAGGCTCAGCTCCTGCCAGCCCCCCACCCACCCGCCCGCCCCAGCTAGACTTCAACTGCAGGCTTTTGTCATTCTACAAATAAGAACACAAAGGAGAGACAGATGAACAGTAGGACAAAAGAACAGTCCTCACTCAGATAATGTGTGCAGGCAATCTCAAAAGGGACAATTTCCCCACCTGGCTGGGGTTACATTTTCCTTCTAGCATAAGGAGTGTAGCTATAGTATGTGTGGTGAGCTCCTTATGGTGGTTAAGGACACCTGGTACCTGATGCAAAGTGAGGCTTAGCTGCAGGATGCAGAGCAGGTGTGCTGAGGCTTTGGCCATGTGGAAACAGCCTGGAGGAGATGGCAGTGCGGATGGCTAGGGTGTTGGCAGTATTCAGCTTCCTGTCCCTCACTGCCTGCCTGCTTTGCCCATGTCAAGTATGTCTAATAGACTAAATCTATTGACTTGGTAATACTTTGTGTATAAAATTTCATTTCCAGAAGTTCTAGTAGATCATTTTCAAGTCCATGTCTTTTGCTTCTGCTTCTAAATCTGCTTGTATTTTATTGCTTTAAAGACAATGTTGATCACATTTCCCATGGTTACTGTTTCTCAATGTGCAATTCGTGGATCTACTTCTGCTTTTTCTCACTCTTGATATCCTATTTCCTGGTGTACCTAATCTTTCATACAGATTATTTTGCAAGTTTGTATATAGCAATAAATGTGGAGGTCTCAGAAAACTAACCTCTCTGGAGAGGATTTACCTCTTCCCTACCCACCTGCGACCCCCTCATTGATGCTCAGGACTTGAAATTAATTCCCTTAAACTATGATCCCAAGGACCCAGCACAGTGGCCTAGTGGCTAAATCCTTGCCTGGAAGTCACCAGGATCCCATATGGGTGCCACTGCATGTCTGCTGCTCCACTGCCCATCCAGCTCCCTGTTTGCAGCCTGGGAAAGCACAATAGGATGGCCCAAAGCCTGGGGACACAGAAAAAGCTCCTAACTCCTGGCTTCACATCAACTCCTCTCGGACCGTTGTCACTTTATCAGCAGATGGAGGATCTTCCTATTTTTCCTTCTCTGTGTAGATCTGCCTTTACAAAGAAAAATCTTTAAAAATACATCTATATAATCTCGGGCTGGAAGGGTATATGAGGACTCTACTGTGTCTCATTTATTCTAACTGATGTCCAGTGGAAACTTTTGGGAGTGTGTCTGCTAGTAGCTTCTCAACTTCCAGCAGACACAGGGCTCTGATGTCTGACCCTCTCCTAAATGTCACTACCAAATGTGTTCAGGTCACAGAGCCCACAAAAGCAGCTCTCAGGTTTTATCGCATGAGGTTCTTTTTTGTCCTGTCAGTTTTTGCCAGATACTGTTTTGCCAGCTTTTCAGTTGCTAAGAAAGATGCTTTAAATTTAGCTTTACTGCTTATCAGTGAGAGTAGATCCAAATAATTAAGCCTGACTTGACTAGAAATGAGATGTCACATCTCAATATCTTAAAGCAATAGAAAAAGTAATGGTGATTTTGAGTATCATAGTAATCTTGCTTTGAAGTTAGAAAATCAGGTGGAAGTAAGTACTGTGTACCCTTGGATTTTCTTCCACTGAGATTCAGTTGAAGAAAAATCCATGGAGATAGTTTGCTTTGATGGATTTGAGATCATCTGCAAGAGTGGGTAAAAAGTTCTGGCAAAGTGCAATTGAAATAGAAGTTTGGTGCAAAAGAAAAAGCCCTAAAATCCATGAACCCAGTGGTCTTCAAGTTTTTGAAAAAAATTACAAAAAACTGCAGAGATTTCAAGTGTTTTTTTGCACTTGCACTTAATTTCCATTTTTTCCCATTGGTGTCTTGAAGTGCACTCACACAAACATTGTTGTAGACTCTTCCCCTGCCAACCTATCAAAACTGTTGGGAAAAAAATAAGGTTTTTGGTTTAAAAGTACATTTACTTAGAGTGTTCCTTTTTATCTTTAGATTTTTTAAAAGATTTATTCATTTTATTTCAGCCCAAGGTCCTGAATTCGTTCCAAAGGGCAGACTGCAAGCATGCGCCTCCCTTTTGCATGGCTGGTAAGTCTAGAGCTGCTTCTTGGCTTCTGTTTTATTTTATTATTTTTTTAAAGATTTATTTATTTTTATTGCAAAGTCAGATATACAGAGAGGAGGAGAGACAGGGAGGAAGATATTCTGTCCAATGATTCACTCCCCAAGTGAGCCGCAATGGCCGGTGCACGCCAATCCGATGCCGGGAACCAGGAACCTCTTCCAGGTCTCCCATGCGGGTGCAGGGTCCCAATGCATTGGGCCATCCTCAACTGATTTCCCGGGCCACAAGCAGGGAGCTGGATGGGAAATGGAGCTACCGGGATTAGAACTGGTGCCCATATGGGATCCCGGGGCTTTCAAGGCGAGGACTTTAGCCGCTAGGCCACACCAACGGGCCCTTTATCCTTAATTTGTGTTTGTTATTGCCATGAGAAAAGTTTTGGCTGAGTCATAAACGGTACCTACTCATGCAATAAAGAAACTGATCAAACTTGCAGCGATAGTTTGTACATAAGGAGACTGCTGATCTTTGGCTTCATGGTAATAGAGCTATGGTGAGTCACTGGCTTAGAGAAGCCTTCGGACAAGGCCAGAAGTCATGCATCACAGCATGTGGCTGGATATGGGGGAGAGAGTTGGAGAATGATTTATTAAGCAATTGTCCACTATTTGAGCAGTTTAGGTCCATAAAGAGTGACTCGTCCAGTCTGGGATGCCTAGATTTAAATTAGAGAAAAATAAAGAGGAGCATGTTGAGAAATGCCGGCTCTGTTACCCTCTTGTTGTGTCACTTTGCTGGCAAGGACAAAAGGAACTATTCAGCTATTTTCCCATAACAATGTTAACATTGTATAAAGAATATATGTGGAAAAGAAATATTTGTGAACCTGTACTTTTCATACTGTCTATATGAGCACTTGATGCTGTTTGAGGATTTGATTAGTCATTTCTGAGCCTGGGTTATGAGTATGTCTTTTGGTACAATATTACATATTGATATGTACATTCTATGTGCCTAGGTCAAACCAGCAGCATAGCAGTCCCTAAACTAAGGAACCTACAGATAAGCCATCCTATTCTTAGATTTCAAATTTGAGAAATATTCATGTAATATGTAGGGAATCCAATTTCTGATTAATACTTTGCAAGTGGATCCACAGATGGCAACAACAATGCTACGTTCTGCATGCCAAGTGTTACACCAAGCACACTATCACTGACTTTCAGAAGGTAGGAATCAGTGATCCTATTCAACAGATGAGAAACCAAGGCACAGAGAAGTTTCTTGACAAATACATGAAGTGCTCATAACTCATTTTGGCTCATGGAAAAGCTGTAACTCGAATCCTACTTCACATAGCAGAAACACCAAAATTAGGGAACCTAAGGTAAAGCGCCAGGGTAGGGGAGGTCGTGGGGAGGGATGTTGGGTGGCAAAGTCCAGGCTTCACATTTTGTTTTTCTACTTGCTAAAGGCATGTGATTAAGTTAGTTCCTGCTACTATTATGGTTAAACTGTTTAAAATATCATCCCTAGGCAAATGTTGGCAGAGATTAAGATGATGCTGGAGGACTCCTGTTGCCCATATCATGGGGTCTGGATTCCAATGCTGCTTCAACTGCGGGCTCTAAGCTTCATCTTTTTTTTTGCTTTTGTTTTGTTTTTGTTTTGTTTTTTATTAAATTTATTCATTAATTACATTGTGTTGTAATTCCATAGGAACTGGGATTCTCCCCACACTTCCCCACACCCTCCCCCCATGGTGGGTTCCTCCACCTTGTTGCGTAACCATAGTTCAAGTTCAGTTGAGATTCCCTCTTAGCAAGCATATGCCAAGTATACTAACTTCATCTTAATGAACCCTGGAAGTAACCAAGTGATAATCTGAACAGCTAGGTTCCTGCCATCCGCATACACCTGGGGATGGATATCTGACAGCTGCCTTTGGTCTGACCTAGCCCATGCTGTGGCAGGCATATTGAGATTAAATCGGTTAATAGAAAATCTTTCTCTATTCTCTTACTCTCCTCTCTTTTTTGTAAAGTTTTATTTAACTGGAATACATTCCTTGTATTTTACTTAAAGTTAACAGCATAATGAGATTTCCCAACCTGTCTAGCCTTCTGCCACACTCTCGCCCTTTCTCCTCCTTCCTTTATAATTTTTGTTTAACTTTTCACTGCAGCATACTTTGAGTTTATAACCACAAGTTTAATCCTCCATTAAAGAATTCCACAAGTAGTAAGTAGAAAAACCACTATTTCTCAAGAGTACAGATGAGGGTTATAAACATTAATCAAATCTCAAGGTGTCAGTTTCAGTCATATTCCACTTCTGTACTCTTTATTAGCTAACAAACAGGAAGGAAACCATTTGTCTTTGGGGGACTGGTTTATTTCAGTAAGTATAAGAGGCAAGTGTCTACTTGCCTCCATTCTTTCAAATAAATAATAAAATTTAAAACAGCCATCCTTCTTGATCAGTCATCCCTTCCCATGGGAGAAATATACTATGACTTCTTGTGTGTGTGTGTGTGTGTGTGTGTGTGTGTGAGAGAGAGAGAGAGAGAGAGAGAGAGAGAGAGAGAGAGAGAGAGAAGATTCTCTTAAAATATCTATTTCCATCTCATCAGAAACCAGGGAGTTGGAGTAAATGAGGCACTTGGAATGCTGATGGGAAGGTACTGAGGGGAGCTAAGTAACTTGGGAGTGATGTATAGGAGGAAAGCATTTGCCAGCATCCTCTCCGACGTCTTACAGGACTGAAAATTATTCAATAGCGTAAAACTATCAATAAGTGCTGATTATAAATTTTGGTTTGTGGAAAGAGCCAGAGACTGAAATCACATTGTCTAACCTCAAAGAACTCCAAAAACATGACTGTAATTCTCAGTTGCAGTCTACTGAGAGTTGGGTAGGAGAAGCGAGGCCAGTTCCCTGAAGCCTTGGAAAGATTGACTGTGTGATGCCATGTTTTCTATTGCAGAAAACAATGCACAAGTCCCCTACCAATGCCAAACGGACATCAACAAATCAAATATTCTGAATGTATGTTTTTGTTTAGTTCCCTGGTAATCTTACCTTAAGAACAAGGTCTACTGCAGTCACTGGGCAGCTTTTTCTTTTTTTCAGTCAAGCAAAATGAAGGAATTGTTGGAATATCATGCTTTGCTGCCAGAAACTCTCAATAAGATGAACAGTTCCAGTGAAATACATTGCCAGAGGGATTGTGTCTGCTATCATTTGAACAACTGTTAAACTACTTACCTGCAGATGTGCAGGAAATCATGTGCAAAACCATGCTGTACTCACTTGCTACTATTTTACATGTAAACGCATTCTATGGCTTATCAGGATCTTTAACCGTAAACATTTGAGTGACAAATCTCCAACTGGACCCGGAGCAGTAGCCTACTGACTAAAGTCGACACCTTTGCAAGTGCCAGGATCCCACAGGGCTGCTTGCTCACTTGTATCCCAGCTGCTCCACTTCCCATCCAGCTTCTTGCTTGTGACCTGGGGAAGCAGTCAAAGCCAGCCCAAAGCCTTGCGGCCCTGTACTGGCATGGGAGACCTAGAAGCTCCTGGCTCAGCTCCAACTGTTGCAATCACTTGGAGTGGCTCAGCAAATGAAAGATTATTCTGTCTCCTCATCCTCTCTGTAAATCTGACTTTACAGTCAGAATATTTTTTTAAAGATTTATTTATTTTTGGGAGGAAGCCAGACATGTAGAAAGGAGAGAGGACAAACTTCTGTCCAATGATTCCCTCCGCAAAGTGGCCGCAACAGCTGGAGCTGAGCCGATCTGAAGCCAGGAGCCCAGGTCCTCCTCCAGGTCTCCCATGTGGGTGCAGGGTCCCAAGGCTTTGGGCCATCTTCAACTGCTTTCCCAGGCCACAAGCAGCGAGCTGGATGGGAAGCGGGACTGCCAGGACTAGACGCAGTGCCCATATGGGATTCAAGGCGAGGACTTTAACTGCTAGGCCACCTCACCAGGTCCAAAATCTTAACTCTCCAACTAAAATACTGAAGGCCAGTACATTGTGAGCTGAACATATCCCATGTTGGTAGCCCATTCCTAAACCAATGCTGGCCTTTTTTTCAAGGATAACTAGTATGTCAGAATTACTCCATATGCACGGGGCTGAAACTTCCTAAACACACATGCAAGCAAGAATTGTAAAGAAAGATGGCTTGTGTGAGCATGAACTTCACCCAATTAAGGTTCTTAAATAGTTATCTGCTTTTAGCTCATTTCCTACTAAAAATTCAAATGTCTCAATTTTCCGTTAGGCTGTTACAGCTTCGTCTGTTAAGCATAGCCCCACGTTCCCTAGCATCACCTAGTAGATCATTCTTGATCTCGGAGCTTCTGATGAGCTGTGTGAATTCCAAGTGAGATTTGCCTTACTGGAATTATGCATACATGTTAGTAAGGATTGTTTTCCATCATTTAGGGACCAAGTGATTTCTAGAAAAGCCATAATGTTGAGAGTACTTCCGAAGTTTTTACTGTTACGGCATGGTAGAGAAACTGACATGTGCGTTGGACTAGATGTTAATTTGTCAGCATTGGCCAGCAACATTCCTTGTGTAGACAAACGTGGGAGTAATGCTCAAACGCTCAATACCGAGATAGGAGAAGATCAGACAAGGATGAAAGTCTGGCGCTTCTCTGCCTCGTGGAGGTGTTCGAGGAAGTAGGAAGTGGGATGCTTCACAAAGTCTGTAAAAATGGAGTCAAAAGAGAAGTTTCCATACAGACTTGAAATCCATACGTTGGCTTTCATGAGCATTCTCCACAAACATTTTAAAGACTGGTTGAAAGAGACAGTGTATGTGAGTTCTATAGCTCACCAATGTTAGGAAAAGTACACCTGTTCCTGGTTAAGTACCCAACTTGTGAGAATTCCATAATTTTTAGCTTGTATTTTCTGCCTTCTGGCTAGATGTGTTTTTTGAATTTTTATTCTTTGGACAGCTGTGGGTAAAAAGTGGGAAATTAATGATGATCAAATTAGACAATGGACCTACTTATTAGCTCTAGAGGAAGTCTAACTACAATGAAAATTAGACTTGTGGATTATTTGAGTTACAATTCCCTCACTTTTTTTATGAAGTACGTTGCATTACGTGACAGTTTCATAGGCTCTGGGATTCCCCCAACCCCTCCCCATGCCATCCCCCCATGGTGGATTGTTCCACCTTGTTGCAGTATTACAGTTCAAATTAAGTCAAGATTCTGTCATAGCAACCATGTAGTTTGCATAGTGTCCAGCATGTTATTGTCCAGATAAACTCCAGGTTTCTTGGGGAGACCATCTCTGGTCTGAAAATAGAGCTGGCAGAATATCATCCCAATCAATTAAAAGCCACAACAAAACATCAGCAACAATTTACAACATGATGGAGTTAATTGACATGGTATTGAGTAATCAGTACGTTAAAATGCAAGTTCTTAACCACATCCTGTGAGTACTTCATTGGCATTTCAATTTTAGTTTATACACGGAACCGGCTTCTATACACCTTAAAATGGCTATAGGGTACTATTCAGCTGTCTCGTGTCTATTTTCATTGGAGTATTTAGCAGTTTATAGTGTTAAAATATAATGTTGCTGAACTTGGCAGATTTTAGGATAGTCTAAACTGGCTTATAACTCTGACAAGGCATTTGTCAACAGTTGAGGTGCAGAACAGTTTTAGGAGGGGTGTGCAGAGAAATCTTCAATGCTTTAGTGAGGAGTAACCAATCTTTGTGTCCTCCCTAGTAAGGTATGTGTGAGTCCACGCCGAACATTTCCTCCTGGTTCTAAGCTTTCCTTGTTGTTCTCTATCCTAATGTTTTTTTTTGGGGGGGGGGGTCTCTGCAGCGACCCTGATGGTCCTTGCAGGAGAGGGTGGGGATCCAAAGTTGGAACTAAGTAAGGATCAGAGAAAGCTCCTCTCCCTAGTCCCAAAGGAAGTTTACTGTTCTTCTGTTTCTGCAGACTGCTCAGGGCTCCTGGCTGTTGTTCCGATGACCTTGGATCCTGTCAGGAAGGATTTGGGCTTCTTCCATCCCATGTGGGAGATCCAGATGGGGGTGGATGACCTCAGAATTCTCAGGCTCTGAAGGCACTCCAATTCCCTGTGTTCTTCTTGGCGGTTGGGATGTAGTCCTTGGTGCCCGTAGTGATAGTCCTTGGTGAGGATGCGGGAGTCTACAGGGTTGGGATACAAGCCTCCTCCTGTCC
Organism: Ochotona princeps; assembly: GCF_030435755.1. Classification (NCBI taxonomy): domain Eukaryota; kingdom Metazoa; phylum Chordata; class Mammalia; order Lagomorpha; family Ochotonidae; genus Ochotona; species Ochotona princeps. The sequence continues at coordinate 150,937,225 of NC_080833.1, read as the reverse complement.
ACCTGCTCCACTCTGGGGTGCCCCCCTGCTCTGTGTGTACGACCTGTTAAGAGATTGTCAGGATCGCTCTTGATTCCCCCTATATGTCTTTGTAGTTTGAGTTACTTGTTCCATTCCTGACAGGTTATACTTCACGTCTTCCTCACATTCTAAGCAGATGGAAGATTTCTCTGCTCTCCCACCCCATTTCCAAGTAGCATAGGGTCTTAAAAGTATATCAGGTTTTACAATTCTTTGATGTAGATCATAAGCAGTTTGACTCACATTGATTGTTGGTTCATTGGTTACATCACAATATCTTAATGCATGAGCTACAGACTGTTTGGGCTTGGAATAATACTACATTTTACAGGTACTGTTTTTCGAACTGGCATCATTTCATCTTAAATTAAGGCAAATATGTGGTATCTAACCGTCTGGGATTGGCTCATTTCCCTTAGCATTATGGTTTCCAGTTGGGCCCATTTGGCTACAAGACTGCCTTTCATTTTGTTTAAAGCTGAATAGTATTTCATGGAGTAAATGAACCATAGCTTTCTTATCCAGTCTTCTGCTGATAAGCATTTCGGTTACTTCCATGGTTGTACAATTGATTGTGTTGCTATGAACATAGGAGTGCATGTTGGTTTCTCGTGTAATAGTTGTTTTGGATATATTCCTAGGAGTGCTATTGCTGGATCATATGGTATGCAGACTTTCTGTTGTTCGAGTGTTCTCCATACTGATTCCCCTAGAGGCTGTACAAATCTGCAGTCCCACCAGCAGTGGAGTAAGGTTCCCTTTTCCCCACATCCTCGCCAGCAAGTGTTGGTGGTGGTTTTTTGTATGTGAGCCATCCTCACTGGCGTTAGGTGGTATCTCATTGTTGTCTTAATTTGTACTTCCCTTATTGCCAGGGAAAGCTGAGCGTTTTTTCATGTTTGTTTGCCATTTGGGTTTGTTCCTTTGTGAAATGTCTGCCCATTTCTTGAGTGGTTTGTTTTGGTTGTTCTGGAGATCTTTGTATATTCTGGAGATTAGCCCCATATCACTAATTTAGTGTGCAACGATCTTCTCCCATTCTGTGGGCTGCTTTTTTACTTTGTTGATTGTTTCCCTTGCTGTGCAGAAGCTTCTTAGTTTGATGTAGATACATTCATTTGTTCGTGTCTTGATTGCTGTTTTTGGTGTCCTTTTCAGGAAGTCGGGACCTACCCCTAGATCTTGCAGAGTATTTCCAACATTTTCTTCCAAATGTTTGAAGGTTTCTGGATATAGGTTTAGGTCTTTTATCCATGTAGATTTGATGTTAGTGTATGGTGAGAGATGTGGGTCTATCTTTTTGTTTCTGCAGGCTATCAACCAGTTGTCCCAACAGCATTTATTGAACAGACCTTTCCATTTGCCTGGATTGTCGTTTGTCTTTTTGTCAAAGATTATTTGGCTGTATCTGTGTGGGTTCCCTTCTGGTGTTTCTATTCTGCTCCATTGATCTTCCTCTCTATCTTTGTGCCAGTACCAGGCTGTTTTGATAACCACTGCCCCATAGTATGTCCAGGGGTTTGGAACTGTAATTCGCCCTGCTAACTTCCTGTGCTTCAGGATGGTTCTAGCTATTCTTGGGTTTTTGTGTTTCCAAATGAACCTTTGAATCATTGTTTCCAGTTCCATGAAGAATGTTTTGGGTAATGTGATTGGAATTGCATTGAATGTATATATTGCTTTTGGTAGTATAGACATTTTAATGATACTGATTTTACCTATCCAGGGGCATGGGATGTTACTCCATCTTCTGAGGTCTTGTTCAATTTCTTTTTTAAGTAGTTTGTAGTTTTCTTCAAATGGGTCTCCTACATTTTTGGTTAGGTTTATTCCCAGATACTTCATAGTTTTCTGTTATTTTGAATGATATCTTGCTGATTAGATCCCTTTCCATCTTGGGGCTGTTTGCATACACTATAGCTGCTTTTCGTTACGTCATTTTGTACCCTGCCACTCTACCAAACTCTCGTATAAGTTCTAGCTGTCTCTGTATTGAGTCTCTTGGCTCTTCTAAAGAAACATAACACATCGCCATGGAGGAAAAAGACACGAGGTGTAGTTAAGCGAGGGAGTGAAAGTGAGGGTTTGTTCTTTGTGGCAGATTGTAAGAACAAAAGGTGAATTTTTGAATATTTTTCACCATTGCAAAGAATCTTGCTGGTAAAATAATGCACCAGTCAAAACCTGATAGTTCCAATTGTTTGCATGTAATAGTTAGCAGACGCATGTCTCCATAATTTTCTCATTAAATCAGTCTGAATGTTCCACAACAATTAAAATCCTCATGTTTTAAGTTTCTGGTTACTTGAATATATAAGGTGGTCATAATTTTAAGTGCAACTTTTTACATTTTTAAGATCAATTGACACAAATATGTATCCACGGGGACTCTGTAAGGTTTTGCTGCATGTAAAGCAAACATTGGGAAGTGATGAAATGGGGGTGAATAGATCTAGTTATGTAGTTCCTTGGATAATTTCTATGTGCTGAAACACTCAAATTCCTTCCATCTAGCTTTATATGTATTAACTGTATGTTATATATAATGTGTAGACGCGTCCACATATGTATGTACACACAGCATGTTATTGCTAACTGTCATCACCTTGTCCTACTATAGAACACCAGAACTTAGTTCTTCTACCCAGCCATTACTTTCAACTTGTCCATCAGACTTCTCCCATTTTTCTATCCCTCTCCCTTCTTCCCCCCAATCTGTGATATTATTCTAAATTCACATGAGATCAACTTTAAATTCCAAACAATGTTTCAAAAAGTTTGTAGAAGACAGAATTAAAGATCTGTTTATCTTGATGAAAAAGGTCTTAAAATTTGCGTTTTTCATAAAATGAACACCATGAATGCATATACAGGTCTCGACAATAGTCCCTAGTGACCTTTCACCTTTCTCTAGTGTTGGTTAGATTTCGTTTCTCAGCTCTCCTCTAATTTCTTTTTGCTGTTTTTAACATTTATTTTATTTTCATTACAAAGTCAGATATACAGAGAGGAGGAGAGACAGAGGAAGATGTCCCATCCGATGATTCATTCCCCAAGTGAGTGCAATGGCCCGTGCTGCACCGATCCGAAGCCAGGTGCCTGGAGCTGTTTCCAGGTGTCCCATGTGGGTGCAGGGTCCCAAGGCTTTGGGCTGTCTTTGACTGCTTTCGCAAGCCACAAGCGGGAAGCTGGATGGAAAGTGGAGCTGCTGGGATTAGAGCCGGCACCCATACAGGATCCTGGAGCGTTCAAGGCAAAGACCTTAGCTGCTAGGCCACGCCGCCGGGCCCAGCTCTCTAATTTCTTTTCAATGTTTTGTTTCTAGGTTAGTCTATAAGTTTGCTGGTTTTATTTCTTTTGGAAATAACCTTTGTTTCACTGATCTTTCATGTTTTTCTCTTCATTTGCTGGTTTGATCTTTATTTCTTTACTAACTTTGGGATTTAGTTAATTCTGCCTTCTCTAGATACCCAAATGCACCTAACCTGTTTGAAACCTTTCCATTTTTTTATGTAGGCATTTAATGCTTCAACCTTTACTTAGTATTTCTTTAGATGTCTTCTGTAAGTTTTGAAATGCTGTATTTTCATTTCATTCAATTTTTAAGTTTTCTTTTGGATTTCTTCCACATTTCTTCTTTGGATTTCAGGATCATAATATTTAATCTGCAGATGGTTTTGTTTTCAAGATTTATTTGAAAGGCAGATGTTACAAAGAGAAGATTTTCTGTCCACTGGTTCACTCTCCAAATGGCTGCAATGGCCGGAGCTGAACCAATCCCAAGCCTAGAGCCAGGAGCTTCTTTGAGGTCTTCCACTCAGGTGCAGGGTCCAAGCACGAGAACTATCCTCCACTGCTTTTGCAGGCCATAAGGTGAGGGCTAGAAGGGAAGTGAGGGCCCCAGAACATGAACCAGTGCCCACATGGATGCCGGTGTGCAAGGTGGAAGATTAGCCTCTTGAGCCACAGGGCCCGCCCCTCAATCTATGGCTTTGTATTACCAAATTTGTCTGGATTTATATTTTTGTGATTAGAAAAGATATGATGTACTTTTTGTTGTGGTTTAATATGTGGTCTTAGAGGAAGTTTAGTGTATTCAAGTACATATTCTAAAGCTATTGCAATGAATGCTGTGTCAGTGTCTGTATACCCTAGAACTGTGGTTTTTCTCTCTCTCTTTTTTTTTTTTTTTGCTTGACTGACATGTTAGTTGATTCCTTAACTCCACTTTTCTTGATCTGGAGCTTGACTCTCCCTTTAGATATGTTTGTGTTTTTTTAAAAGATTTATTTTGTTACAAAATCAGATATACAGAGAGGAGGAGAGACGGAGGAAGATCTTCCGTCTGATGTTTACTTCCCAAGTGAGCACAACGGCCGGTGCTGTGCCGATCCAACCAGGAACCTCCTCCAGGTCCCCCACGCAGGTGCAGGGTCCCAAGGCATTGGGCTGTCCTCGACTGTTTTCCCAGAGCACAAGCAGGTAGCTGGATGGAAAGTGGAGCTGCTGGGATTAGAGTTGGCATCCATATGGGATCCCGGGGCATTCAAGACGAGGACTTTAACACTAGGCCATACTGCCGGGCCCTCCCTTTAGATATAATAAGGCTTTTTAAGAATATGACATGCTGTGGCATTGGATATATAGTACCTAATCTGTCCTATCTTATTGTTGAATTAATTCCTTGATCACTATCTGATGATCTTTGTATCTTTTTATAGCTTTTGGCTGAAGTGTATTTTGTCTAATGCACTACCCCTGCTTGCTTTTGGTTTCCACTTAGGTAGAACATTTTTTCCCATCTTTTCACCAGTGTGTGTCTTTACTAATGAGTTCTTAAGGTACATATCCTTGGTTATTTTTTAATCCATTTAGCCAAACTATATCTTACCTGGGAGTGTGGTCCATTGACTTTCAAAGCTGTTGCTAATAAGTAGTAACAGTAAGTAGCTGTTATTTGTAAGTAATCTATGCACTTAAAAATTAGTTGGTTTCTTCTGAGTATTTTTCATCCAGTTATGGGTGAGCTTCAAAGTTTTCCATTTTGGGCCCAGCACAATAGCGTAGTGGTTAAAGTCCTCACCTTTCACATGCCAGGATCCCATATGGGCACTGTTTCTAATCCCGGGGGCTCTGCTTCCCATCCAGCTCCCTGCTTGTGGCCTGGGAAAGCAGTCAAGGATGACCCACAGCCTTGGGACCCTGCACCCACATGGGGGGCCCACGTTCCTGGCTTCGGACTGACTGAGCTCCAGCCATTGCGGCCACTCGGAGTGAGCTATCGGACGGAAGATCTTCCTCTCTGTCTCTCCTCTCTGTATATCCGACTTTGTAATGAGAATAAATAGAAGTTTTGCATGTTCTCATGATGCTAGCCTGCTACCTTTTATTTGCTTCTGTCTGTACATTTCCCTCAAACAAGTTTTAGGAGGCCAGTTGATTCTGATGACTTTCCTGACTTTCACTCATTTTGGAGAATATTTAAGTTATAAAGGATAGTTCTACTCAGCCAAGTATTTTTGGCTGATAGGCTTACTTTTTCTTCACAACTTGAAATAAACCATTCAATTCCCTCTTGGCCTATAAAATTTCTGTTTGACAATGTTGTTTGTTTAGTGGAGGTCCCCTTGAAAACGACAGTGCTTTCCTTTTGAGAATGAACAAGTGTTTGTACTTAAAAGAGCCGGACCACAATAGGTCAAGGGAACGTGGATCTTTTCTGATCCTGTCAATTGACATCCTATGGGCCTTCTGTACTTGGAGGTGTACTTATTAAGATCAGGGAAGTTATGAGCTGTTTCATTGAATATGCGGCATACTCTCTTCCTCTCAGGAATTCCAAGAAAGTGTTCATTTCAGTAAGGTCTCAAAGCTCTCGGGCTGCTTTCATTCCCTTTCTCACATTTTTTTAAAAGCTGGCTAGAAAATATTGAACCTGTCTTCAAGTTCAAATATTTTTTAATTCTGTTGCTCTTCATTTATCTTGACTTTCAACTATTTTCATTTTTAATTTTTCTTTAAGAAATACTTGATTTGCAAGGTAGATAAAGAGGGGGAGACAGATCCTCCATCTCAATGGCTGACATCAAGGCCTGGGCCACTGGATAGCCAGGAGCCTGGAGCTCTGTCCCTCTTGTAGCTGACAGGGACCCAAGTACCTCTGCCCTCTTCTGCTGCCTCTGCAGACATATTAGCAGACATCTGGATCCAAGGTAGAATGGCCAAGACTGGAATCGAAGCTCATAGGAGATCAGTACACAGGCAGTAGCTCACCCTGCTGCTCACAAGAGCCAGTCCACAGTTGATTTTGTAATATTTGTTCAATTCCTCAAGGTCAGTCCTTGCCAAATTTCTCATATCATGCATTGATTTTCTAATTTCATTTTCTGTTGAAGTGTCTTATGTCTTTTTGAGTGTTCCACATCATTCTTTTTGGATTCTTTATTTTATTGGAAATGCAGGTTTACAGAGAGAAGCAGAGACACAGAAATATCTTCCATCCACTGGTTTATTTACCCAGTGTCCAGAATGGCCAGAGCTGAGCCAATCCAAAGCCAGGGGCTTCTTCCAGATCTCCCTCATGGGTGCACAGTCCCAAGGCTTTAGGCTGTCCTCTACTGATTTCCCAGGCCACAAGCAGGGAGCTGGACGGGAAGCAAAGCAGCCGGTATTAGAACCAGTGTCCAGATGGGATCCCGGCATGGTCGAAGTGAGGACTTTAGCTACTAGGCTACTGCACCAGACCCCTTAACTGCCAAGCTATCGCGCCAGACCTCTCCCGTGTAAATTCTCAAATTTACTAGCATTCCTATGTATGCACCCTTAATTCTAATGTCGGTGTACACTAGGTATTAATGTTAAACACTTCAACAATGTGGGAGTAGTGTCTTATAGTATAAACAATTCTATATGTAAAACTTGCAAGGTTCATTTCTCAACATGCTTAAGCCTTTAGTATTTTGTCCCAGCTTTTCCATTCTACGATAGCCATACTTCTGTAGGACAATATTCTACAAGCAATTCTCTTCCTTAATAACCTGCTTATTTGCTCGATTTACATTTTGAAACAATCATGTAAGACTCCAAATTAAGACATTCTATAAATAAAAACATACCGCATTTTGGCCCAGGCGCAAGTGATGGTGAGGGGCCACGGCATGGCTGCAGACCCTGGCCTCGGCTGCTAGGGGGTCTCCAACAGTGGAGCTGACCCTCGACGCAGATCCCAGGGATCTCCAGCAGCTGAGTCCGGGGGTCTCCAGCATCAGCGGAGAAGTGAAGAGAGGGGGCGCAGCGGGGCTGGTAAGGCCTGGAGCAAGGGAAGGGGAGGGAGTGCGGCATGGCTTAAGACCCTCCCCGCACTGCAAGGGGAAGTCCAGCAGCAGCAGAGACCTGCTCTGCTGTACCTGGGGGTCTCCATCAGCATTGGCGACCCTCGCCTCGGCTGGTAGGCGTCTCCATCAGCGTCGGCGACCCTGGCCTAGGGTGCTGGGGGTCTACAACAGAGGAGGCGACCCTCGCCTTGGCTTGCAGGGGTCTCTAGCAGCAGCGGAAAAGGGAGGGGATGGAACGCGGTGCAGCTGGAAAGTCCAGGCTAAAGGGAAGGGGAGGGGCGTGGTACGGCTACAGCCCTTTGCTGCACTACAAGGGGATCCAACAGCAGCAGCGCCCAGACACAAGGGAAGGGGAGGGTCCCTGGCCCAGGGGAACACACTCACCGTGGCTTCCAGTGGTCTCCAGCAGCAGCTACCCTCGCCTCTGCTGCCAGAGGTCTGCAGCAGCGGTGGCGGCCTGAAGAGAGGGGGCGCAGTGGGGCTGGTAAGGCCTGGAGCAAGGGAAGGGGAGGGAGCGCGGCATAGCTTGAGACCCTCCCCGCACTGCGAGGGGAACTCCAGCAGCAGCAGAGACCTGCTGTGCTGTACCTGGGGGTCTCCATCAGCATTGGCGACCTCGCCTCGGCTGCCAGGGGTCTTCAGCAGCGGCGGCAACCCTCAACTCGTGTGCTGGGGGTCTCCAGCAGTGATGGTGACCCTGGCCTTGGCTTGCAGGGGTCTCCAGCACCAGCGGTGACCCTTGCCTTGGCTGCCGGGGGGTCTCCATCAGCAGCAACGACCCTCGCCTTGGGTGCTTGGGCTCTCTAGCCGACCGGCCAGGGGAGGGGTGGGAGCAGCGCACCTGGATAGCTCAGGCACATGGCGAGGGGAGCCTAAGGGGCATGGTGCATCTGGAGAGCCCAGGCGTGAGGGAAGGGGAGGGGCCGCAGAATGGCTGCAGACCTTCTCCTTGGCTGCCAGGGGTCTCCAGCAGCAGAGGCAACTCTCGACGGGGACCCCGCTGCTGGGGTCTCCACACCGAGGCCCTCACAACCTTCCTGTGTGTGTGGTATGGGGTGATGTTTGTTGGGCCGGGGTGTTGCAAGGTGGTGTCCCAGTGGGTCAAGAATCAGCCTGCCAAGCAGATGGCCTGTATGGGTGCTGCTTCAGATCCTGGCTGCTTCCCCCACAGGCCAGCTCCCAGCCGGTCCTCCTGGGAGAGCAGTGGAGGATGGCGCAGGGCTTTGTGCCCCTGTGCCCCTGTGCCCAGGGGGGACACCTGAAGGAAGCTCCTGGTTCCCGGGATTGTCGTGGCCCAGCCTCGGCTGGCTCTGGTGCTGGTCCTCAGGGAAGTGAGCCAGCAGATACAAGAAAGATTGCTCTCTCTCCCTCTCTGTTCCTCTGTGTTTCAAAGCAGTCCCACGTCAGCATGCGCACGGGCACTGTGGGAGCTGCAGTACCACGTCAGCGTGACCATGGGCGTCTGGGAGTTGCAGTCCACGTCAGTGTTCCCACCAGTGTTTGGGAGTTGGAGTCTGACTTCAGCGTGGGCAAGCGCACTGTGGGAGCTGCAGTCCCACGTCAGAGCGCCTGAGTACTCTAGACGCTGAAGTCGTGAGGCATTTTGGGAAAAGATGTTCCACTAGGTAGCCTCCCATAGGCCGCTCTGGGACAAGAGACACCATCCCCTTGTCTCTCAAAGTGCATCGTGGGACGTATATTCCCAGCACCTCTTTTGCCGCTGGGCCGAGGCCAAGCCGAGCACAGCCGAGTACAGCCGAGCACAGCCGAGCTCAATCGAGCAGGTATGCAGTGCAGTGTCCGGGTTGCAGCACCAGGAGATGGTCAGGCTTTTTGGAGCACATTTGGGAACTTGTACTGTAGGTGGCAGAAGCCATGAGCAGGTATGACGTTGGCCGGGGAGCCACCTGGGCCTGGACAAGGGAACGCTTTCAGGGCTTGTGCTCCCAACAGCACGGGCCTGGATCCCTGGACTGTTTCCCAGCAGCCTTTCCTGCGTTCTACCCTGAACCCTTCTTTAGGGGAGGTGCACCCTTGCATCCCTGCCCTCTACTCAGGCACCCGTCGCCCCTTTCCCGCTTGTCCCTGCCTTGGCCATGCACCCCATCCCCTTGGGGAGGCCCTCACAACTGCCCTGTGTGTGGTATGGAGTGGTGATTGTTGGGGTGGAGTGGTCCAGGGTGGTGTCCCAGTGGGTCAAGAATCAGCCTGCCAGGCAGATGGCCTGCATGGGTGCTGCTTCAGATCCTGGCTGCTTCCCCCGCAGGCCAGCTCCCAGCCGATCCTCCTGGGAGAGCAGTGGAGGATGGTGCAGGGCTTTGTGCCCCTGTGCCCCTGTGCCCAGGGGGACACCTGGAGGAAGCTCCTGGTTCCCGGGATTGTCGTGGCCCAGCCTCGGCTGGCTCTGGTGCTGGTCCTCGGGGAAGTGAGCCAGCAGATGCAAGAAAGATTGCTCTCTCTCCCTCTCTGTTCCTCTGTGTTTCAAAGCAAATAGCACAGAGGAAGGCTGGCATGCACACAGGCAGGCAGTCAGACAGGAAGAGATAGACACCTGCTGCCCTCCTGGGAGGGAGCGTGCTGTGTGCTGTGCTCTGTCTCTACTGCTTTTTCCTGTGAATGCAGACCCCGAGGGCGTATGTAGGGCTTCCGTCATGGGACTCCTTTGCAACTTGTAAAGAGTGTGCTTGAGAGAGAAGGTCTCTGTGGCTGGGGCTGCTTCCCTTGACTTGGCAGCAGTTAGGAGGAGCGTCCTGCAGTGAGTGCCGGTGGCCACGAGAGGGCAGGCGAAGCTGCCCTTTCTACCCCTGTTTCTCTGAAACTTGAGGAAAAGTAAGTGAAGAGGCTATTTTAGAAAGTATAAATTAAATAGAAACAGTTTTGCCAAGCATTTGGATTAAAGAACAGCTACTAGTAAGTATGTTTCTAGGGCTGCATCTTACTGTCACCCTGGGCCATTCCACAACATTTCATTATGCTTCTCCTACTACCAAACTGAAGCTCATTCTCTCCCTTTCCCTTTATTTTGTTTTGTTTCTAAGTTTTGCTTCTATTCACCATCTGCAATATCGGATCATTTTGGGCCTAGTCGTTATGACAGTCTATCTGGTGGCCATGGTGGGCTCTATCCTACCTCTTACTTTTTACAAGAGAACTTCCCCATCATCTCATTTATTATTTCCGGTAGGCTTAAGAACAATAGTTTTATCATCCTGTTTATGGGTGTGGGATATTGGGTCTAACAACTTGGAGTAACTCATTCACAATCATACAGTCATGAAGTACCAGGGCTGAGCTCGTTGTTCCAGTTTTTTGTTTGTTGGGTTTTTTGGTTTTGTTTTGTTACTCTAAACTTTTGTAGTTGGTGGAAACAGATTGTGTGAACGAAAGCTGCAATCCCTGGAGGTAACCAGACGGAGGAAGGGGGTGTCATGAGTGAGTGCTGTGCAGAGTGATGACATCACGCCAGCTGATACAAACAACCTGCCCATTGGATCTGCATGTCACTTTCCTGTAAGAGCCCACCTGATGTTTGTAACCAAGTGACAGAAAGGGGTGTTAGTGTATGTAAAGGTGGGAGAATGGGGAGGTCTAGTGTCTGGAAAATACCTGCAGGTGATGCCATTAGTTCTTTGTAAAGTGCTGGTCTTAAAATGTGAAACCCAAAAGGAAAAGTTCTTGTGAAGCTTTAGGAAAATTAACAGACACTTGAATACTGGGTACCTTTGGGTACAATCATGTTTGAATTTTTGACCTTGAACTTGATTTGAATAAAGTCCTATTTTGTGAAGATACTAAAAGTTCTGGGGAACTGAATCCCAGGCTTCAACTTCCTTCAACAGTTCCTTTGTCATTTATTAGCTTAAGCTGCCTTTCTGTTTTCAAATATAGGCAGTTCATCTTCTGTATAGATTCCCAATACAGTAGGGATTAAAAGTTGCTCAAAGCTAGGCAGTAAAACTTTCAGCCAAGAAAAAATCAAACGTCTGGATGGCCCAAGGGAGCAACTGACATTTCAGTTTTTTTAAAGATTTATTTCCTGAATATTTCAAGTTTAAACATAGGCTTTGGATCAGTGCAACTTGGGTTCTGTGTCACTTATTCTATATTACCTCAGTATTATATTATGGATTCAATTTCTTGCTCAGTTTTTGGAAATGGAAGACAAATTAAGTTGTCAGGCAGGACTTTAACCTGTAGTTTGCATTTCCTGTTCTTGAATTGTAGTGCTAGAGTCTTCAATGTTATTAATTTTTGCTAACGTGAGTAAGGAAGTGAAGTCCCAGGACTGTTTGGAAAACAGGATGAGCTTTAGTTAGGGAGGGTGGGGGTGTGTGAAATGATGGGTTTAATAAGGGAAGTGAATAGGAAGCAGCAACAAGATGGTCATGTTACATTTGTTGAAACCAGAGATTCTGAAAATATAGAAGTCACTTCAGAAAACAAGGACCTTGTAGGTATCATTCTCCTGTCTACTTCTCTTCCCCCCCAAAGTACTAATGTTGAAACAATTTGGATTTGATGGTGATACCGTTTATGGAAGGGTTGTTTTTCTCACTGTAGAGGCGAGTCCTGTTTGGATAGAATTTGTACACAGATATAGTGAACATCTTTGGAAGTTATGTCACCAGTGACCGTGTGCTTTAAATCACTTGCATTATTGTTATGATGATGATGATGATGATGATGATCAAGGCAATTGCAAAGCACTTACCCTTGAACATTTACCAAAAGTCTGAGGTTCTATGATATAATGTTGATGGATTGTGTTGTTGAAGAATTAACAAGATGAATGCCCTTTTCCCTACGGTTGTATGTACTTACATCTTAAACTTATTGCTAAAGAAGTAGGTGTCAGAGAGGCTGATTTAATTGTGCTCAGTATTTTGTGACAAACCACGAAAGAAATTCCATTAGTCAAGATATTTGCAGTTCTAATGAAGAGTAAAATCTGATGATTTAATAATGTTGGGATTATCTCATAACTAGTTGTTTAATTAAAGATCAAACATGCTAATGTGATTAGTAGATCTTATTATGAGACCTAATTAGGCCAGGGTTAAGCAAGAACTTCTGGCCCATTATCTCTTTCTGTATAGCTACAAACTACAAATGGTTTCTCTATTTCAGTTGTTACAATAAATGTCTTATGTGCATGAAAAATATGAAATTCTAATTTTGGTGTCCATCTATAAAACTGTATTGCAGCGTAGTGATGTTTATTCATGTACATTGTCTACAGCTGCTTTCAGTTATAAAGGCAGAATTCTACAATTGTATGTAATCATACAAAGATCATATAGCCCACAAAGCCTAAAACATTCAGTATTTGTAGAAAAAGCTGACATTTCAGATAAACTGTAGTGTCTTTCACATTTGTCCACTTCTTCACATTTCAACATCCATTATCCTGGTCTAGATCTTAGTTCTATATTGCCAAAATTGTTGCAGAAACCTCACAACTGGTATTCACATTCCTGGTTTTCCTTACCTTATCTTCCTAAAATATGCACACTTAAATATTTAATGATATCTCCGTATTTACAGAAGAATCTACATAGTTCAACTCAAAGCGCTTCTTGGGTCACTCTACACTTCAGGGAAGGCTCCACCTGCTTGCTCATTATAGTCTATACTTAGGGTAACCATCTGATTTTTCCAGAAGGGATAAGTAAGTGTGAAAGAGGCCTTTATAGTCATTGAATTGAGAAAACAAGTGTAAAGCAGTATTATTCTAGGCACATCGGGATATATATGGATATATATATATATATATATGTATATATATATAGCGCCATATTACCAATTTTTCATCTGGTTGCTACACATTCCTGATCTCTATATGTACTTGTTCTTTTACTTCTACTAGAATTTCTTTTCCTCTTTGTATAAATATCTACCTGAAACATTTTTCCAAATCCAGTTTATGAAGAGCATGTCTGTGTAGCTGTACTCATACATAATCTCTTTCTCCCACTGCACACGCAAACACACACGCGCACGCACACACACACACACACACACACACCTATAGTGTACAGCACTAGTTTCTTTGAGACATAATCCTTAGCAAACACCATATTCCTCATGGATCTATATAGCACCATGCCATTTGCAGTATATATTTGATGAATCAATGAAGACTAGATTGTGGAGACTAGTATTTGAAGTATTCAATTTCTGAATCTTCCATTTTAATATGATTAAGTAGTAAGCAAAACTAGGTTTATGAGGACTGAGGACACATCCTTGAGTGCCAGTATAGAAGTGTAGCAGGATGGATTAAAGTGCAGGTATAAACTTTGGGATCCAGCCTTCCTGAGACTACATTATGATTCTGTCACTAATAGGCTGTATTACCTTGGGCTAGTTACTTTCTTCTCCTTACCTTCTTGCATCTGTAAAATGTGGGTGATCATAGTAGTCACTTGATGGAATGATGGCTGAATAATCAAGTATTCCAAGAACGCAGTGACTGCTCTATGAAAGTTCACTGCTGGGAGAATCAAGATGGCAGAATAGGGTAAGCACACGTTTAAACAGATGGAGAAACATTTAATTAGGATGAAGCAGAGAGGACACATTCCAGGAAATAGAGAAAAGAACAACAGCAGAGGGATACCTGGAGACTGACAGACACAGGAAAGCAGCAGACACAACGGTGTGGTGTTGCAGTGATGGATACTCCAGTGGCATTCAGCTGACGGCAATCGGAACTCCACCAGCAACCAGGTGGGAAGGGACTTGCACTGGGAACTTGGGAGGTGAACCCAAAGAACTGGCCGTCCTGCTGGTCCATTTGATTTGACCAGGAACAGAGACAGAGCAGCAGATCCCAAATGGGCAGTGCGAGAACAGAGTGGATTCATAGCCCAGTCAGCCCCAGAGAGCCGAATTGGGCGCCATTTTGCGTAAGGAGACAAAAGCAAGGGAAAGGACTGAGCATAAGTTGAGCTGGGAGTGAACTCGTTTCTTTTTTTTTTTTTGCATTTTTAAATTTATTTTTGAAAATTATATTGTTGACAATCTTTACATAGTTAATTACGGTAAAAAGGTTCAGGAGCTATAGGGAGGTGGGTAAGACTATTATGTCCATATTGTTTCCTTCTTGTATCTGAGGTAAAGGGGGTTATTGAGGGAGAAGCCCCTCCCAGTTTCCCACCCTCCCCAAGTCCCGGATGTGGGGCATGCTCTGAGATCCTTGCTCAAGTGGTTTTAATAGTTCATCAGTTATGAATCGCTGCCATTTTCACCACTCCAAGCACGAGGGGGTTGTTGAAGAATCCACTGATCGACATAGTCATAGAGTCTTCATTTGCCCAGTATTTCGCTGGCAACACAGAGCTGAGGTGGTTGATTGACTTGTTCTTTCTTCTGTCTTTTCTTGGCCAGGGTTCTGAGTCCAGCATTTCGATTGGGGAGAACCCCAAAGAAATAGTGAGGTATTTATAGACCAGATTCTCGTATGTTCTAGCAAGCACAGGGCCCGGCACAGTCCATCTCCTGGATCAGCTGGTGGTTGCAATTGCTGGGTTGGTTCTGTTTTCAGGCCCAACATAAACTGGGACCAATGGCTGTTGCAGTCAAGCCTGGTTCTGCCCAGCACATACTAGGCCCTCACATATACCAGTGGGAGCTGCAGCCTAGTCAGAGCGACCCACAATAACACCCAGCCACGCGGCTACGGGAGGGGAGGAGGCGGGGCGCGGCGCAGCTTCAGACCCCAGCCTTGCCAGGAGGGGATTCCTCTGCCCATGCAGGTGGAGACCACCCCGCACAGGGAGGGGAAGGGGGTGCGGCGTGGCTAGAGACCACAGGAGACGGGACCACAGTCCTCACTCTGGACCCCGGGAGACAGGGCCCGGTCCTCTCTCCAGACCCCAGGAAGCAGGGCCCCGGTCTTCCCCCTGACACCTTGGACAGACCCTGGTCCTCTCCAGAACTCTGAGACAGGGCCCTGGTCCTCTCTCTGGAACTGGAGGCAGGGCCACGTTCTCTCCTGGACCCAGGAGACTGGACTCCGGTCTTATCCCCGGAACACGGTAGACAGGGTCCTGTCCTCTCTTGGAGCCCGGGCGCCTCGGGTGCGGGGGGTTTCCAGCAGTGGCGGCGACCCTCGGCTGCGGGCCCCGGGGGACTCCAGCAGCAGTGGCGAGGGGAGGGGGCGCTGCACTCCTGGAGAGCCCAGCTGTGCTGCCAGGGGAATGGAAGGGGCACCGGGCAGCTGGAGAGCCCAGGTGCAAGGGAAGCGGAGGGGTCGCAGCAGGGCAGGAGACCCTCCCCCACGCCGAGAGGGGATCTCCAGCAGCAGCGGTGACCCTCGCCGCGGCTCCCGAGGGTCTCCAGCAGCAGCGGCGGAGAGGGGAGGTGTGGGGGGCTGCGCGGCTAGAAAGCCCAGGCTGAAGGGAAAGGGAGGGGGCGCGGCACGCCTGCAGCCCCTAGCCGCGCCACGAGGGGACAAAGCCAATTGTTTTTTGCAGCCCTAGCCAGAGAGAGCCGACCCCTTGCGGTGCGTCACTGCTAGAGGAGGCAATTCGGAACCAGCACAGCTCCAAACTCAGACACTGCTTTCCCTGGGATTCGCCGGGGTGGGGGGCCGCCAGCTAGAAGCTGGCGGGTGTGGGGGAAGCAAATGTGTCTCAGGCGCGCATCAGCCTGAGACCGTGAAGGATTATCCGCGGGATTATCCGCGCGGTCCACATGGTCCAGCCAAGGGCACGGGCAAGCCTGCTTAGTTGGCTAGCTTTCAGAGCAGCTCTCCAGAGGCAGCGAAGTTCTGCTCACCAACAGGGAAAAAAAAATCCAGAAGGCGGGGGAACAAAGCTTGGTTCATTCTCAACATTGCACGTCCCGGGGACTCTATTGCCCCTTGGCTTTACTCAGAGTTTCTGCTTAAGGTCTCTCTCAGCTGGTCCAGGCGGCAGGGAAGGCACCAGTCTCCTCCTTGGGGTGGGGGGAGGTTTCGCCCCACCCGCCTTGTCTTTCTTGTCTTTGCTGCCAGACTGTGCCGGGTTCTGCCGCCTCAGCCTTCCCGCGGCTTTTGTGTTGTCTTCCAAAGTTAGATTAACATTCCTGCCTTGAAATTTTTAAAAATATCATTATTTTGGTAAATGTGCTACTTTACATCCATAAGTGGCCTTAAAATAACTCCAGAAAGTCACTTATAATTACCACTGAAAAAGCATGAAAATTAGCTTCCGGTCTTGTGCAAACCTGGTTAGGTTTGTTGGCTCACCCCTTTCAGAGTGTGACTACAGGATACTCACCCTTCAAAAATCAAACTTTCAAAAAAGATTTATTTATTTTTATTGGAAAGTCAGAGATACAGAGACGAAGAGAGAGGAAGATGTTCTGTCCTATGATTCACTCCGCAAGTGACCACAACTGCTTTCCCAGTTCACAAATAGGGAGCTGGATGGGAGCGGGGCTGCTGGGATTAGAACCATATGGAATCCTGGCACGTTTAAGGCAAGGACTTGAGCCGCTAGGCCACCGCGTTGGGCCCCCAAAATGAAACCTTTTAACGTAAAGAAAACTCAATTTCTAAATGCGTCCTAAGAATCTACTAAAGATGCAAAGCCTCTCCTGTGTATTGTTTGAGAACAGTAAGAGCATCTAATTCTGTGTTGCTATAAAATGTCTGGTAAAAAAAAAAGGAAGCTGATCAAAGTAAAAATGTAATTAATAATAGTTATTGTATTTTACTGTCCCCTGAAGATTTGCATGTATTGCTACTGCAGAGTTCCAAAGAATACATAAAATACATTTTCCCCGAATCATGCCCCCGACCTCATCTGAAAATAATTGATGATAGAGCTGGTGATGTGGCCTCAAGGACTAAGCCACCATCGGCATCATCAACATCCCGTGCAGGTGCTGCTTTGGGTCCAAGCTGCTCTACTTTCAATCCCTCTTCCCACACTAGTACCTGGGAAAGACAGCCCAAGGATCACACTGAAAGTGTGAGGGGAAGCCTGTGTTGACTAAAGGAGACTCCAGTTGCGTCCTCTATAGCTTTGATGTGGACGCATGTACATGCCACTGCATGAAATAGCACAGCATCTAGTAACAGTGTCTGTTGATTTTTACTCAAGGGGTACTTCCAGTGGAAGCATCATTTTTTAAAAAGAAAAATCATAAAGGAAAAAGAAGGAAGGAAGGAAGGAAAGAGAGAGAGAGAAAGAAAACAAACTTTGAGGGTGGGCATGATGGCCCAATTGGCTAATCCTCCAATTGTAAGCACCAGGACACTACTGATTCCTGTCCTGACTGTTCCAACTCCCTTCCAGCTCCCTGCTTGTGGCCTGGGAAAGCCTAGAGGATGGCCGCAGTCCTTGGGACCCTGAACCTACATGGGAGATCTGGAAGAAGCTCCTGGCTTCAAATCAGCTCAGCTCTGCCCTTCGGGGTCATTTTTGGAGTGAACAAACAAATGGAAGATCTTTCTGTCTCTCCTTCTCTCCGTAAATCTGCCTTTCCTATAAAAGTACATTTTTTAAAACTCAAACTGCAGTTTTATTTTTTTGCTACTGTATTCACGTGTCTTTTTTTTTTTCAAACACCCCTTTTCTGCCACTCACGCAGAAGGGCATTTAAGCAAAGCAAAATGAAAATATCTCTATGGTCTCTGGAGCATTGTTGTAATTTTAGGGGCAGGCCTGGTTCTTGGCAGGGAAAGAGTGTAGCTTGGATCCATTCCAATCAGGGCACAAAAATCAGCTCTAAGGGCTTTGACGAGTAGAGAGAATGCTTCACCAGCTCTGGCTTCATAATTCCACGTAGGAGGGAAAGCTTTCACCTAGTTCCTGTTCCAGGGATCACCATTTTCTGCGGGTGCGCCTGTGAGCGCGCGCCCAGGTGTCCCGACGTGAGTGCGCTGGTTAGTCAGGCGCGTGTGTGTCTTGATTTCAATCAGAGTTGTTGTAGGTTTCAGTGGCCTGTCCATCAACTAGTATTTCTGGAGAAGCTCTAAATCCAGACACCTGGGACCCAGGGTCCTCCACCCGCCCGACTCATGGGAGGTGGAATGGAGAATAGCGCAGGTGTGCGCGCTCAGGTGAGCGGCGCGCCAGGGGCCAGGAGCCAGGGACCAGGGACCGGGGAAGGCCAGCGTCGGGCCCGGAGGAGCACAATGCTGCGGGTGAGTGACCTCAGTGGAACCCGGAGTCCACTGAGCCCCGGTCTCTCGGCCACTAGCCTGGCGGACTGAGGTTTAAGCTGGCGGGGAGGCTCTGAGCTCAGGGGATGGGGCAGCCGGTCTGGTCTGCCGCTTCAAGCTCCTTAGGTTTAGTCTGAGTGTTTGGGCGGCAGCGGAACGGTGATCTAGTTCCTGGCTACTACAGCGCTCCGGAAGGGGGGGATTCAAGTTAGAAACCGACCAGGCAGACTTTTTCAAGTCCCTGTCTCCGGGTCCAGACCCATGGTCCCAAACGCTGGGACTCCAGAAAACTTTTGCGACTAAGTGAAGACCTCCTAAGGCACCCATGGTGCGGTTCTGCCCGAGTTGCAACATTCGTTTAATTGGCGTTAATTAGAATACTCCGTTGGTGAAAAAGTCAGTCTGGATTTGGGTCTTTGACTTCATATCCCTTGTTTTCGCGTTTATAAATAGTGGTGATAGAATATGACAAAAGTACACCGTTGGGGAATTTTTTGGTCAAGTTCAAGAAGTAGCACCGTTACCTCTGTCTAGACTTCAAAGTGGACTTTAAAATACTGTGTGTCTCACACTTTCCAATTCCATTGTGAGGGTGAAGTGAGCAGGGAACATGGAGTTTTTTAATGTGGTGGTAAGGTGTTGCAAAACCAGGGCTTGTTTTCTAAAAATATATATATATATATATATATATATATATATATAGTTCAGACAATTATCAAAGTTTCTGGACATTTCTCTTGTGGTTTGATTCTTGAAATTTTCAGTATGGGAGCCCTTCGGTGTTGTTTAAATTTGTACGGAAAACAGACTCCTGAGTAGAGACCCTTTGTTTAGTTTGTACTTTGCAACCTGACATTTGACAATGGTTGGTTCTAAATAGTTGTGCTTTATCCGCACGATGGAGTTTGGCTTTTTTTTCTGTAAACTTGTTCAATTAGGATGCACTTTGCTGGTAATCTTCGTGCTGTATTTGTAAAGTTTTGTTTTGAAATGCTGTTTTACTCTGACCTGAAAGAAGTGGAACGTACAGTTAAAATTTTGTGTTGAGGGAAACAATAGAAGGCTTAAAAAAAACTTTGAAGTGGGATTCTTTGAATGTTTAAGTCTTTTTTTTTTTTTGCACAAGCTGCTTTCTTGGTAAAGACTGTTTCTTGTTCTTTGTGTGGGTAAGTTCCAGCCCCTTCCCTGTTCCCCAGGGGCCATCAGCACAATGGTCCCTTCAGTTCTCAAGCCAGAAGCAGAGAAATCTATCCTTTCCTGAATCTCCCTCATCCAGTGTATCCACGCTTCTGGTCAGTTTTCACCGTCAGCCACCCTGAGCGCCCTAGGCTGCAGGATCCTGTGCCTTAGTGCTGTGCTGGATGTAAGCAGCCAGAAATGAACCAAGCTCAAGCAGTGCTTGCCCACATGATTGTGGCAGAGTCAGGGAGGCAGGTTCCCAGCCAAGAGGAATTAGGTGTCAGAATGGGAAAGCTTTGGAGATGCAAGGAGGCACTGGCTTCCTTTGCAACAGGTAGGCCTGGAAGATCTACCTGACAAGCTGAGATGGGGAGGAACCAGTCACAGGGAAAGGGGCAGGGAGACTGCAGCCTGGCCTTGGAACAGTTCTGCTGGGGAGGGCTTGGCTTATCCGAGGACTCGGCAGCAAGGGAAGGTTGACCTAGAAGTCAGCCAGAGATCAGACCACACAGAGACCTGCAGATGACAGCCAAAGGTTTAGGTTGATTCTGAGAGGAGGGAGAGCCATGGTAGGGTTTTCAGCAGGCAGGACTGGGGCTGCCAGGTAGAGGATAGGAGTTGCAGGATAGGAGGTAGAGGATGAGAGTAGGAGGCCCCGCTGGGTGCTCTCCGGAGGTTTGACCTCAGCTCCAGTCATCTTTTAGAGGTGATAGTTAAGAATGTTACACAAGTGTATGTACTTAAAACAGGTCTTGGATAATGTTTAGTTAGAAAACAAATCAATCTCAAAATGGCCAATTTGTGAATTCATCAGCTTCCATTGTTTGTAATGGAATTTTAATTTTTTTCTACTAGGATCATTTGTGTGACTTTATGAGCATTTTAGGGTTATAAGATTGCCAGCATTGCTAAGAATTTTCACCTGTAGGATCACATGTTTCCAGTCAAGTGGGTCTCCAACTTTAGGGTGTGTCAGCATCACAGGACAGGCTCTCTGCTGCCTTTGAGTATTAACAAGCCGAGAAACTTCCATCACTTGTTACATGATTGCCTCCTATTCAACATTGTTCCATGCTGACCTCTATTTCACATTGAATTATTACAGATAATATGAACTAGAGATACTATAGAATGTTCTGGGGTAAGGAGCAATTTGCACACTGTTGCCTTTCCAGCTTCAGTCACTCATTACCGTTGCATTTGATGGTAATAGATTTCAGAAAATCAAAGAATACTTTGAACAGAAAGAGAGCCATTCCTCCCAAAAATACAGTCGTCTGCTCTTACAAAAGCTCAATACCTCCATCAATAAGGCAAGTATGTTTTGCTTTCTGGTGTGCCCAAAGTACCTGCGTTGAACTGCCGACGTGAGTGGTGACTCAGTGTGGTCTCCTGCCTAGGAGCTGGATGAGCATGCCTTTGGGCATATCTCCCTGCTGCTCACTTGTGTTCGGCAGTTCTTCATGGATGGTCCTGAAGAAGATGAGCCTTTACTAATTCAGCAGGGACTGATCCCAAAGATAAGTGTCACCTTGTCACTGCTTGAAGCTCTGGGTAACCTGAAGGATTAGGGTGGGTTTAGTTGTGTTATATTATTCTGTCCCATGGAGACCAAATCAGAAAAAAATCAGTATCCCCACTTTGCCACATCTGTATCCCCACTTTGCCACATCTGTATCCCCTCTTTGCCACATCTGTATCCCCACTTTGCTACATCTGTATTCAACAAATATATGGTGGGGAGGGAGATGGAATGGTGACAAAAAACAGTTTTTGATGGGGAGAGCTGGAGTGGTGACCAAGGTATTTTATTTTTAAAAAAGATTTTTTAAAATAGTGGTAATATAAGTGAAAAGAATGAGAAAAATATTTAATTACTCTTTGTATTGGTCTGACTACAAGTGTTTGGATGGAACAAATAACTCAAAGTTTTTTGAATTACATAAATTGTATGCCTTTGTTCTTTCATACGTGTGTCTTTATTGGTGTTAACCTGTCCGCATCGTCCCCAGTAAATGGATGATTTCATTAACGCACTTTTTTAGTGTTTGGTCAGTGTGATATCTATGACCCAAGGAAATTATAATTATGTGCCAGTCTCTGATAACAAGTAATAAAATTGCATGATGGTAAAAAAAAAAATTTTTTTTTATTGCAAAGATTTACAGAGAGAAGGAAAGACAGAAAGATCTTCCATCCGATGGTTCGCTCCCCAAGTGGCCATAATGACCCGAGCTAAGCTGATCCGAAGCCAGGAGCCAGGAACTTCTTCTGGGTCTCCCACGCAGGTGCAAGGTCCCAAGGCTTTGGGCTGTTCTGTACTGCTTTCCCAGGCCACAAGCAGGGAGCTAATGGGAAGTGGAGCAGTCAGGATACCACCCGGCACCCTTATGGGATCCTGACGGTTGCAAGGCCAGGATGTAACCACTGAGCTATCACACTGTGCCGAACCGAGGTATTTTAAATCAGAGCTTCATGGTATAGTGGACAGTGCTTGCCACCTTCTGTAATGCCAAGCACGGGCACCAATTTGCTCGACTTCCAATCCAGCTACCTGCTAATGTGTTTGGGAAAAGCAGCAGAAGATGGCCCAAGTGCTTGGGCCACTGCACCCCATGTGGGAAACCAGGATGCAGTTCTAGCTTTGCCAGCGCAGCAGCTTTCTGGGGGTTGGGGGGGGGGGAGAGAAGCAAGGAGAAGGAGCTATTTTCTCAGAGAGAGAGAGAGCTGTCCATGTGTGTGTGTGTGTGTGTCCCTGCTTCTGTTACTCTTTCAAATCTTTTTTTTTTTTTTTTTTAAGAACTGACCTCCCTCAGTTGAGGTCACTTCTTGAGGGGAGGTCCTGGGGTAAGTTGGATCACATTAACATAAAAAAGCATGGAATTTTAATCATGAATTTAAGGATGGAGAAAATAGAGTTTCAGAAGACAGATGATTCAATTGTTTTGATTTTTGGACATCATCGCACCAAAAATGTTTCTCTGAGCTTTGAATTAAACATACCATTTTGTTTCCTTTAACTCACTAAAGGACTCAGTAATATTTGTTATAGACAGTGGATGATTTGGAACATAATTATGTTTCTTGCTGTTGGGATACCACTTGCATTTCTAAATTTTAATATTTATTGCAAAGGTGAGGAGGTTGCAGACCATTGTGGACTTTTGATTAGGATGGAGAGGGTTGGGTTTGGGGGGCAGTGGGATGGCTGAGAAAAATGTTCCTGCCTTCCCTCCTCTGTCCACAGGGGAAGAGGGTTGGAAGAGTAGAGAGAGAAGGTGTGCCACTCCTTGCCAGGCTACAGTGGTGCCAAGGGATGGAGATGGTTGTTGGCTGTCTCCTTAGGGACCCTGACGGGGGTGCAGGAGAGAGAGAATGTCCTGAGGGCGTTATTTCTCTTGGCTTCTTGCACCAGAGGTGAGAAATTCCAAGGTCTCTTGGCTGCCCGCATCTACCTCAGTGTGCCCACAGACTTAGGCATTCATGCATTTGGAAGGCGAAGTGCCAGAGGGGACACAAAGAAAGATGTTTCATCTGTTGATTGATACCACTACAGCCAGCGCTGGACCAGGGCAAAAGCAGGAGCTGGGAATCCCTGCTGGGTCTCCCAAGCAGGTGGCACTTGGTCCATCCTCTGCTGCTTTCCCAGGTGTAGTAACAGGGAGACAGGGGAAGCAGAACAGTTGGGATGCCAGCACCGCAGGTAGTGGCTTAACCCAGTGTGCCACAACTCTAGGCCCCCAGGTGATTGAATCTAAAGTGAAGGTTTTTCTGATGTAAATGCAGGAAATGTCTCAGACCTTGCCTATGTTACAGTCACCAGTCACGTGGAGAGAGTTAACCATTGCCTGGGCTCTGTCACCAGCAATTTTGATTTCCTGGGTCTGGGATCAGGGAATTTTCAGATAGTGCCAGCTTGTCCCAGTTCCCATTGAGGCTTGTTTGTGATGTTCAGCAGGGTGCTTGATTCTGAAATGCAGTGTTCAAGGCTCTGTAAGGAGCTGTTTATCCAAACTCCTGCTCAGCAAGAGCCGTTTTCTCTTCTGACCTGTCTCAGCAAAAAATGGTCTTCAGATGGCCTTTGCTTTATTGAGTAAATATATTCTAGGAAGGTGACAGAAGTTTTGTTTGTTTTTTCTGACTTACTGATATTTTTGTTGGAAATGGAGATTTGCAGAGAGAAGGACAGCTGGAGACCCAGAAGCAGCTCCTGGTTTCCAAATGGCTCAGTTTCTGCTGTTGGGGCCATTTGGGGAGTGAACCCACAGTTGGAAGATTTTTCTTTCTGTCTCTCCTTCTCTCCATGTCTGCCTTTTTAATAAACATAAGTCTTTTTTTTAAAGTTTGTTATAAATTATTCCCATCCTAGCAACTTAATATGAAATCGAATATATATTTCTATGAAAAGCCAAACCTTGTTTTAGCCAGCTGTGTTTGACATAAGAAAGGTAGCCAGGCCTGGACCCATCGAGTGCCATCAGGGTGGCACTGGGTGGAGCCGTTCTCAGTTCTGCATCTCCGTTGACAGGTTGCTTTCTGCACGTTTGCCCCTGTGTTGGGAAGATCCGTTGAGCTCAGTCCTGTCTTGCCAGTCCCTTCTGGAGCTTTCTGGCATCCATCCTGGCTAAGTCTTCAATTCCTGCTGAGAACCTGAGAGCTTAGGAGGCTCCTGGAGGTTTCTGGCTCCATCATGAGTCTTCCGCATGGCAGATGTGAGAGCCAGGCCTACCTGAACATGTGCAGGGAAGAGGAGCTTTAGTCCCATTCTGGTCGCCTGAGAAAATCTCCTAGAGAATTTTCATTGACTAGGCTGCAATTACTCAGTCCTGTGTGGTTCCATCTGCCTTTTCTGTCTTGGGTACATAGTTTCCTGGTTTGAGAGGATGACAGGATTTCTGACCATGGAAGACCTGGTCTCAGATGTATCTCTGATCAGTGCGACAGAAGACTTCCTGGACACTGCTATGGTAAGGCTCTGGGGAACTTCACTGTGCATGCCCCCTTGGAAGTGGACAGGAATAGCAAACCTTCATCCAGGTCTCTTCCACGGGTACAGGAGCCCAAGCACCTGGGCCATCCTTTGCTGCTTTCCCAGGCGCATTTGCAGGGAGCTGAATCAGAAGTGGAGCAGCCAGGACTCAGAACAGCTGCCATCCAGGAGGCCACTCTGTAGTTGGTGGGGGAGCATGCTACACCACAGTGCTGGCCCCTCAAGGTTATTTTCAAAGCCTGAATTTCTGTAAGATGTGCATTTCATTAAAAGACTTTATTATCAGAGTATCATTTAAAGAATAACTGTACATCAACACACATGTCCGTGTTAAAAGAAAAATGGCTTATTTACATATGTACAAATAGCCACTTGCTCATTGCATTCAGGAGGCTGAGGTTCACGTAAGCTTTCTCGAAAGTTCTTTAAGGGCACCCTCTGCCTATGAGGGCACCCTCTACTAACATGAACGTTAGTTTAGAATGCTGCTTTAGAATAATAGCTGAAAGCTTTCTTTTTATTAGGTTATTTCCAGATGCAGTAGAAAAGGTAAGTCTATTATTAGCTACCAATTGGCTACCTATTTTAATTAATATTACAATACAGAGACTATTGAAAGTGGGGTTAAATATATTTGAATTTATTGAGAAAGCATATGATAGTGTTGAAATACATTTTGTTGTGAAAACCTGTTTATTTGCCTGGTTGTGTTTGTAGTTGCTGCTGTCGCTAAATGGCTGCTAAGCTTTGTTCAAGTCGTGAAAAACCAGGTTGGTCATTGCACACCAGCAGCATGGTCAGTGCTGTGGTTCCCACTGAGGCAGCAGCGGGGGCTGGTAGGTCCTGAGAGGATGGATTGGGAAGTTTGGCCGTCTCAGCTCTCCTGTTTCTGGGTAATCTCTTTGGCATGTGGCCACTGAAGTGCCATCTGCCACAAAGCCCTCCTCATGCCACCACAGTTACTCAAACCTAGAGGCAGACCAAGAGGAAAACCAGGCCAGTGTAGCTGTTGCTGACTTGACCTGAATTTGCTTTGGCTGCTTTCCTCCTTTAAGAGTATAAAGGTAAGGATTCTAGAAAAGGAAACTGGGGACTAGGTGGTTGATTTTTTTTTTTTTTCCAACGTGGCTCACAGAAAAGATGATTTTGATACTTTCAGTTATTATGAACTCCAAGGTATATTTAAAACATTGGACCATTTCAGAAACTGGGGACCTCTTGCAACAGATACATTCTTTTTGTGTGATACACCTTTTTGATTTTCATGTTCAAGAGTGATTATTGACGATGTCTGGTCAAGGGGGATTTCAGATTTGTTACCAGCTGTGCTGTGTTTGTCAGAGGTCTTCACCATATGTCAGTGGACTCCACATATCTTCAAGTTAGGTTTTTTTTTGTGAACTTCATAAATGATAATTGTGGTCTTTAAAAATTGGCAGAAAAAGTATTTTCCATTGTGTATTTGGACATTTGTAGCCCCAATATTCATGTAAAGAGACTTGGAGTGAGTGGACAGTTGGAGAATGAACCAACTGATGAGAGCACTTTCACACTGCTGCTATCTGCTTCTCTGTCAGACTAAACCCTTGCACAATCTTAATTTTTATTGTAATACACAAATGTAAGAAGCTTATGGAAATAACAGGAAATTGTGGGGCCAGTGTAGTGGCTCAACACACTAACCCTTCACCTGCAAGCACCAAATTCCCATGCGGGCACTGTCCCAGCTGTTCCATTTCCTATTTAGCTCCTTATTTATGCCCTGGAAAAGCAACAGTTGATGGCCCAAAGCCTTAGTATCCTGCACCTACATGAGAGACCTGCTAGAAGCTCTTGCCTCCGTGTTGGATTAGCTCAGGCTCTTGTGGCCTTTTGGAAGGTAAACCAGTAGATGGAGAGACAGAGTGAAAGATCTTCCTTCTCTCTGTAAATCTGCCTTTCCAATGGAAAAAATATATACGTATATATTTAAAAGCCAGAAGCTAGGAGTTTCTTCTGGGTCTTCCATGTGGATGCAGAGTCCCAAGGCTTTGGGCCATTCTCTGCTGCTTTCCCTGGCCATAGGCAGAGAGCTGGATGGGAAGTGGAGTAGCCAGCACATGAACCAATGCATATATGGGATGCTGGCAATTGGAGGTAGAGGATTAGGCAGTTGAGCCATAGCACTGGCCTCAAAATAAGTATTTTGGAAAAACAAAAGGAAACTAGGGAGAATCAAGATGGCAGAATAGGATAAGGACATGTTTAAACAGAGAAACGTTAGCCGATGTTAAGCAGAGAGGACACATTCCAGGAAATAAGAGAAGGCAGAATGACAGCAGAGGAGCACCTGGAGAGTGACAGACACAGGAAAGCAGCATATACAACAGTGTGGTGTGGCAGTGACTGATACCCCAGCAGCACTCAGCCAGCGGTGACCTGAACTGCACCTGCAGTGAGAACTCAACTGGCAACAAGGTGGGAAGGGGCGTTTTCCCAGAGTTCAGGAGGTGAACCCAAAGAACTGCCTGTCTGCTGATCTGTTGGATTTCACCAGGAACAGAAATAGAGTGGCAGGTTCCAGACAGGCAGTGCAGGAACAACATGGACTTCAGGGCCTAGTCTGCCTGCTAGAGCCAAATCAGGCAGCATTTTGTATAGGAAGGCAAAGGCTGTGATAGGACAGCACTGTGCATGCACTGAGCTGGGATGAACTCATTCTGGCTCAGTGAACTGCAACAATGTGGCATTCTACAGGTTCCACCCAAGACAGGTCTGCTTAGAACTCAGTCCTGACTACCAGCAGATCAAGAACTCTAGTAGTGACACATCAGGCACAAATCTGAACAGTGTGGAAAAACTTTGCAACTGCAGTGACAACAGTGAGCTGTGCATGTGCAGAGCTGGGAGAAAACTCACTGAGCTCAGTGCATTGCACGGGTCCCACAGGAAAATAATACCAACTATGGCATATGGGTCAAAACAGGTCTGTGTGGCCCGCAGTCCAAACAGCCAATAGGCTCCAGCAAGATTAGTACCACCATCAACCTAGCTATATAGGACACCTGGTATCTCCCTAATCCTAGGACCTGCTCCAACTGGAAGTGGAAGAAAGGTTGTACAGACAATGATGCAGCCTCAGCACAGTATCACAGAAGGTGGAGAGTGGTGAGCCAGGAGCTGGGGCTGTCTAGACCATGGTAGATGTCTAACATGAGAACCCAGAGTTGGAACTTGGTGGAAAAAGTGGCCCAAGTAACTGCAAACAAAGAGATGTGTGCCAACCACAATAAATAAAATCAAATTGCAGACCTGTGGGTGACAGAGTGTAGAAACCTGTCCCAAGGAAGCACAAGTACAGTGACCAATAGCAAAAGAGGAGCCACAGTCACAATGAATATTACTGAATACTCTCCTGTAAAGGAGCAAAACCCTTAGCCAACCTCAGAGTTCACTGAGGAAGATATCGAGAAAATGGGGAACACAAAATTCAAAACACTTGTTATGAAACTTCTTATCAACAACAAGAATCATGTAAAACTCTAATAGTTTAAGGAATTTAAGGAATATGTCACACTGGAAATGAATCAAATGAAAGCTGATATGTCAGAAATGAAAAATACAGTGGAGTGAATAAAAAGTACAGTGGAGAGTCTCCAAAATAGAATGAAGGAGGCAGAAGAAAGATTCTCAGAATTGGAAGATATTTCTTGTCACCAGGAGGAAACAAGCAAAAAGCTGGAATCAGAGCTGGGTCAAGCTAAAAAAATATTTAAGAACTGAAAGACACTATTGAAAGGTCAAGTATAAGAGTTATGCGATTCCCAGAAGGTGCAGAAAGAGAAGTTGGGTTTAAAAATGTATTTATTGGGGCCTGGTGACACGGTCTAGTGGCTAAAGTCCTCACCTTGAAAGTCCCGGGATTCCATTTGGGCGCCGGTTCTAATCCTGGCAGCTCCACTTCCCATCCAGCTCCCTGCTTGTGGCCTGGGAAAGCAGTTGAGGACGGCCCAAGGCTTTGGGACCCTGCACCTGTGTGGGAGACCTGGAGGAGGTTCCTGGTTCCTGGCATCGGATCAGCATGCACTGGCCGTTGCGGCGCACTTGGGGAGTGAATCATCGGACGGAAGATCTTCCTCTCTGTCTCTCCTCCTCTCTGTATATCTGACTTTGTAATAAAATAAATAAATCTTTTAAAAAAATGTATTTAATGAAATAATCAGGGAAAATTTCCCTAATCTAGAGAAAGAATTGGGAAACAACATCCTGGAGGGACACAGAAC
The DNA here is from genome assembly GCF_030435755.1 of Ochotona princeps. Taxonomy (NCBI): domain Eukaryota; kingdom Metazoa; phylum Chordata; class Mammalia; order Lagomorpha; family Ochotonidae; genus Ochotona; species Ochotona princeps. Next base: position 150,908,284 of record NC_080833.1, on the reverse strand, counting down.
TCCCAGCAGGCTTGACCAAAAGTGATCTTCACCATGACACATGATAATCAAGCTCTCTTCAATCAAACATAAGGAAAAGACCCTTAAATGTGCACATGAACAAATCAACTGACATATAAAGGAATGCCAATTAAATTCACAGGAGACCTCTCACAGGAAACTCTGCAGGCCAGAAGAGAATGGAGTGACATATTCCAGATTCTAAAAGCAAAAAATAGTTAGCCCAGGATTACCCAGCAAAACTTTCTGTTGTCTTTGCAAATGAAATACAGTTCTTCCACAGTAAAAAGAATATACCTCTTTCAAAACTGCCCTACAAAGGGTACTTAAAGATGGTCTCTTGATAGAGAAGAGAAACAGCACCCACCAAAATCAAAGGCAAATGTGAAGAACATCTCAGTAAAACAACAACAGTAGACTAAATTAATGAACAACCCATTGCTAAAATAACAGAATCAAATTACCACCTATTCATATTAACCCTGAATGTGAATGTCTTAAATGCATCAATCGAATGTCATAGATTAGCAGACTGGATTATAGAAACAAAACCCATCTATTTGTTGCTTGCAGAAGACATATCACCAACAAAGATTAACAGAAACTATATCTCATGGATTTTGATTTTTTTTAAATTCCATCTGTTCAAAACACTTTTTCTTTCCCCTCATTAAATTCTTCAATGACTTATAGATCATACGATAGCATCATTTTGTTAAGGAATATTCTTGATTTTCTTTCTCTTCAACACATTGGTCATTCAGTAGCGTGTTATTTAACTTCATAGCATTGTAAATTCCTATTTCTTCCTGTTGATTTTGTATTGTGGCTTTTCATTTAAGCAGATGTATAGTAACTGTAATGGAGACTGTCTTATCCAGATGTGAGGATGTATTGCAGTATGCATCTCTACTTCCAAAGATGGACTCCCAATGAAACTGTTTACTGTATCTTGACAATAGGATGTGGGACTCTCTGCCATTGTCCATGCCCGCAACGATGGACATATGACTGTTTATGAGGAACTGTGCTATAGTAATAATATAGTAGAACTTGTGGGAGGAGGGAATTTGGGGAGGGAGTAAGGGAAGTCCTAGGGCCTATGGAACTGTATCAGAAAATGATAACAATAATAGTGGTAATGACAAATGAAACTGTACAAGGAACTGCACATTCTTAGTTGGTGTAGAAATCAGAAATCAGTTTTGCTTTAGGTATGATGACAGGGAAGAGTCATACTGCTTGTTCCGTTTTCCTTCGTGGATATCTGCATGATTCATACATATGTGGCCTGGAACTTTTAAATTTATTTGAGTGGTAGAGTTACACACACCAGGGATGGGAGAGAGATCAATTGATTTTCCATGTCCCAAAATGACTGCAACAGCTATGTTTGGGCCAGGATAAAGTCGGGAGTCTGGGATTTCCTCCTGCTCCCCACACGGGTAGCAGGACCTCAAGCACTTGGGCCAGCATCTGCTGTCTTCCTAGGTACATTAGCAGGGAGCTGGATCAGAGGCGAAAGAGCCGGGACTAGAACTGGCAAGCTGTTATGAATGCTGGTCTCACAAGGGACCACGTAACTCGCTGTACCAGTGCTCACCCAAGAGGTTTGCTGATTTGAAAGGCAGAGGGACACCTCTTCCATCTGCTGGTTCACTCCCCCATGGTCTCAACTGCCGGGGCTGTTAGCATGGAGCTGGACTGGAAACAGAGTGGCTGGGATTCCAACGGGCATTCCAATATGGACCTGAGGTGCCAGGGCTTAGCTCCTGTGCCACAACACCTGCTGGTAGTGGCTTTAACACAGACTTGATCTTGTCTCATGGCCAGACCTCATCATTCCATGGCTTTTGTAGATTTGCCTTTCCATGTCATTTGGGAGTCATTTCCTTGGTCATTGTTGGCATCTTATTTTTCCCCTGCCGTTCTTTCCACTGCATCTGTGTTGCTGTTTTGTACTGAGCCTGCACCTGCAGAGTTTGCTGTGGTGTTTCCTGCTTCTGTGTAAGCTGCTGCCTTGTGTGCCGGCTCTGCTGCCACCCTCCTCCTCTTGCTTGTGCTGAATCTGCTGCGGCTTCTCTTCCTCCTGCTACAGCTGCTGTGCAGCGCTGTTTCTGTTACTGCTGCTGCCTCACCTGCTTTGGTCTCTGCTTTCCTGGTGCCTCTTCTGTGTTTTTCCCCCTGCTGCTGTTGCCCCTACATTTGTCAGTTTCTCTTCCTCTCCTTCCTCCTCCTCCCCAGATAGGAGAGGCAGAGCTATCTGCCATCTGTTGATTCACTCCCAAAACTTCCAGGACAGCTGGGGCTTGGTCTCCCTGGAGGGCAACAGCAACTCAGTTACCCTGACTGCCTCCCACAGACTGCATGGCAAGGAGTTGAGACCAAGTGCTGTAGGACACGGACACCGTAACCACTAGCTCCCCTAATTCTTTTTGGCACACATTTGATTCTTGTAAAATATGCTTTCAGGGAAAATGCAGATGTTGGATTCCTTCATCCTCAGTTTAGGATTCCTGGTGACAAAAGGAGGATCAGCCATTCGCTTCAGCAGGAGGTGAGTTAAGAAACTAGACAACAAGTGCTCCAGCAGCTTCCAAGAAACTTACGCATGGGTCTCTGTTTTCTTTCTTTCCTGTGAATGCCTTCCCCAATTCTGAGAAGACCGTGAGGACTTTGAACTTCATTTTGCAAGCTGTACCTCAGGAAGAGAGAAAAAGCCTCCCCTTGTCAGAAAGCATATGTCATCTTAAGTGGCTTTAGCCTCAAGTACGTGGTGTTGTTAAGAGCAACTCTCTTGTGGTGGTGTTGGTTCAGCCTTTCTTCTCACGGATGAGTGCAATCATTCGTGGTTTCTGTGAAGGCTCAGTGCATCTGCCGTGTGTGCTAGATAACGCGGGAGGACCGAGGAAGAGGCAGACTGACTGTGTTCTTGTTTCTTTATGGGTTGTTTGGATTTTTTTAATAGATTTTATTGTTATTGGGAAGCCGGATATACAGAGAGGAGGAGAGACAGAGAGGAAGATCTTCCATCCAATGATTCACTCCCCAAGTGAGCCACAACGGCCGGTGCACACCGATCCGATGCCGGGAACCAGGAACCTCTTCCGGGTCTCCCACGCAGGTGCAGGGTCCCAAAGCCTTGGGCCGTCCTCGACTGCTTTCCCAGGCCACAAGCAGGGAGCTGGATGGGAAGTGGAGCTGCTGGGATTAGAAGCGGCACCCAAATGGGATCCCGGGACTTTCAAGGCGAGGACTTTAGTTGCTAGGCCACGCCGCCGGGTCTGGGTTGTTTGGATTTTACAAGGCAAGGTGAAATGCTTTATTAGACCATCCGTGATTTTTTTCCTTTTGTGTATGTGAGCTCACTCAGTGACTAGGAAGAATGTTGACAGTGCAAGTCCTGGGGCCAGACTTCTTGGCTTCCAATCCTACCTTTGCCACTTCCGTGGGTGGAGTGCAGCTTGAACATTGTCCTTCATGCTGCTTACCTATAGACTGGGGTTGGCAGTAACTTCCCAGTGAAGTTCTTGTGAAGGTCAAGTGAGACAGCCTTACAGTGGCCAGCGTGATGCTTTGTGGAGAGCATGGACTCTTAGGTTACCAGCTGTTCGCCACCCCAACAGGCCGTGGAGTTTGCATTGCTTTGAAGTGGTGGAATTTTGGGTGACCTCACTATGCCTGCATAGTCATTGCAGTGTGAAATTTGGAAGTAAGGATGTCATGTGTGACTGCAGAAAGAGCAAATTTAGCACAATATTGTGAAATGTGATTTTAAATGGCTGACAGTGGCAGTCCAACATTTATTGGCTGGGCAGCTGTTACTGGTGAGTTTACCATAGTGTACAGGTGGTGACCAATGATCATCAATGCATTGATGTCATGTTTAACCATGTCACTCATCATTTCTGCACTGGACTTCTTCTAAAAAACAAACAAAAACACCTTTTTTTTTTTTCATTTCACACAGTGAAATCACTATCTTCAATGTGTTTAGAGTTAATATTGATGTTCTGATATCTAATATGTTGAGATTGGAAGATCTCATGTTTTCTGATGTTTTCTCAATTTTCAAATCACAATCCTATGGTCATGCTGCCTTCTTATCTGTGTGTTCAGGAAAGTCTGGAATGTTCTGGACTTTCAGGCACAAGTGAGACCTGCAAGTGTAAAATGAAGTGGTGCTGTTTTAGGGCTGTTTGTTGAGTAGCAACAGATCAATCCACGTATGAGAAACTAGGCTATCACAAGATGTTGCAATAAATCTCTTCTTTAAAATGGGAGTTACTGTAACATGGAAGAAAGATTAGTGTCACAGTTGTTAAACTTGACTTGAAATTCTTGATTATATACAGGTACTTTAAAAGCTTGTGGAAAATGGAATTTAAAAATAGAATGTGTTTTGTTGTGAAAACCTGGAAATTCCATGCATGAATTTTCTTAGAGATTAATTTGTTTATTTGAAAGTTACATAGAAAGAAACACACACACACACACCTCTTCCATCCACTGATTTCTCTTCCCACATGGCCACAACAGCTAGGACTGGGCCAGGCTGAAGCCAAGAGCCAGAAGCTTCTTCCAGATCTCCCACATACATAGCAGGGGCCCAGGCACTTGCGGCATCTTCTGCTACTTTCCCCAGACGATCAGTAGGGAGCTGGAGGTTAAGTGGAGCAACTGAGACATGAACGGGTGCCCATAAGGATGCTATATTGCCAGCAATGGTCTTTACCCACAGTACCAGAGCACCGTTTCCACAGATTTTTGTAACAGGCACTTTTTTGCAAACTTTAAAAAATATATACATTTTTTGAGAGATTAATCAGTGTTCCATCTGCTAATTTATTCCCAAAGTTTGCAATGACCAGGGCTGGAATTTTGGTTTGCTACAAGAGTGGCAGGGGCCCAAGTCATTGGGTCACTTTCTGCTGCTCTGCTAGGCGCTTTAGCAGGAAGCTCGATTGGAAGTGGGGCAGCTAGGACTCAACCTGGTGTCACAGGTAGCAGCTTAACCTGCTGTGTCATAATGCCAGCCCTGCTTCTGGTGAACTTTTTAGACAACTTTCCATATGCAAGAATCTGTTTTTGCAGCCAAGTAAACCTACCCTTTAGTTCTGTTTTCCACCAACTTTTAGGAGTAACCTCATCCAGTGAGAGACTGTGTTCGTTACAGTTTTGACATTACAGTCAGTGAGGGGAATTTGAAGTCATTTCAAATGTACAGATTGATTTTAAAAATATTGTCAGCATGATACACTTGATGTAACTTTGCCACTTGATGTTCCTGTCAGTAAATGTGCTTGATTTAAATGTTTCAGGAAAGACTTTGCAAGGACCATCATAACTGTGGGTGGTAAGAATGTAAATATTTACTATATTAAATATTGGGCCCTGGAGGGGATTTTCTAAGCATTTGGGACCCAGGGAGAAGGAAGGATGAATCATGGTCAAACTCTGAAAAGAGGTATTGAGATTTGATTTTCAATTTATTTTGAGAGGTACAGACTGAACACTGTAAAGAATAATTAGGAATTGCATATTTATTCACCATGCAACTTTGTTAAAATTTAGTATGTTGGCACATCTACCGTAAATACTCTTTTTGAAAACAAATGGAGTCAAAATGAAGAAGAGTGCCCTGTGTCCTTGTTCCCAGGCCACTTCATTTCTCCTTGACTCACAGTTTCCATGTCTAAGCAACTTTTTCTAAATTTTCTATTTTCATAAGCGCTGAAAATTTTATTTTTTAAATTTAAATTTTAAAAATTAGTTAAAAACACAATTTTAAAAAATGCTTGAGAGACAGAGACAGAGAGCTCCCATCCACCAGTTTATTCCTCAAGTGCCCACCTCAGCCAGAGCTGGGAAACAGAAACCCAGTCTGGGTCTCCTGTGTGTGTGTGGCCGGGACCTCGTCCCTTGAACCGTCACCTCCTGCCTCCCAGGGTTGCGTTAGTTGGAAGTTGGAATCAGGAGCAGAGTTGGAATACAAACCAAAACACTGCAAATCAGATATGGGTATCCCAACAGTGACTTAACCTGGCCAGGTACCTTGGCCCTTAATGTATATAAGTACCGTCCTTTGGAAAGAATTTTGCTCTATGCAGTTTTAGAGTCCATTGTGAATATCATAAGTGACCTTAGAATTGTATTTTTTAAACAAATATTTTATGGCTATTTTGATGAACTTTCTTTGAATTAAAAAAATATTTATTTTTTTTAATTTGAAAGGCAGATTTTGGGCCTGGCGCCATGGCCTAGTGGCTAAAGTCCTCGCCTTGAGCGCACTGGGATCCCATATGGTCATGGGTTCTAATCCCAGCAGCCCTGCTTCCCATCCAGCTCCCTGCTTGTGGCCTGGGAAAGCAGTCAAGGACGGCTTCTGTTAGAGACCCAGAAGAAGTTCCTGGCTCCTGGCTTTGGATCAGCACCGCACCGGCCGTTGTGGCTCACTTGGGGAGTGAAACATCGGATGGAAGATCTTCCTCTCTGTCTCTCCTCCTCTCTCTATATATCAAACTTTGCAATAAAAATAAATAAAAATTAAAAAACATAGATTTTTATAGAGGGAAGGAGAGACAGATCTTCCATCCACTTGTTGCAACAGCTGGAGCTGAGCTGATCTTGAGTTAGGAGCCAGGAAGGACTTCCGGGTCTCCCACGTGGGTGCAGGGTCCCAAGGATTGGGCCATCCTCCACTGCTTTCCCAGGCCATAAACAGGAAGCTGGATCGGAAGTGGAACAGCCAGGAAATGAATCAGTGCCCATGTGGGATGCCAGTGGCAGCAGGCAGAGGATTAGCCAGTGTTGCCATTGTGCCAGCCCTTTCCTTTAAAAATTTTAAATGTATCTAACATAAAACCACAAATATTATTCATTTATATGTTGTTGACATCTTTTAGATTTCTCTCCCAGGATTTGTCAGTTGCAGCTTGCCTGGGGGTCCCACCCCAGGATACGTTCTGCTGTTAGTTTGTGTGGCATGAAGCGACCAAGATGGAACTTGTCAGAGCAAGCACCGTCTCTGGGACTCCTTTGTTGTGTCGTTTGTCCAGAGTGACCCATGTCTGCTGTGTGTTCATGTCCAGATTACGACCAACAGGTTGCAGCTTCCGAAACCTTGTGTAGGTTGACAACTAGAACAGCGAGGGAGGAACTTGCCAAGCAGTGGTTTGAGGATAACATCATTGCGGAAGCTTTCAAAGACATTAAGGATCAAGAATTTGAGATGGTGAGAGTTCTGCCCTAACAGTGAACAGTTGCGAAGTCTCCCCTGAGTTCTTGGCAATGAGTTGGGCTTAGGGAGGAATTTTTTCCTTCCATTTATATGATTTCACTGAAATTGTTAAACTCCCTGTTTTCCAAGGAAAGGGATCCATCAATACAAACAGGGATGGTACAGACTACAGACAAAGTGATTTTCATGGATCAAGCAAAAAATGTTTTGTTTTGAATGAGGAGAGCAATTGTAAATGGACATGTAGGGCCCAGTGCGGTAACCTAGTGGTTAAATCCTTGGCTTGAAAGCGCCGGGATCCCATATGGGCACTGGTTAGTGTCCCAGCTACTCCACTTCTCATCCAGCTTCCTGCTTATGGCCTGGGAAAGCAGTCAAGGATGATCCAAAGCCTTGGAACCCTGCACCAATGTGGGAGACCTGAAGGAAACTCCTGGCTCTTGGTTTTTGATTGACTCAGCTCCGGCCATTGGGACCACTTGATGAGTGAATCAGTGGATGGAAAATCTTTCTCTCTGTTGCTTCTCTCGTATATCTACCTTTCCAATAATAAATAAATAAATAAATAAATAAATAAATAAATAAAAATAGTAACAGTAAATGGACTTGTAGGGGGATGGGGAACTGGAGAAGTAGTGACAGGCTCCCATGGGTGTTGACAGGCTCCAATGGGTGGGGCTAGCTCTGGTGGCCAAGTCGTGTTGGGTGGTTGTGTTGAGCTGTCCACCCACCATCTGTATGTAGAGGAAGGGTTATTTTCAGGGTCTTCTCTATACTTCTGGCTCACCTTGATTTTGCCTTTGAGTGGCACAGAAGTAGTTCATGGCTTTTGTGTGTATCTGTCTCCAGTCTCACATGGCTAACACATATCCTCTTCTCTTTAAAAAAAAAACAAAAAACAAAACACCTAAAGCTGCTGCTTTTAGTATAAGGCAAAACCTTAGTAACAGCATCTAGACTAAAAGTACCCTTCTGGGCAAAAGCTACACAACCAGAGTTTTCTCCTTTTAAGATTTATTTATTTTTATTGGAAATGCACGTCAGATTTTACAGAGAAGTGGAGAAACAGAACGATCTTCCGTCTGATGGCTCAGCCCCCAAGTGGCCACAGTGGCTGGAGTTGAGCCGATCCAAAGTCAGAAGCCTGGAGCTTCTTCCAGGTCTCCAGTGTGAATGCAGGTCTCGAGGCTTCGGGTCAGCCTCCACTGCTTTTCAGGCCCCAGGCAGAGAGCTGGATGGGAGGAAAGTGGAGCATGTGGAACATGAACCAGCGCTCATATGGGATCCCTGTGCTGGGAAGGTCAAGTTTTAGCCATGGAGCCATCACTCTGGGCCTCAGGATTTTCTAACATCTAAATGTTTCTATTTTCTCAGGCTCTGAGCCCATTGCCAGGATTCCCTGTGGTCTAGGTGGAGATGTTGACGTCATGTCAGGGCTATCCCAAGCTTGCCTTTGAGTTCCAGCTACCTGATTTAGAGAAATAGAAAGGTCCTGCACTCCCGTGGGCTTCTGGCATGAATTTCTTCTGTTTCACTGGCACATTTACTGTGAAAGGGAAGAAAATACAGAATCCGTTAATTATCTAGCTTCTGAAATTGTCTCCCCTGGAGGCACCCAGCTCTTAGTTGGGCCACTCATCCTTGAAAGGCTCACCCTGCTGGGGTCTGGCAGGAAGTGCTGATTCTCTTGTTGCTTCTTCTGGCTCAGTGACATACAAATGTGCAAATAACTTCTGGAACTCCCAAGTATTCCTCAGTTGTCACCCTCACAGTCAGAGGAAGGGAGTCTGCTTGTGGCCTGAGCCTCTTTCTCGTGGCAAGGAATAGTTAACATGATCCCGAACCCTTATGCAGCATCATGATGTTACTGGATGTAGTTGGGCAGGAGCCCATACTGACCTGTATGTGCTGGTCAGGGTAGTATTAAATAAGATATATACATATATTTTTAATGAAAACATTTGACTTGTTTTGTAGGATAGTCGCTGTTTTCTCAATCTCCTGAATGACAGACTTGGTGACCGAAAGAGGTAAGACAGCTTCTTCAGCATGGTTCCCTTGCTTCTCGGTGTCCTGGCGATGTTGGCTGTGTTTACAGCTTGTCTGGGATCTGTGAGTGTCTTTCAAAATGAGCTCTGTTGGTCTTTAGCACACTTGTTTGGTTTGGGACATTTCTGATACAGTACTCTCCAGCAAGTCCGAAGATTTTTAAGAGGAGTGGTTGTTACATACATGAGCTCATCAGAGATAAGTGTGTTATGAACAGTTGAGTTTCTTCTTCTTTTTTTTTTTAAGATTTATTTTATTTTTATTACAAAGTCAGATATACTGAGAGGAGGAGAGATAGAGACAAAGTGGAGATGCCAGGATTAGAACCAGCGGCCATATGGGACCAAGGCGAGGACCTTAGCCACTAGGCCACACTGCCAAGCCCAACAGTTGAGTTTCTGGTGTGAACATATTTGCTAATTTCTTTCTTTGGGAATTCAGCCAAGTGCTTTGGTGGAGGTATAGAGAATCACTAAATGTAATTCAGAGTCTACCAGGTGGGCATTTAAAAACTGTATATGCATCCCATTTGTACATTTGAACCCCCCCCCCGACTGTACCAAGAAACTCAACAGCATATCCTAGTTATAAATATTCTTGTGTCTGTGGGTTGTGGCTGGGATAATCCAAGTTTCACATTGTAACTGTGATGGTCTCTTCCAGGGTTTATTCATTTCCATGTATTGCTGCATTCACCGATGGACGTGAGGTAGGTTTGTCCTGCCTGGGGGTTGGGAGGGTGCTGGATGGTGAAACCCAGTTCTGTTCAATTTTGCTGTCATTCTCAAGAGACTTTTTGAAAAGAATACTAACATCTCCAAGTAGCTTCAACTCTGAGACCATGCTTGAGGGCTCCATGGTTACTCCTGACAAAAAGGGGGACTTGGGGGTGCATAATGTACCCATGAAGCCAGCTGCTTGTTTCATTTTACCCTCCTGAAGGGAAAGATTACACAGGAAGCAAGAGGTGGTACCCTCACCTCTTTTCTTCCAGTTGAACTTTCCTCTTCTTTCTCCAACAACAGGGGCCACACTCTTTCCTTTCTCTCTGTCTTCATAGAGTACAGGCTGTGCAAGTACAGACACCTGACAAAGGATGTGCCAGGACAGCTCAGGATGTTATGGGCACACGGACAGCACTTTCATCCTTCCTTTGTAAGATCAGATTCTTTTCACCCTCCTCTTTGGTTTCTAGACAAACACAGGGTCCTTCCTGTCACAGTGCTCACGAACCCATCATCTCAGTGTCAGGATGAGACCTGAGAGTTTGGTCCCTTGGCGCAGCCTTCAGGGTGTTCGCATGCACCGTGTCCTTGGTTTGGGTCCAGCATGCCTTCCTGGGACTGTAGACCCAGGCTTGCTGGCACATTCCTTCTGTCTAGAGCAGATTCTTGGAGTCTCAGTCCTGTACCCAAAGTCTGTCTATTTTATTTCCCCTTAGGTTACTGTGAGAATTCTGCTCTTTGTGGATTTTCTTTGCAATTTTCCAACAGCTTCTATCAGGGCCCTTGAACTTCACCTTATCCTAGCTTCTAGAACATGTATGGTGGGCTAATACCTTCGTCTAACTCTGTGGCTATTAAAAACTAGGCGCCCATGGTGGTGCCCATGTCCAAGAAGTACTATCTTCTGGGAAAGTAGTGAGTCTGTAGTCTGTGTCCCATAGGTGGGCACAAAAGTTGTACATTGTCAGCCCTCTCTGTCTGCAGGCTGGCAGCCACGGGTTCAGCCCACTGCAGATGGAGTTTTATAGGTTGTTGCTGATATGTCCTATATAGTTAGACATTGCAATGATGGTTGCATCTAGGTTGAGTGTGTACTGATTTTTGCCTCATCATTATTTTCTTAAAAATACAGTATTTACTTAATGTTTACATTGTCATAGGAACTATAAATAATCTAGAGATGGCTTAAAGTATGATAGAAGGTTATATAACTAAATAGTTATATAGTTTATATATATATTATATATATAGTTTGTTTATTTTAAAGCTGCATTGAGAAATGGAGAGACTGAGATAGATCTTCATCAGCAGATTCACTTCCCAGATGGCCTCAGGGGCCTCAGTGGCTAGAGTTGGGCAAGGCTGAAGTCAGGGGAGGAGAGAGCTCTCCCATTTGGATGGGTCACCCGCTGCTACTTTCCCCATACCATTAGAAGGGAGCTGGGTCAGAAGTGGAGTAGCCGGGACAAACCGATGCCCATGTGGATGGCAGCATCACAGACGGTAGCTTTGCCCACTGTGCCACAATGACAATTCCAAGTGCCGTTTTAGTTAAGGAACTTCAATGTCCACAGATTTTAGGTTCTGAAGGGACATCAGAACCAATCCCTGGGGGCTATCGAAGGGCAGCTGTTAAATGCTTCTTGAGGTTTGTCTGGGAGGCAGTAGAGACACTATATTAGTGCTGGGTATGGAGAAGTACCGCAGGACCTTGGGAGGCAGAGGCCAAGATGGTGACTGTTTCTATATCATCGTAATCTCTGAATCATCATCAGAACCAAGTGGTGGGCATGCAGGCAGCATGGCTCAGCTAAAGTCCCTGACCCTCAGGAGTGAGATTGTAAAGATAGATGGAAACCTGATGTACTGAATACATCTGCTCTTCGACAAAATCTGCAAAAAGCCAAATCCTACCTCAAGTGAAAATAATTGCCAGACTAGCAGTAGATCCTCTTCTAGGCGTAAAGTGATGTGCTGCAGGCTGCTGTCCACGTCTTCTTTTTGAAAGGAAGCTTCCTGTATTTGAAAGGCACAGAGAGGGAGACACCTGCTGTCCCCTTCCACCCCACACACATACTCTCTGTGTCTCATCTGCTGATTCACTACCCAAATGGCCACAACGGCCAGGGCTGGGTCAGGCTACAGTCAGAAGTTGGCAGTTCCATCCTGGTCTCCCATGTAGTTAACAGGGGCCCAGGCCCTAGGTTTTTGTCTGCTTTTAACAGCAGGAAGCTGGATTGGAAGTGGAGCAGTCAAGCACTCTGATTGGGATGCTTGGGTCCCAATCAGAGATTTACCTTGTTTTTACACAAGTTTTTCCAAGTGCAAGACAGAGTCCAGGATGGGGTCCTAGGGACCCCATTTGTTATCACCTTCATGGCAAGACCCGAAAGCACCAGTAAACTGCCACATGTTGTTGTGGGTGCCTGAGGCAGAGCCCTGGAGCTCATGGAGGAGACATGGAGACACTGTCAGTTGACAAAGAATCCACAGCAGAAAGAGGAGCAAAAGACATCAGCTGCTGTGACTCGAAAGGGAATGTCCACCTGGCTGCAGAGACACCCCTTAGGGGAGAGGGCAACTAGGAGAGCCCCTGAGAGCCCCAGCAATCCTAGCTAGGGGAGGGATCTGCAGTCACACAGACACCAAGTCCTGCCAGCAGAGCCACATGGGACCTCTGCCCTAGAGGAGGAACTGCATCTCCCTCTGCTCTTGAGACACATTTTCGTATTATCTTGTAGAAAGGCATCACTAACAGAGTTCTTGCCACTCTAGGAGGATTAAGGCCCTGGCAAATCCTTGAGCCTGGGCTGCACAGACATCCCAGTAAAATAGCACAAACGGTGATCCCCTAGACTCCAGCCCCCAAAGTGTGCTGTGCTACCAGGGACATGTGTCTGAGAACAACAGGGGGATGAACTCCCAAGACTTTAGAGGTAAGACCACCTGCCCAAGCAGAACGAGGACCCATTCCACCTACACACTCTTCTTCCCCCTGCGGTGGCACATGGCACTGTGGGGAAGTCTGCTTTCCCATTGAACTTGGGGCACGTACTACTGTGACTGTTCTCTACCCTCCAGCGCTTTGATTGGTACAAAGAGCCATACAGTCCTTGAAGACTCTTGGCCAACCCTCCTGCAACCCCAGGCCACCACTGGGGCCTACCTACCTGCTGGAACTGACGTGAGAACCCCATAGCCCTGTAGCCATTGATGACAGTGGAAGGAGTTAGGGGAATCCATACCTCAGCATCCAGCTGGAACTGAAAAGTCAATCAAGTGGTACCCAATGATGCATCTGCAGGAAGCAGATTACCTTTAGTAATCAAAGAGACAGGCAAGATGGCAGAATAGGGTAAGGATATGTTTAAACAGATGGAGAATCAGTAGCCAGGGTAAAGAAGATAGGCCACAATCCCGGGTAATAGGAGAGGACAGGCCAATGGCAGAGAGACACCTGGAGATCCATAGACATGGGGAAGCAGCAGAGATGATGGAGCAGTGGTTGGCACCAGTGATTGAAGCTCCACTGGCGGCCAGTTGGAAGGCAAGTTCACCAGGAACTCAAGAGGAGAACTCAGGCATAGAACTACCCATCCTGCTGATTTGCTTGATCCGACCACAAGCAGAAGCAGAGTGACAGAGCCCAGGCAAGAAGGTACAGGAACAGGGTCGCTTTCATGGCTCAGACATGTACCAGAGCCACATGGAGTATGATTTTGTTTTCTGAGGAAAAGGCTTTGGGGTGGAGGAACAACAGCTGTGCAGTTGCTGAGCCAGGAGGGAATTCACTCTGCACTCAACACATTGCACTGGTCCCTCAGGGAAATGGTACCAACTTGGCATCCTACAGGTTCTACTCAAGATAAGTCAAGGTGGCCTTCAGGCCCAATAGCCAGGAGGCCCAGAACTCTCATCAGGCGCCATTTTGTGTACTAAGGTAAAGGTTGTGGGGCAGAAGGAACTGTAGTGAGCTGCACAGGCACACAGCCGGGAAAGAACTCACTTCTGGCTCAGTGCATTGCGCTGGTATCACAGAGAAAATTGCACCAACTTTTCATCTTACAGGTTCCAACCAAAATAGGTCCAGGTGGCCCTCAGACCAACAGCTTCCAGCAAGACTAGCATCCAGTGATGTAGGACAGCTGGTGTTTCCCTAATGCCAGGCATTGCTTGAGCCAGGAGTGGGAGAAAGATTATACAGGATATGGCAAATGGTGCAGCCACAGCACAGGATCACATGGGGTTGAAAGTGGTGAGCCAGGAGTTGGGGCCATGGAGACCATGGTAAAAGCCTAAAACAAGAGTCCAGGACCGATACTTGCTGTAGAGAGTGGCACAAGTGACTGCAAACAAAGAACCAAATACCAAACTCAATTAGTAAACTCCATCTGTAGTTCAGTGGGCTACACAGTTTAGAAACGGGCCCTAAGGAGAGGAATCTTCCATCCAGAATAGCAATGACCAAGAGCGAAAGAGGAGACAGACACAGTGAATATTACTGCTGCTTCCCCTGCAAAGGAGCAAACGCCTTTGTTGATCTCAGAGTTAACTGAGGAATACATCAAGAAAATGGGGGATAAAGAATTTTATAAACTTATTATGAAGCTTCTTAATGAGAAGCACATACAGGAGTTGAATGAATTTAAGAAGTATAGGTCACACAGGAAATAGCAATACTGAGATAAAGTCAAGCCGAATTATTTGAAATGAACACGATGGAGCAAGTTAGAAATTCAGTGGAAAGCCTCAGTGATAGAATGAACAAGGCAGAAGAAAGAATCTCAGATTTGGAAGACGTTTCCTCCAAAATGGGGAAATACTTGAAAAGCTGGAAGAGGAGCTGAGTCAAGCTAAGGAAAGTATTCAAGAATTAGGTGGCACTATTAAATGACCGAATATAAGACATATGGGAGTTCCAGAAGGCACAGAAAGAGAGGCTGCGTTTAAAAATATATTCAATAAAATAAGGGAAAAATTCCCTAATTTGGAGAAAGAATTGGGAAACAACATTCAGAAGAAGAACAGAATTCCCAGGGGGTTGACAAAAAGCAATCTTTGCCATGACACATGATAATCAAGCTTTCTTCAGTTGAACACAGGGAAAAGATACTTAAATATGCATGTGAAAAAGATAGTAACATTAAAAGGATCCCCAATCAGACTTCCTGCTGACCTCTCAAACTCTACAGGCCAGAAGAGAGTGAAGTGACATATTCCAGATTTTAAAGGGGATAAATTATCAACCCAGAATAACTTATCCAGCAAAGTTTTCCTTTGTCTTTGAAATCAAGTTAAATTCTTCCACAGTAGAAAAGCTCAAAGAATTTGCCTCTTTCAGACCTGCCCTACAAATGATGCTTAAAGATGTTCTCTTTATAGAGAAAAGGAATAACACCTACCAAAACCAGAGGCAAATGTGAAGAACATCCCAGTAAAATAACAACAGAAGAGTAAATCAAATAATGAACAACCGTTGCTGAAGTGACAGGATTGAGTTACCACCCATTCATATTAACTCTGCATGTAAATGGCTTAAACCCAACAATCAAATGTCATAGATTAGTAGACTGGATTAAAAAAAACAAAATCCATCTATTTGTTCCCTACAGGAGAAACATCTCACTAAAACAGGCAGAAACAAAGTGAAAGAAAAAGATATTCCAGGTAATGGAAAAAAGAGTTGATGTAGCAATTTTTCTTCATTTTTTAAAAGATTTATTTTCACTGGAAAGGCATATTTACAGAGAGAAGGAGAGACAGAAAGATCTTCCATCTGCTGATTCACTCTCCAAGTGGCCACAATGGTCAGAGCTGCACCAATCTGAAGCCAGGAACCAGGAGCTTCTTCCAGGTCTCCCAATAGGGTACAGGCTCCCCAGGCTTTGGGCCGTCCTCAATTACTTCCTCAGGCCACAAGCAGGGAGCTTGATGGGAAGTGGGGCTGCCTGGATGTGAACCAGTGCCATTATGGGATCCCAGTATGTGCAAGGTGAGGATATTAGACACTAGACTACCATGCCAGGTCCTGCTGTAGGCATCCTTATGTTAGATAAGATAAACTTTGACGTGAAAAAATAACCAAAGAGATGAGAAAGGACACCACATAGTGATCAGAGATTGTGTTTTCAGCAGGAAGAGATCACCTTACTTGTTTCTTAGCATGTTTTTATTTTCAACTCTAATTTGACTTGGTTTTTCTCTCTTACTTTTCTTTGCTAGTCTGGCTTAGAATTTGTTTTGCTCATCTTCTTAGAAAGTGGGTCTTTCTTGTTGCTATTTGTAGGTTTTTAGTTTTAATTCCGTTATTTTTGCTGTGATTATCATTTCATGCTTTTCACTTTTTCTCATTAAGTCCTTGAGATGCATTATTAGATCATTTATTTGAGATGCTTCTGTTTTTTTGTAAGCACCTGATGTTATACGTATCTTAGTACTGTTTTTGCTACACCTCATGGGTTTTGATTTTTTTGTTTTCATTTCTTCAAGTTTTTTTTTCCTTAGTAATTTTCTCAGTGACACATAGGGCATACAGTAGCATTATTTGCTTCAAAAGCTTTTTGATTTTTGTTTCTTCAGTGACACATTGGACATTCAGTATCACGTTATTTAACTCCATGTTGTAAATTTTTCTGTTTTTCTTCCTGTTGATTTTGTTTTGTGGCATTGCATTTAAGGGGGTGTACAGTAACTGTGTAATGGAGATTATGATACGTAGATGTGAAGATACAATGCAGTGTGCATCTCTACTTCCAAACCACAGACGGACTTCCATTGAAATTGTGTTATATATGTATATATGAAACTGATATATATGCATATATATATGCAATAGGATGCTGAACTCTTTGTCATTGCCCATACCTACAATGTTGGGATATGCTTAAATGGTGGAATGATGGATTTATGACTGTTTATGAAGGACTGTACTATTGTAATAATATAAGGGAAATCAGTGGGGCCAAAGGGCTTTAAGGAGAGGGAACATGAAATTTCAGAGTCTGTGGAACTCCATCATAAAATAATCATTTAAAAAATATGAAAAAAGCCAAAGAGACACTGAATTCATCAGATATGCAAGTATCAACAGAGGGATGAAGGAGAGAATGATGCGTCCCCTGGCGCATGGTAATGTTCTAGTAGTGTCAGACGCCAAAGAAAAGGAGGTTGAGGGAATAAATATTTGATTCAAAACTTTCAGAAGAGTGACTATAGGGATAGTCAGAGGTTCAAGAGGTACAGAGAGTTTACTGAAATGAGGCGGACAATGCAGGGTACGAATGAGATTTCACAAAAAGATGTTTGAAAAGGAACCAGACTAAAATCTGGGACATAGAGATCTCAATAAAGTAATGAAAGCCGCAGCAACAGACTGGATCAAGCAGAGGAAGAATGCCAGA
Organism: Ochotona princeps; assembly: GCF_030435755.1. Taxonomy (NCBI): domain Eukaryota; kingdom Metazoa; phylum Chordata; class Mammalia; order Lagomorpha; family Ochotonidae; genus Ochotona; species Ochotona princeps. Next base: position 150,890,870 of record NC_080833.1, on the reverse strand, counting down.
GGTCTTATTTCAGACAAAATGACTTTAGTAAGACAAAACTGTGATTAAGAACTGATTTAGTAGTGGTATATGAGAACGGCTAAAAAATGTAAAACAATTGCAGCAGTTGCTTCATTATTCTTCCTAATCAGCAGACAGAAAAACATGGCAGAAACCTACAAGGTTGTGCTTTGGTGGAAAAATTACATTTGGCGATAGCCTCATTTGGTAAACTTGTCCATCTGGACATGTTTCTTGTTTGGAGAAAGTAACTGAGGGGGCTGGCGTTGTGGTGCAGCATCAAGCCACTGAGTAACCCTAACCCTGCAACACTGTCCTTTTGTGGCAGTGCCGGTGTGCGTTCTGGCTGTCCTGGTTCTGTCCAGCTCCCTGTGGATGTGTGTGGGAAAGCAGCGGGAGGTAGCCTGAGTGTGTGGCCCTTGCCGTCCATGTAGAAGGCTCAGAAGGAGTTCTAGGCTCTTGGCTTGGCTTCTGCTTGCTTTCGCCCTGAACATGGTAGTCATTTAACCAGCAGATGGAAAATCGTTCAAAGAGATAGAAATAAAGTCTTTAAAAAATTTATTTACATCTGTATTTGAATCATTTCCTGGAGTTGTACAGTATTTTTCTTTTAGTCTTTTTTTAACACTGTTGTGGTTACATGTATTTTCATAAATCAGGCACATATTAAATTGACTTAATAATACCTCAGGCTCTTTATAAAAGAATTTAAGGATTACAGCAATCTCAAGGGTTTTTTTATTATTATTATTTACTACAAATTGTATCTCACTGGTTTAGCTGTTCTTTGGCCTTGGAACTTACAGTAAAGATATATTTAAAATAATGAAAAAATATGAAATAGGCTTCTAATTAGATAACCTTTGCTAAAAGCTACTGTCAGCAAAACTATAATGATAACTATTGCGTTTATTCAGACAATAAATTATGTAAACCAGTGTTTTATTATAGATAAAATTACAAGATGGAGTCTTTTGGCACACTTAAATGTCCATGAGATATGTTAAGATAGCAATTTTTCTTGGAACTAGGTACAGAAAATTGTTATCTTTCCATTTTGCATAAATGAGTTAAGTAATTAAGGCAAGTTGCATAATGTTAGGACAGTATTATTTTAGGAAAAGTTCAAATTCTTTAATGGGTTAGATTTTACATGACCATTTAATGTGGATATTCTGTTCAATTCATGCTGAAATTCTCTTTCAGATGAGAAAACCTGCAGATGAAAAAATAGAGAAATTTTGGATTGATTTCAACCTCAGAAGTCAGAGTGTGACATTTTATATAAACAATGTGGAGGTAATGATGTTCATTTCCCTGTGAGATCCAAATGCTTCTGGATTGTTCTCTGTATGTGTCATGTGCTTGTGAATTTCACAAATTTATTTTCCATCTAAGAGTACTCTGTGGGATCCAGTAAGATTGTTCAAGGAAGCAGTGGTCCATTTCTGCGTAACAGGTAAGATGATAATTGTTCCTGCCACATCTACTTTTGTTTATGTTTTCTGTGGGCAGTTCTGTCAGTAAAAAGCTGGGTTAGTTCTAAAGAAGATTGTGTGCGTGCCTTGAGATAGAGGCAAGGTGCCCAGTACGGTGGGGGGATTATAGATGTGTGGACCACCTTTTGGAGCTTCCCTTCTATTTCATTGGTCTATGTGCCAGTTGTGTGTCTTCAAGTATGGTGTTGTGATGCCTCTGGGTTGGTTTTTATTGTTTAACATTTCTTTAATTGTTTGGGATCTTTTGTGTTTTCATAGGAGTTCCTGGGCTACTGTATTGTTCCAGATCTGAGAAGAATGCCCTTTGCATTTTTATTGGGATCACAAATTGTTTTGGGTGGTGTGAGCATTTTGATGATATTCTGACAAATCCCTAAACATGGGGAGGATTTTTCCATTTTTTGCATGTGTGTTTTTCTATTCCTTTCATTAACATTTAAAAATTTTTCATTATAGAGATCTTTTGTATCCTTGGTTAAATATATCCCAAGGTATTTGTTTATTTTATTTATTGTTTGGCAGCTCTTGGGAATGGGGCTGATCTTAAGAGTTCGTTCTCAACCATGGTTGGTGTGTAAGAATGGAATTAGTTTGGTTTGGTGTCCTGACACTTTGCCAAAGTCTCTTGAGTTGCAACAGTCTTAGAATCTTTGGTTCCGCTATATGAAGAACCATGTCACCTGCAAACAGGGATGATTCAGCTTCCTTCTCTCCAATTTGTATCCCTTTGATTTCTTTTTCTTGTCTAGTAGCTCTAGATAGAGTTTCCAGGTTTGTGTGGAATAGCAATGGGGAGCGTGGGCGACCGTGTCTGGTTCTGGATCCTAGTGGGAATGCTTCTACTTTTCTCCATTCAATATAATACTGGCTGTGAGATTTGCCTATGTTGCCTTCATTGTTTATAAGTGTGTTCCTTCTATATACAATATTTTGGGGGAATTTTTCATCATGAAAGTATGTTTTATTTTTCATTCATTTATTTAAAAGTGTTAGAGAGAGAAAGAAAGAGAACTTCCATCTGTTGATTTACTCCCTAACTGGGAACAGAGATTGAGGCTGGGCCAGTCTGAAACCAAGAGCCAGGAGTTTTCTCTCTGTGTCCCTTGTGGATGCAGGGGTCCAGAGATTCCTCTGTTTTCCCAAACGCATAACCAGGAAGCTGGATCTGAAGTGGAACAGCCAGAAGCCTCTACAGGATGCTGGTGCTGCAGGCAGGGGCTAAACCCACTACCGCCACAGTCCTGTCCCCAAAAGGATGTATTTTACCAAATGCTTTCTCTCTATTCATTTAAATAACCATGTGGCTTTTTATCATTTTGTTGGTGTGATATGTCATTTTCATTGATTTGCATATGTTGAAAACTGTCCCTGCATCTTTGGGATAAATGCTGCTTGGTCTGAATGGATGATTTTTAAAATTTAATTTACGGAGAATCAAGATGGCCGAATAGGGTAAGGACATGTTTAAACAAATGGAGAACTGTTAGCCAGTGTGGAGTAGAGAGGGCACATTCCAGGACATAGGAGAGAACAGAACAATAGCAGAGGGGTACCTGGAGACTGACAGACACAAGGAAAGCAGCGGACACAATGGTGTGGTGTTGCAGTGACTGATACCCCAATGGCAATCAGCCAGCAGCAGTCTTAACTCCACTGGTAGCTGGAACTCTGCCAGCAACAGGTGGGAAGGGGCATTCACCCAGAGCTCAGGAGATGACCCCAGACAAAGAACTGCCTATCCTGCTGGTCTGTTTCTTTTGACCAGGAGCAGAGACAGAGCAGCAGGTCCCAGATGGGCAGTGTGGGAAAAGGGTAGATTTCCATAGCCCAGTCTGCCACTTAGAGCCAAATCAGGTACCATTTTGTATAGGGAGGCAAAGGTTATGATAGGACAGCACTGCGCATGTATGGGTTTGGGAGTGAACTCATTTCTGGCTCAGTGAACTGCCTCCTGACACCTTGTCATGGAACATGGTGATTCTAGCTGTGCTCTAGCCATGCCTACGCAGGCATCATTAGCGGTGTGCAGGTGTCACTGGTGGTGTGCAGCCAGCAGCTACCTGTTCTTTCTCCTCACTGTGCCAAGGAGTCTGTTCATTCTACTTTCCACCAAGAATTTCTTTCAAGCAGTCCACTGGGACCATCATTCTTTCTTTGTTTTGTGCTATCTAGTAGATTCTGCCTCTTTGTCTTGTATCTCCAAGTATTCATGTCAAATAAAAACTGTTGTTAATTTGTTTAACCAGTTCCAGCCAAAATATCGTATATCAAAATGATTGAGATGGTGTGCCCTTTCTGGTCCCAATTAATCCCAGTCTACTGTCTGAGTTACTATTGCCGCATCCCCACCTTACTGGTTGCGTTTTGGTCTTCCACTGCGATGGACAGGGTCGATCTAGGCCTGTATGCTTCTGTTGGCTTCCTCTCCAGTTTCCTCAGTTTGTGGCTGTGCAGGCTCTCTGTTGCACTTCACTCGCTTCTTTCTTGTGGGCCACCTCTAATGTGCGCTCACTGCAGTTCAGCAAAGAGCTGTCATCTAATTCAGAGGCTGAAATCTAACAGCAAGCTTCTCTCAACTCTGGCTCCATTCTTTTCTGTAAGAGGAACCTAAGAGTAGGCGTTTGTCTTGGTGGTTAGCAAATCCATGTCCTGCACTGGCATGCTCGGGTGCCCAGCCCAACTGGTTCATGCTGATGCGGAGCCTGGAGCACAGTGGTGGTAGTTCAGGTGCTGGTTCCTGGCTTCTGCCCTTGGCCTCAAGCCAGGGCTGTGATGAGTTTTTGGAGAGAGAAACAATGATTGGGAGCAATGTTTCTGTGTCTCTCTGTGACTCTGTCTCTTAAATAATTTTCTTAAAAGAAAAGAGTGTGTTGAAATGGAGGTGAATTATTACTGTTTGGATATTGGGAAAGCTGAATTTCAATGTGAATTTTAGCAGCAACTAAGATTTCAAAGAGATATTGAATGGATATTGTGTTTAGTGGATTTGAAAGTAAAATGCTTGTTGCAGATGATCCCCCTATAAAAACAAAGTGCTCCTTAAAAAGTTGATTGGCTTGCAGAAAGCAGAACCTGCCTCCATTTCCTTGTTGCTGCACTATGCTGGTTCATGGTTTTCCAAGGTCAGCCCCACAAACGTGTGTGACAAGTGTGTGCATAAATATACATGCATATTTAGTAAAGCAGTATCAGAAACCTGTTATAATATGATTTATTTTCATCTTATTATCATGGAAAGATCTGGTTTACAAATACCCCGCTGAGGTCATTTAAAACGATGACATTTGAAAATAAAACCTGTCTCTGTGTTGACACACATTCTTGCCCCTTTTCATTGCCAGAAACGGAGATGATGAAGATACTCCTCATCCGCCTGCAGCAGCCTATTGTCATCAGCAGGGAAGAGGTGATGAAGGTAGAAATCCACTTTGATGTACAGCTTGCCATCGCACAGGCAGCCACTCGAGCACTGGGACAGGACAAACAGGACCAGGATTAATTCTCGCTGATGATTTGAAACTCTTTTCCCAGCTCTTTCATTTCCTCATTGGCATTGGAGGATGTGAACGTTGGCTGAAAAAGCCATGGTCTCCTGAGTGTCCCTTGAAGAGTCAAGTGTCCTAATCCCATTTCTCCCTTTTTGTGTGTCAGTGTCTCCGTGGTGTGGAACACTGACCCTCTCTGTGTGCCTCCAAATAATCTACTCCATTTACTGTGCACCATGGGAAACTTGACTGGGATGACATCACCTCCTGACCATTTCTTCCTGGGGTCCCAAGGACATTCCTGGTGGGCTTCTGGCACTGTTCTCTCTCTCTCTCTCTCCCCCCTCCCTCTCTCTCTCTCTCTCTCTCTCTCTCTCTCTCCTCTCCCTCCCCCCCCTCTTTCTCTCTCACCTTCCTGTTCACAGAGTGAATTGGGAAGATTCTGATCTCTTACACTTGCAAAGGTCTGGTCCCCCCTCACTGGACTTGGAGGAGGGCAGAATTGGAACCAGTTCAGTGAACCAGCTTGCTGAAAACCCTTTAAGACACTAACCTCTTCTCCAGGAGCACAGAGCTGTATCCCAAGCTATACATTATCCTGGATGCTTTCTCAAAGGCTGCTACTCTAAAACTTGTTACTTATTTGTATTTATTTGAAGGAGAGCAAAAGAGACCTTCACTCACTGCAATACCCAAAGTTGGTCTGTCCTGAAGCCTGTTGTCTGGAAGTCAATTCAGGTCCCATGCATGGGTGGCAAGGGCCTACATAGTTGAGCTGTGTGACTGCTCTCCTAGAGAGTGCATTGGCAGGATGCTGGATTGGAAATGGAGCACCAGGGCAGGCTTCTGCTTTTAAAGTCGCATGGCTTCTGGCTTATGTTTCAGGTGTTGCCTGATCAGATGCAAACTTCCTGGGAACTTTCTACTAACTTTGAGAAGGAAGTCACCATGGCTATGATTCCTAATAGCCATGAGAGAGAGACAGGTCTTTTTGGAAAATGGCAAAATTCTGGCTCTGAAAAGTGATGACAAAAATCAAACTTGGAAGAAGTCCCAGAAAACCTAGCATCATGTGAGATTGTTTGAGTATGAGTGTATCACTGGAGAAGGAAGAGTTGGTCAGAGCCTGGAATTACTATTCAGTTCAGAGTTGCTTGTCCCTCAGAAATGGCAAAGCAGTGCGGATGCTGGGGTGGCAGGGAGCAGGAGATGGGAGCATTGGTCAGTCTTGTCTTCCCTTGAGGCCAGTGCAGCAATAGACTAGACCAGATACATTTTTTAAAAGCTTATTATTTATTTATTTTAAAAGATTTTATTATTATTGGAAAGCCAGATATACAGAGAGGAGGAGAGACAAAGAGGAAGATCTTCCATCAGATGTTTCACTCCCCAAGTGAGCCGCAACGGGCCGGTGTGGCGCCAATCTGATGCCGGGACCAGGAACCTCTTCCGGGTCTCCCACGCGGGTGCAGGGTCCCAAAGCTTTTGTGCCATCCTCTCCTGCTTTCCCAGGCCATAAGCAGGGAGCTGGATGGGAAGTGGAGCTGCCGGGATTAGAACCGGCGCCCATATGGGATCCTGGGGCTTTCAAGGCGAGGACTTTAGCCGCTAGGCCACACCGCTGGGCCCAAAAGCTTATTTATTTTTAAATTCAATGGCAGATTTTACGCAGATAGAGAAATATCTTCCATCTGCTGGTCCATTCTCCAGATGGCCATGATGGCTGTAGCTGAGCCCTTCAGCAGCCAGGAGCTTCTTCCGGGTCTCTCATGTGGTTGCAGGCTCCCAAAGACTTGGGCCATCCTCTGCTGCTTTTCCAGGCCACAAGCAGGGAACTGGATGGGAAATGGAGCAGCCAGGACACGAACTGGCATCATTTGGGATGCTGGGCCTGCAAAATGGATGATTAGCCAATTGAGCTATCGTGTTGGCCCCTATGTGACTTTTAAAAAATATGTTTATTTCTTTTGGAAGACAGAATTATGGAAAGGGTGAGATAGAGATCGTCCATCTGCTGGTTTGCTTCGCCGTTGGCCACAAGGGAATGATGGACCAGACTAAAGCCAGGACCTTCATGTGGGTCTCCCTTGTGGGTAGCCGGGACTCAAGCACTGGGGCTATCTCCCACTGCTTTCCCCAGGCCATTAGCAGGGAACTGATTCGGCAGTGGAGCAGTCAGGACAGGAACCAGCACCCACGTGGGATGCCAGTAGTGTAGTCTGAGGCTTACTCACTGTGCCACAAAGCTGGCCCTGTTTTTTTCTTAATGTGTACAGAACAGACAGAAGAATCCACCAACCTGGTGCAAGTCATGAGCCCAGAAGATGGCCAGTGCCTAACAGTTCTCATCAGTGATCATTCCCAGCTTCCTGTGAGTATGGGGCCCTGGGAGCCAGGCTGGGACCCGGGTCTACTTGGACATTGGCAGGAGGAAGTTCTGCAAACAGTATTTTTTTGTCCAAACTAGAAATGCTTTGAGCCTGCCTTTCTTTAGATAACTTCACCAGCTTTGTTGACACCCCTCCCCCTTTCCTTCAGTGCAGTTTCCCGACTAAGGCGTGGCGTGACTGTCCTCTGCCTCGGTGCCCAGTTTGGGATCAGGATACTGATGCTTGGGAACTCATGTAGGGAAAGAAGGGATACGATGACAGGCTTTTCTTTTGAACACGTACGATCTCACATAAATGGGCATCTTCGAAGTCCTCCGGAATCTATACACTTCAGCAGCAACGATCCGGTGGGAGACTCTCCCTTGGTCTTTGTGACACTCCATGATTGCCGTGGATGGCAGAAAATTCTTTGCTGAGAGTGGTTAGGAATGTTTTGAAGTATCCTACAGACATTTGGAGCCACTGGTTTCATTTTCAGTAAACGATTTCTTTGCAAGGCAGAGTTGCAGAGAGTCGGGAAGAAGATCATTTCAGCTGTTGGTTCACTCTCCAGATGGCTGTGATGGCTCTGGGCCAGGCCAAAGCCAGGAGCCCTGAATGCCACCTGTGGGTGGCAGGGACCCAGGCACTGGGCCAGGCCGACACCAGGAGCCCCGAATGCCTCCTGTGGGCAGCAGGGACCCAGGCTCTCTGGCCGTCTTCTAGTATTTCTCCAGGAGCATCAGTATGGAGCTGAATCAGAAATGGAGCAGCTAGGACTGAACTGAACTGGTGCTCATCTGGGGTCTTGGCATTGCAGGTGGTAGCTTAACATGCTATGGCACTGAGCTGCCTGAAGTAAATCCATTTATTAGTAAATCCAAAGCCTAGTGTTTAATTAATCGGTGCGTGTGTTTTTAAAGAGATGTATTTGTTTTTATTGGAAAATCAAATTTTACATAGAGAAGGAGAGACAGGGAAAGATCTTCCACTGCTGGTTCATTCCCCAAGTGCCAGAGCTGGGCCAATCCAGAAGCTTCTTTTGTGTGTCCCATGTGAAAGCAGGGTCCCAAGGCTTTGGGCTGTCCTCTCCTGGTTTTCCCAGACCACAAGCAGGGAGCTGGAGGGGAAGTGAAATAACTGGGCTACAAACTGGTGCTCATGTGGGGTCCCGGTATATGCGAAGTGAGGGCTTTAGCCACTAGGCCACTGCGCCAGGCCCATAAGTGTGGTTTGCTGATAAGCTAGACAGCAGCTGCAAAAGAGTTTAAAACACAGAGGTTTCAAAGGTATCATCAGAATTTTGTTTTTTTGACAGCAAACCGAAACAGCTAAACATTTACCTGAAAAGCTGAAGCCAGATGTGAAAGAGAAAGGTGAGACTGTTTCTTTCATGTATAAATTTATCATATATTAAAAATACATACCATAAATATACATGATATATAGACATAGATATATCATAGATAAGACTTGAGTCTCTTTGGTTGTAAGTACTACTTAGAGATTTAGCATTATTTTTCATTTTGGTCACTAGAAGTCACGTTGGCGCATGCGTATTCTTCAGACTTACTGGAATCACCTGTGAAAATTGAGAGTCCTGAGCTGAGTGGCCAGGCCAGGTGAGTGACTCTCCCAGCTCCTATCCCACGCTGCGCACTCGGAGTGTGGGAGTGTAGGCTCTCGGCCGGAGCTGTCTCCCACTGCTACCTTTGGCGACCCCCTGCTCAGGAGACAGCGCTGTGCGGAATTAAAAGAATTATTTTGTTGTTGTTGTTTTTAAACTTTAAGATTATTTCTTTGCAAGGCAGAGTGACAGGAGAGAGGGGTGGGGAGAGAGATCTTCCCACCCCCCCGTCTTTTTTTTAAAGGTTTGTTTTTAGTGGAAGGCAGACTTACAGGGAGAAAGAGAGACACAGAGGAAGATGTTCCACACACTGGCTCACTTTCCAAGTGGCTGCAACAGCTGGAGCTGAGCCCATTTGAAGCCAGGAGCTTCTGCTGGCTCTCCAACATGGGTGCAGGGTCCCAAGGCTTTGGGCCATCCTCTACTGCTTTCTCAGGCCACAAGTGGGGAGCCTAATAGGAAGGGAGGCTGCTGCCGGGATAAGAACTGACACCCATATAGGATTTAGACACTGAACCATAACTCTGGGATTAAGACAGAGATTTTTTCATGCACTGGTTTACTGCGTGAACAGACACAAGTGTTAGGTCTGGGCCAGGCTGGCCCAGAAGGAGCTGGGAAAACCATCCAGGTCTCCCACAGGAGCTCAAGTACTTGGGCCATCTTCCGCTGCTTTCCCAGGTGTGTAAGCTGGGACCTGGATCAGATTAAAAGGAGCTGGATCAGATTAAAAGTAGGACAATTAGCCAACCGGAGCTTCTGCAGGGGATGGAAGAACTCCAAACACTACCGGGCAGAAACCAACGTCATCGGAAAGACAACCAGAAGCCCTGAGTGGTTCGCAGAAACAGAAGAACAATAAATGTCCTTCGGGACCAGGGAGGAGAGCTTTCTCTGGTCCGAGTCTGGCTCCACCTCTGGACCCCCACACTCCCTCACAATGACCATCGGGATCGCTTCGAAAACTCCTTACAGCAAACAAACAATCATACAAACTAAAAAAAAAAACTAAATAAATAGACAAACAACAGAAAGTAGAGCTTGAAATCTGACAGGAAAGAACTGGCGTGGATTGGCTCATGCCTCACTGGGTGGGACACAAAGATTAGTTACTCCTCACCATGGTGTTGGGGATTTTCCTGCACACTCCCCCCCCAAAAATGTTCTGCACCTTAAATGTCGACAAATATCTTGTTAGAGTTACAAGCCAGTCTAGATTATCCTAAAATCTGCCAAGATCAGCAAAATTATACTTCAACACAACAAATGGCTAAATACTAAAATGAAATAGACACGAGACAGCTGAATGGTACCTTATAGCCATTTTAAGGTATATAGCAGCCGGTCCTGTATATAAACTAAAATTGAAATGTCAATGAGCTAATCATAGTTTGTGGTTAGGGCTTGCTTTTTTTTTTTTTTTTTTTTTTTTTTAACATACTGGCTACTCAAAACCATGTCAATTCCATAATATTGCAAATTGCTATTGATGTTATATTGGGACTCTTAATTGACTGTCATGATATTCTACCAGCTCTAACTTCAGACCACAAATGGTCTCCCCAAGAAACTGTTCAACCCATCTGGACAATAAGTAGCTGGACTCTAAGCTTGGTATATGTTTGCAAGGAAAGAATCTTGATTGAATTTGAACTGTAATACTGCATCAGGTGGAGGAATCCACCGGGGGCAGGGGAGGGGAGGGATGGGGGGATTCCCAGAGCCTATGAAACTGTCACATAATGCAAAATAATTAATAAAAAATATAAAAAAGTAGGGCAATTAGGACTTGAAGCAGCACTACAGTGTGGGATTCTGGCATCACAAATCATGGCTTAGACCTCTGCCACAGCGTCCCTGGAGAACACCTGGGGGAAGTGTGGGCTGTTACCCTGCTCCTCGGGCCCCTTCCCCACACCTCCAGGGTTATCTCAGGCAGTGTACTTTTTTTTTTTTTGTCAGCAAAACACTGGATTTAAGACCAAAGGACACAGATCAATATACAAACATCAGTTTCCTTTCTGAATGCTGCTAACAATTAGAATAATTAACAAGCAATACCATTTGCAGTCAAGTTAATGACAGATTAATTTCAGAGCTCCATAAGATCACATGCATACATTGGGATCTCTGATGTTGCTGAGGGTCCTTAAGTATAAACAGAGATAGGGCCCGGCGGCGTGGCCTAGCAGCTAAAGTCCTCGCCTTGAAAGCCCCGGGATCCCATATGGGCGCCGGTTCTAATCCCGGCAGCTCCACTTCCCATCCAGCTCCCTGCTTGTGGCCTGGGAAAGCAGTTGAGGATGGCCCAATGCATTGGGACACTGCACCCGCGTGGTAGACCCAGAAGAGGTTCCTGGTTCCCGGCATCAGATCGGCGCTCACCAGCCCGTTGCCGCTCTCTTGGGGAGTGAAACATCGGATGGAAGATCTTCCTCTCTGTCTCTCCTCCTCTCTGTATATCTGGCTGTAATAAAATGAATAAATCTTTAAAAAAAAAAAGTACAAATAGAGATAGATGAGCTCTTGCCATGGAAGACTCAGGAGGAAGATTCCAGGACCTCCAAAATTGACCAATAGATTCAAAAATATAACCCCTGATTCAAATCATTGAAGGTGGGCCCAACGCAATAGCGTAATGGTTAAAGTCCTCACCTTGCACGCTCCGGGATCCCATATGGGTGCTGGTTCTAATCCCGGCAGCCCAGCTTCGCATGCAGCTCCCTGCTTGTGGCCTGGGAAAGCAGTGGAGGACAACCCAAAGCCTAGGGACCCTGCACTGTGTGGGAGGCCTAGAGTAAGTTCCTGGTTCCTGGCTATGGATCAGCGCAGCACCGGCCATTGAGGTCACTTGTTGAGTGAATCAATGGATGGAAGATCTTCTCTGTCTCTCCTCCTCTCTGTATATCTGACTTTGTAATAAAAATAAATAAACCTTAAAAAAAGATTAGGACCCATAAAGATTCCAAAAAAAAAAAAAAATGTGGAAATAGGTCCTTGATATTCTCTGGTTTTTTTTCTCCACTGTTCTGGTACTTAGTATTCTTGGTAGTGTTTTGTTTTGCTTTGTTTTGAATATAACACCAAAACCACAGGCAACAGAGTAAAAATGAACAGGTACTGCAAGCTGAACAGTCTTCACATAGCCAAGGAAACCATGAACAAAATGAAAAGGCAGCCTACAGAATAGGAAAATATTTTCTTCTTCCTGAAGATGAATTTATTTATTGGAAAGGCAGTATTAGAAAGGAGATTGAGGGCAAGACCTTCCATTTGCTGGTTTATTCCCCACATGGCCACAACAGCTGGGGCTGTGCCGTGCTGATGCGGGAGCCTGGGACTTCCTCCAGGTCTCCTGTATGGACACAGAGGCCAAGCACTCAAGCCATTTGCTGCTGCTTTCCCAGGCATGTTAGCAGGAAACTATGGGAAATGGAACAGTAAGGACTTGAACTGTTGCCCATACTGGATGGTGGCACTGCTTAGCCCTCCCACAGTGGTGATCCTAGGGAAAATATTTTTACATCATATATCTGAGGTATATGATGAGTATATAAGGATAATATATAAGATATAGTGTTAAAAATGCACAACTCATACAACTCAACAGCAAAACAGACAAAAAGTCCAAGTAACCTAATTTACACAAAATGGTCAAAGGATTTGAATAGACAGTTGACTAAGGAAAGCATATAGACAGCTTACAGGAATGTGAAAAGGCACTCAACACCAGGGAATGAAATTAGAAGCACAATGAGCCGTAACTTCATGTCTGCTTGGTGATTAGTGCAGAAGGACAAGCAGAAGTGTTGGATGGGATGGTGTCTGTTGTTGGGATGCACATCAGTAGAGCCAACAGAGGGAAAAGTTACAGGAGTTTGTCAAAAAATTAAAAATGGGACAATATGACAGTCTCCCTTGTGAGATTCCATCCAAGGGAAATGGTATATCAGAAAGATGTCTATGTTCCCATGGGCATTGTCGCATTCTTAACAGGATGTGAAAAGCAACTACACACCCCTCGCCGAGTGAGCAGGTGGAGAGGGAACAAGTGGTAGGGATATGAGACACAGCGTGGATGTTGACCTCGGTGTTAATATGACAACTCTCACACAGCACACATGTGTCAAATCATGTCTCACACACACGAGTCAGAGGAAATACGGAGGGGGTCCTTGGGGAGAAAAGAGAAGACTCATGGGGTGACCTTACCCAGATGGATAGCTACCAACATTGTTGAGTTAGTGCATCAAGGTGATTAACTGTTTTGTCTACAGAACTACGAATCTAAGAAACAAACATCTTGAAAATGCAACATTGGGATTATATTTAGCACTATGTCCAGTTTTAAGGAACTGGGTTTACTATGGAGAGCAGTAGTGTGATGTGACTGCCTCATTGCTGGTGTGTTTGTTCACTGGAACCTCCTCTTCCTCACATGCAGAATATGCAAGTCCCCGGCTGCTGAGTGGGTTCTCTTCCAGGGAGTGCTCAGAGGCTGAAGAAAACGCCTCCAAGGTACCTTTACAAAAATGTCATGTGTTTGAAAAGTGGAGAGTGAGTGAGCTCACAGTGAGAGTGATTCACTCTCCCATATTTCACAATGGCCAGGGCAAAGCCAGGAGCCTAGACCTCCATCCTGGCTTCCCAGTTGGGTAGCAGGAACTGAAGTACTTAACCCATCATCTGCTGCCTCCCAAAATGCATATTACTGGAAACTGGATCAGAAGTGGAGTGGCAAGAACCCCAACCAGGCATTGTAATATAGCATGTGGGCGTCTCCGGTGGCAGCCTCACCCAAGACCCCACAATCACACTTCTAAGATGCTACTTTGTGGTTGGCTATTCATCTGTTCTTTCTCCAGAATTAATGTATTCACATAACATGAGCTTGTTATGTTTAAGGGACTATTACATTTGTTACACACATATGTATACATACACACATGCATAACTACATATATATGTATATGTGTGTAATTATATAACATTTACATATCAGTTACAAAAGTATGTTCATATATTTCTCAGTCAGCTGTGTTTTATTTGTCTTTAAGGTTGGGAACCGAGAGTCGCTAGTGGACAATGCGAGTGTCAAACATAAGCTGCAGAACCTGGAAGACAGAGGTGAGAGAATACACTGTTTCTCCCAGAATGAAGTGAAATTCATCCAGACTGGTACTCAGATCACAGCAGACACAAACGCTTTGCATGGCACTGCTGCCAGGCCTCAAGGTGAGCAGGGCGAGTTACCTTGCCAGCTCCAAAGGGTCCATGAAGTCAAAGGGAGAAACTGGGGCTCTGGCCCGTCGCCAGCCCCACAGGGGCCACGGAAGGGACAGCCTGGGACCTGGCTCCCATCCAGCCCTCTCCTGCCCAGCCACTCCTGGTGACCTGCTGCCAGAGGGGGTTCTCATCCCCACATCTGCAGGTCACTTACAGTTTGTAAGAAATATCCTAGGCAGTTTTTCTTATTTTCTCATAGTTACAGTGGTAGGCAAGTTTCCAGGTGACATCATACAGCCACCTTTATATGATAACATCTAGCTACGATGTTAACATATTAATGTAATGAACGAGTATAACACCTAGGCATTCCTTTGTGTGTGTGTTTAAGATTTGTCTATTTGAAAGGCTTGGTTAGAGGGAGCCATCTTCCATCTGTTATCTTAAATGTCTTTAAAAGTTTTTTAAACTTTTAACTAATAAATAAAATTATATGTGTGTATATATATATATAATAACAAAAATTACACATATGTGTGAAATACTGTGTGATGTCTCATTCCCCGCAGATAGTTCAAGTTCTAATCTGGGGAGTATCTGGCCTGGTTTCCGCCGATGGCTGTGCTGACTCACACTCCCAACCATAAACCCGAGGTTTCCTTTTCTCCGCCTTCTCACCTGTCCTCGCTGCCTTTTCTCTGTTCGATGCTGGCCATGCTAACTGGATGCAGTGACATGCCGTGGTGTCTGCATTTCCCTGGTTATTAACAGTGTTGAGAGTATTGTCGGTATACCCGTTGGCATTTGAATGTCTTTCTTTGAAAAATGTCTTTTTAGATTTGTTTCCTTTTTAAAAAGATTAACTTACTTAGTTATTTGCTGTGTTGAAAGAGTTACAGAGAGATGGGGAGAGTCAGAGAAAAAGCATCTTTCTATTTTCTGGGTCACTCGTCAAATGACCACACCGGCCAGGACCAGGCCAGGCTGAAGCCAAGAACCTCACCCAGCACTCGCACATGGGAGCAGGGGCCTAAGCATTGGAGCCACTCTTCTGCCTTCCCATGCACAGTAACAGGAAATATTTATCTTACTTTTCTCTTCTTTTGAAAAAAGACTTATTTATTTTTATTAGAAAGTCAGATTTACAGAGAGAAGGAAAGACAGAAGAATCTTCCATCTGGCAGTATACTCCCCAAGTGGCTGTAATGACTGGAGCTGAGCTGATCTGCAGCCAGGAGCCAGGAGCCAGGAGCTTCTTCCAGGTCCCCCACGCGGGTGCAGGGTCCCAAAGCTTTGGGCCATCCTCGACTGCTTTCCCAGACGACAAGCAGGGAGCTGGATGGGAAGTGGAGCAGCTGGGACATGAACTGGTGCCCATATAGGATCCTGATGCTTACAAGGAGAGGAGTTAGCCACTAGGCTGCCATGCCAACTAGGCTGCTGTGCCAAGCCCCCATTATTTTTAAGAGTGTAATGGTTCAGTAGCTTCCAACTATTTTTTAATTCAGTTTGCATTGATTTTTTTTTTCAGTGAAAGAGGCTCATTTAAATTTTTGCACACTAATATCTAGTTTTATGAGTTTCATTTGCCCACAGTCTCTTAGTAACCTTGCCAATAAAAAAGACTCTGGTGAGTTTTCTTTTTTTTTTAATTTTAAATTTCCCATTTACTATTGTTTATACAGTTGAAAGGGATGCCCAAGTGGGCCTCTGATTAGGGTGGGAGGGTTCAGGTATGGAGGAGGGTGAGTGGGACATATTTTTTAATGTTTTTTTCTTCCTGTGTCAGCAGGGGAGGAGGGGGGAAGTACCATTCCTTGCTGTCAAACTCCATCAGCACCCAGGAATTGCAGACGGTCCTTTGATGATCCAGGGTCAGACGTGGCCTGTCTCGTGCACAAGCCAACACACATGCTAGTGAATGCATCTACCTGGTCAGTGCTACACAGCCCCATCTCTCATGCAAACTGACACATGCTACAGCCTAACCCAGCCCAGCTAAGCCTGCCACAGGCCCAGTCTCCTGCACACCAGCAGGTGCCATGGCCTAGTTGGGGCAACCTCCAAAAACCTCACCAGGCCTGTATCCAATCCTGGTTTTTGTGTGTTGCTGGCTTGTGCTGCAGCCTAGCCTGGTCTGTCCTGCATCCCGTCTGGCTCTTGAGCACACTCATGGGTGCTACATGTTAGCTCAGCCCGATTCACCCCAGACCTAGCCCACACACATGCCAGTGGGTGCTACCACCTTGCCCAGATTGGTCTTCCAACAGCCCTGCCATTGTCCTCACCAGTGAGAGCTGCAGCCTAGCAGAGGAGTACCCACAGTTTCCCTGCCAGATCCACTCCCAGACACAGATCTTGTACTTGCCAGTGGTTACTACAATTGAGCCTGTTATGGCTTGTGCCCAGTCCCAGCACTTGTCAGTGGTGTGGCAGCTTAGTCCGGCCTGGCCTGACCCACTCCCAACCCGCATATGAACTGGGGGCTGTTATGTTTCAACCCGGCTGCGCCTGAGCCCCATCTTGACTCTCGTTTGTGCCAGTATATGTCGTGGACTGGCCCAGTCTGGCCTGCCCCTAGCTCTGGCTTTCACACTAACTACTAGGAGTTGCACCGTAGCAGAGGAGTTCTTCAATTCCCATCAGACCTATTTTGTATCCCCAGATCTTAATCTCACATGTGTGGGGGCTGCTGCGGCCCCACTTGATAGAGCTGGCTCCTGGTCCCGGCACTGAATGGTGGGTATTGTAGCCTAGCATGGCCCATCCCACAGCCATTCAGGTTCTTGCAAGTGCCAGTGGATGCTGGAGCATAGCCCAGTCTGCTCTGCCTCCAAACCCAGCCCACATGCATGCCAAAGCATGCTGCAGGCTTGCTCAGCCCAATCCAACCCCCAGCTCTGGCTCTTGTCACTCCCCAGTGATAGCTACAGCCCAACAAAGGAGTCCCCAAAGTTCTCCTACCAGAACCTTTCTTAGTCCTGGATCTTGTGCATGCTGGCAGGTGCTTCAACCCAACCTAGTGTGGCCTACCTGCAGTCTCAGCTCTTGTTGGTGGGTGTTGCAGTCTAGCCCAACTGGGTACATTCCACACCCTGCCCTGGCTGAGCTAGTCTGAAGTATCTTCCAGGTCTCCCACGCAGGTGCAGGGTCCCAAGGCTTTGGGCCGACCTTGACTGCTTTCCCAGGCCATGAACAGGGAGCTGGATGGGAAGCGGGGTTGCTGGGACATGAACCAGAGAGCCCACATGGAATCCCACCACGTGCAAGGCAAGGACTTTAGCCGCTAGGATACCGTGCAGACCCTAGTTTTGCTCTTGTTGCCCATGCTTTAAAGGGGTCTTATCCAAGGAATCATTGTCTAGCCAAATATTTGTGTGTTTCACCTACATTTTTTTTCCTAATGCTTTCATAGTTCAGGGCTTAGATTTAGAACTTTGGTTTTAGTACATGAAGAGAGGCAGGACTCTCATTCTGCGTTCCTTGTGTTAGCACCATTTGTTGGAAAGACCACCATTTCTGTAATGTATGTTCTTGGCACTTTGTCAGCAGTCAGTGGACTACATATATGTGAGTTTATTTCTGAGTTCCCTTTTTGGTTGACTTATGTGTTTGTATGTCAGTACCATACTGATTTAATTACTGTAGCTTTGTAGTGCTGTTTGAAATAGGGTATTATGATACACCTGCTTGATTTGTGGAGGAGGAAAAAGAGGGGGATGCTTTGTATTTGGTTATTTTGGGATATTTCAATTTCATATGAATTCTAGAATTGTGTTTTTCTAATTCTGTATAGAATGTCCTTGGTATATTGATAGGGACTTACTGAATCTAGATTTCTTTGAGTTGTATGGATACTCTAATGACATTGATTCTTCCAATACACATTTGTGTGTGTGTGTGTGTGTGTGTGTGTGTGTGTGTGTGTGTGTGTGTGTGTCTTGGTTATTTCTTCCATCATTGTTTTATAATTTCCATTGTAGAGATCTTTCACATTTTGGGGTGAAGTTACTCCTGGGACTGGCATTGTGGCATAGCTGATTAAGTCACTGCCTGTGACTCCAAGATTCTATGTGGGCACCAGTTCAAGTTGCAGCTGCTTTACTTCTGACCCAGCTCCCTGGGAATAGCCTGGGAAGGCAACAGATGGCCCAAGTCCTTGGGACCCTGCACCCACGTGATGTAGAAGAAGTACTTGGCTTCAGCTTGGCCCAGCCTTGGCCTCTGTAGCCATGTGAGAAGTGAGCCTGTGGATGGAAGATTAATCTCTCTGTCTGTCTGTCTCTCTGTCTCTCTTTGTAACTCTACCTTTCAGGTAAATAAATAAATATTTTTAAGATTTATTTATTTTTTATTGGAAAGTCAGATACACATAGAGGAGGAGAGACAGGAAGATCCTCCATCCGATGGTTCACTCCCCAAGTGACCGCAACCGCCAGTGCTGCGCCAATCCGAAGCCAGGAGCCTAGAACCTTCTCCAGGTCTCCCATGTGGGTGCAGGGTCCCAAGACTTTGGGCCATCCTCGACTGCTTTCCCAGGCCACAAGCAGGGAGCTGGATGGGAAGCGGAGCTGCTGGGATTAGAACCAGCGGCCATATGGGATCCTGACGTGGTCAGGGTGAGGACTTTAGCCACTAGGCCATGCCACCGGGCCCAATAAATAAATCTTTAAAAACATGTACTCCTAGGTATTTAAAGTTTTTAGTTATTGTGAATGGGATTGTTTCTTGATTTTTTCCTAAAATCACTGTTGGTATATTAAAACACTATTGTTTTTGCATGTTGATTTTCTAACTTATGAATCAACTGAATGGGTTGATCAACTAACTTGCCATGGAGTGTTTAGGCTCTTCTGTATGCAAGTCATGTCATCTATAAACACTATTTCTTCCTTTCCAATTTCAATGTTCTTTTTCTGTTTTTCTTCCCTAGTTGCTTTAACTCTTGCAGCATTATTAGAGTGTGGAAAATGGACATCCTGTTTTTCTAAATTTGAAGAGAAATGTTTTTGAGTTTTGTCCCATTCAATGTAATTTTGGCTGTGTGTGTGTCATATACCATCTTTGTTATAGTTTTGAAGGTTGTTTCTTTACCTAATTTTTTGGTGAGTTTTTATCACAAAGAGACACTGAATTGCAAGAGCTTTTCTGCTCTGTTGAGGTCTCACAGCTTTTGTTGATTTGATTGATGTGATTATTAACTGATGTGTAAATATTGAGCCACACTGGGATAAATTCCACTCGGTTATGACGTATGATCTTAATGCAGTGTTGGGTGTCTGGTGTCACTGTCGGCTTGAGCAGGCTCATCAAGGATCCTGGTGTGCAGTCTCCTGTCGGTGTTGTAGCTTTGTTTGAGTTTGCCATCAGAGTAACTTGGCCCTCATGAAAGGAGTTTGAGAGTTCTGAACTTCTCAGCATTTTGGAATAGTTGGAGGAGTGTTAGAGATAGTGCTGTTTTAACTAGTTTGTAGAATTCTGTTATGAAACCTTCAGGCCCTGGAACTCTGAAATTTCTCACTGTCACTTGTGATGGGTCTTTCTGGATACTCTACATATTGATTTATTTTGCATAGGTTTTGTTTATCCAGGAATTCTTCCATTCCCTCCAGGTTTTCCAATTGATGAGCATGTTGTTCACAACCGTTTCTTAGGATCCTTGTGGATGTGTGGTATCCGTGGTAGCGGTGCCTTTCTCATCTCCAGTTGCTTTTCTCCTACAGCTTGTTTTTGCTTTTCTCACCCCTGCATCATTAGTTTAACCTCTTTCCAGTTATTTTGTGCATTTACTGTGATAAACTTCCTGCTTCCAAGGAATTTTTGTTCACTTCTCAATTTATTGGATGGCTCATTGTTCGCGCAGGTGCATGCTGTCCCATTTCTCAGTTTTCCATGTTTCTTGTTGTTGATTTCTAGTGTTATTCCTCTGTCACCTGAGAAGATACATGGTATGATTTCAGTTTCTCAAAATGTGCTGAGACTCTGTGGCCTGTCCCAGCCTAGAAAACATTCGTCCCCCTACGTGTGCTGAAGGAAAACGGTGTCTTCCACCTGCCAGATGAAAAGCTCTCTGAGTGGCTAGAAGGTCAGTTTGCTTTAAACCTTGTATCAATGCCTAGGGATCTGTGCAAGGCATTGAGTCTTTTTTTATTTTTAATTTTATTTGATTTTTAAAATGATTTGGTCTACCTGTATGTTTCAACTGGGAAACAACCTATTACATTCAAGGTTAATGCTGGTAGACTAAAACAAATCCCTGCTGTTTTGGTGGCTGATTTAAATGTTCTTTTCTGCTTCTCCTGTCCTTCACCCTTGCACTCTGGGAGCTTTCTGTGTGCGAAGCCTGGGCTCTCTCCCACTTTTGTTTGGTGCATCTGTTCTGTTAGGGAATTTGGTACCAGCCTGTGTTTTCATGGTGGTTATATTTTTATTTTTAAAGATTTATTTTTTTATTGGAAAGGCAGATTTACAGGGAGGATGAGAGACAGAGAGAACAATCTTTCACCCTCTGGTCATTCCCAAAGTAGGTGCAATGGGTGGAGCTGAGCCAATCGGAAACCAGGAGCCAGGGGCTTTTCTGAGTCTCCCACACGGGTGCAGGGTACCAAGGCTTTGGACTGTCCTCGACTGCTTTCCCAGGCCACTAAGCAGGGAGCTGGATGGGAAGTGGAGCTACCGGGATTAGAACCAGCGCCCCTGTGGGATCATGGTGTATGCAAAGTGAGGATTTAGCCTCTGAGCCTTTCAGCGTAGGCCTCCCTGTAGAGTTTGGTAGTAGGACTGGTCCCAGGGTCGATGAGGCCTCTTGGTTTGTCTTTGGAAAAAATATTTTTTTTTCTCTTTCACTTCTGAGACAAATTAGAGCCCCTTTCTCAAAGATCTCATTTCTTGGGCTGTACATTTTATGTGAGAAAAGTAGGTAAGCTCATGGTCTCTTTCAGAAAAGTATTAGCAATGACTATGTCTCTCCTGGGTGTATTTTGGGGATGGCTGTGCAGGTGCAATGGAACACTGCGCTTTCATGTCCTTGAGCCAGCTCCTGCCTTGGCTCTGTCTCGGGGAATAAGGAAGCTACACTTTTCCCCAAAGGATAAACTTAGGGAATTTTCTTCAGAAAAACAAAACCGCAGCCTTTGAGGCATTTCAAGTGTTTTACAGATTCCTAACATTGCCCTCAGTCAAAATTCATCGTGTGCTTAAGTGTTTAAAGTTTGCATGCTGTACTCTGAGGACTGCAAGAAAATAGGGTAATTTTATAATTTAAAATAGTCATAGATTTATTTACTTTTTTACGTGAGAGACAGGTTTACAGAGAGAGAAGGAGGAGCAGAGAAAAATCTTCCATCTGCTGTTCATTTCCTAAATGGCTGCAATTTCCAGAGTTGAAGCGATCTGCAGCCAAGAGCCAGGAGCTTCTTCTGGGTATCCCCCATGGGTTAGGGTCCCAAGAACTTGGGCCATCCTCCTCTGCTTCCCTAGGCCTCAGGCAGGACATTGGACCAGAAGTGGAGCACCTGGGGCTTGAACCAGTGCCCATATGGAATGCTGGCACTACAAGCATAGGGCTAGCTTGCTAAGCCACTGTGCTGGGCTCCTGCATCTGTGTGGTTGGAGAGGCCTCTAGAACCGTGCAGGAGGCAGGCGGCTAGCTCCTCGTTCAGCAGGGCTCTGAGTGCCTGGTCCAGAGCCTGTAGGTAGAGGCCTTCACTGACTGTATGCTGAGTAAGGAATAAGAAAAGCAGGGAACCCTAGCAATGGATGAAGACCTTTGGGCTGATTCAAAACGCAGGCCAGCATCTAGACAGAATCACACAGAAATGCCGTCGGTCGACTTGTAAAGGTTTAGATGTGCTCGTTCCAAAGATATTTCAGGCTGGGCTGGTCAGTGACAGATACCATCTCTAGTTGCTCATGGGGTCAGTACTTCACAGACAAGAGTAGCGCGAAGGAAGGAATGAACGATGCTGGGGAACACGCTGCAAATCCTGCTGGGAAGATGTGGCTTACAGCCCAGCCCTCAGGGATGTTCGTTCGTCCTACCACTCTGCGCCACAAGGTGGCACCCCAGAGCAAGGCTCTTCAAGTGGTGGGTTTTGTTTTAAATCAAAAGTATGAGTTTAGCAGTGAACCATGGACACCAACTTGTGTTCACCAAAACTTGGACCCAAAGTATGTTCAGGAGCTCCTCGCGTTTCAAAAGTTTAAATTTCCAGAGGAATGAAGACAGGTGTTTTCTTAGGAAAGCGAGGGTACCCCTGACTCTGCCAGCACACCGTGCTGGCCAACTTGGAGATGGCTTTAGTTTAGCCAGTGTGTTCAATGTTACCTATGTAGTCTTTAAAAACATTTAAAAATTTATTGGAAAGGCAAATGCAGAGAGAGACTTATTGATGGGTTGATTCACATCCCAGATGGCTACAGCAGCTAGACCAGGAGAGCCTGACTGCAGAGGCCAGGGACAAGGAGCCCAGGTGTCCACCTGCAGCCGGGAGCCCCCAGGGCCATGCTGCAGTGCCAGTGTTGGCCAGCACGTGGCGCACTCCAGAGCACCTGCCCTGCAACCGTGTGGCTTTGAGAATTCCTGTTCCTGCTTTGGTGGGAACACTGCCTGGTGAGTCCCTACCTGGCAAGGTAGTACATCCCTACACGTGTCTTCCCTCCTCAAAGGAAGCCCTGTCCCCAAGGGTCCTCCTCCAAGCAGCAGTGGACTTCAGCTTGGTGCATGGGGCAGACGATCCATACTCAGCAATGAACAGGGGACAGGTTTTCCTTCCTGCTGTCAAGGATAGATACTAACTGGGATTTTCAAAAATAGGACACGATGCATTTCAGACCAAAGGAATGTGTGTGTGCGGGGGATAGTCCCTGATGTGCTGTGTTTCTCTTTAGATGTATCATCTGAGAGTTCAGTAAAGTCAAAACAGTCCAGATTAGAAGGCGACGTGCCAGGATCCCCCCGCGTGGCAGCTAACACCCCACATCCAGTGGGAGGTCCTGGTGAGAACGAGATAAAACGTGCAGGCGGAACCGACCCAGTTGGGTTGCAAGGGAGTTCCAGTTAAAAGATCAGAGTAGCTGCAGAGGCCTGAAGACAAAGCAGTTTTTCCCTTCCAAAGATAAACTGTTGCATAAATTACAGATAAGAGCAAGCACCATCCCCTCCTAGCATTTTGATAGCTGTAATTTCTCAGGAACTGAGTGTTCTAACGAGGGTGGGAAAATTTTTGGTTTTTTCCTGCTAAGGGCCATTTGGATATTTATAACATCCCTCGTGGGCCACATAGAATTACCAACTTAAAAATTAACCTGTAATAGATTGGCTTTGAAATCCCACCTACAATTGCCTTGGCAGGACCAGACCGAAGGATTTTGCCGGCCAGTGTTAAGCAGTGGCCGCGGGCTGTGCCTCTCCCGACCCCGTTGTTCGGGTCTCTGCCCTCCCTCATGGTTAGCAACCACATTTTTTTTTTTTTGCTTTCAAAACGACTGTATGAGGCAGTCTTGAGAAAGCTGACAAAAAAATGTGTATTACAGAAAAGCTCTGGGTGCCTTTCAAAATTGTTTTGTACCCAAATAATGATATCTTCAGATTTCAATTTTTTTTTGGAGCCTTTTCAAAGTCATCTCACAGCAACTGGGGAGAATGATCTGGTGCATCCAAGACCAGCCCTGCTGGGGTCACAGCGGGGCGGCCTGGGGGGGGGCACCTTTGAGCCTTGGCTGAGTTCTCTGGGTAGCGGATGGGCTGGTTACACCTACTTTGAGCAATTTGTTTTCTGCAATGATTCTTTCTGTTCAGAAGGCTTCTCTGCTCCATTCCCAGAAGGGGCGCCAGAGGGCGCAAATGGTTCTGCCATCATCACAGCCCTTGAAAGCTTCTCCAGGCACCTGAGAAGAAAATCTGAGGTAATGCCGTCCTTGAATTTCATGGCTACTTTGGCTACTTTGTCACACCAAAGCACGTGATGCGAAGTGAAGGAGGCCAGACCCAGGTCCTGTGTGGCTGGCCCGCTGACAGGTGGAATTGAAAGTACCTTGAGGGCAGGGACCAGAGAAAGGGTCTGGACGACACGGGCAGGTGTTGGTCACACTGTGGAAAGTTAGGTTATAAGAAGGACAAGTTCTGGGGATCTACTGGGCAGTGCCAGCACGTTTAGGTGCAATGACGTGCACTCGAAATCTGCTGAGAGTAGAATTTAAATGTTATTACGACGCACAGAGAAGTAACTGGAGTGATGGGTGTGAATCGACCTGGTACACGGCGATCATTTTACAGTGCATTCCAAAAGGGTGAAGAACGTGACATGAAAATGTGTTTATTTTCACGCCAACATTTGGTGACATCCGTAGTTTTTCCTGCATAGCCCACGAGCTATTTGAAGTATAGAATTTCAGAATTTTTGCATTTCAAAACTCAGCTTTGAGTTCTGCTTTCCATTAACTTTTTAAAGTACTCTTTTATGTAGAATATGAAGCTAGCGCACGTATGCTTTGAATAAATATATTCATCAACTATGCCTCCACAAATCGAGGAGGAAAAGGTGGGGACAGACTCGTCATTGTGAGAGGTGTGTGTGAGGTCAGACTGGTCCTCGGGCCCCTCTCCTCCTTGGCGATGCTCCAGGGACCCTCAGCCATGGTTGCTGACCTCAGTGCCTTTATGATGCAGGTTTTACATTTTAGGAAATTCTCCCTGCCCAGACTCTCCTGGGCCTGAGTGAGTCGTTACTGAATCAGATTAAGGGCTAGACTTTAGTGGCAGCATTCTCAGACAGCAGGGTGGCCAGCAAGCCATGATGGGAGGAGGGAGAGTGAACAGGTGGTGGTCTGGCGGGGTGGTCTGGCGGGGTGGCCCCTAGAGAGGTCAGAGACGTCTGGGAGACTGTGCGTTCAGGTGTCCGGCAGCCTGGTCGGAGGATGAACATGGAAACCACTGCAAACAACACATCAGCCATTCTGTTCCTTGCAGATCCCTAACGACTTAGCTACGAGCACCTATGAGAAAAGTGTCTTAGACTAACTGATATCATTCAACTCCCTTGGTAAACTACGCGTCTAATTTTCCACAGTCCTAATGGAAACCAATTTGAAATGTAAATGTATTCACAGTGTGTGTACTGATTGCATGAATATACATCTTCCCATAGCAGCCATTGTTTATTTGTGCCTAACCTGAAAGGATTATTGAAAAGTGTGTACCAAGGTGCCTTATCATAGTTTCTAAGCAGTCATGTCTGCATGAACATTATTATGTGAGAGTATTTCAGAAAGTTCATAGGGAATGAGATGAAGAGCAAGTTTATTGGGGGTTGGGGCAGAAGTTTGTTTTTACATCCCATGCATGCCTTTTGGTAAGCTGTAAAGGTTTCATGAACTTTCTGAAGGCCCCTGATCGGCTGGCAGTCTGTTGGGGCCTCATCGAGAGGGACTCCCTTGGGACCCCCTCTGCTGGGGTTTCAGCGAGAGGGTCCCCCAGCGCCCCCCTCTGCTGCTGCAGCCTAAGGGAGAAGGACTCCCAAGCACCCCTCCATCTCTGCTGGGGCCACAGCGAGAGGGTCCCCAGAGGTACAACCCCTGCCTCTCCGCTGGAACCTCAGGGAGAAGGTACCCCTCGGAACCCCCTCTGCTGGGGTCAGCGAGAGGTTCCTTCTCAGACCCCCCTTTCTCTCTGCTGGGGCCTCAGCGAGAGGGTCACCCTGGGGACCCACTCTGCTGGGGCCTCAGCGAGAGGGTCACTCTCGGACCCTCCCTCTCTAACTGCTGGGACCTCAGCGAGAAGGTCCCCCTAGGGACAACCTCTACTCGGGCCTCAGCAAGAAGGACCCTGTCTCTGCTCTGGAACCTCAGCGAGAGGGACCCTCCCAGCCAGAGCCTCTATCTCTGCTTGGGCATCTGAGAGAGGGTCTGCCTCGGGTCCCCGTCTGCTGCTGCCTAAGCGAGAGGGACCCCCAGAGCCCCCTTCCCTAGCTGCTGGGGCCTCAGCGAGACGGACCCCCAGAGCTCCCCTCCCTAGCTGCTGGGGCCTCAGCAGGAAGGTATCCCTCGGGACCCCCTCTCCTCGGGCCTCAGGAAGAGGGTCCCCCTCGGATACCCCCTCCGTCTCTGCTGGGGCCTCAGCGAGAGGAACTCCCTTGAGACACCCTCTACTGAGGCCTCAGCGAGAGGGTCTCCCTAGGGACCCCCTCTGCTGGGGCCTCAGAGAGAGGGACACTTGGCACCCCTCTCTCTCTCTCTCTCTTTGCAGGGGCCCCGAGAGAAGTTAGCACTTGGACCCACTCCTTCTCTCTGCTGGGGCCTCAGGGAGTGGGACCCTCGCCTCCCTCTCTCTGCTGGGGCCTCAGTGAGGGACCCCCTAGGGACCCCCTCTGCTGGGGCCTCAGCGAGAGGGACCCCTGGCGACTCCTCCCTCACTGCTGGGGCCTCAGTAAAAGAGACCACTCTGGACCCCCTGTACTGGGGCCTCAGCGAGATTGTCCACCTTGGTACCTCCTCTGCTGGGGCCTCAGAGAGAGGGTCCCCCTCGGACCGCACATCTCTGTCTGCTGGGACCTCAGTGAGGGTGTCCCCCTTGGGACCCCCTCAGCTGGGGCATCAGCAAGAGGGACCCTCATGCTGCTAGTGCCTCAGCAAGAGGGTCCCACTCCGAACCCATTCTGCTGGGGCCTCAGCGAGAGGGACCCTCGTCTTCCTCTCTCTCTGTCTGTTTCTGCTGGGGCCTCAGCGAGAGGGTCCCCCTCGGGACTCCACTGCTGGGGACTCAGCAAGAGGGACCACCACAGCCCCCCTACCTAGCTGCTGGGGCCTCAGTGGGAGGGTCACCCTGGGGAGCCCCTCTGCTGGGGCCTCTGTGAGAGCGTGTTCCTCGGACCCTCCCTCTCTCACTGCTGGGGCCTCTGTGAGAGGGTCCCACTCGGAAAAACCTCTGCTGGCGCCTCAGCAAGAGGGACCCTCCCAGCCAGAGCCTCTATCTCTACTGGGGCCTCTGAGAGAGGGTCCCCCTCGGGACCCCACCTGCTGCGGCCTAAGCGAGTGGGACTCCCAGATCCCCCCTCCTTAGATGCTGGGGCCTCAGCGAGACGAACCCCCGAGCACCCCTCCATCTCTGCTGGGACCTCAGTGAGAGCATCCCCCTTGGACACGCCTTCGCTCTCTGCTGGAGCCTCAGCAGGGAGGTAACCCTTGGGACCCCATGTTCTCGGGCCTCAGGAAGAGGGTACTCCTCTCATATAACCCCTCTGTCTCTACTGGAGCCTCAACAAGAGGGTCACACTCTGGAGCCCCTCTGCTGTCAGGAGCCGTGCACTATAGCCACACTGAAGCCATTTTGAATATAGACCTATGGGGCAGTGGAAACCCCTGGTTGGCTAGATGCTTGGGAAAGAAGTTATGAAACTAATCACACGCTTAGCTTCAATTGTTCCTAGCAACTGTTTCAGAATGTGATTGATGCTGTACTTACCAACATCTTGTTACTGATTACCTACGCTATTGTCGATATGTTGGTTACTATTGTTGATATGGTGGCTGCTCAAGAACAATCGGTCTTGAGACCATGGCTTGCGTCCCAGCTTCTCTTTCCCTGAGCCTTAGTTACTGAAGAATATAAAAACCCTCAGTTGAAATCAATAAACTGACAGCTTGATCAGACCTACTGTCTTGCTGTCCATTCTTTGTGTCTCTTGTCCCTTCATTCTCTCCTAGGTGGCTGCGACCCCGTTGACTGTCCTGCTGGACAGGACACTCTGCTGGGCCTCAGTGAAAGGGACCCCGGCGCTCCCCTCCCTCGCTGCTGGGGCCGCAGAGAGAGGGTCCCCCTCGCAACCCCCTCTGCTGGGTCCAGAGCGAGAGGTTTTCCCTTGGGGCCACCTCTGTTGGTGCCACAGTAAGATCGTCCACCTTGGACCTCCTCTGCTGGGGCCTCAGCAAGAGGGTCCCCCTTGAGACCCACTCTGCTGGGGCTTCAGGGACAAGGTCCCCCTCGGACCCTCCCTTCCTTGCTGCTCGGGCCTCAGTGAGAGGTTCCCCCTCGGACCCAGTCTGCTGGGGCTTCAGGGAGAAGGACCATCGGCCCCCCACCCCTCTCTCTCTCTCTCTCTCTCTCTCCCTCTCTCTCTCTCTCTATCTCTCTACCTGCTGGGGCCTCAGTGAGAGGGACCCTTGCCCCCCCCATTCCCTCCCTATCTGCTGGGGCAAGATGGTCCATCTCGTGAGCCCGTCTGCCTGGGTCTCAGCGAGATGGTCCTCCTCAGACCCCCCTCTCTCTCTACCTGGGCTTCAGTTAGTGGGACCTCCGGCAACCCCTTCCTCGCTGCTGGGGCCTCAGCGAGAGGGTTCCCTCGGAACCCCTCTGCTGGGGCCTCAGCGAGAGAGATCCTTAGAGCCCAAGCCTCTCTGTCTTGGGGATTCAGCCAGATGGTCCCCATCAAAACCCCGTTTTCTGGGGCCTCAGTGAGAGGGACCCCTGAGTCCCACACTCTCTCTACTGGGTCCTCCGCAAGAGGGTCCCCCTGGGGAACACCTCTCCTGGGGCCTCAGCGAGAGAGACCCCGTTGGGACCCCCTCTGTTGGGGACTCAGTGAGGGGAAACCCTGGCGACCCCTCCCTCTCTGCTGGGGCTTCAGCGAGAGGGTCCCCCTTGGGACCAACTCTGTTGGGGCCACAGCGAAGGGGAACCCCGGCGACCCCCTTTGCTTGAACCCCAGCTAGAGGGACACCCGGAGCCACCTAACCTCTCTGCTGGGGCCTACGTGAGAAGGTACCACTAGAGAACCCCCTTTGCTGGCTCCTCAGCGAGATGGACCCCCGGAGCCCCCTTCCTTCCCTGTTGATGCCTCAGCAGGAGGGTCCCCCTCGGGACACCCTCTGCTGGAGCCTCAGCAAGAGTGTCCTCCTCGGACCCTTCCTCTCTCAATGCTGTGGCCTCAGTGAGAGGATTCCACTCAGGACCCACTCTGTTGCCACCTCAGCGAGAGGGTCCCCCCAGACCCACCTCTCTGTCTCTGCCTTGGCCTCATCGAGAGAGATCATCAGAGCCTGACCCTCTCTCTGTTGGGGACTCAGCCAGAGGGTCCCCCTCAGGACCCCCTCTTCTGGGGCCTCAGTGAGAGGAACCCATGAGTCCCACTACCTCTCTGCTGGGTCCTCTGCGAGAGGGTCCCCCTGGGCACCACCTCTCCTGGGGCCTCAGCGAGAGAGGGACCACCTCGGGACCCCCTCTGCTGACGCATCAGCAAGAGGTTTCCCCTCGGACCACCCTCCCTCTCTGCTGGGGCCTCAGCAAGAGGGTCCTTCTTGGGACCCCCTCTGCTCTTGCCTCAGCGAGAGTCCCCCTCGGACCTCCCCTCTCTCTGTGCTGTGTCCTCAGTGAGAGGGTCCCACTCAGGAACCCCTCTGCTGGGTCCTCAGCCCAAGGGTCCCCCTCGCAATCCCTCTCCATCTCTGCTGGGGCCTCCGTGAGAGGTTCCCCCTCAGGCAGGTATATTAGGCCTTTATATATTAAGTAAGTATGTTAGTATTTGTGAAGCACCCCTCTCTTTATCTTGTCTTTCTGCTATGAGCACCAGGTTCCGACATTTCGTGCCAGTTTCTATTTTAACCAGACTATCAGACTGTCTGGTGTGTGACCCCAGCTGTTGGGGGTCTGGCCCTCCCTTTATAAATAGCATAATCTCTGCCCGTGCTTTTGCTTATCATTCCCCTGTTATTACCACAGGGAAAATACCCACCTTCTCTACGTGGCAGCTTTGTGGGGTTTGGACATGACTGGCAAGCACCCCGTTTTCCCTTCTTTAGGAATGCAATGATTCCTGTGGAATCTATTAGTTCCATCATTCCTCTGAACTTGAGGACTCGCTCACGTGGGTGAACCTCAGCTCCTTGAATTTGAAGCTTGTGTCTGCCTGTGTTATCCCCATGTTTCTCTCTCACATACAGAAAACACCTCTGAAGTAAATGACACCACGTTCCAGTGCACCCTGACAGCGTGCTGGAATGGCAATTGCAATTCTGCTATTCTTCAGCCCCTGCCCTGAATCCTGCCTGTGTCTGTTGGGACTGACGGAGAGGCCTCGTTGGCCTGATAAAGAATAAAAGAGACTGGCATAATGGCAACCACCATAGCCAGTACATAGCAGCCGCCACCACCAGTAACCTTGGTGACAATGAACAAGGTCGCGGTACAGACTGCCAGAGTTATGGAACA
Source organism: Ochotona princeps (assembly GCF_030435755.1). Taxonomy (NCBI): domain Eukaryota; kingdom Metazoa; phylum Chordata; class Mammalia; order Lagomorpha; family Ochotonidae; genus Ochotona; species Ochotona princeps. Next base: position 150,860,463 of record NC_080833.1, on the reverse strand, counting down.
ATAGGACTTTACTGATGCACATGAGCGGGTGGACACCCTTGTGTTGTAACTGCAGGTTGATCTGTTGGCAGAGGAACAGCAGAGGCTGTGAGACTGGGTCTAGGCCTCTTGTACCCCATTGTATGCCTTTTTGTGTGCAACACCTATGCAAGTGCAAAATGCTTCCCAAGCCCGGTAACTGCTGTCTGCTCGTTGCTACTGAGCTAAAGATACTCCTATGGTCAGGGCCTCTTGTTCCCCATCATATGCTTTATGTATGTTTCCCCTGTGTAGTGCTATGTTTTGCCAAGCCCAGGAACTATTGTCTGTTATTTTACAATGCTGTCATTTTTATTTAAAGTAACAAAATAGTTTTCCAGTGATTGTTTTCATAAAAATCAGATGCTTTTGAAGAAATAACTGGCATTAAAAAAACGTGTATACAGTTACTCTGGAGAAACCTCAGACTACCTCTGCTCATTGTCTTTCTTTTTGGAAATCCTAGAACTCGGATTAAACAGGTTGGGATTCATTTTCAACCATCATGTCAGGAGTTCTGTTTGTCTCTTGACATGTTTTGCACCTCCATGCTCTACAAAGTCTTTGATCTCAGTTTACTAATGGTGGGAAATGCAGCCTCCTGGTGGTGTTGTAGGGCTCAGGAGCCCTGGAGGTAGTTGGAGAGGCTCAGCTCCCCCCCCCCACCCACCCCCTCCGCCCCAGCTAGACTTCAACTCCAGGCTTTTCTCATTCTACCAGTAAGAACACAAAGGAGAGACAGATGAACAGTAGCACAAAAGAACAGTCCTCACTCAGATATGTGTGCAGGCAATCTCAAAAGGGACAATTTCCCCACCTGGCTGGGGTTACAATTTCTTTCTAGCATAAGGAGTGTAGCTATAGTATGTGTGGTGAGCTCCTTATGGTGGTTAAAAACACCTGGTACCTGATGCAAAGTGAGGCTTAGCTGCAGGATGCAGAGCATGTGTGCTGAGGCTTTGGCCATGTGGAAACAGCCTGGAGGAGATGGCAGTGCGGATGGCTAGGGTGTTGGCAGTATTCAGCTTCCTGTCCCTCACTGTTTGCCTGCTTTGCCTATGTCAATTATGTCTAATTGACTAAATCTATTGACTTGGTAATACTTTGTGTATAAAATTTCATTTCCAGAATTTCTATAGATCATTTTCAAGTCCATGTCTTTTGCTTCTGCTTCTAAATCTGCTTGTATTTTATTGCTTTAAAGACAATGTTGATCACATTTCCCATGGTTACTGTTTCTCAATGTGCAATTCGTGGATCTACTTCTGCTTTTTCTCACTCTTGATATCCTATTTCCTGGTGTACCTAATCTTTCATACAGATTATTTTGCAAGTTTGTATATAGCAATAAATGTGGAGGTCTCAGAAAACTAACCTCTCTGGAGAGGATTTACCTCTTCCCTACCCACCTGTGACCCCTTCATTCATGCTCAGGACTTGAAATTAATTCCCTTAAACTATGATCTCAAGGACCCAGCACAGAGGCCTAGTGGCTAAATCCTTGGCTGGAAGTCACCAGGATCCCATATGGGTGCCACTGCGTGTCTGCTGCTCCACTGCCCATCCAGCTCCCTGTTTGCAGCCTGGGAAAGCACTATAGGATGGCCCAGATCCTGGGGACACAGAAAAACTCCTAACTCCTGGCTTCACCTCAACTCTGCTCAGGCCATTGTCACTTTATCAGCAGATGGAGGATCTTCCTATTTTTGCTTCTCTGTATAGATCTGCCTTTACAAAGAAAAATCTTTAAAAATACATCTATATAATCTCGGGCTGGAAGGGTATATGAGGACTCTACTGTGTCTCATTTATTCTAACTGCTGTCCAGTGGAAACTTTTTTGAGTGTGTCTGCTAGTAGCTTCTCAACTTCCAGCAGACACAGGGCTCTGATGTCTGACCCTCTCCTAAACGTCACTTCCAAATGTGTTCAGGTCACAGAGCCCACAAAAGCAGCTCTCAGGTTTTATCGCATGAGGTTCTTTTTTGTCCTGTCAGTTTTTGCCAGATACTGTTTTGCCAGCTTTTCAGTTGCTAAGAAAGATGCTTTAAATTAAGCTTTACTGCTTATCAGTGAGAGTAGATCCAAATAATTAAGCCTGACTTGACTAGAAATGAGATGTCACATTTCAATATCTTAAAGCAATAGAAAAAGTAATGGTGATTTTTGAGTATCATAGTAATGTTGCTATGAAGTTAGAAAATCAGGTGGAAGTAAGTACTGTGTACCCTTGGATTTTCTTCCACTGAGATTCAGTTGAAGAAAAATCCATGGAGATGGTTTGCTTTGATGGATTTGAGATCATCTGCAAGAGTGGGTAAAAAGTTCTGGCAAAGTGCAATTGAAATAGAAGTTTGGTGCAAAAGAAAAAGCCCTAAAATCCATGAACCCAGTGGTCTTCAAGTTTTTGGAAAAAATTACAAAAAACTGCAGAGATTTCAAGTGTTTTTTTGCACTTGCACTTAATTTCCATTTTTTCCCATTGGTGTCTTGAAGTGCACTCACACAAACATTGTTGTAGACTCTTCCCCTGCCAACCTATCAAAACTGTTGGGAAAAAAATAAGGTTTTTGGTTTAAAAGTACATTTACTTAGAGTGTTCCTTTTTATCTTTAATTTTTTTTAAAGATTTATTCATTTTATTACAGCCCAAGGTCCTGAATTCGTTCCAAAGGGCAGACTGCAAGCATGCGCCTCCCTTTTGCATGGCTGGTAAGTCTAGAGCTGCTTCTTGGCTTCTGTTTTATTTTATTATTTTTAAAGATTTATTTATTTTTATTGCAAAATCAGATATACAGAGAGGAGGAGAGACAGGGAGGAAGATCTTCCATCCAATGATTCACTCCCCAAGTGAGCCGCAATGGCTGGTGAGCTCCAATCCGAAGCCGGGAACCAGGAACCTCTTCCAGGTCTCCCATGCGGGTGCAGGGTCCCAAAGCATTGGGCCATCCTCAACTGATTTCCCGGGCCACAAGCATGGAGCTGGATGGGAAGTGAAGCTGCCGGGATTAGAACTGGCACCCATATGGGATCCCGGGGCTTTCAAGGCCAGGACTTTAGCCGCTAGGCCACACCACCGGGCCCTTTATCCTTAATTTGTGTTTGTTATTGCCATGAGAAAAGTTTTGGCTGAGTCATAAACAGTACCTACTCGTGCAATAAAGGAACTGATCAAACTTGCAGCGATAGTTTGTACATAAGGAGACTGCTGATCTTTGGCTTCATGGTAATAGAGCTATGGTGAGTCACTGGCTTAGAGAAGCCTTCGGACAAGGCCAGCAGTCATGCATCACAGCATGTGGCCGGATATGGGGGAGAGAGTTGGAGAAGGATTTATTAAGTAATTGTCCACTATTTGAGCAGTTAAGGTCCATAAAGAGTGACTCATCCAGTCTGGGATGCCTAGATTTAAATTAGAGAAAAATAAAGAGGAGCATGTTGAGAAATGCCGGCTCTGTTACCCTCTTGTTGTGTCACTTTGCTGGCAAGGACAAAAGGAACTATTCAGCTATTATCCCATAACAAAGTTAACATTGTATAAAGAATATATGTGGAAAAGAAATATTTGTGAACCTGTACTTTTCATACTGTCTATATGAGCACTTGATGCTGTTTGAGGATTTGATTAGTCATTTCTGAGCCTGGGTTATGAGTATGTCTTTTGGTACAATATTACATATTGATATGTATATTCTATGTGCCTAGGTCAAACCAGCAGCATAGCAGTCCCTAAACTAAGGGACCTACAGATAAGCCATCCTATTCTTAGATTTCAAATTTGAGAAATATTCACTTAATATGTAGGGAATCCAATTTCTGATTAATACTTTGCGAGTGGATCCACAGATGGCAACAACAATGCTGCATTCTGCATGCCAAGTGTTACACCAAGCACACTATCACTGACTTTCAGAAGGTAGGAATCAGTGATCCTATTCAACAGATGAGAAACAAAGGCACAGAGAAGTTTCTTGACAAATACATGAAATGCTCATAACTCATTTTGGCTCATGGAAAAGCTGTAACTTGAATCCTACTTCACATAGCAGAAACACCAAAACTAGGGAACCTAAGGTAAAGCGCCAGGGCAGGGGAGGTCATGGGGAGGGATGTTGGGTGGCAAAGTCCAGGCTTCACATTTTGTTTTCCTACTTGCTAAAGGCATGTGATTAAGTTAGTTCCTGCTACTATTATGGTTAAACTGTTTAAAATATCATCCCTAGGCAAATGTTGGCAGAGATTAAGATGATGCTGGAGGACTCCTGTAGCCCATATCATGGGGTCTGGATTCCAATGCCGCTTCAACTGCGGGCTCTAAACTTCATCTTTTTTGGCTTTTGTTTTGTTTTTGTTTTTTTTTTTATTAAATTTATTCATTAATTACATTGTGTTGTAATTCCATAGGAACTGGGATTCTCCCCACACTTCCCCACACCCTCCCCACATGCTGGGTTCCTCCACCTTGTTGCGTAACCATAGTTCAAGTTCAGTTGAGATTCCCTCTTAGCAAGCATATGCCAAGTATACTAACTTCATCTTAATGAACCCTGGAAGTAACCAAGTGATAATCTGCACAGCTAGGTTCCTGCCATCCGCATACACCTGGGGATGGATATCTGACAGCTGCCTTTGGCATTTTGAGATTAAATCGTTTAATAGAAAATCTTTCTCTATTCTCTTACTCTCCTCTCTTTTTTGTAAAGTTTTATTTAACTGGAATGCATTCCTTGTATTTTACTTAACGTTAAGAGCATAATGAGATTTCCCAACCTGTCTAGCCTTCTGCCACACTCTCGCCTTTTCTCCTCCTTCCTTTATAATTTTTGTTTAACTTTTCACTGCAGCATACTTTGAGGTTATAACCACAAGTTTAATCCTCCATTAAAGAATTCCACAAGTAGTAAGTAGAAAAACCACTATTTCTCAAGAGTACAGATGAAGGTTATAAACATTAATCAAATCTCAAGGTGTCAGTTTCAGTCATATTGCACTTCTGTACTCTGCATTAGCTAACAAACAGGAAGGAAACCATTTGTCTTTGGGGGACTGGTTTATTTCAGTAAGTATAAGAGGCAAGTGTCTACTTGCCTCCATTCTTTCAAATAAAGAATAAAATTTAAAACAGCCATCCTTCTTGATCAGTCATCCCTTCCCATGGGAGAAATATACTATGACTTCTTGTGTGTGTGTGTGTGTGTGTGTGTGTGAGAGAGACAGAGAGAGCGAGAGAGAGATAGAGAGAGAGAGAGAGAGAGAGAGAGAGAGAGAGAGAGAGAGAGAGAAGATCCTCTTAAAATATCTATTTCCATCTCATCAGAAACCAGGGAGTTGGAGTAAATGAGGCACTTGGAATGCTGACGGGAAGGTACTGAGGGGAGCTAAGTAACTTGGGAGTGATGTATAGGAGGAAAGCATTTGCCAGCATCCTCTCCGACGTCTTACAGGACTGAAAATTATTCAATAGCGTAAAACTATCAATAAGTGCTGACTATAAATTTTGGTTTGTGGAAAGAGCCAGAGACTGAAATCACATTGTCTAACCTCAAAAAACTCCAAAAACATGACTGTAATTCTCAGTTGCAGTCTACTGAGAGTTGGGTAGGAGAAGCGAGGCCAGTTCCCTGAAGCCTTGGAAAGATTAACTGTGTGATGCCATGTTTTCTATTACAGAAAACAATGCACAAGTCCCCTACCAATGCCAAAATGACATCAACAAATCAAATATTCTGAATGTATGTTTTTGCTTAGTTCCCTGGTAATCTTACCTTAAGAACAAGGTCTACTGCAGTCACTGGGCAGATTTTTCTTTTTTTCAGTCAAGCAAAATGAAGGAATTGTTGGAATATCATGCTTTGCTGCCAGAAACTCTCAATAAGATGAACAGTTCCAGTGAAATACATTGCCAGAGGTATGGTATCTGCTATCATTTGAACAACTGTTGAACTACTTACCTGCAGATGTGCAGGAAATCATGTGCAAAACCATGCTGTACTCACTTGCTACTATTTTACATGTAAATGCATTCTATGGCTTATCAGGATCTTTAACCATAAACATTTGAGTGACAAATCTCCAACTGGACCCGGAGCAGTAGCCTACTGACTAAAGTCGACACCTTTGCAAGTGCCAGGATCCCACAGGGCTGCTCGCTCACTTGTATCCCGGCTGCTCCACTTCCCATCCAGCTTCTTGCTTGTTACCTGGGGAAGCAGTAAAGGCCAGCCCAAAGCCTTGCGACCCTGTACTGGCATGGGAGACCTAGAAGCTCCTGGCTCAGCTCCGGCTGTTGCAATCACTTGGAGTGGCTCAGCAAATGAAAGATTTTTCTGTCTCCTCATCCTCTCTGTAAATCTGACTTTACAGTAAGAATATTTTTTAAAGATTCATTTATTTTTTTGGGGAAGCCAGACATGTAGAAAGGAGAGAGGACAATCTTCTGTCCAATGATTCCCTCCGCAAAGTGGCCGCAACAGCTGGAGCTGAGCCGATCTGAAGCCAGGAGCCCAGGTCCTCCTCCAGGTCTCCCACGTGGGTGCAGGGTCCCAAGGCTTTGGGCCATCTTCAACTGCTTTCCCAGGCCACAAGCAGCGAGCCGGATGGGAAGCGGCACTGCCAGGACTAGACGCAGTGCCCATATGGGATTCCTGCACATTCAAGGCGAGGACTTTAACTGCTAGACCACCTCACCAGGTCCAAAATCTTAACTCTCCAACTAAAATACTGAAGGCCAGTACATTGTGAGCTGAACATATCCCATGTTGGTAGCCCATTCCTAAACCAATGCTGGCCTTTTTTTCAAGGATAACTAGGCTGTCAGAATTACTCCATATGCACGGGGCTGAAACTTCCTAAACACACACACAAGCAAGAATTGTAAAGAAAGATGGCTTGTGTGAGCATGAACTTCACCCCATTAAGGTTCTTAAATAGTTATCTGCTTTTAGCTCATTTCCTACTAAAAATTCAAATGTCTGAATTTTCCATTAGGCTGTTACAGCTTCGTCTGTTAAGCATAGCCCCGCGTTCCCTAGCATCACCTAGTAGATCATTCTTGATCTCGGAGCTTCTGACGAGCTGTGTGGATTCCAAGTGAGATTTGCCTTACCGGAATTATGCATACACGTCAGTAAGGATTGTTTTCCATCATTTAGGGACCAAGTGATTTCTAGAAAAGCCATAATGTTGAGAGTACTTCCGAAGTTATTTACTGTTACGGCATGGTAGAGAAACTGACACGTGATTTGGACTAGACGTTAATTTGTCAGCATTGGCCAGCAACATTCCTCGTGTAGACAAACGTGGGAGTAATGCTCAAACGCTCAATACCGAGATAGGAGATCAGACAAGGATGAAAGTCTGGCGCTTCTCTGCCTCGTGGAGGTGTTTGAGGAAGTAGGCAGTGGGATGCTTCACAAAGTCCGTAAAAATGGAGTCAAAAGAGAAGTTTCCATGCAGACTTGAAATCCATATGTTGGCTTTCATGATCATTCTCCACAAACATTTTAAAGACTGGTTGAAAGAGACAGTGTATGTGAGTTCTCTAGCTCACCAATGTTAGGAAAAGTACACCTGTTCCTGGTTAAGTACCCAACTTGTGAGAATTCCATAATTTTTAGCTTGTATTTTCTGCCTTCTGGCTAGATGTGTTTTGGATTTTTATTCTTTGGACAGCTGTGGGTAAAAAGTGGGAAATTAATGATGATCAAATTAGACAATGGACCTACTTCTTAGCCCTAGAGGAAGTCTAACTACAATGAAAATTAGACTTGTGGATTATTTGAGTTACAATTCCCTCACTTTTTTTTATGAAGTACATTGCATTACATGACAGTTTCATAGGCTCTGGGATTCCCCCAACCCCTCCCCATGCCATCCCCCCATGGTGGATTGTTCCACCTTGTTGCAGTATTTCAGTTCAAATTAAGTCAAGATTCTTTCATAGCAACCATGTAGTTTGCATAGTGTCCAGCATCTTATTGTCCAGATAAACTCCAGGTTTCTTGGGGAGACCATCTCTGGTCTGAAAATAGAGCTGGCAGAATATCATGTCAATCAATTAAAAGCCACAACAAAACATCAGCAACAATTTACAACATTATGGAGTTAATTGACATGGTATTGAGTAATCAGTACGTTAAAATGCAAGTTCTTAACCACATCCTGTGAGTACTTCATTGGCATTTCAATTTTAGTTTATACACAGAACCAGCTTCCATACACCTTAAAATGGCTATAGGGTACTATTCAGCTGTCACGTGTCTATTTTCATTGGAGTATTTAGCAGTTTATACTGTTAAAACATAATGTTAGGTGGTACCTCATTGATGTTTTAATTTGGATTTCCCTTATTGCCAGGGAACTTGAGCATTTTTTCATATGCTTATTTGCCATTTGGGTTTGTTCCTTTGTGAAGTGTTTGCCCATTTCCCGTGAGGTACCACCTAACGCCAATAAGACTGGCCCACATGAATAAAAACACCAACGACACTTGTTGGCGAGGTTGCGGGGAAAAGGGAACTCTACTCCATTGCTGGTGGGGCTGCAGTCTGGTACAGCCTCTATGGAAATCAGTATGGAGAATATTCAAACAACTCAAATTCAACATACCGTATGATCCAGCAATAGCACTCCTAGGAATATATCCAGAACACTTGTTCTATGAGAAACCAACATGCACTCCTATGTTCATAGCAGCACAATCAGTAATTGCAAAAACATGGAAACAACCAAAATGCTCATCAACAGAGGATTGGATAAGAAAGCTATGGTTCATCTACTCCATGGAATACTACTCAGCTATTAAAAAAAACAAAATGCAGTTCTTTGTGGCCAAATGGGCCCAACTGGAAACCATAATGCTAAGGGAAATGAGCCAATCCCAAAAGGTTAAATACCACATGTTTGCCTTGATTTAAGATGATATGATGTTATGTATAACATGTTATGTTTTGAATGTTATATGTTGTGTATAAACTAAAATTGAAGTATAGGTAAGGTGGTCACAGAAGGTGACTGGGAACTTGCATTTACTTTTAACATATTGGTTACTCATTACTATGTCAATTAATTCCATAATGATGTAAATTTTTGCTGATGGTATGTTGGAGCTTTCAATTGACTGGGATGATACTCTGCTGGCTCTGTCTTCAGACCAGAGAGGGTATACCTAAGAAGCCGTTGAACTTGACGGGACAATAAGATACTGGACTCTATGTTTGGTATACGCTTGCAATGGGGCAATCTCAACTGAACCTGAGCTGTGGTTATGCAACAAGGTGGAGGAATCCACCATGGTGGGTGGGTCTGGGGAGGGGTGGGGAGAACCCAAGTATCTATGTAACTGTGTCACATAATACAATGTAATTACTGAAGTTAAATAATAAATAATTAATAAAAAACATAATGTTGCTGAACTTGGCAGATTTTAGGATAGTCTAAACTGGCTTATAACTGACAAGGCATTTGTCAACAGTTGAGGTGCAACCAGTTTTAGGAGGGGTGTGCAGAGAAATCTTCAATGCCTTAGTGAGGAGTAACCAATCTTTATGTCCTCCCTAGTAATGTATGTGTGAGTCCACGCCGAACATTTCCTCCTGGTTCTAAGCTTTCCTTGTTGTTCTCTATCCTAATGTTTTTTTTTTTTTTTGGGGGTGGTCTCTGGTCCTTGCAGGAGAGGGTGGGGATCCAAAGTTGGAACTAAGTAAGGATCAGAGAAAGCTCCTCTCCCTAGTCCCAAAGGAAGTTTACTGTTCTTCTGTTTCTGCAGACTGCTCAGGGCTCCTGGCTGTTGTTCCGATGACCTTGGATCCTGCCAGGAAGGATTTGGGCTTCTTCCATCCCATGTGGGAGATCCAGATGGGGGTGGATGACCTCAGAATTCTCAGGCTCCGAAGGCACTCCAATTCCCTGTGTTCTTCTTGGTGGTTGGGATGTAGTCCTTGCTGCCCGTAGTGATAGTCCTTGGTGAGGATCTGGGAGTCTACAGGGTTGGGATACAAGCCTCCTCCTGTCCACCTGCTCCACTCTGGGGTGCCCCCCTGCTCTGTGTGTAGGACCTGTTAAGAGATTGTCAGGATCGCTCTTGATTCCCCCTATATGTCTTTGTAGTTTGAGTTACTTGTTCCATTCCTGACAGGTTATACTTCACGTCTTCCTCACATTCTAAGCAGATGGAAGATTTCTCTGCTCTCCCACCCCATTTCCGGGTAGCATAGGGTCTTAAAAGTATATCAGGTTTTACAATTCTTTGATGTAGATCATAAGCAGTTTGACTCACATTGATTGTTGGTTCATTGGTTACATCACAATATCTTATTGCATGAGCTACAGACTGTTTGGGCTTGGAATAATACTACAATTTACAGGTACTGTTTTTCGAACTGGCATCATTTCATCTTAAATTAAGGCAAATATGTGGTATCTAACCTTCTGGGATTGGCTCATTTTCCTTAGCGTTATGGTTTCCAGTTGGGCCCATTTGGCCACAAAGAACTGCATTTTGGTTTTTTTAATAGCTGAATAGTATTTCATGCAGTAGATGAACCATAGCTTTCTTATCCAGTCTTCTGCTGATGGGCATTTTGGTTGCTTCCATGTTTTTGCAATTACTGATTGTGCTGCTATAATCAAAGGGGTACATGTTGGTTTCTCATGAAACAGATGTTTTGGATGTATTCCTAGGAGTGCTATTGCTGGATCATACGGTATGTTGATTTTGAGTTGTTTGAATGTTCTCCATACTTAGAGTGCAATGGCCTGTGCTGCACCGATCGGAAACCAGGTGCCTGGAGCTGCTTCCAGGTGTCCCATGTGGGTGCAGGGTCCCAAGGCTTTTGGCTGTCTTTGACTGCTTTCCCAAGCCACAAGCGGGGAGCTGGATGGAAAGTGGAGCTGCTGGGATTAGAACCAGCACCCATACAGGATCCTGGAGCGTTCAAGGCAAAGACCTTAGCTGCTAGGCCACGCCGCCGGGCCCAGCTCTCTAATTTCTTTTCAATGTTTTGTTTCTAGGTTAGTCTATAAGTTTGCTGGTTTTATTTCTTTTTGAAATAACCTTTGTTTCACTGATCTTTCATGTTTTTCTCTTCATTTACTGGTTTGATCTTTATTTCTTTTAACTTTGGGATTTAGATTATTCTGCCTTCTCTAGATACCCAAAATGCACCTAACCTGTTTGAAACCTTTCCATTTTTTTATGTAGGCATTTAATGCTTCAACCTTTACTTAGTATTTCTTTAGATATCTTATGTAAGTTTTGAAATGCTGTATTTTCATTTCATTCAATTTTTAAGTTTTCTTTTGGATTTCTTCCACATTTCTTCTTTGGATTTCAGGATCATAATATTTAATCTGCAGATGGTTTTGTTTTCAAGATTTATTTGAAAGGCAGATGTTACAAAGAGAAGATTTTCTGTCTACTGGTTCACTCTCCAAATGGCTGCAATGGCCGGAGCTGAACCAATCCCAAGCCAAGAGCCAGGAGCTTCTTTGAGGTCTTCCACACAGGTGCAGGGTCCAAGCATGAGAACTATCCTCCACTGCTTTTGCAGGCCATAAGCTGAGGGCTAGATGGGAAGTGAGGCCCCCGGAACATGAACCAGTGCCCACATGGATGCCGGTGTGCAAGGTGGAAGATTAGCCTCTTGAGCCACAGGGCCCGCCCCTCAATCTATGGCTTTATTACCAAATTTGTCTGGATTTATATTTTTGTGATTAGAAAAGATATGATGTACTTTTGTTGTGGTTTAATATGTGGTCTTAGAGGAAGTTTAGTGTATTCAAGTACATATTCTAAAGCTACTGCAATGAATGCTGTGTCAGTGTCTGTATACCCTAGAACTGTGGTTTTTCTTTTTGGTTTTTTTTTTTGTTTTTTGTTTTTGTTTTTTTTTCTGTTTTTTTTTTTGTGTTTTTTTTTTTGTTTTTGTTTTTGTTTTTTTTTTGCTTCACTGACATGTTAGTTGATTACTTAACTTCACTTTTCTTGATCTGGAGCTTGACTCTCCCTTTAGATATGTATGTATTTTTTTAAAAGATTTATTTTGTTACAAAATCAGATATACAGAGAGGAGGAGAGATGGAGGAAGATCTTCCATCTGATGTTTACTCCCCAAGTGAGCACAACGGCCGGTGCTGCGCCGATCCAACCAGGAACCTCCTCCAGGTACCCCACGCAGGTGCAGGGTCCCAAAGCATTGGGCTGTCCTTGACTGTTTTCCCAGAGCACAAGCAGGGAGCTGAATGGAAAGTGGAGCTGCTGGGATTAGAGCTGGCATCCATATGGGATCCCAGAGCATTCAAGGCGAGGACTTAAACACTAGGCCACACTGTCGGACCCTGCCTTTAGATGTAATAAGGCTTTTTAAGAAAATGACATGCTGTGGGAATGGATATATAGTACCCAATCTGTCCCATCTTATTGTCAACTTAATTCCTTGATCACTATCTGATGATCTTTGTATCTTTTTATAGCTTTTGGCTGAAGTGTATTTTGTCTAATGCACTACTCCTGCTTGCTTTAGGTTTCCACTTAGGTAGAACATTTTTTTCCATCTTTTCACCAGTGTGTGTCTTTACTAATGAGTTTCTTAAGGTACATATCCTTGGTTATTTTTTAATCCATTTAGCCAAGCACTATCTTACCTGGAGTGTGGTCCATTGACTTTCAAAGTTGTTGCTAATAAGAGGTAACAGTACGTAGCTGTAATTAATAAGTAATCTATGCACTTAAAAATTAGTTGGTTTCTTCTGAGTATTCTTCATCCAGTTATGGGTGAGCTTCAAAGTTTTCCATTTTGGGCCCAGCACAATAGCGTAGTGGTTAAAGTCCTCACCTTTCACATGCCAAGATCCCATATGGGCACTGTTTCTAATCCCGGCGGCTCTGCTTCCCATCCAGCTCCCTGCTTGTGGCCTGGAAAAGCAGTCAAGGATGACCCACAGCCTTGGGACCCTGCACCCACATGGGGGGCCTGCGCTCCTAGCTTCAGACTGACTGAGCTCCAGCCATTGCGGCCACTTGGAGTGAGCTGTCGGACGGAAGATCTTCCTCTCTGTCTCTCCTCTCTGTATATCTGACTTTGTAATGAGAATAAATAGAAGTTTTGCATGTTCTCATGATGCTAGCCTGCTACCTTTTATTTGCTTCTGTCTGTACATTTCCCTCAAACAAGTTTTAGGAGGCCAGTTGATTCTGATGACTTTCCTGACTTTCACTCATTTTGGAGAATATTTAAGTTATAAAGGATAGTTCTACTCAGCCAAGTATTTTTGGCTGATAGGCTTACTTTTTCTTCACAACTTGAAATAAACCATTCAATTCCCTCTTGGCCTATAAAATTTCTGTTTGACAATGTTGTTTGTTTAGTGGAGGTCCCCTTGAAAACGACAGTGCTTTCGTTTTGAGAATGAACAATTGTTTGTACTTAAAAGAGCTGGACCACAATAGGTCAAGGGAACGTGGATCTTTTCTGATCCTGTCAATTGACATCCTATGGGCCTTCTGTACTTGGAGGTGTACTTATTAAGATCAGGGAAGTTATGAGCTGTTTCATTGAATATGCGGCATACTCTCTTCCTCTCAGGAATTCCAAGAAAGTGTTCATTTCAATAAGGTCTCAAAGCTCTCGGGCTGCTTTCATTCCCTTTCTCACATTTTTTTTAAAAGCTGGCTAGGAAATATTGAACCTGTCTTCAAGTTCAAATATTTTTTTTAATTCTGTTGATCCTCATTTATCTTGACTTTCAACTATTTTCATTTTTAATTTTTCTTTAAGAAATACTTGATTTGCAAGGTAGATAAAGAGGGGGAGACAGATCCTCCATCTCAATGGCTGACATCAAGGCCTGGGCCACTGGATAGCCAGGAGCCTGCAGCTCTGTCCCTCTTGTAGCTGACAGGGACCCAAGTACCTCAGCCCTCTTCTGCTGCCTCTGCAGACATATTAGCAGACATCTGGATCCAAGGTAGAATGGCCAAGACTTGAATCGGAGCTCATAGGAGATCAGTACACAGGCAGTAGCTCAGCCTGCTGCTCACAAGAGCCAGTCCACAGTTGATTTTGTAATATCTGTTCAATTCCTCAAGGTCAGTCCTTGCCAAATTTCTCATATCATGCATTGATTTTCTAATTTCATTTTCTGTTGAAGTGTCTTATGTCTTTTTGAGTGTTCCACATTATTCTTTTTGGATTCTTTATTTTATTGGAAATGCAGGTTTACAGAGAGAAGCAGAGACACAGAAATATCTTCCATCCACTGGTTGATTCACCCAGTGTCCAGAATGGCCAGAGCTGAGCCAATCCAAAGCCAGAACTCCCTCATGGGTGCACAGTCCCAAGGCTTTAGGCTGTCCTCTACTGATTTCCCAGGCCACAAGCAGGGAGCTGGACGGGAAGCAAAGCATCCGGTATTAGAACCAGTGTCCAAATGGGATCCCGGCATGGTTGAAGTGAAGACTTTAGCTACTAGGCTACTGCACCAGACCCCTTAACTGCCAAGCTATTGCGCCAGACCTCTCCCGTGTAAATTCTCAAATTTACTAGCATTCCTATGTATGCACCCTTAATTCTAATGTCGGTGTACACTAGGTATTAATGTTAAACACTTCAACAATGTGGTAGTAGTATCTTATAGTATAGACAATTCTATATGTAAAACTTGCAAGGTTCATTTCTCAACATGCTTAAGCCTTTAGTATTTTGTCCCAGCTTTTCCATTCTACGATAGCCATACTTCTGTAGGACAATATTCTTTTTTTTTCTTTTTTTTTATTGTTTAACTTCATTAATTACATTGTATTATGTGACACAGTTACATAGATACTTGGGTTCTCCCACCCCTCCCCAAACCCTCCCACCATGGTGGATTCCTCCACCTTGTTGCATAACCACAGCTCAAGTTCAGTTGAGATTCCCCCATTGCAAGCATACACCAAACATAGAGTCCAGCATCTTATTGTCCAGTCAAGTTCAACGTCTTCTTAGGTATACCCTCTCTGGTCTGAAGACAGAGCTAGCAGAGTATTATCCCAGTCAATTGAAAGCTCCATCATACCATCAGCAAAAATTTACATCATTATGGAATTAATTGACATAGTAATGAGTAACCAACATGTTGAAAGTAAATGCGAGTTCCCAGCCCCCTTCTGTGACCACCTCACCTATACTTCAATTTAGTTTATACACAACATATAACATTCAAAACATAACATGTTATACATAACATCATATCATCTTAAATTAAGGCAAACATGTGGTATTTAACCTTTTGGGATTGGCTCATTTCCCTTAGCATTATGGTTTCCAGTTGGGCCCATTTGGCCACAAAGAACTGCATTTTGTTTTTTTTAATAGCTGAGTAGTATTCCATGGAGTAGATGAACCATAGCTTTCTTATCCAATCCTCTGTTGATGGGCATTTTGGTTGTTTCCATGTTTTTGCAATTACTGATTGTGCTGCTATGAGCATAGGAGTGCATGTTGGTTTCTCATAAAACAATTGTTCTGGATATATTCCTAGGAGTGCTATTGCTGGATCATACGGTATGTTGAATTTGAGTTGTTTGAATATTCTCCATACTGATTTCCATAGAGGCTGTACCAGCCTGCAGCCCCACCAGCAGTGGAGTAAGGATCCCTTTTCCCCGCAACCTCGCGAACAAGTGTTGTTTGTGCTTTTATTCATGTGGGCCAGTCTTACTGGCGTTAGGTGGTACCTCACTGATGTTTTAATTTGGATTTCCCTTATTGCCAGGGAACTTGAGCATTTTTTCATATGTTTATTTGCCATTTGGGTTTGTTCCTTTGTGAAGTGTTTGCCCATTTCCCGTGCCCATTTCTTGAGTGGCTTGTTTGTTTTGACATTTTGGTTGTTTTGTAGCTCTTTGTATATTCTGGAGATCAGCCCTCTATCACCTATGTCGTGTGCAAAGATCTTCTCCCATTCTGTGGGTTGCCTTTTTACTTTGTTGATTGTTTCTCTAGCTGTACAGAAGCTTCTTAGTTTGATGAGGTCCCAATTGTTTATTTTGGTCTCGATTTCTACTGCATTTGGAGTCTTTTTTAGGAAGTGAGGGCCTACCCCTAAGTGTTCCAGTGTGTTTCCAACATTTTCTTCCAAAAGTTTGAAGGTTTCTGGATGTAGGTTTAGATCTGTTATCCATTTAGAGCTGATCTTAGTGTATGGTGAGAGATGTGGATCTATTTTTTTGTTTCTGCAGGCTATTAACCAGTTGTCCCAACAGCATTTATTGAACAGACCTTCCCATTTGCCTGGATTGTCGTTTGTCTTTTTGTCAAAGATTATTTGTCTGTATCTGTGTGGGTTTCCTTCTGGTGTTTCTATTCTGCTCCATTGATCTTCCTCTCTATCTTTGTGCCAGTACCACGCTGTTTTGATAACCACTGCCCTATAGTATGTCCAGAGGTCCGGAACTGTGATTCCCCCTGCTAACTTCCTGTTCTTCAGGATGGTTCTAGCTATCCGTGGTTTTTTGTGCTTCCAGATGAACCTTTGGATCATTGTTTCCAGTTCCATGAAGAATGTTTTGGGCAATTTGATTGGGATTGCGTTGAATGTATATATTGCTTTTGGCAGTATAGACATTTTAATGATATTGATTTTACCTATCCAGGAGCATGGGATGTTACTCCATCTTTTGAGGTCTTGTTCAATTTCTTTTTTAAGTAGTTTGTAGTTTTCTTCGAATAAGTCTCCTACATTTTTGGTTAGATTTATTCCCAGATATTTCATACTTTTCTCTGTTATTTTGAATGGTATCTTGCTGGTTAAGTCTTTTTCCATCTTGGGGCTGTTAGCATACACTATGGCTGTTGATTTTTGTTCATTAATTTTGTACCCTGCCACTCTACCAAACTCTCGTACAAGTTCTAGCAGTCTCTGTATTGAGTCTCTTGGCTCTTCTACATAAAGAATCATATCATCTGCATATAGTGAGAGTTTGACTTCTTCGTTTCCCATTTGGATTCCTCTGATTTCTTTTTCTTGTCTTATGGCCTCAGCGAGTACCTCTAGAACTATGTTGAATAGTAGTGGAGAAAGTGGACATCCCTGTCTTGTTCCAGATCTCAGTGGGAAGGGTTCCAGCTTTTCTCCATTCAGTATGATGGTGACGTTGGGTTTTTCATATATGGCTTTAATTATGTTGTGGATTTTTCCATCTATGCCTACCTTGGTTAGGGTTTTTAGTAGGAAGTGGTGTTGGATTTTGTCGAAAGCTTTTTCTGCATCTATTGATACTATCATGTGATTCTTGTTTTTCAGTTTTTGGATGTAGAGTATCACATTTATGGATTTGCGAATGTTGAACCATCCCTGCATTCCAGGGATGAATCCTACTTGATCTGGATGAACGATCTGTCTGATGTGTTTTTGAATTCTGTTGGCTAGGATTTTGTTGAGAATCTTAGCATCAATGTTCATCAAAGAGATAGGTCTGTAGTTTTCTTTCTCTGTTAGTTCTCTGTCTGGTTTTGGGATTAAGGTAATGTTGGCTTCATAGAATGAGTTCGGAAGGGTTGCCTCTTTTTCTATGGTTTTGAAGAGTTTGTAGAGGATTGGGGTCAGTTCTGTTCGGAATGTTTTGTAGAATTCTGGAGTGAAGCCGTCTGGGCCTGGGCTTTTCTTTGTTGGGAGGTCTTTAATCACTGATTCAATCTGTACTTCAGTTATGGGTTTGTTCAGGTCGTTTGTTGCCTCTGGGCTAAGTTTTGGCAGGTGGTAGAAGTCTAAGAACTTTTCCATTTCCTGGTGATCTTCTGATTTGTTGGAGTACAGTGCTTTGTAGTACTTTCTAATTATGGCCTTAATGGATGCGGTGTCTATTGTTATGTTGCCTTTTTCATCTTTGATGCTGTTAATTCTTGCCTTCTCTTGTTTTTTCTTTGTCAGTCGGGCCAGTGGGGTGTCTATCTTGTTTATCTCCTCAAAAAACCAGCTTTTTGATTCATTGATTTTGTGTATGGTTTTTTTTTATTTCTATCTGGTTGATTTCCTCGCTTGTTTTGATGATTTCTTGTTTCCTATTGTGTGTGGG
The DNA here is from genome assembly GCF_030435755.1 of Ochotona princeps. NCBI lineage: Eukaryota > Metazoa > Chordata > Mammalia > Lagomorpha > Ochotonidae > Ochotona > Ochotona princeps. The sequence goes on along the minus strand of NC_080833.1, from coordinate 150,842,391 downwards.
GCACTTCTGCTGTTGTTTTTCCAATTCCTGGGGGTGTGTGTTTAGTTCTTGTATTTGGCGCCTCTCTTGGGCCTTGACATGAGCTCCAATTGCGATGAGTTTACCCCGTAGCACTGCTTTGGCAGTGTCCCACAAATTTTGGAATGTTGTGTCAGAGTTTTCATTGGTTTCCATAAATTTTTTGATCTCATCTTTAATTTCTTCTCTGATCCATTGTTCGTTTAATAGCATATTGTTCAGCCTCCAAGAGTTTCTGTATTTCCTGGGGCATTTTGAATTGCTGATTTCCAGCTTCATTCCATGGTGGTCTGAGAGGGTACATGGTATGATTCCTATCTTTTTGAAGTTATTTAGGTTTGCTTTGTGTTCTATCATGTGGTCGATCCTGGAGAACGTGGCATGCACTGCTGAAAAAAATGTATAATCTGTGGCCTTAGGGTAAAAAATTCTATAAATGTCAACCAAGTCCAGTTGTTCTATTGTTTGTATGAGCTCTGTTGTTTCTTTGTTGAGTTTTTGTTTTGTTGATCTGTCTATTGTTGGTAGTGGGGTGTTAAGATCACCCACTATTATTGTGTGCATATCTATGTCTCCCCTTAAGTCCGTGAGTAATTGCTTCACGTAGCTAGGTGCGTTTGAATTTGGCGCATATATGTTCACAATGGTAATTACTTCCTGATGGATCAGTCCCTTCACCAATATATAATGTCCTTCCCTGTCCTTTTTGATGTGTGTCAGATTGAAGTCCACATCATCTGAAATTAAGACAGCTACCCCGGCCTTTTTTTCTCGTCCATTGGCATGAAATATCTGTTTCCAACCTTTCACTTTCAGCTTCTTCGAATCTCTTCTGGTTAGTTGTGTCTCTTGTAGGCAACAGATAGTTGGGTGCTGTTTGATAATCCATTCTGTTAATCTATGTCTTTTGATTGGTGAGTTCAGGCCATTTGTGTTAAGAGTTAAAATTGAGAGGTTGTGATTTTGCCCTGCCATACTTGTTTTTGTGGGTGTTGATATCTGTGTAATTGCCCTTCCTTGTGTGGACTTTAGTGGGGAGATCTTCCTGTTTGCAATCTTTGCTTATGATTCACCTCCTTTTTTCTGGATTTAGTGCATTTCTAAGGAGATTTTGTAGAGCTGGTTTTGTGCTGGCATATTCTTCTAATTTCTCTTTGCTGTGAAAGTATTTGATTTCGTTCTCAAATACGAATGAGATCTTTGCTGGGTACAATATTCTTGGTTGACAGTTGTTCTGATTCAGGATTTGGAAGATCTTTGTCCATTCTCTTCTTGCTTGTAAAGTCTCTTCAGAGAAGTCAGCAGTGATCCTGATTGGTTTTCCCCTGTATGTGATCTTTTCTCTGCTTCGTACTTGTCTCAGGATTCTTTCTTTGTCTTCATTGGAGTGGAACTTGAGCACCATATGTTTGGGTGAAGATCGCTTTGGGTCATATCTGCTGGGAGTCCTCGGACCGTCCTGGATTTGGGCTGGGTTCATGTTCCAAGTGTTTTGGAAGTTTTCCTGTATAATTTCGTCGAGCACCATTTGCATTCCTGACTCTTTTTCCGCTCCTTCAGGAAGGCCAATAATCCTAATATTTGATTTTCTGAGGTTGTCTTTCATTTCTTGTATGGTCTTATTGGCTTTGTTCAGACTTGTCTCCAGCTGTTTCATGAACTGGGTATGTTCGTTTTGTGTGTCTTCCGTTTCAGAGATCCTCTCTTCTGCTGTATTTGTTCTGTTGGTTAGGCTCTCAATTTTGTGCTCTAAGTCAAGGATTTTACTTTTCATTTGTTGTATTTCTGAGGCTATGTGGTTCTTGAATTCCTTGAAGTCCTCCCAGTTCTTCTCATTGTCTCTGACATATTTTAACATTATTTTTTTGAATTCCTTGTCTGGTAGATCTTCTGTGTCTTCATCTCGCATCTCCGAAATACACATTGGCTTTTGATTCTTTATTGGTAGGGTGTTGGCACTCTCATCTGGATCATTACCTTTTCTGGTATTTCTTCCCATTGTGTTAGTGTTTCTTTTTTGAGAGACCTAGGCACCAGTGTGCTGAGGGGTCTCCAAGCACTATCCTGTAGAGATCGGTGTCTGCAGGCATGGAGTAGCAGGGTGTGGGAATTTTCAAGGCACTTTTGGTGCGTCTCCAGAACACTGGACCTCAGGGCGCCACTTCCAGGGCCCAGCGGATTCAAAGCGCACTCTCAGCTCGTCCCCTACAGGTATGCTACCACAGGGCGTGGGGGAGTGAAGGCACTCTCTGTGTGTGCCCCCTGTGCGCAGGATCACAAGGCTCGGAGCACGGGACTATAGGGCGTGGGGTATTCCAGGTGCTCTCTGGGAATGCCTCCTGCGCAGGCCTGCCCACCCCAGCGCTTGCAGGGGACTGACCGCCCCAGCGCTAGCAGGGAACTGCCCAGCCCAGAGGCGTGCTTGGGTTCCTGTGGGATAGCACCGCCCAGCTGAGTGCCACACCGCAAAGGCACGGGGGAGTATTCAGTGTGCCTTTTGCCTTTCTCCCAGACACAGCTTTGGCAGTTTCAAGGCACTCGCCCTGTGTCTCTAGACGCTGGAGTCTCGTGGGGGGGGAGGGGCGGGGAGATGAGCACCAATTGTGTTCAGGCTCTGTGCATGCCCCTGGGGGGCCAAATCCCGAAGCCTCCAACCACCACTGTCCCCACCCAACTCACGCAAACCTCAGGTTCTTGCAGTTTGCCTCTTCCTCTGGTGGGAACCCTCGCCGCGGATGCGTCTCTCAGCTACTGCGTCTGTTGCTGGTCTCGGCGGGTGTAGGCGGGTGGAACCTGGAGCCTGCGGAGGTCCCGGCAGGGCTTGGCGACCAGGGTGGGCGGATGCCAGCGGGTCCCGGTGACTCAGGGTCCTGGTGTCCGCAGCGGGGGGAGTCCTGGCGGGTCCTGATGACCAGGGTGAGCAGATGCCAGCAGGTCCCGATCACCGCCGGTCCTCACGGCCAGCGTGTGCTGTTCGGTCGGCGGCTTTCAGCGTCTGCATTCAAAGGTGACTCAGCAGGTCAGGAGCGGAAAGTCGTCTTCCCTGCATTTCGTTTTGTTTTTCCCTGGTTGCTCTTCCGAGTTGTGTGGATTTTTTTGGTTCCACACTGTCCAGGGAACTTCACGTTCTTCTCCCTGTAGTTCTATGCTGCTCCACTTACGCTTTTGTCGCATTCTATCCCTCTCTGTCTGTGAGCTCTCTCACAGTCTTCCTCCTATGTCGGCCATCTTGCGAGTCTCCTCTGTAGGACAATATTCAACAAGCAATTCTCTTCCTTAATAGCCTGCTTATTTGCTTGATTTACATTTTGAAGCAATCATGTAAGACTCCAAATTAAGACATTCTATAAATAAAAACATACCACATTATAAATACTATTGCTTTAAGCAAGTCTTACCCATTTCTCCCAATTTGTAGAAACACATTTTAACACAAACCTGCCTCAAAACCGGGAATCAGAAGTTTTTCCAGTAACCTTCTCGCTGATGAGGGAATTTCCCCTTCTCAAATGGCAGGTGAGAATCACAATGAGGACCTGAAGGAGCCCAAGGTCCTGAATTGGTTCCAAAGGGCAGACTGCAAGCATGTGCCTCCCTTTTGCATGGCTGGTAAGTCTGGAGCTGCTTCTTGGCTTCTGTTTTATTTTAATACTTTTTTAAAGATTTATTTATTTTTATTGCAAAGTCAGATATACAGAGAGGAGGAGAGACAGGGAGGAAGATCTTCCATCCAATGATTCACTCCCCAACTGAGCCGCAACGGCTGGTGTGCGCCAATCTGAAGCCGGGAACCAGGAACCTCCTCTGGATCTCCCACGCGGGTGCAGGGTCCCAAAGCTTTGGGCTATTCTCAACTGCTTTCCCAGGCCACAAGTAGAGAGCTGGATGGAAAGTGGAGCTGCCGGGATTAGAACCGGCATCCATATGGGATCCCGGGGCTTTCAAGGCGAGGACTTTAGCCGCTAGGCCACGCCGCCAGGTCCGCTTCTGTTTTATTGAATTCAAGAGAACCAAAAAATTTCAATTTGGCTGTTGTCTTAACTAATACATTCCTAGATAGTCTCTTATCAATAAGATGGAAATCATGTAAAAGGAGATGTTAAAACACTGTTGTTCTTCACAAGGAATCAGACATCAATTCCATTGTCTCACAGGAAAATTCAGAAATTATACACATCATAACCAATTTCACTATCTAATTTCAAACTGTTTTTCCTGTAAGGCAAAATCTCACTTCTTTCTAAATAAGAACAAATAATTTAAAATCTGGACCAATTTCATGATTAGGAAACATTTTGACCAGTGGACATAAATTCTCATTTACTTTATGCTAAATTTGATGCCTCATATGCTATTTTCTAATATTGTGAGATTACAATCAAATTATTTTAAAGGACAATTATATTATCCAAGTTCTGTCTCAATCTTTGAAGGTTCTAGGGATCCTACTAGAACTTTCAAAGTCAGGAAACTTGGTTTCAAACTCTGAAGAATTGAGGTGTAAATTAAAGTACACTTAACATGTAACTGAATATGTGAATGGATACTGAATTTTAGACCTGATCAGTGCCAGGACAACACTGTAAGCTGAAGACTAAGCAGCAAGAAAACGGTATAGGAGCCTTAGCCCAGCAGAGGTGGGGAGTTGGGTCTGACCAAGTCCTGTTAGATGAGTTAGACCTCTCTCAAATTACGTACCAGGAGAGAGAAAGGGGGCCAGTCGTGGTCCGTCCCATCTTGTCTGTCAGTCATACACAGACCCAATTCTGAACAAGAACAACTAAATTCACGACACAGATAGAAGTCTTGTCTGGACAGAAGTAATAGGACTCTAACTGACTAAACAAACATGCACAATCACTACACACGTCAGAACAGACATAAAATTCAACCTTTTGTGACTTCCAACCTCTTCTTTGACATACTTCAACCTGGAAATGTTTCGTAAAGCAAGCACATAGGTTCATCTCGTGCTTAGCGTTAATTTAACAGTGCATTTGGTTCACTGGTTACTTTTATGTATAACTGCTAGATGAAGTTACAGAACAAGTTTCCATTTTTTTCTTATGAATGTTACATCGCTTATGTCTTACCCTGTCCCTCCCAGCTAGGGGTTAGGGCTATGAGGTAGAGCTAGAGAAATTCAGGCCCTAAGGGTGGCCTGGGTGAGGTCAAGAGAAAGTGGAAAAGCAGATAAGGGCAAAGGTGAAAGTGGTTACAATGGAGAGGAAATCTGTGTGCTACCCAGTGAGGAGAGCAAATGGAGACCTTCAGACGGGGGGATGGGCCCGCCCTCGCAGCAAGGCCAGGATCATGGGGTGATGGGATTATCATCCAGCCTTACATATGCCTGAGCCAATTCTAGGAGCAAATGTACACCATAAAGGCTGTCGGAGATCTCGCAATAGAATCCTTTTATCTAAAGTTTCACTAAAACTACAGCAAATAGTTCCTTCTACTGTGCTGATCGTTGACATGGCTCAGAATAGATTACATAGACAAGATTGGACAGAAAAACGTCTGCTGCAGCCCCTCTTCCTTCCTCATGGTTTGTTGGTAAAAGGGCAGGATTTTCCCAATCCAAGCGATTGAAAGAGGTGACCCACTTCTATGGCCCATAATGGCAGTCAATGGTGCTGAGGTACCCTTGAAGGGAGGCTGCCAGCCTGTTGCTGTTTCTTTGAACCCATTCAAAATCATTCATTCGAGTCGGGCGGCATGGCCTAGCGGCTAAAGTCCTGGCCTTTAACATGCCGGGATCCCCTATGGACGCCGGTTCTAATCCCGGCAGCTCCACTTCCCATCCAGCTCTCTACTGTGGCCTGGGAAAGCAGTCGAGGATGGCCCAAAGCTTTGGGACCCTGCACCCGCGTGGGAGACCTGGAAGAGGGTCCTGCCTCCCAGCATCGGATTGGCACGCACCAGCCCGTTGTGGCTCAGTTGGGGAGTGATTCATTGGATGGAAGATCTTCCTCTCTGTCTCTCCTCTCTGTATATCCGGCTTTCTAATAATAATAAAATCTTTTAAAAAAAATAACTCATTCAAGAAGGGACAACAAGCTTTGCTGGTTCAGTCTTCACATCTAAAGGCTAGCTCTCTGACCCCGATCAATTGGCAGATCTAATTCAGAAGGTAAGTATAAGCTCTGGGCACCCCTCCAACAGCCAAATGCACCCACTGGAGGAAACTGCCCTCCTGAACAAGGGCAGACATAAGCATGAAAGAATTTGAAAATGTTCACACTTGAAACAATTTCTTAGGGCAATAATGAGCAAGTAGCCTTGGCCCAGGGAGAGTTAGGCTCGCTCCTGGCATGGCTTTAAGTCCTGCATTCCAGGAATCACACTCCACTGGGCAGTTCCCTTGAGGGATAACCCTAATGGGAAAGGCCTGGAGTACCTCACGCTGCCCGAACAGAATGCTTGCAACTGGGGCTGTGCTGACTCCCCTTGAGCTGGGGGTGGTTTCCTGCCCTCTGAGCTGCCCAGAAGCTCTGGTTGGGGCGGCTGAGGTGGGCCAGGGCCAATGTCCTGAGCATCAGTTTTGCTCTTCCCTTGCCAAGCATTGTGGGAAAATAAATTAACCAATGTTACCGACGGGTGCCAATCTCTCCAGGTTCCCTCAGACCTTGAGTGCCTGAGCACCTAGGATTTCTAACCCTCGAAACTTCAGCATGTAATTTAGTGCCTTAAGTGCAGGATGATCTGGTTCCTCACCATTACTGCCCATGTTTAAGGACAGTAGAGGAGAGTGGCCCTCAGATACCCCGTTGGGTTGTCCGGCCAAGGAGATCCTGTGCAGAGTTTTGGGTAACGCCCAAGTGTCACATTGGACAGAAACCGCCAGTCCTCACACAAGTTCACCCCAGAGCCATGCATCCAAGGCCATCTCTCAAAGCAGGAGATGAGAGGTTAGGCGCAGCATTGTCTTTTTCCCTATCACCTACCTTAACTTCAAGCTGTCAGGGGATTCAACTGGAGATAAGCTGGGAATGGGTGGGGGTGTGTGTGACCACCTTCGTGCAGAGCTGTGGGGTGCCAAAGGTCACTTACGCAGAGTACACTACAGCTCGCCAGGAGGATTACAGCACTAAAGGTGAGTCCCAAGAGAAGAAGGCGACCTGAAGAACCACAACTTATGTGAGGATGTGCTTCACTCAGGAGGAGCGAGGAGGGGGCAGGGATAGAGGGGAGGAGCAGAATGGGGGGCCCCTGCAGCTGGAGGGAAGGAGCAGAGTGGGGAGCTGCTGCGGGTGGAGGGCAGGGGAGCAAAGTTGGGGTGGCCTTGGCTGGAGGCGAGGGGAGCCAGAGAGCAGAGCAGAGTGGGGCCCCTCGGCGGGAGGGGAGGGGAGGGGAGCCTGGGAGCAGTTTGGAGCAGACTGGGGGGGGGGGCCGCAGGAGGGGAGCTGCAGTTTGGAGGGGAGGTCACGGAGCTGAGCTGAGTGGGGGGCATCCCGCAAGAAGGGGGCTGGGGTCTCGCAGCAAACCAGAGCAGCAGAGCAGCAGAGCAGCAGAGTCCCTTCGGAGCGAGGCGCCCCCCCCCCCCCACATCGAGGAGGTGGCCAGGGTCCAGGAGCAGAGCGACTGCAAGGGAGGGGATGGAAGCCAGGGAGCAGAGCAGAGTGGGGCCTCATGGCTTGAGGGGAGGGGAGATGGGGAGCGGATCTGAGCAAACTGGGGGTGGGCCCATGCGGGAGAAGAGCCCTGGAGGGGAGCCCCTGAGCAGAGCAGACAGGGGGGTCCTGTGAGTGGAGGGGAGCAGAGCCCCGGAACTGAGCGGAGGGGGTGGTTGTTGAGCAGAGTAGAGTCGGGGGATCCCGTAAGGAGGGGGCCAGTGTTGCAGAGCTGAGCAGCAGAGCAGCAGAGCAGCAGAGCCACATTGGAGCAGGGTGACATGGCGAGGAGGTGGCCAGGGTTGCGGAGCTCAGTGGACCAGAGCAGGAGAACAGAAGAGCAGAATAGCAGCAGAGACCCTTCAGAGCGGGGCGGAACCGCACGGAGTAGGCCAGGGTCCTCCAGCAGAGCCCCTTCTGAGCCCAGCGGCCCCGCGAGGAGGGGGTGGGGTCGCTGAGCAGAGCAGCAGAGCAGCAGAGCCTCTTAGGAGCTGGGAAGCCCCCACCGAGGACGTGGCCAAGATCCAGGGGCAGAGAAGTAGAGCAGCAGAGCAGCAGAGCAGCTGAGCAACAGAGGCCCTTCTGAGCAGGGAAGCCCCGCTAAGCCCCACCAAGGAATGTTTCACCCTCCTACAGGGGCATCCTGGATTCAAGACCCTTTCTCCTGCTGCAGACCACCTGTGGACCATCAGCTGCCACTGATGTGCCACCTGAACCAAGAAACCCCAACAGCTGACGTGTCTCCTCCACATAGGCTTTCTCACCAGGAGAGGTAGAGTAGCAGCATGCCTGGATGCCTTGTTGGTGCCCGCTGCTCTCTCAGCACGGAACAGCCAAAGTTGTGCGAGCAAGAGGGACAGGTACATTCACTGGCCTGTTGGAGGAGCTGCTGAAGAAACTGGTAAGGGATGTTGTCGGGTGGTGCGGGTTTTGGTGGTTGGGGAGGGGTCCTAAGGTGTCAAGCCTCAGCCTGTGAGGCAGTTCAGCAGTATAGGTGCTGCTTCAAGACCTGACAGAATCCTCTGTAGTCCAGGTCACTGCTGATGGTGCTAGGAGAGCAGCGGAGGATGCTGCAGGAGCTTGTGCCCCTGTGGCCCCTGTGGCCATGTGTCCCTGTGGGACATGTGGAGGAAGCTTCTGGTGTCTGGGCTTGTCCTGGCCCAGCCACATCTGGCTCTGGTGATGGTCCCTGGGGAAGTGAGCCAGCAGATGCAAGAAAGATTGCCCTCTCCCTCTCTGTTCCTTTGTGTTTCAAACAAAATATGACAGATCCAGGCAGGCACTCAGGCATGCAGGAAGGAAGCAAAAGAAAGCTGCTGTCCTGGGTGGTAGGGAGTGTGCTGTGTGCTGTGCTGTGGCTCTAGACTGCTTTTTTCTGCCAATGCAGACCCCAAGGGTGTGCGTAGGGCTTCTGTCCTGGGACTTCTGTGCAACCTCTCCAAAGCGTGTCCTTGAGAGTGAATTTCTCTTAGGCTGGGTTTGTTTCCCTTGTTTGTGCAGGAGAGCCTGGAGGAGCGTCCTGCAGTGAGTCTTGCTGTCTACGACAGGGCGCATAAGCTGCCCTTTTTCCCCCTGGTTGGCTGAGGCATTTTGAGCACTAGAAGGTCCAGCCCCAGCCATCCTAGTGTCAGGTGGGAATCCCGGACTGAATTCCTTTATATGTGTCCCTTGAAGATTGGGGTCCAAGGCTGAACAGCCTGCATACGAAGGATCAAGAGGGGGTGGAGGATGCTTGTGGCCTTGCATCAGGCCGGGTCACTGTGCTAGGAAGTGGCTGTCTGTCTTCACCAGCAAGGTAGAACCTAGGGCACAGGGAGAAAACTAAAAGCTGGAGTTCCACGTCACGGTCCCCAGAGGCCCTGTGGGAAGTGGAGTCCCAACGTCAGCAAGCACACGAGCCCTATGGGAGCTGGAGTCCCATGTGAGCATGCCCACGGGATCTCTTTGACCTCGATCCTAATTCAACATCCCCCAATCTCTGGGGAATCTGGAGTCCCACCTCAGCGTGGCAATGGAAACTCTGAGTCCTGGAGTTGCACACCAGCTGACTACCAGTATTCTTTTGCAGATGAGGTCCCCGGAAACCTTTCCAGGATCCAGCAGGAGAGGATCCTCCACCCTGCTGGGGTCTGGCAGCATAGGGCCTCCCTCTGCTGCTGGTGTCCGGCAGCAGAGGACACTCCTCCCAGTTGGGGTCTGGCAGCAGATAACCCTTGTCCCTGCTGAGGTTCAGCAGCAGAGGACACTCTTTCCTGCTGGGGTCTGGCAGCAGAGGACCCTCCTCTCTGCTGGGGTCCTGCCTCAGAGGACCCTTCACCCAGCTGTTGTCCAGCAGCACAGGACCCTACTCTCTGCTGATGTTCGGCACCAGAGCACCCTCTTCTTTGCTGAGGTCTGGGAGCAAAGAACCCTGCTCTCTGCTGGGGTCTGGCAGTGGAGGACCCTCCTCTCTTCTGTGGTCCTGCACCAGAGGATCCTCTTCCGCTCCTGGGGGTCCACACCAGATGAACCACCTCCCTGTTGCTGGCGTCCAGGCCCAGAGGACACTCCTCTACTGCTGGGGTCTGGCACCAGAGGACCTTCCTCTGTTGCTGGGGTCTGGCAGCAGCAGATCCTTCTCCCAGCAGGGGTCCCGCAGTGGAGGATCTCTACTGCTGCTGGGGATGGCACCAGAGGACCCACCTCTCTGCTGGGGTCCAGCACCTGGGGACCCTCCACTCTGCTGGGTTCGAGCAGCAGAAGACAGTCATCTCTGCTGGGATCCGGATGCAGTGAACCCTCCTCTGCTACTGGTGTCCAGCAGCAGAGGACACACTCCTGCTGCTGGGGTCTGGCAGCAGAGGACACTGCTTTGCTGCTGGGGTCCTACAGCAGAGGACAATCCTCTGCTGCTTGAGTGCGGCAGCAGAGGACCCTCCACTGCTGCTGGGGTCCAGTACCATAGGACTCCTCTTTGTGCTGAGGTCCAGCAGCAGAGGACCCCCCTCTGCTTCTGGGGTCCGGCACCAGAGGAACCACTTGTGCTGCTAGGGTCCGGTACCCGAGGACTCTCCTCTCCTGCTGGGGTTCAGCACCAGAGGACCCTCTACTCTGCTGGGGTCCAGCACAAGAGGACCGCCTTCTGCTGCTGGGGTCAGGCAGCAGAGGACCTGCCTCTGCTGCTGGACCCCAGCTGTTAGGAAGCTGCAAAGGACCCTCCCCTCCTGCTGGACCCCTGCAGCAGAGGACCATCATCTGCTGCTGGACCACAGCATAGGGGAAGTTGCAGAGGACCCTCATTCCCTACTGGACCCCAAAGAGAGGACCCAGCAGAGGACCATACTCTTCTACTGGCGTCCTGCAGCAGAGGACCCTCCTCCCTGCTGTTTCCGGCAGAAGAGGACTCTCAACTACTGCTTGGGTCCGGCACCAGAGGATCCTCTTCTGCTGTTGGGGTTTGGCAGCAGACAATCCTCTTCCCTGCCTGTATCCAGAAGAAAAGTACACTCCTAACTGCTGTGGTCTGGCAGCAGGGGAACCTCCTATGCTCTTGGAGTCCGGTACCAGAGGACCCTCCTCTTCTGCTGTTTTCTGGTACCAGAGGACCCCCCTCTTCTGCTGGGGTATGGCACTAGAAGACCCCCCTCTGCTGCTGGGGTCTGGCAGCAGAGGACCCTCCTTCTGCAGGGTTCCGGCAGCAGAGGACCCTACTCCCTGCTGGGATCCGGCAGCAGAAGACAATCTTCCCTGCTGCAGTCCGGCAGCAGAGAACCTTCCTCTGCTCTTGGTGTCAGGCACAAAAGGACCCCCATCTGCTGCTTGGGTCCAGCAAAACAGAACCCTCTATGATCTTAGGCCCGGCACCAGAGGACACCCCTCTCTGTTGGAGTACACCACCAGAGGTGCCTCATCTCTGCTGGGGTGGATCAGCAGAAAATCCTCCTCTCTGTCTGGGTTCGGCAGTAGAGGACCCTACACTGCTGCAGCGCCTGACAGCAGAGGACCCTCTTCTTTTGCTGGACCCCAGCAGAGAGGAAGCAGCAAGAACCATCCTCTCTGCTGGTGTCTAGCATGAGAGGTCCCATCTCTCTGCTGGGGTCCAGCAGAAAGGAAGCAGAAGAGGACCCTCCTCTCGGCTGGAGTCCCGTAGCAGAGGACCTTCCTCTGCTTTTGGGTTCAGCAGCAGAGGACCCTCCTCTCTGCTGTAGTGCAGCACCAGAGGAGCCTTGTCTTCTGCTGTGGTCCAGCAGCAGAGGAAACTCCTCTCTGCTGGGGTCCAGACGCGGAACACCCTCCTCTCTGCTGAGTTCTAGCACCAGAGGACCTTCTTCTCTGCTAGGATTCAGCACCAGATGACCAACCTCTCTGTTGAGTTCCAACATCCGAGGACCCTTCTCTATGCTGGCGTCCGGCAGTAGAGGACCCTCCTCTCTTTTTGGGTCTGCCAGCAGAGGATGCTCCTCCCTGCTGGGGTCCAGCAGCAGAGGACATTCATCCATGCTGGAGAGCCTTGGATGAGCGTCCTGCACTGAGTGCTGATGGCCACGAGAGGGCGCCCAAAGCCGCCATTCTTTTCTTTTCTTTTTTTCTTTTCTTTTCTTTTCCTTTATTTTTTTTTTTTTACAGGTTTATTTATTTTATTCCAAAGTCAGATATACAGAGAGGAGGAGAGACAGAGAAGAAGATCTTCCGTCCGATGATTCACTCCCCAAGTGAGACACAATGGCTGGTGCACGCCAATCCAATGCCGGGAACCTGGAGCCTCTTCTGGGTCTCCCATGTGGGTGCAAGCTTCCAAAGCTTTGGGCCGTCCTCTACTGCTTTCCCAGGCCACAAGCAGGGATCTGCTTGGGAAGTGGAGCAGCCGGGATTAAAACCGGTGCCCATATGGGATCCGGGGGGCTCGTCCAAGGCGAGGACTTTAGTTGCTAGGCTACGGTGCCGGGCCCGAAGCTGCCCTTTCTACCCGTGGTGGGTTCAGGCCTTCTGACCTCTAGACAGTCCAACCCGAGCCATCCTAGGGTGAGGTGGGGGTCACAGACAGTATTCTGGTACACGTGTTGTTGAAAGATCAGGGCTCCAAGGCCGAACAGCCCACATACCAAAGCCCGGGAGGGGTGGAGGACGCTTGTGGCCTAGCATCAGTTCAGGCCTCTGTGATAGGAAGTGTCAGGGTGCCTTTAAGTGCAAGGCACTTAAAGAACCCTGGGAGGTGGTGTCCTATGTCAGCATGCCCACAGGCCCTCAGGGAGCTGGAGTCCAAAATCCGCATCTTGGAGGCCCTGAGAGCTGGAGTCCCGCACCTGCATCCCAGAGGACCTCTGTGAGCTGATATTACACACCAGCCCACTGGGGTTGTACTGTGCCAGATGAGGTACAGGGAAACCTTACTGCCACCCCCATTCCTTGCAGAGCACCCTGAGATGCAGGCTCTGGGCATTCTTTGGCAAGTGGAGCATCTCCCTGATGAGCTATCAAGAGGGCTTCATGGACTTTTATTTTTTTTCATTCCAAAGTCCGAGATACAGAGAGGAGGAGAGACAGAGAGGAAGATGTTCCGTCCGACGATTCACACTCCAAGTGAGCTGCAACAGCCGGTCCCCTCGGCACCCACTCTGCTGGGGCCTCAGCGAGAGGGTCCCCCTCGGAACTGCATCCTTCGCTGCTGGGGCCTCAATGAGAGGGTCACCCTCGGAACCCCCTCTGCTGGGGCCTCAGCGAGAGGGACAGCCGCAGCCCCACTCCCTCGATGCTGGGATCTTAGAGTGAGGGAACACCCAACCCCCCTTTCTCTCTGCTGCGGTCTCAGTGAGAGGGACCCTCGGCCCTCCTTTCTCTCTCTCTCTTTCTCTCTCTGCTGGGGCCTCAGCAAGAGGTTCCCATCGGGACCCCCTCTGTGGGGGCTTCAGGGAGAGGGACTGTCTGCAGCCCTCTCTCTCTGTTCTTCTCTGGTGGGAACTCAGCGCGAGGGTGCCACTTGTACCCCACCTCTCTCTCTGCTGGGGCCTCAGCGAGAGGGACTCACAACCACCTCCTTTCTCTCTGTCTCTGCTGGGGCCTCAGCGAGAGGGACCCTCTGAGTCAGAGCCTGTATCTCTGCTTGGACATCTGAGAGAGGGTCCCCCTCGGGACCCCGTCTGCTGCGGCCTATGTGAGAGGGAACACCGGAAACCCACTCCCTAGCTGCTGGGGCCTCAGTGACACGGACCACCAAGCACCCCTCCATCTCTGCTGGGGCCTCAGTGACAGGGTCCCCTTGGACATCCCCTCTCTCTCTACTGGAGCCTCAGTGAGAAGGTACCCCTCGGGACACCCTCTCCTCGGGCCTCGGGAAGAGGCTCCCCCTCGGGACCCCCTCCGTCTCTGCTGGAGCCTCAGCGAGAAGGTCATCCTCTGGACACCCTCTGCTCGGGCCTCATCGAGAGGAACTCCCTCAAGACCCCCTCTGCTGGGGCCTCAGCGAGAGGGCTCCCCGGAGCCCACTCCCTCGTTGCTGGGGCCTCAGCGAGAGGGTCCTCCTCGGGACCCCCTCTGCTGGCGCCTCAGCTAGAGGGACCCTTGGCACCCTCCTCTCTCTTCTGTTGGGCCTCTGAAAGAATTTAGCACTTGGACCCCCTTTCTCTCTGCTGGGGCCTCAGGGAGTGGGACACTCGGCCCTCTCTCTCTCCTGAGGCCTCAGCAAGAGGGTCCCCCTGGGACCCACTCTGCTGGGGTCTCAGTGAGATTGTCCCCCTCGGATCCCTCCCTCTCTCTCTGCTGGGGCCTCGGTGAGAGTGTCTCCCTCGGGTCCTCCTCTGCTGGGGCCTCAATGAGAGGGACACCCGAAGCCCCTCTCCCTATCTGCTGTGACCTTAGCAAGTGGGTCCCCCTCGGACCCCCCCTCTCTCTCTGCCTTGGCCTTAGCGAGAGAGTCCCACTAGAGACCCACTCTGCTAGGACCTCAACGAGAGGGACCCCTGACGCTCCCACCCTCTCTGCAGGGGCCTCAGCAACAGGGTCCCCCTCAGACTCCCCTTCTGTCTCTGCTGTGGCCTCAGCGAGAGGGTCCACTCGGGACCCACTCTGCTTTGACCTCAGCGAGAGGTTCCCCTCGGACCCGCTCTCTCTGCTTGGGCTTCAGGGAGAGAGTCCCACTAGGGACCCACTCGGCTAGGGCCTCAGCGAGAGGGTCCCCCTTGGGACCCACACTCTCTTTCTCTCCTCTGGGGCCTCAGAGAAAGGGTCCCCTTCGGACTCCCCTCTCTCTCTCTCTGCTGGGGACTCAGCGAGAAGGTCCCCCTTGGGACCCACTCTGCTTGGGCCTCAGGGAGAGGGTCACCCTCGGACCCTCCCTCCCTCGCTGCTGGGGCCTCAACAAGAGGGTCCCACTAGGGACAACCTCTACTGGGGCCTCAGTGAGAGGAACCCTTTCTTTGCTGGGGCCTCAGTGAGAGGGACCCTCCCAGCCAGAGCCTTTTATCTCTGCTGGGGTCTCTGCGAGAGGATACCCCTCGGGACCCCATCTGCTGACTTCTAAGTGACTGGGACCCGCAGAACCCCCCTCCCTCCCTGCTGGGGCCTCAGCTAGACGGACCCCCAGAGCCCCTCTCCATCTCTGCTGGGACCTCAGTTAGAGGGTCCCCATCGGATGCGCCCTCCCTCTCTGCTGGAGCCTCAGCGAGAAGGTACCCCTCGGGACCCCCTCTCCTTAGGCCTCAGGAAGAGGATACCCCTCGGGTACCCCTCCATCTCTGCTGGAGCCTCAGCGAGAGGGTCACCATCTGGAGCCACTCTACTGCGGCCTCAGCGAGAGGGACTCCCTCGAGACCCCCTCTGCTGGGGCCTCAGTGAGAGGGTCCCCCTAGGAACCCTCTCTGCTGGTGCCACAGCGAGAGGTTTGCCCTCAGGACCCCCTCTGCTAGGGCCTCAGAGAGATCATCCACCTTGGGAACTCCTCTGCAGGGGCCTCAGCGAGAGGTCCCCCTTGGTACCCTCTCTGCTTGGGCCTCATTGAGAGGGACCCTTTGCCCCCCCCCCTTCTCTCCCGATCTCCTGGGGCATCTGCGAGAAGGTCCATCTCACGAGCCCCTCTGGTGGGGCCTCAGCGAGAGGAACCCCATCGGGACACCCTCTGCTGGGGCCTCAGCCAGGTGGAACCCTGGCGACCCCTCCCTGGCTGCTGGGGCCTCAGCAAGAGGTACTCCTCGGGACCCCTTCTGCTGGGGCCTCAGCCACAGGGACACCTGGAGCCATCTAACCTTTCTGCTGGTGCCTAGGCGAGAAGGTACCACTCGGGACCAACTCTGCTGCGGCCTCAGCTCCTCGAGCCCCCTTCCCTCTCTGTGGATGCCTCAGCGGGAGGGTCCCCCTCGGGACCCCCTCTGCTGGAGCCTCATCGAGAGAGATCCTCATTACCTGACCCTCTCTGTCTGTTGGGGCCTCAGCGGCAGGGTGCACCTCAGGAACCCCGTCTTCTAGGGCCTCAGTGTGGTGTCCAAGGGTGTCAAGCCTCAGCCTGCCAGGCAGATGGCCTGTATAGGTGCTGCTTCAAGTCCTGGTTGTTTCCCCTGCAATCAGGCTCCCTGCTGATGATCCTGGGAGAGCAATGGAGGATGGTGCAGGGGTTGTGCCTCTGTTCCCCGTAAACCTTTATGACATGTGAATGAAGCTCCTGGTTCCCGGGCTTGTCCTGACCCTGCCACAGCTGGCTCTGGTGGAAGTGAGCCAGCAGATGCAAGAAAGTTTGCTCTGTCTCACTCTCTGTTCCTCTGTGCTTCAAAGCAAGCAGGACAGAGGGATACAGGCAGGCAGGAAGGAAGAGAAAGAAAGCTGCTGGCTTCCTGGGAGGGAGTGTGCTGTGTGCTGTGTACTGTGCTGTGGCTCTAGACTGCTTTTGTCTGCCAACGTGGACCCCAAGGACATGTGTAGTGTTTCAGTCCTGTGACTCCTGTGCAACCTCTCCGAAGAATGTCCTTGAGAGTGAATGTCTCTCAAGCCAGGTTTGCTTCCCATGTCTGGGCAGGAGAGACTGGAAGAGCGTCCTGCCGTGTGTTCAACTGTACACGAGAGAGCGTACAAAGCTGCCTTTCTACCCCTTGTGGGCTCAGGCCTTTTGAGCACAAGACGGCCTGGCCCAAGGCATCCTAGCATCAGCTGGTGCTCCCGGACAGTGTTCCTGGACACAGGATGCTATAATATTGGTCCCGCATACCAAGGTCCAGGTGTGTGTATAGGATGCCTGTGTCCTTGCATCAGCCCAGGCCACTGTGCTAGGAGGTGGCTGTGTGCCTTCACCAGCAAGGAACATCAGAGGGCACTGGGGAAACCTGCGAGCTGGAGTTCCACGTCAGGGCACCCAGAGGCCCTGTGGGAGCTGGAGTCCCACATCAGTCTCTCCAAGGGCCCTCTGAAACATGGAGACTCACATCAGTTTGTCCATGGTCCCTCTGAGAGTTGAAATCCTAGGTCATTGTGCCCACGCACCCTCTGTGTGCTAGTGTCCCACGTCAGTGTGCCCATGGACCCTCTGGGAGCTGGAGTTACTCAACAGCTGACTAGCACTGGTCTTTCGCAGATGAGATCCTTGGAAACATTTACACCACTCTCTTTCCTCACAGAGCACCATTAGGGGCAGGAACTAGGTGTTCTTTAGCAAGTGGTGAAGCTCCCTGATGGGCTGCATAGAGGCCTTTGTGCATTTTTGCATTTGTGGAGTGGCACTTAGTGTGATACACCACTCGGCCTTCTTCTGCTTAGCTGGGTGGAATCTGGGCATGTGGGCTCCTAAGCCAGGAGCAGGTGGATGGGTAAGTAAGCACCAGAGGTCACCAGTCATCTGGAATAGGAAGTCCCAGGCCTTAGCTGCTGCAAGAGCACCCTGGACATGCATTCTCACTGTCTAGCAGGGATGGTGGATGGGGAGCCACCAAACCTGCAAAAGGGAGGGCCTCCCATGCCATCTTCAAGAATGGGATCAAAGAGACCATATTCCATTCTACAAGGCATCATATTAAACATGTGTCGTGTGCATTGGAGGCATGAATTTGGTCCCAGAGCGCCCTGTCAAATGCAATTGCCCTCTCGTTCACCAGGGAATGCTTCACACTATTCCAGGACCATCCTGGATTCAAGACCCTTTCTCCTGCTGCGGACAACCTGTGGACCATCAGCTGCCACTGATGTGCCACCTGAACCAAGAAACCCCAACAGCTGACGTGTCTTCTCCACAGAGGCTTTCTCACCAGGAGAGGTAGAGTAGCAGCATGCCTGGATGCCTTGTTGATGTCCGCTGCTCTCTCAGCACGGAACAGCCAAAGTTGTGCCAGCAAGGGGGACAGGTACTTTCAGTGGCCTGTTGAAGGAGCTGCTGAAGAAACTGGTAAGGGATGGAGCCGGGTAGTGCGGGTTTTGGTGGTTGGGGAGGGGTCCTAAGGTGTCAAGCCTCAGCCTGCGAGGCTTGTGTGCAGTTCAGCTGTATGGGTGCTGCTTCAAGACCCGACAGCATCCTCTGCAGTCCAGCTCCCTGCCGATGGTGCTGGGAGAGCAACGGAAGATGCTGCAGGAGCTTGTGCCCCTGTGGCCCTGTGCCCCTGTGGGACATGTGGAGGAAGCTCCTGGTTCCCGGGCTTGTCCTGGCCCAGCCACATCTAGCTCTGGTGGTGGTCCCTGGGGAAGAGAGGCAGTAGATGCAAGAAAGATTGCTCTCTCTCTCCCTCTCTGTTCCTGTGTGCTCCAAGCAAACAGGACAGATTCAGGCAGGCAGGCAAGAAGGCAGGAAGAGAGAGATTGCTATTGGCCTCCTAGCAGGGAGTGTGCTGTGTGCTGTGTGCTGTGCTGTGACTGAAGACTGCTTTTGTCTGCCAATGCAGACCCCAAGGGTATGCGTATGGCTTCTGTCCTGGGACCTCTGTGCAACCTCTCCAAAGCGTGTCCTTGAGAGTGAATGTCTCTTAGGCTGGGTTTGTTTCCCTTGTTTGTGCAGGAGAGCCTGGAGAAGCGTCCTGCAGTGAGTCCTGCTGGCCATGGAGGACGCCTAAGCTGCCCTTTTTCCCCCTGGTTGGCTGGGGCATTTTAAGCAGTAGAAGGTCCAGCCCCAGCCATCCTAGTGTCAGGTGGGAATCCTGGACAGAATTCCTTTATATGTGTCCCTTGGAGATTGGGGTCCAAGGCTGAACAGCCCGCATATGAAGGATCAGGAGGGGGTGGAGGACGGTTGTAGCCTTGCATCAGGCCATGCCTCTGTGCTAGGAAGTGGCTGTCTGTCTTCACCAGCAAGGTACAACCTAGGGCACAGGGAGAACTAGAAGCTGGAGTTCCACGTCACGGTCCCCAGGGGCCCTGAGGGATGTGGAGTCCCAGTCAGAAAGCCCACGAGCCCTATGGGAGCTGGAATCTCATGTGAGTGTGCACACGGATCCTCTGGGAGCTGGAGTCCCACATCAGTGTGCCCATGGGCCCTGTGAGACCTCGGGTCCCATGTCTGTGTACCCACGAGCCCTCTTGGACCTCGATCCTAATTCAGCATTCCCCAATCCCTGTGGAATCTGGGGTCCCACGTCAGCGTGTCCATGGACCCTCTGAGACTGGAATTACACACCAGCTGACTAGCACTGATGGTTCGCAGATGAGGTACCCAGAAAACTTTCCAGAATCAGGAAGCAGAGGAAAATCCTCCCTGCTGGGGTTCAGCAGCAGAGGACCATCCTCCCTGCTGGGGACCGGCAGCAGAGAACCCTCCACCCTGCTTGGGTGCTGCAGCAGAGGGCCCTAATCCCTGAGGGTCCAACAACAGAGGACGCTCATCCCTGCTGCTGGACACCAGCAGAGAGGAAGCATCAGAGGTCCTTCCTCTCTGCTGTGGTCCAGCACCAAAGGACCATCCTCTCTGCTGGACCGCAGCAGAGAGGAAGCCTCAGAGGACCCTCCTCTCTGCTGCTGGGGTCCAGCAGCCGCAGAGGACCCTCCTCTGCAGCTGGTGTCCGGAACCATATTACCTACTCTGCTTCTGGGGTCCGGTAGAAGAAGACCCTCCTTGCTGCTGGGTTCTGGCACCAGAGGACCCTCCTCTGCTGGTGGGGTCCTTTAGCAGAGGACCATTCTATGCTGCTTCGGTGCGGAAGAGAAGGACCCTCCTCTGCTGTTGGAGTCTGGCAACAATGGAGCGTCCTCAGCTGCTTTGGTCCATCAGCAGAGGACCCTTTTTTCTGCTGGGGTCTAGCACGACAGGACACTTGTATGCTAGTTTCCAGCAGAGAGGAAGCAATAGAGGAACCTCCACTCTGCGGGAGTCTGGCAGCAGAGGACCCTCCTCTCCTTCTGGGTTTCAGCAGCAGAGGACTTTCGTCTGCTGATGGACCCCAGCAGAGAGGAAGCAGCAGAGGACCCTCTTCTCTTGCTGAACAGCAAAGAGAGAAAGCAGCAGAGGAATCTCCTGTTCTGCTGGGGTCTGGCAGCAGAGGACCCTCCAACCTGTTGTTGTTTGGCAGCAGAGGAACTTCCACAGTGTTGTGCTGGAGCAGAGAGAAAGTAGCATAGAAACCTCCTCCATGCTGTGGTCCAGCTGCAGAGGACTCTCCTCTGCAGCTGGACCTCAGCAGTAAGGAAGATGCAGAGTATCCTCTTCTCCTGCTGGACCCCAAAGAGAGGATGAAGCAGAGAACCCTGCTCTTTGCTGGGGTCCGGCAGCAGAGGACTCCTCCCTGTTGGGGTCCGGCAGCAGAGGACTCCTCCCTGCTGGGGTCAGGCAGCAGAGGAACCTCCCCTCAACTGTGTTCCGGCAGCAGAGGACCCTCCTCCATGCTGGGGTCTGGAAGCAGATGACACTCCTCTGCTGCTGGGGTCCAGCACAAGTAGACCCCCCTCAGATGCTGGGTTCTGGTAGCAAAGAATCCTCCTTTCTGCTGGGTTCTGGCTGCAGAGGACCCTCCTCCATGCTGTGGTCTGGAAGCAGAGGACACTCCTCTGCTCCTGGGTTCTGGCACCAGATTATCCTCCTCTGCTGCTGAGAGGGGCAGCAGAGGATTTTCCTCCCTGCTGGGGTATGGCAGCAGGGGAACCTCCTGCCTTCTGGGGCCCAACAGCAGACTACCCTCCTCTTCTGCGGGACCCCTGCAAAGAGGTTCTCCCCTGCTACTAGACCACAGCAGAGAAGAAGTTGCAGAGGACCCTCCCCTCATGCTGCACCCCAGGGAGAGGATGCAGGAGAATACACTCCTCTTCTGCTGGGGTCCGGCACCAGTGGACTCTCCTCTCTGCTGTACCCCAGCAGAGAGAAAGCTGCAGAGGACACTCCTCTCCGGGTGGGCATCAAACAGAGGAAGCAGTAGAGGACACTCCTGTTCTGCTCGGGTCTGGCAGCAGAGGTCCCTCCTCAGTGATAGGGTCAGAGAGCATAGGAGCTTCCTCTCCTACTAGGGTCCAGCACCAGAGGACACTCTTCCCTGATGGACTTGGGTCTAGCAGCAGGGTCCCTCCTGTCTGCTGGAGTCTGGCAGCAAATGACCCTATTCTTTGCTGGGATACAGCAGCAGAGGACCCTACTCTCTGCTGATGTTTGGCACCAGAGCACCCTCTTCTTTGCTGAGGTCTGGGAGCAAAGGACCCTCCTCTCTGCTGGGGTCCGGCAGTGGTGGACCCTCCTCTCTGCTGGGGTCCTGCACCAGAGGATCCTCTTCCACTCCTGGGGTTCCACACCAGAGGACCCACCTCCCTGCTGCTGGGGTCAGGGCCCAGAGGACACTCCTCTACCGATGGCGTCTGGCACAAGAGGACCTTCCTCTGTGCTGGCATCCGGTACCAGAGGACCCCCCTCATCTGCTGGCATCCGGTACTGTAGGAACCCCCTCTGTTGCTGGGGTCCATCAGCAGAAGACTAGCTTCTGCTGCTGGTATCCGACAGCAGCGGATCCCCTTCTGCTGCTGTGGTCTGGCAGCAGAGGATGCTGCTCTGCTGCTGGGGTCCCACAGTAGAGGACTCTTTTCTGCTGCTGCACCCTTGCAGCAGAGGCCTTCCTTTGCTGCTGGACCACAGCAGAGAGGAAGTTGCAAAAAGACCTCGTCCCATACTGGATCCCAAACAAAGGACGCAGCAGAGGACCTAATCTTGTGATGGCATCTGGCAGCAGAGGACCCTTCTCTCTGCTGGGGTCTGGTACCAGAGGACACTCCTCAGCTGTTGGGGTCCAGCAGGAGAGGACTCCCATTCTTTGCTGGGTTCTGGAACCATAGGATCCCCCTATGCTTCTGTTGTCTGGCAGCAGAGTACCCCCGTCTATTGCTGGGTTCCAGCATCAGAGTACCCCTCTCTGCTGCTGTGGTCTGGCAGCAGAGGACCTTTCTCCCTTCTGAGGTCCTGCACCAGAAGACCCTACTGGGTTGCTCGTGTCGGGCACCAGAGGACCCAACTCTGCTGCTGGGGTCCGGCCACAAAGGTCCTTCCTCCTTGCTATGGTACGGCAGCAGAGGACCCTCCTCCCTGCTCGGGTACCGCAGAACAGGACCATCCTCTGCTGCTGGGGTCCGACACCAGAGGACACCTCTCTCTGCTGAGGTCTGAAACCAGAGTACCCTACTCTCTGCTGGGTCGAGCAGCAGGGACCCTCCTTACTCCTGGGGTTCAGCAGCAGAGGACGCTGCTCTGCTGCTGGGTTCATACATCAGAGGACCTTCCTGCCATCTGGGGTCCAACAGCCGATGACCCTCGTTTGCTTCTATTCCAGCATCAGAGGAACCTCCTCTGCTGCTCGGGTCTGGCATCAGAAGACTCCTCTCTGCTGGGGTCCGGCAGTAGAGGAAACTACTCTGCTGTGGTCTGGCAGCATAGGACCTTCCTCTGCTAAGGGGTGCGGCAGCAGAGAACACCCCCCTTCTGCTGGGGTCCGGCACCAGAAGACCCTCCTAAGCAGCTGGGGTCCGGTAGCAGACGTCCTCCTCTGTTGAACCTCAGCAGAGAGGAAGCAGCAGAGGACACTCCTCTATATTGGGTTCCGGCACCCCCTCTGCTACTGGGGTTTGGCAGCAGAGGACCCTGCACCCCTGCAGCAGAGGATCATCCTCTACTGCTGGACCCCAAAGAGAGGACGCAGCAGAGGACATTCCTCTTCTACTGGTGTCCTACAACAGAGTACCCACCTCTTCTGCTGGCTCCAGTAGCAGAGGGCACTCCTGTCTGCAGTGGTCTGGCACCAGATGACTATCCTCTGTGCTGTTGTTTGGCAGAGAACCTCCTCCCTGCTGGGGTCAGACAGCAGAGGACCCTCCTCTCTCCTGGGGTCCAGTACCTGAGGACCCGACTATTTATTGGATCCCAGCAGAGAGGAAGCAGCAAGGATCCTCCTCTTCTACTGACGTCCTGCAGCAGAGGACCACCTTCTTCTGCAAAGTTCCGGCATCAGAGGATGATCCTCTTTGCTGGGGTCCGGAAGCCTAGGACCCTCAATTTCTGCTGTGGTCCGGCAGCAGAGGAATGCCCCTGCTCGTGGGGTCCAGTACCAGAGGACTGCCTTCTGCTTCTGGGGTCCAGCAGCAGAGGACCCTCCTCTGCTGCTGGACCCCAGCGGAGAGGTAGCAGCAAAGGACCCTCCTCTGCTGGACTCTTGCAGCAGAGGACCGTCCTCTGCTGCTGGACGACAGCAGAGGGGAAGTTTCAGAGGACCCTCATTGCCTACTGGACCCCAAAGAGAGGACACTGCAGAGGACCCTACTCTTCTCCTGGGGTTCAGCACCAGAGGATCCTCATCTATATTAGAATCCAGCAGAGAGGAAGCAGCAGAGGACCCTCCTCTTCTACTGGACTCCTGAATCAGAGCACCCTCCTCTACTGCTGGACCACAGCACAGAGGAAGTTGAAGAGGACCCTCGTCCCCGACTGGGCCCCAAAGAGAGGAAACAGCAGGTGACCCTCTTCTAATGGTGTTTGGCAGCAGAAGTCCCTCCTCTGCTGCTAGCATCCGGCAACAGAAGACCCCCCTCTGTTGATGGAGTCCAGCACCAGAGGACTCCCCTATGCTACTGATGGCCGACAGCAGAGAACCTTCTTTCTGCTGGGTTCCTGCAGCAGAGGACCCCCCTCTGCTGCTGGAGTCCGGAAGCAGAGGTCCTCCCTCTGCTGCTGTTTCTGGAACCAGAGGACCCCTCACTGCTTCTGGGTTCCGGCACCAGAGGATCCCCCTCTGCTGCTGGGGACCGGAACCAGAGGTACCACTTGTGCTGCTGTGGTCCGGTACCCAAGGACTCTCCTCTCCTGCTGGGGTCCAGCAGCAGAGAACCGCCTTCTGCTGCTGGGGTCCGGCAGCAGAGAACCACCTTTGGCTGCTGGAGTCCGACACCAGAGGTCCCGCCTCTGCTACTGGGTCTGGCAGCAAAGGACCTGCCTCTGCTGCTGGGTCTGGCAGCAGAGGACCCTCCTCTCCTCTTTGGGTCAGGCACCAGAGGATCCCCCTCTCTGCTGGGGTCCAGCAAAAGAGAACCCCCTCTGCTCCTTGGGTTGGGCCCCAGAGGAACCCCTCTCTGCTGGGGTCCAGCACCAGAGGACCCTCCTCTCTGCAGGGGTGGAGCAGCAGAATACCCTCCTCTCTGCTGGGCCCGGCATTAGAAGACCCTGCAATGCTGCTGCATCCTACAGCAGAGGACCCTTCTCTTCTGCTGGACCCCACCTGGGCGGAAGCAGCAGAAGACCATTCCCTGTGCTGGTGTCTAGTATTAGAGGACCCTCCTCTCCTGCTGGGGTCCAGCAGCAGAGGACCGCCTTCTGCTGCTGGTGTCCGGCAGCAGAGGACCCCCTCTACTCTTGAGGTCCAACACCAAAGGACCCACCACTGCTACTGGGTCTGGCAGCAGTTGACCCCCCTCTTGTGCTGGTGTCTGGGAGTGGAGGTCCTCCCTCTGCTGCTGTGGTCAGGCACCAGAGGACCCCCTCAGCTGTTGGGGTCTGCCACCAGAGGACCCGCCTCTGTAGCTGGGGTATGGCAGCACAGGACCTTCCTTCGGCTGTGTTCTGGTAGCAGAGGACCCTCCTCCCTGCAGGGATATGGCAGCAGAAGACCCTCATCTGCTGCTCGGGTGTGGTACCAGATGACCCTCCCCTGCTGCTGGGGTCCGGCAGCAGAGGACAATTGTCCCTGATGAAGTCCGGAATGAGAGAACCCTCCTCCCTGCTGTGGTCCGGCTGCAGAAGACCCTGCTCTGTTGGTGGGGTCCGGCACCAGAGGACACCCCTCTGCTGCTCTGGTCCAGCACCAGAGGACCCCCTCTCGTGATGGTGTCCGGTCCCACATGACTCTCCTCTGCTGCTGCTATCTGGCAGCAGAGGACCCTCCTTCTGCTGGGTTCCGGCAGCAAAGGACCCTCCTCCCTGCTGGGGTCCGACAGCACCAAAAGAAGCTCCTCTCTGCTGGGGTCCTGCAGCAGAGGACCTTACTCTGCTCTTGGGGTCAGGGACCAGAGGATCCCCTTCTCAGCTGAGGTCCAGCAAAAGAGAACCCCCTCTGCTCCTTGGGTCGGGCACCAGAGGACACCCCTCTCTGCTGGGGTGGAGCAGCAGAATACCCTCCTCTCTGCTGCGGCCCGGCTTTAAAAGACCCTCCACTGCTTCTGCGTCCAACAGCAGATGACCCTACTCTTCTGCTGCACGCCAGCTGAGAGGAAGCAGCAGAAGACCATCCTCTCTGCTGGTGTCTAGCATGAGAGGACCCTTATCTCTGCTGGGGTGCAGCAGAAAGGAAGCACCAGGATGCTCCTCTCAGCTGGAGTCCTGAAGCAGAGGACCCTCCTCTTCTTTCCTGTTCCAACAGCAGAGGACCCTCCTCTCCTGCTGTCAGAACACAGCAGCAGAGCAGCGTCATCTGCCTGACACAGCAGAGAGGAGGGTTCTCAGCTGCTGAACCCCAGCCTAGAGGAGTCTCCTCTGCTACAGGACCACAGCAGAGAGGAAGTTGCAGAGGACACTCATCTCCTGCTGGACCCCACCGAGAGGACAAAGCACAGGACCCTAATCTTCGGCTGGGATCCGACAGATGAGGACCCTGTTTCTGCTGGGTTCCTGCAGCAGAGGACTCTCCTCCCTGCTGGAGTCCGTCAGCAGAGGACCCTCTTGTGCTGCTGGGGTCTGGCACCAGCGGACATCCTCTGCTGCTGGGGTCCAGCACCAGAAGACCCTCCTCCCTGCTGGGTTCCAGAAGCAGAGGGTCCTCCTCCCAGGTAGGCTCTGGTGGCAGAGGACCACCCTCTCTGCTGGGTACAGCAGCAGAGCATCCACCACTGCTGCTGTTGTCTGAAACCAGAGGACACCCCTCTCTGCTGGGGTCTAGCACCAGAGGACCCTCCTCTGCTGCTGGCGTCCGGCACCAGAAGATCCCCCTCTGCTGATGGGATCCAGCACCAGAGGACCTCCGTATGCTCCTGGGGTCTGGCAGCAGAGAACACTCCTTCTGCTGGGTTCCTGCAGCAGAGAACTCCCCTCTGCTGCTAGGGTCCGGCACCAGAGGAACACCTTGTTCTGCTGTGGTGCGGTACCCAAGTACTCTCTTATCCTGCTGGGGTCCAGCGGCAGAGGACCCTCCACTCTGCTGGGGTCCAGCCCCAGATTACCGCCTTCTGCTGCTGGGGTGCGGCAGCAGAGGACCCTCCTCTGCTGCTGGACCCCAGTGGAGAGGTAGCAGCAAAGGACCCTCCTCTTCTGCTGGACCCCTCCAGCAGAGGTCTCGCCTCTGCTGCTGGACTACAGCAGAGGGGAAGTTGCAGAGGAACCTTGTTTCCTACTGGACCCCAAAGAGAGGACACGCAGAGGATTCTACTCTTCTACTGGCATCCTGCAGCAGAGGACCCTCCTCTTCTGCTGGGTTCCAGCAACAGAGGATCCTCCTCTCTGCTGTGGTCCGGCAGCAGAGGACCCTCCTCTCTCCTGATGTCCTGCAGCAGAGGAAGTCCTCTCTGCTGGAGTCCGGCAGCAGAGAACCCCCTTATGCTGTTTGGGTCTGGCAGCAAAGAGGAGGCTCCTCTGTTACTGGACACAGTAGAGAGGGGAGTCCTGTGGTGCGGTCAGACCCCAGCATGGAGCAGGCTCTTCTGCTGGCGGACCCCAGCAGGGAGGAAGGTCCATTACTGTTGGATGACAGCAACAGAGGAGGGACCTCTGGTACCAAAACCCCTGCAGCAGAGGACACTCCTCTGCATCTGAACCACAGAAGAGAGGAAGTTGCAGAGGAACATCGTCCACTACTGGACCCCAAAGAGAGGATGCAGCAGAGGACCATCCTCTTCTGCTGGGATCCAGGAGCAGAGGAAACTCCTCTCTGCTGGGTCCAACAGCAGAGGACACTGCTTTGCTGCTTGGGTCCTACAGCAGAGGAGCCTCCACTGCAGCTAGGGTCTGGCAGCAGAGAACTCTCTTCTCTGCTGGGGTCCAACAGCAGATGACCCTCCTCTTTTGGGTCTTGCAGCAGAGGACACTGCTTTGCTGCTGGGGTCCTACAGCAGAGAACAATCCTCTGCTGCTTGGGTACGGCAGCAGAGGACCCTCCACTGCTGCTGGGGTCCAGTACCAGAGGACTCCCCTTTGTGCTGAGGTCCATCAACAGAGGACCCCCCTCTGCTTCTGGGGTCCGGCACCAGAGGAACCACTTGTGCTGCTAGGGTCCGGTACCCGAGGACTCTCCTCTCCTGCTGGGGTTCAGCACCAGAGGACCCTCTACTCTGCTAGGGTCCAGCACAAGTGGACCACCTTCTGCTGCTTGGGTCAGACAGCAGAGGACCTGCCTCTGCTGCTGGACCCCAGCTGTTAGGAAGCTGCAAAGGACCCTCCCCTCCTGCTGGACCCCTGCAGCAGAGGACCATCATCTGCTGCTGGACCACAGCATAGGGGAAGTTGCAGAGGACCCTCTTTCCCTACTGGACCCCAAAGAGAAGACACAGCAGAGGACCCTACTCTTCTACTGGCGTCCTGCAGCAGAGGACCCTCCTCCCTGCTGTTTCCGGCAGAAGAGGACTCTCAACTACTGCTCGGGTCCGGCACCAGAGGATCCTCCTCTGCTGTTGGGGTTTGGCAGCAGACAATCCTCTTCCCTGCCTGTATCTGGAAGAAAATGACCTTCCATCCTGCTGTGGTCCGGCAGCAGAGAAACCTCCTATGCTCTTGGAGTCCGGTACCAGAGGACCCTCCTCTTCTGCTGTTTTCTGGTACCAGAGGACCCCCCTCTGCTGCTCGGGTCTGGCAGCAGAGGACCCTCCTTCTGCTGGGTTCCGGCAGCAGAGGACCCTACTCCCTGCTGGGTTCCGGCAGCAGAGGACACTCTTCCCTGCTGCAGTCCGGCAGCAGAGAACCTTCCTCTGCTCTTGGTGTCAGGCAGAAAAGGTCCCCCTCTGCTGCTTGGGTCCAGCAAAACAGAACCCTCTATGATCTTAGGCCCGGCACCAGAGGACACCCCTCTCTGTTGGAGTATACCACCAGAGGTGCCTCGTCTCTGCTGGGGTGGATCAGCAGAAAATCCTCCTCTCTGTCTGGGTCAGGCAGTAGAGGACCCTATACTGCTGCTGCGTCTGACAGCAGAGGACCCTCTTCTTTTGCTGGACCCCAGCAGAGAGGAAGCAGCAGAGAACCATCCTCTCTGCTGGTGTCTAGCACGAGAAGTCCCATCTCTCTACTGTGGTCCAGCAGAAAGGAAGCAGAAGAGGACCCTCCTCTCGGCTGGAGTCCCGTAGCAGAGGACCTTCCTCTGCTTTTGGGTTCAGCAGCAGAGGACCCTCCTCTCTGCTGTAGTGCAGCACCAGAGGAGCCTTGTCTTCTGCTGTGGTCCAGCAGCAGAGGAAACTCCTCTCTGCTGGGGTCCAGAAGCGGAGCACCCTCCTCTCTGCTGAGGTCCAGCACCAGAGGACCATCTTCTCTGCTAGGATCCAGCACCAGATGACCATCCTCTCTGTTGGGGTCCAACATCCGAGGACCCTTCTCTATGCTGGCGTCCGGCAGTAGAGGACCCTCCTCTCTTTTTGGGTCTGCCAGCAGAGGACGCTCCTCCCTGCTGGGGTCCAGCACCAGAGGACCTTCATCCATGCTGGAGAGCCTTGGATGAGCGTCCCGCACTGAGTGCTGATGGCCACGAGAGGGCACCCAAAGCCGCCATTCTTTCTTTTCTTTTTTTCTTTTCTTTTCCTTTTTTTTTTTTTTTTTTTTTTTTTTTTTTTACAGGTTTATTTATTTTATTCCAAAGTCAGATATACAGAGAGGAGGAGAGACAGAGAAGAAGATCTTCCGTCCGATGATTCACTCCCCAAGTGAGACACAATGGCTGGTGCACGCCAATCCAAAGCCAGGAACCTGGAGCCTCTTCTGGGTCTCCCATGTGGGTGCAAGTTTCCAAAGCTTTGGGCCGTCCTCTACTGCTTTCCCAGGCCACAAGCAGGGATCTGCTTGGGAAGTGGAGCAGCCGGGATTAAAACCGGTGCCCATATGGGATCCCGGCTCGTCCAAGGCGAGGACTTTAGTTGCTAGGCTACGGTGCCAGGCCCCAAGCTGCCCTTTTTACCCGTGGTGGGCTCAGGCCTTCTGAGCTCTAGACAGTCCAACCCGAGCCATCCTAGGGTGAGGTGGGGGTCCTGGACAGTATTCTGGTACACGTGTTGTTGAAAGATCAGGGCTCCAAGGCCGAACAGCCCACATACCAAAGCCCGGGAGGGGTGGAGGACGCTTGGGGCCTAGCATCAATTCGGGCCTCTGTGATAGGAAGTGTCAGGGTGCCTTTAAGAACAAGGCACTTAAAGAACCCTGGGAGGTGGTGTCCTATGTCAGCATGCCCACAGGCCCTCAGGGAGCTGGAGTCCAACACCAGCATCCTGGAGGCCCTGAGAGCTGGAGTCCCGCACCTGCGTCCCACAGGACCTCTGTGAGCTGGTGTTACATACCAGCCCACTGGGGTTGTACTGTGCCAGATGAGGTACAGGGAAACCTTACCGCCACCCCCATTCCTTGCACAGCACCCTGAGTTGCAGGCTCTGGGCGTTCTTTGGCAAGTGGAGCATCTCCCTGATGAGCTATCAAGAGGGCTTCATGGACTTTTATTTTTTTTCATTCCAAAGTCCGAGATACAGAGAGGAAGAGAGACAGAGAGGAAGATGTTCCGTCCGATGATTCACTCTCCAAGTGAGCTGCAACAGCCGATCCCCTCGGGACCCACTCTGCTGGGGCCTCAGCGAGAGGGTCCCCCTCGGAACTGCATCCTTCGCTGCTGGGGCCTCAACGAGAGGGTCATGCTTGAAACCCCCTCTGCTGGGGCCTCAGCGAGAGGGACAGCCGCAGCCCCACTCCCTCGATGCTGGGATCTTAGAGTGAGGGAACACCCAACCCCCCTTTCTTTCTCTGCTGCGTTCTCAGTGAGAGGGACCCTCGGCCCTCCTTTCTCTCTCTCTCTTTCTCTCTCTGCTGGGGCCTCAGCAAGAGGTTCCCCTTGGGACTCCCTCTGTGGGGGCTTCAGGGAGAGGGAACGTCTGCTGCCCTCTCTCTCTGTTCTTCTCTGGTGGGAACTCAGCGCGAGGGTGCCACTTGTACCCCACCTCTCTCTCTGCTGGGGCCTCAGCGAGAGGGACTCACAACCGCCCCCTTTCTCTCTCTCTCTGATGGGGCCTCAGCGAGAGGGACCCTCTGAGCCAGAACCTCTATCTCTGCTTGGGCATCTGAGAGAGGGTCCCCCTCGGGACCCCGTCTGCTGCGGCCTAAGTAAGAGGGACCACCCTCCCTAGCTGCTGGGGCCTCAGTGACACGGACCACCAAGCACCCCTCCATCTCTGCTGGGGCCTCAGTGACAGGGTCCACCTTAGACACTCCCTCTCTCTCTGCTGGAGCCTCAGCGAGAAGGTACCCCTTGGGACACCCTCTCCTCGGGCCTCGGGAAGAGGCTCCTCCTTGGGACCCCCTCCGTCTCTGCTGGAGCCTCAGCGAGAGGGTCATCCTCTAGACCCCCTCTGCTGGGGCCTCATCGAGAGGAACTCCCTCAAGACACCCTCTGCTGGGGCCTCAGCGAGAGGGCTCCCCGGAGCCCCCTCCCTCGCTGCTGGGGCCTCAGTGAGAAGGTCCCCCTCGGACCCCTCTGCTGGGACCTCAGCTAGAGGGACCCTTGGCACCCTCCTCTCTCTTCTGTTGGGCCTCTGAAAGAAGTCAGCACTTGGACTCCACCTTCTCTCTGCTGGGGCCTCAGGGAGTGGGACACTCGGCCCCCTCTCTCTGCTGGGGCCTCAGCGAAGGATCCCCTAGGGACCCACTCTGCTGTGGCCCAAGCGAAAGGGACCCCTGGCGACTCCTCCCTCGCTGCTGGGCCTTAGCAAAAGAGACCACTCGGGACCCCCTCTACTAGGGCCTCAGCGAGATTGTCCACCTTGGGACCCTGCTGGGGCCACAGTGGGAGGGTCCCCCTCGGACCGCACATCTCTGCTGGGACCTAAGCGAGAGGGTCCCCATTGGTACCCCCTCAGCTGAAGCCTCAGCAAGAGGGACCCTCAAGCTGCTGGTGCCTCAGCGAGAGGGTCCCACTCTTAACCCATTCTTCTGGGGCCTTAGCGAGAGGGAACCTCGTCCCCCTCTATCTCTCTGTTTCTGCTAGGGCCTCAGCGAGAGGGTCCTCCTCGGGACCCCCACTCTTTCTTGGGGCTTCAGTGAGAGGGACCATTGGCACCCCTCTCTCTCTCTCTCTCTCTCCTCTGCTGGGGCCTCAGAGGGAGGGACCCTCGGCTGCCCTCTCTCTGTCTAAACCTGCTGGGGCCTCAGTGAAAGTGTCCCCCTCGGGAGCCCTTCTGCTTGGACCTCAGTGAGAGGGACCCTTTGCCCCCCCTTCCCTCCCTATCTCCTGAGGCATCTACGAGAAGGTCCATCTCAGTAGCCCCTCTGCTGGGGCCTCAGCGAGAGGAACCCCCGGCGAACCCCTCCCTCGCTGTTGGGGCCTCAGTGAGATGGTCCCCCTAGGAACACCCTCTGCTGGGGCCTCAGCCAGGTGGAACCCTGGCAACCCCTCCCTGGCTGCTGGGGCCTCAGCAAGAGGTACTCCCCGGGACCCCTTCTGCTGTGGCCTCAGCCACAGGGACACCTGGAGCCATCTAACCTTTCTGCTGGGGCCTAGGCGAGAAGGTACCACTCGGGACCCCCTCTGCTGCGGCCTCAGCAAGAGTGCCCCCCGAGCCCCCTTCCCTCTCTGTGGATGCCTCAGCGGGAGGGTCCCCCTCGGGACCCCCTCTGCTGGAGCCTCAGGGAGAGTGTTCCTCTCGGACCCCTCCTCTCTCCCTGCTGTGGCCTCAGCGGGAGGGTCCCCCTCGGAACCCCTCTGCTGGGGCCTCAGCGAGAGAGATCCTCATTACCTGACCCTCACTCTCTGTTGGAGCCTCAGCGAGAGGGTACACCTCAGGAACCCCGTCTTCTAGGGCCTCAGTGTGGTGTCCAAGGTTGTCAAGCCTCAGCCTGCCAGGTAGATGGCCTGTATAGCTGCTGCTTCAAGTCCTGGTTGTTTCCCCTGCAATCAGGCTCCCTGATGATGATCCTGGGAGAGCAATGGAGGATGGTGCAGGGGTTGTGCCCCTGTTCCCCGTAAACCTTTATGACATGTGAATGAAACTCCTGGTTCCCGGGCTTGTCCTGACCCTGCCACAGCTGGCTCTGGTGGAAGTGAGCCAGCAGATGCAAGAAAGTTTGCTCTGTCTCACTCTCTGTTCCTCTGTGCTTCAAAGCAAACAGGACAGAGGGATACAGGCAGGCAGGAAGGAAGAGAAAGAAAGCTGCTGGCTTCCTGGGAGGGAGTGTGCTGTGTGCTGTGTACTGTGCTGTGGCTCTAGACTGCTTTTGTCTGCCAACGCGGACCCCAAGGACATGTGTAGTGTTTCAGTCCTGGGACTCCTGTACAACCTCTCCGAAGAATGTCCTTGAGAGTGAATGTCTCTCAAGCCAGGTTTGTTTCCCTTGTTGGTGCAGTAGAGCCTGGAGGAGCGTCATGCAATGAGTCCTGCTGACCATGAGAGGGTGCGCAAAGCTGCCCTTTCTACCCCTGGTTGTCCTCAGGCCTTTTGAGCACAGGAAGGCCCAGCCAGAGCCATCCTAGTGTTAGGTGGGGTTCCATTACAGTGTTCCTGGATATGTGTCGCTGGAAGATTGGGGTCCAAGGCAGAACAGCCCTCATACCAAGGTCCAGGAGGGTTTGGAGGACACCTGTAGCTTTGCATCAGCCTGCGCCTCTGTGCTAGGAAGTGGCTGTGTGCCTTCACCAGCAAGGTACAAATAGGGCACGGGTAGAAACCTGGGAGCTGGAGTCCCACATCAGCGTGCCCACAGGCCCTCTGAGAGCTGGAGTCCCATATCAGCGTGCCAACAGACCCTCTGGGACCTGGAGTTACACACAGGCTGACAAGCCCTGATTTTTCACAGATGTGGTCCTCAGAAACATTTACACCACCTGCTTTCCTAGCTGAGCAACCCTAGGCAGGCCCTTGGCTTTCTTTACCAAGTGGAGCAGCTCCCTGATGGGCTGCGGAGAGGCCTTCATGTGTTTTTGCAAGTGTGGAGTGGCAGTTATGGTGATACAACACGTGGTATTCCTCTGCCTAGCTCGGTGGGTGTGTGCTGTGTGCTGTGTCCTGTGGTTCTAGACTGCTTTTGTCTGCCAATGCAGACCCCAAGGGCATACGTAGGTCTTCCGTCCTGGCACTCCTGTGAAACCACTTCAAAAAGTGTCCTTGATAGTGAATTTCTCTCAGGCCAGGTTTGATTCCCATGTCTGGGCAGGAGAGACTGGAGGAGCGTCCTGGTGTAAGTTCAACTGTACACGAGAGAGCGTGCAAAGCTGCCTTTCTACCCCTTGTGGGCTCAGGCCTTTTGAGCACAAGACGGCCTGGCCCAAGGCATCCTAGCATCAGGTGTTGCTCCCGGACAGTGTTCCTGGACACAGGATGCTGGAATATTGGGGTCCAAGGCAGAACAGCCCGCATACCAAGGTCCAGGTGTGTGTATAGGATGCCTGTGTCCTTGCATCAGCCCAGGCCTCTGTGCTAGGAGGTGGCTGTGTGCCTTCACCAGCAAGGAACATCAGAGGGCACTGGGGAAACCTGCGAGCTGGAGTTCCACGTCAGGGCACCCAGAGGCCCTGTGGGAGCTGGAGTCCCACATCAGTCTCTCCAAGGGCCCTCTGAAACATGGAGACTCACATCAGTTTGTCCATGGTCCCTCTGAGAGTTGAAATCCTAGGTCATTGTGCCCATGCACCCTCTGTGTGCTAGTGTCCCACGTCAGTGTGCCCATGGACCCTCTGGGACCTGGAGTTACTCAACAGCTGACTAGCACTGGTCTTTCGCAGATGAGATCCTTGGAAACATTTACACCACTCTCTTTCCTCACAGAGCACCATTAGGGGCAGGAACTAGGTGTTCTTTAGCAAGTGGTGAAGCTCCCTGATGGGCTGCATAGAGGCCTTTGTGCATTTTTGCATTTGTGGAGTGGCACTTAGTGTGATACACCACTCGGCCTTCTTCTGCTTAGCTGGGTGGAATCTGGGCATGTGGGCTCCTAAGCCAGGAGCAGGTGGATGGGTAAGTAAGCACCAGAGGTCACCAGTCATCTGGAATAGGAAGTCCCAGGCCTTAGCTGCTGCAAGAGCACCCTGGACATGCATTCTCACTGTCTAGCAGGGATGGTGGATGGGGAGCCACCAAACCTGCAAAAGGGAGGGCCTCCCATGCCATCTTCAAGAATGGGATCAAAGAGACCATGTTCCATTCTACAAGGCATCATATTAAACATGTGTCGTGTGCATTGGAGGCATGGATTTGGTTCCAGAGTGCCCTGTCAAATGCAATTGCCCTCTCGTTCACCAGGGAATGCTTCACCCTATTCCAGGACCATCCTGGATTCAAGACCCTTTCTCCTGCAGGCCACCTGTGAACCATCAGCTGCCACTGATGTGCCACCTGAACCAAGAAACCCCAACAGCTGACGTGTCTTCTCCACAGAGGCTTTCTCACCAGGAGAGGTAGAGTAGCAGCATGCCTGGATGCCTTGTTGGTGCCCGCTGCTCTCTCAGCACGGAACAGCCAAAGTTGTGCCAGCAAGGGGGACAGGTACTTTCAGTGGCCTGTTGAAGGAGGTGCTGAAGAAACTGGTAAGGGATGTTGTCGGGTGGTGCGGGTTTTGGTGGTTGGGGAGGGGTCCTAAAATGTCAAGCCTCAAGCCTGCGAGGCTTGTGTGCAGTTCAGCTGTATGGGTGCTGCTTCAAGACCTGACAGCATCCTCTGCAGTCCAGCTCCCTGCTGATGGTGCTGGGAGAGCAACAGAGGATGGCGCAGGGGCTTGTGCCCCTGTGGCCCTGTGCCCCTGTGGGACATGTGGAGGGAGCTCCTGGTTCCCCTGCTTGACCTGGCCCAGCCACATCTAGCTCTGGTGGTGGTCCCTGGGGAAGAGAGGCAGCAGATGCAAGAAAGATTGCTCTCTCTCTCCCTCTCTGTTCCTGTGTGCTCCAAGCAAACAGGACAGATTCAGGCAGGCAGGGAAGAAGGCAGGAAGAGAGAGATTGCTATTGGCCTCCTGGCAGGGAGTGTGCTGTGTGCTGTGTGCTGTGTGCTGTGCTGTGACTGAAGACTGCTTTTGTCTGCCAATGCAGACCCCAATGGTGTGCGTAGTGCTTCTGTCCTGAGACTCCTGTGAAACCTCTCCAAAGTGTGTTCTTGAGAGTGAATGTCTCTCAGACCGGGTTTGTTTCTCTTGTGCAGGAGAGCCTGGAGGAGCATCCTGCAGTGAGTCCTGCTGTCCACGAGAGGGCTCATAAGCTGCCCTTTCTCCCCCTGGTTGGGCTCATTCCTTTTGAACACTAGACAGCCAAGCCCTAGCCATCCTAGTGTCAGGTGGGGGTCCTGGAGAGTGTTCCTGGATACTTGTCCCTTGAAGATTGAGATAAGGCTGAAAAGCCTGCAAACGAAGGTCCAGGAGGGGGTTGAGGATGATTGTGGTCTTTTTTTGTTTTGTTTTGTTTTGTTTTTGTTTTTGTTTTTTTTCAATTCATTTTTTATTTTTATTTTTTTTAATTATTTATTATTTAACTTCAGTAATTACATTGTATTATGTGACACAGTTACATAGATACTTGGGTTCTCCCACCCCTTCCCAAACCCTCCCACCATGGTGGATTCCTCCACCTTGTTGCATACCCACAGCTCAAGTTCAGTTGAGATTTCCCCATTGCAAGAGTATACCAAACATAGAGTCCAGTATCTTATTGTCCCGTCAAGTTCAACGGCTTCTTAGGTATACCCTCTCTGGTCTGAAGACAGAGCCAGCAGAGTATCATCCCAGTCAATTGAAAGCTCCAACATACCATCAGCAAAAATTTACATCATTATGGAATTAATTGACATAGTAATGAGTAACCAATATGTTAAAAGTAAATGCGAGTTCCCAGCCACCTTCTGTGACCACCTCACCTATACTTCAACTTTAGTTTATACACAACATATAACATTCAAAACATAACATGTTATACATAACATCATATCATCTTAAATCAAGGCAAACATGTGGTATTTAACCTTTTGGGATTGGCTCATTTCCCTTAGCATTATGGTTTCCAGTTTGGCCCATTTGGCCACAAAGAACTGCATTTTGTTTTTTTTAATAGCTGAGTAGTATTCCATGGAGTAGATGAACCATAGCTTTCTTATCCAATCCTCTGTTGATGGGCATTTTGGTTGTTTCCATGTTTTTGCAATTACTGATTGTGCTGCTATGAACATAGGAGTGCATATTGGTTTCTCATAGAACAAGTGTTCTGGATATATTCCTAGAAGTGCTATTGCTGGATCATACGGTATGTTGAATTTGGACCTCTGTGCTAGAAGTGGCTGTGTGCCTTCACCATTAAGATACCACATAGGACATGGGGAGAGCGCTGGGAGCTGGACTTCCACATTAGGGCACCCAGAGGCCCTGTGGTAGATGGAGTCCCATGTCAGCGTGCCCACAGTCCCTATGGGAGCTGGAGACTCACATTAGCGTGCTCATGGGCCTCTGAGAGCAGGAGACCCATGTCAGTGTGCACATGGGCCCTCTGGGATACTGAGTCCTAGTTCAGCGTGCCCATGTGTCCTGTTGGGAATTGGGGTCTCATGTCACTGTGCCCATGGGTCTTGTAGGAGCTTGATACAAACGTCAGTGTGCCCACAGGCACTCTGGGAGTTGGAGTCCCACGTCAGTGTGCAGAAGGACCCTCTGATACCTGGAGTTACTCACTGACTGGCTAGCATTGATCTTTCGCTGATGAGCTCACCGGAAACCTTGCCACTACCCCCTTTCATCACAAAGCACCCTTGGGGACAGGGCCTGGGCTTTCTTTAGCAAGTGCAACTGCTCCCCGATGGGCTGCAGAGAGGCCTTCGTGTATTATTGCATGTGTGGGGTGGCAGTTAGGGTGATACAGCACTCGGCCTTCCTCTGCCTAGCTAGGTGGTGTCTGAGCTTGTGGGATTCTAAGGATGGAACAGTGGAAGGACAAGTAAGCACCAAAGGACACCAGTCATCTGGAATAGGAAGTCCCAGGCCTTAGCTTCTGCGAGAGCACCCTGGAACATGCAGTCCCGCTTTCCAGCAGGTAGGACGGTGGCCTGGGAGCAACCAA
Source organism: Ochotona princeps (assembly GCF_030435755.1). Lineage (NCBI taxonomy): Eukaryota > Metazoa > Chordata > Mammalia > Lagomorpha > Ochotonidae > Ochotona > Ochotona princeps. The sequence continues at coordinate 150,805,184 of NC_080833.1, read as the reverse complement.
GGCCTGCACAAAATAGGCCCTCCCATGCCATGGGCAGGCATGGGTTCATGAGGACCATTTTGCCTTCTTCAGGGCATCCTAGGAAACACTTGGGGGAGGAGGGTCAGGCATAGCCATCGTGTGCATTGGAGGCAGGAATTTGGCCCCACAACACCCTACCAAATGCCATTGGACTTTCGTTCACCAGGGAATGCTTCACCATTCTCCAGGGGCATCCTGGATTTAAGACTCTTTCTCTTGCAGGCCACCTGGGGACCATCAGCTGCCACTAATGTGCCACCTGCCACAAGACACCTCAACAGCTGACGTGTACTCTCCACAGAGGTCCATCTCATTAGACAGGTAGAGTAGCAGCATGCCTGGATGCCCTGTTGGTGCCCTCTGCTCTCTCAGCACACACAGCAAAAGTCATGCAAGACTGGAGGACAAGTACATTCACGGGCCTGGTGAAGGAGCTGCTGAAGAATGCTGCTAGGGGTGAAATCGGTGGAGCGGGTTGGGGTGGTGCTGCGTGGTGTCCGAGGGCCTCAAGCCTCAGCCTGCCAGGCAGATGGCCTGTATGGGTGCTGCTTTAAGTCTTGACTGCTTCCCCTGCAGTCTAGCTCCCTGCCGATCCTCCTGGGAGAGTAGTGGAGAATGGCGCAGGGGCTTGTGCTCCTGTGCCCCTGTGGGACATGTGGAAAAAGCTGCTGGTGTCCGTTCTTGTCCTCGCCCAGCCACATCTGGCTCTGGTGGTGGTCCTTGGGAAGTGAGCCAGATGCAAGAAAGATTGCTCTCTCTCCTTCTCTGTTCCTTTGTGCTTCAAACAAAACAGGACAGATTCAGACAGGCATGCAGGAGGGAAGGAAGTGAAAGAAAGCTACTGTCCTGGGTGGTAGGGAGTCCAGCAGCAGAGGATCCTCCACTCTGCTGGGGTCCAGCACCAGAGTACCGCCTTCTGCTGCTGGGGTGCGGCAGCAGAGAACCCCCTCTGCTCTTGCGGTCGAACACCAAAGGACACTCCTTCTGCTGTGTCTGGCAGCAGAGGACCCCCGTCTTCTACTGGTGTCCGAGAGTGAAGGTCCTCCCTCTGCTGCTGTGGTCGGGCACCAGAGGACACCCCTCAGCTGTTGGGGTCTGCCACCAGAGGACCCGCCTCTGTAGCTGGGGTATGGCAGCACAGGACCTTCCTCTGCTGTGTTCTGGTAGCAGAGGACCCTCCTCCCTGCAGGAATATGGCAGCAGAAGACCCTCATCTGCTGCTCGGTGTGGTACCAGATGACCCTCCCCTGCTGCTGGGGTCCGGCAGCAGAGGACCATTGTCCCTGCTGAAGTCCAGAATGAGAGAACCCTCCTCCCTGCTGTGGTCCGGCTGCAGAAGACCCTCCTCTGTTGGTGGGGTCCGGCACCAGAGGACCCCCTCTCTTGCTGGTGTCCGGCACCACATGACCCTGCTCTGCTGCTGCGGTCTGGCAGCAGAGGACCCTCCTTCTGCTGGGTTCCGGCAGCAGAGGACCCTCCACTCTGCTGAGGTCCAGTACCAGAGCACCGCCTTCTGCTGCTGGGGTCCGGCAGCAGAGAACTCCCTCTGCTTTTGGGGTCCAACACCAAAGGACGCTTCTATGCTACTGGGTCTGGCAGCAAAGGACCCTCCTTCTGTTGGGTCTGGCAGCAGAGGACCCCCCTCTTCTGCTGGTTTCCGGGAGTGGAGGTCCTCCCTCCTCACTGCTGTGGTCCGGCACCAGAGGACCACCCTCAGCTGTTGGGGTCAGGCACCAGAGGACCCCCCTCTCTGCTGAGGTCCAGCAAAAGAGAACCCCCTCTGCTGCTTGGGTCGGGCATCAGAGGACACCCCTCTCTGCTTGGGTCCAGCACCAGAGGACCCTCCTCTCTGCTGGGGTGGAGCAGCAGAATACCCTCCTCTCTGCTGGGGCCTGGCATTAGAAGACCCTCCACTGCTGCTGCGTCCGACAGCAGAGGACCCTAGTCTTCTGCTGGACCCCAGCAGAGAGGAAGCAGCAGAGGACCATCCTCTCTGCTGGTGTCTAGCATCAGAGGACCCTTCTCTCTGAAGGGGTGCAGCAGAAAGGAAGCAGCAGAGGACGTTCCTCTCAGCTGGAGTCCTGAAGCAGAGGACCCTCCTCTTCTTTCCTGTTCCAGCAGCAGAGGACCCTCCTCTCCTGCTGTCAGATCTCAGCAGTAGAGCAGCGTCATCTCCTGCCTGACACAGCAGAGAGGAGGGTTCTCAGCTGCTGAACCCCAGGCTAGAGGAGTCTCCTCTGCTACGGGACCCCAGCAGAGAGGAAGTTGCAGAGGACACTCATCTCCTGCTGGATCCCAAAGAGAGGACAAAGCACAGGACCCTAATCTTCGGCTGGGATCTGACAGTTGAGGACCCTGTTTCTGCTGGGTTCCTGCAGCAGAGGGCCCTCCTCCCTGCTGGGGTCCATCAGCAGAGGACCCTCTTCTGCTGCTGGGGTCCGGCACCAGAAGACCCTCCTCCCTGCTGGGTTCTGGAGGCAAGAGGGCCCTCCTCCCAGGTAGGGTCTGGTGACAGAGAACCACCCTCTCTGCTGGGTACAGCAGCAGAGCATCCACCACTGCTGCTGTTGTCTGAAACCAGATGACACCCCTCTCTGCTGGGGTCTAGCACCAGAGGACCCTCCTCTGCTGCTGGCGTCCAGCACCAGAAGATCCCCCTCTGCTGATGGGATCCAGCACCAGAGGACCTCCGTATGCTCCTGGGGTCTGGCAGCAGAGAACACTCCTTCTGCTGGGTTCCTGCAGCAGAGAACTCCCCTCTGCTGCTAGGGTCTGGCACCAGAGGAACACCTTGTTCTGCTGTGGTGCAGTACCCAAGTACTCTCCTCTCCTACTGGGGTCCAGCGGCAGAGGACCCTCCACTCTGCTGGGGTCCAGCACCAGATTACCGCCTTCTGCTGCTGGGGGGCGGCAGCAGAGGACCCACCTCTGCTGCTGGACCCCAGTGGAGAGGTAGCAGCAAAGGACCCTCCTCTCCTGCTGGACCCCTGCAGCAGAGGACCCGCCTCTGCTGCTGGACCACAGCAGAGGGGAAGTTGCAGAGGAACCTTGTTTCCAACTGGACCCCAAAGAGAGGACACGCAGAGGATCCTACTCTTCTACTGGCGTCCTGCAGCAGAGGACCCTCCTCTTCTGCTGGGTTCCAGCAACAGAGGATCCTCCTCTCTGCTGTGGTCCGGCAGCAGAGGATCCTCCTCTCTCCTGATGTCCTGCAGCAGAGGAAGTCCTCTCTGCTGGATTCCAGCAGCAGAGAGCCCCTTATGCTGTTTGGGTCTGGCAGCAAAGAACCCCCCTCTGCTGCTGGGTTTTGGTACCAGAGGACCTCCTTGTCCTGCTGGGGTTTGGTAGCAAATGACACTCCTTATGTTGGGTTCTGGCAGCAGACAACACCCATGTTCTGCTGGGGTCCAGCAGCAGAGTTCCCCCCTCTGCTGTTGGTGTCTGGAAGCACAGGACTCCCCTCTGATGCTAGGGTCCGGCACCAGAGGACCCCCTCTGCTGCTGGGGTCTGGCAGCAGAGGACCCTCCTTCTGCTGGGTTCCTGCAGCTGAGGACCCTCCTCCCTGCCTTGGTACGGCAGCAGAGTCCCTCCTCTCTGCTGGGGTCTGGCACAACAACACCATAAACTCTGCTGGGGTCCAGCAACAGAGAACCCTCCTCTGTTGCTGGGGTCCATCAACAGAGGACACCATTCTCTGCTGGGGTCCAGCACCAGAGGACCCTCCTCTCAGCTTGCTCGAGCAGCAGAGGACCTTGATCTCTGCTGGGGCCCGGCACCAGAGGACAATCCTCTACTGCTCAGGTCAGACAGCAGAGGACACTCCTCCCTGCTGTGGTCTGGCAACAGAGGACCCTCCTCTGCTTTTAGGGTCTGGCACCAGAGGACCTCCCTCTCTGCTGGGGTCCAGCAACAGAGGATCTTTCTCTGTGCTGGGGTGTTTCACCAGATGACACCCCTCTCTGCTGGGGTCCAGCACAGGACGACCCTCCTATGTGCTGGAGTCCCCCAGCAGAGCACCCTCCTCTCCTGGGGTCTAGCATGAGAGGACCCTCCTTCTCTTCTGGGGTCCTGCAGCGCAGGACCCTGCTCTCTGCTGGGGTCCGGCAGCAGAGTACCCTACTCTCTGCTGTGGTCCCACACCAGAGACCCCCTACTCTCTGCTGGTGTCCGGCACCGGAAGACCCTCCTCTGCTGCTGGGGTCTGGCAGCAGAGAACCATTCTCCCTGCTGTTTTAAGGCAGAAGAGGGTGCTCTACTGCTGCTGGGGTCTGGTAGCAGAGAACCCTTCACTCTGTAGGGCCCCAGCAGAGAGGCGAGTCCTCTGCTGCTTCCTCTCTGCTGGGGTCTGACAGCACCAGAGGACCCTCCACTTCTGCTGGGGTCTAGCATCAGAGTACCCCCCTCTGTAGCTTGGTTCCAGCACCAGAGTACCCACCTCTGCTGATGGTGCCGGCAGCAGAGGACCCTACTGCCTGCTGTTTTCCAGCACCAGAGCACCCTACTCTGCTGCTGGGGTCTCTAAACAGAAGACCCTCCACTCTGTTGGACCCCAGCAGAGAGGTAGCAGCAAAGGAGCCGCCTCTCTGATGATTTCTGGCAGCCGAGGACCCTCCTCTCCTGCTGGGGTCCTGCAGCAGAGGACCATCGTCCCTGCTGAGGTCCAGAAGAATGAACCCTCCTCCCTGCTGTGGTCCGGCAGCAGAGGACCACCCTCTGCTGTTCTGGTCCAGCATCAGAGGACCCCCTCTCTGCAGGGGTCTAGCACAAGAGGACACTCTTCTCCGCTGGGGTCCAGCACCAGAGGAAGAAGCACAGGAACCTCCACTCTGCTGGGGTCCTGCAGCAGATGACACACCACTTCTGCTGGGTTTAAGCAGCAGAGTTCATACTCTCCTGCTGGACACCTGCAGCATAGGACCCTCCTCTGCTGCTGGGCCCCAGCAGAGAGGAAGTACAGAGGACACTCAACTCCTGTTCGACCCCAAAGAGAGGATGCGGAAGAGGAACCTCCTTTTCTGCTGGGTTCCGGCTGCAGAGGACCATGCTCTCTACTGGGTCTTGCAGCAGAGAACACTCCTCTCTGCTGCGGTCTGGCAACAGAGGACCCTACTCCCTGCTGGGGCCTGGCAGCCGAGGACCCACCTCCCTGCTGGGATTCAGCAGTGGAGGACCCTCCTCTGCTGCTGGGGTCCGGCAACAGAGGAACCTCGTTCCTGCTGTGTTCCGGCAGCAGAGGATTCTCCTTCCTGCTGGATTCGGACAGCAGAGGAACCTCCTCTGCTGAAGGAACATAGCAGAGATGAAGCATCAGATGACCCTCTCCTCTTCTGGGGTACAGCATCAGAGACCCTCCTTTCTGCTGGACCCCAGCACAGAGGAAGCCGCAGAGGACAAACCTCTCTGCTGAGGTACAACAATAGAGTACTCTCCTTTCTGCTGGGGTCTGGCAACTTTAGACCCTCATCTGCTGCTGATGTTCAGCAGCAGATGCCCATCCTCTGCTTTTGGTGTCCGGCAGCATAAGACACTCCTCTCTGTTGGACCCTATTAGAGAGGAATCAGCAGAGGACCATCCTCTCTACTGGGGTACAGCAGTAGAGGACCCTCCTCTCTGTTGAGGTCCATCACCAGAGGATCCGCCTCTCTGCTGGGGTCCAGCAGAGAAGAAGCAGCAGAGGACTCTCTTCTATGCTGGAGCCCAGAGGAGGACCCTCATCTCTGTTGGCGTCCGGCAGCAGAGGACCATCCTCTTCTGCTGGGGTCCGGCAGCACAAGATCCTCCTCTCTGCTGCTGACTGGAACCATAGGTTCCCCCTCACTGTTGTTTTCCTGCAGAGAGAAAGGATCAGAGGACAATCCTCTTCTGTTGGACAATAAAGAAGGAAGCAGCAGGGGACCCTCCTGTTCTGCTGGGTCTGGCAACAGGGGACCCTCCTTCCTTCTGTGGTCCGGCAGCAGATGACACTCGTCCCTGTGGGGTCCGGCAGCAGAGGACCATCCTCTCTGCTGGGTCCAGCAGCAGAAAACTTCCCTCTTCTGCAGGGATCCGGCACCAGAGAACACCCCTCTGCTGGGGTCGGGCAGCAGAGGGTCCTACTCTACTGCTGGTGTCCGGTAAAATAGGACCCTCCTCCCCGTTGGACCCCAGTGGAGAGGAATCAGCAGAGGACCGTCCTCTCTGCTTGAGTCCAGCAGTAGAGTACTCTCCTCTCTGCTGGGGTCCAGCACCAGAGGACTCTCCTCACTGCGGCTGTCCAGCATAGACGAAGCAACAGAGGACCCTCCTCTCTGCTGGGTTCCAGCAGAAGAAGACCCTCTTCTTTACTGGGGTCCGGCAGCAGATTACACTCCTGTATTGCTGGGGTACCGCTGCAGAGGACCCACTTCCCTGCTGGGGTCTCTCAGCAGTGGATACACCACTTTGCCTTGCTTCCAGCAGCTGAGGACCCTCCTCTCCCGTTGAACCCCTGCAGAAGATGACCCTCCTATCCTGCACGACCTCAGCAGAGAAGAAGTTCTAAAGGACCCTCATTTCCTCATGGACTTCAAAGAGAGGCCGCAGCAGAGGACCCTCCTCTTCTGTTGTGGTCGGGGAGCAGAGGACCCTCTTCATCTGCTGGGGTCCGGCAACAGAGGACCCTTCGCTCTGCTGGGGTGCTGGAGCAGAGGACCCACTCAATGCTGGGGTCCAGAAGCAGTGGACCTCCTCTGCTGGACCCCAGCAGGGAGGAAGCAGCAGAGGACCCTCCTCTCTTCTGTGATCCAGCACCAGAGGACACTCCTCTCTGCTCTGCCAAAACAAAGAGGAAGCAGCAGAGGACCCACCTCTCTGCCTGGGTTTGGCATCATATGACATTCCTCTCTGCTGGGTCTAGCACGTGAGGACCCTCGTCTGTGCTAGGGTCCAGCGAGTAAAATGCTGCAGAGGACCCTTCTCTCTGCTGGAGTCCAGCAGCCAAGGACCCTCCTATCCTGCTGAACACCAAAGAGAGGAAGCAGGAGAGGACCTCTCTGCTGGGGTCAGGCTCCAGAAGACACTCCTTCCTGCTGGGGACAGGCATCTGAGGACCCTGGTCTCTGCTGGGGTACAGCAGAAGAAGACCCCTCTCCGCTGCAGGTGTTCGGCATCAGAGTACCCTCCCCTCTGCTGGGGTGCGGCTACAGAGGACCCTGTTCTCTGCTGTGTTCCTGCAGCAAAGGACCCTCCTCTCTGCTGGGGTCCGACAGTAGTGGAATCTCTCTCTGCTGGGTTCCAGCACCAGAGGATCCTCCTCTGCTGCTGGGGTCCGGTACAACAGGACCATCCTCCCTGCTGTCGTCCGGCACCAGAGGAACATCCTCTGCTGCTAGGGTCCTGCATCAGAATACCCTCCTCTGCTGCTTGGGTCCGGCATCAAAAGACTCCCTTCTCTGCATGGGTCCTGCAGCACAGGACCCTCAACTGCTGCTGGGAACCGGCACCAGAGGACCCCCCTCTCTAATTGGACCAGCATCAGAGGACCCTCCTCACTGCTGGGGTCCAGCAGCAGAGGACCCTCCCTCTGCTGGTGTCCGGCACCACAGGAACCACTTCCCTGCTGGCATCTGGTACCAGATTACCCTCCTATGCTGCTGGGGCACGGCACCAGAGGACCCCACTCCCCCCTCTGCATGGGTCCTGCAGCACATGACCCTTAACTGCTGCTGGGGCCCGGCACCAGAGGACCCTCCTCTCTGATTGGTCCAGCAGCAGAGGACACCCCTCTCTAATTGGGTCCAGCAGCAGAGGACCTTCCTCTCTGCTGGGGTCTGGCAACAGAGGACCCTCCTGTCTGCTGTAGTGCAACACCAGAGAAGCCTCGTCTTCTGCTGTGGCCCAGCAGTAGAGGAAACTCCTCTCTGCTGGGGTCCAGAAGCGGAGCACCCTTCTTTCTGCTGAGTTCCAGCACCAGAGGACCTTCTTCTCTGCTAGGATCCAGCACCAGAAGACCCTCCTCTCTGTTGGGTCCGACATCCGAGAATCCTCCTCTATGCTGGCGTCCGGCAGTAGAGGACCCTCTTTTCTGCTGGGGTCCTGCAACACAGGACCCTCCTCTCATTTTGGGTCTGCCAGCAGAGGACGCTCCTTCCTGCTGGTGTCCAGCAGCAGAGGACCTTCATCCATGCTGGAGAGCCTTGGAGGAGCGTTCTGCACTGAGTGCTGGTGGCCACGAGAGGTCGCCCAAAGCCGCCGTTCGTTCTTTCTTTTCTTTTTTTCTTTTCTTTTTTACACATTTATTTATTTTATTAAAAGGTCAGATATACAGAGAGGAGGAGAGACAGAGAGGAAGATCTTCCGTCCGATGAGTCACTCCCCAAGTGAGCCACAATGGCTGGTGCATGCCGATCCAAACCCGGGAACCTGGAGCCTCTTCTAGATCTCCCATGTGGGTGCAAGTTTCCAAAGCCTTGGGCCATCTCGACTGCTTTCCCAGGCCACAAACAGGGATCTGGATGGGAAGTGGAGCAGCCGGGATTAGAACCGGTGCCCATATGGGATCCCAGCACGTTCAAGGCGAGGACTTTAGTTGCTAGGCTACGGTGCCGGGCCCCGAGCTGCCCTTTCTACCCGTGGTGGGCTCAGGCATTCTGAGCTCTAGACAGTCCAACCAGAGCCATCCTAGGGTGAGGTGGGGGTCCCGGACACTATTCTGGTACACGTGCTGTTGAAAGATCAGAGCTCCAAGGCCGAACAGCTCACATACCAAAGCCCGGAAGGGAGGGGTGCAGGAGGTTTGGGGCCTAGCATCAGCCCAGGCCTCTGTGATAGGAAGTGTCAGGGTGCCTTTAACAGCAGGGCACTGAAAGAACCCTGGGAGATGGACTCTCACATCAGCATGCCCACAGGCCCTCAGGGAGCTGGAGTCCCATGCCTGCGTCCTCAGAGTCCTCTGAGAGCTGGTGTTAAACACCAGACCACTGGGGTTGTACTTGGCCAGATGAGGTCCCGGGAAACCTTACCGCCACCCCCATTCCTCGCAGAGCACCCTGAGATGCAGACTCTGGGAATTCTTTGGCAAGTGGAGCAGCTCCTTGATGGGCTGCCAAGAGGGCTTCATGGACTGTTTTTTTTATTACAAAGTCCGAGATACAGAGAGGAGGAGAGACAGAGAGGAAGATCATCAGTCCAATGATTCACTCTCCAAGTGAGCCGCAATGGCTGGTGCACGCCAATCCGAAGCTGGGAACTTGGAACCTCTTCCATGTGGGTGCAGGGTCCCAAAGCTTTCGGCCATCCTCGACTGCTTTGCCATGCCACAAGCAGGGAGCTGGATGGGAAGTGGAGCAGCCGGGATTAGAACCGGTGCCCATATAGGATCCCCGTGCCTTCAAGGCAAGGACTTTGGCCACTAGGCCACGCTGATGGGCCCCGGCTTCATGTATTTTTGCATGTGTTGGGTGGTGGTTAGGGTGATACACTACTCGGCCTGCCTTGGCCTAGCTGAGTGGTGTCTGGGCATGTGAGCTCCTAAGCCAGGAGCCAGGTGGATGGGCAAGTAGGCACCAGAGGTCACCAGCCATCTGCAATAGGAAGTCCCCGGCCCTAGCTGCTAAAGAAAGCACCCTGCAACATGCAACCCTGCTGCCCAGCACATATGATGATGGCCAGGGAGCCACCAAGGCCCGCACAAGGTAGGGCTTTCAGGGCCTGTGCTTCCTGCACAGAACAGGGTGCACAAAGCTGCCTTTCCTATCTCTAGCTAGCACTTGAGGGGTCAGCCATCCCTGTCATGTGCTTTGGAGGCAGGAATTTGGCCTCACAGCCTCCAGCCAGATGCTGCTGCCCTCTTGTTCACCAGAGAGTGCTTCACCCTCCTCCATGGATCCTTCTGGATTCAAGACTCTTCCTCCTGCTGGTCAGCTGTGGACCATCGGCCACCGCTGATGTGCCATCTTCCACAAGACATCCCAACAGCTGACATCTGTTTTTCACAGAGGTCCTTCTCCCCAGGACAGGTAGAGTAGCAACATGCCTGGATCCTTCGTCTGTACTGGCTGCTCTCACAGCACGAAACAGCATAAGTTGTGCAAGCCAGGGGGACAGGCGCCTTCAGCAGCCTGGTGAAGGAGCTGCTGAAGGGTCCAGCAAGGATTGGTGTGGTGTGGTGTGTGTTGTGTGTGGTGTGGTGTGGTGTGGTGTGGTGCAGGGAATTGTCCCAGTGGGTCAAGCCTCAGCCTGCCAGGTGGATGGCCTGTACGGGTGCTGCTTCAAATCCTGGCTGCTTCCCCTGCAGTCCAGCTCCCTGCCGATCCCCCTGGGAGAGCAGCGGAGGATGCTGCAGGGGCTTGTGCTCCTGTGCCCGTGTGCCCCTGTGCCCCTTTGGGAGATCTGGAGGGAGCTCCTGGTTCCTGGGCTTGTCCTGACCCAGCCACAGCTGGCTCTGGTGGTGGTCCTTGGGGATGTGAGCCAGTAGATGCCAGAAAGATTCTGTCTCTCCCTCTCTGTTCCTCTGTGCTTGCAAGAAAAGAGGACAGAGGGAGGCAGGAGGGAGGCAGGAGGGGAAAAGACAAAGCTGCCGGCCTCCTGCGGGGGAGCATGCTGTGTGCTGTGCTGTGACTCTAGACTGCTTTTAGCTGTCATTGCAGACCCCCAGGGCGTGCATATGGCTTCCGTCATGGGACTTGTGTGCAAGCTCTAAAAAGAGTGTCCTTGAGAGCAAATGCCTCTCTGAGCTGGGGTGCTTCCATTGATTTGTCAGGAGAGCCTTGGATGAGCATCCTGCAGTGAGTCTTGGTGGCCACGAGGGTGCCCGATGCTGCCCTACCTTTTTTTGTTTTTAAACAGATTTATGTATTTTATTCCAAAGTCAGATATACAGAGAGCAGAAGAGACAGAGAGAAAGATCTTCCGTCCGATGATTCACTCTCCAAATGAGCCGCAAGAGCCGGTCCCCTGGGGACCCACCTAGCTGGGGCCTCAGTAAGAGGGACCCTTGGCCCCCTCTCCATCCCCTCCCTATCTGCTGGGGCATCTGCAAGATGGTCCATCTCGTGTGCCCCTCTGCCTGGGTCTCAGCGAGATGGTCCTCGTCGAACCTCCCTCTCTCTCTACCTGGGCTTCAGCTAGTGGGACCCCCAGCGACCCCTTGCTTGCTGCTGGGGCCCCAGTGAGAGGGTCCCCTCTGGAATCCCTCTGCTGGGGCCTCAGCGAGAGGGACCACCGGTGCAACCTACACTCTCTGCTGAGGCCTCAGCGAGAGAGATCCTCAGAGCACGACCCTCTCTCTGTGTTGGGGACTCAGCCAGAGGGTCCCCCTCAAGACCCCGTCTTCTGGGGCCTCAGTGAGAGGGATCCCTGAATCCCACACTCTATCTGCTGGGTCCTCCGCGAGAGGGTCCCCCTGGGAACCCTCTCTGCTGGGGCCTCAGCGAGAGGGACTCCTCGGGACCCCCTCTGTTGGGGAATCAGCATGAGGAAACCCTGGCGACCCCTCTCTCTCTGCTGGGGCCTCAGCGAGAGGATCCCCCTTGGGACCCCCTCTGCTGGGGCCTCAGGAATAGGGTCCACCTCAGACACCGCCTCCATCTCTGCTGCAGCCTCCATGAGAGGGTTACCCTCTGGAGCCCCTCTGCCTGGGCTTCAGCTAGAGGGACCCCCGGCAACCCCTCTTTTGCTGCTGGGGCCTCAGCAAGAGGGTCCTCCTCTGGAATCCCTCTGCTGGGGCCTCAGCGAGAGGGACCCCTGGTGCCACCTACCCTCTCTGCTGGGTCCTCAGTGAGAGGATACCCCTCAGGACCCCCTTTGCTGGGGCCTCAGCGAGATGCACGCCCGGAGCCCCCTCCTTATCTGCTGGGGCATCAGGGTGAGGGTCACCTTCGGACCCTCCCACCCTCACTGCAGGGGCCTCAGCAACAGGGTCCCACTCGGGACAACCTCTACTGGGGCCACAGCAAGATTGTCCCACTCGGGACCCCCTCTGCTGGGGCCTCAGCGAGAGGGACCCTTTCTTTGCTGTGGCTTCAGTGAGAGGGACCCTCCCAGCCAGAGCCTCTTATCTCTGCTGGGGCCTCTGAGAGAGGGTCCCCCTTGGGACACCCTCTGCTGCGGCCTAAGTGAGTGGGACTCCCACAGCCCCCTCCCTAGCTGCTGGGGCCTCAGTGAGACGAACCCCTGAGCACCCCTCCATCTCTGCTGGAACCTCAGTGAGAGAGTCAGCCTCGGACACGCCCTTCCTCTCTCCTGGGGCCTCAGCAGGAAGGTAACCCTCGGTACCACATGTTCTCAGGCCTCAGGAAGAGGGTACCCCTCTCATATAACCCCTCTGTCTCTGTTGGATCCTCAACAAGAGGGTCACACTCTGGAGCCCCTCTGCTGGGCCTCAGCGAAAGGACCCCGGCGCTCCCCTCCCTCGCTGCTGGGGCCGCAGAGAGAGGGTCCCCCTCGCAACCCCCTCTGCTGGGTCCAGAGCGAGAGGTTTTCCCTCGGGACCACCTCTGCTGGTGCCACAGTAAGATCGTCCACCTTGGGACCACCTCTGCTGGGGCCTCAGCAAGAGGGTCCCCCTTGAGACCCACTCTGGTGGGGCTTCAGGGAGAAGGTCCCCCTTGGACCCTCCCTTCCTCGCTGCTCAGGCCTCAGCGAGAGGTTCCCCCTCGGGACCCAGTCTGCTGGGGCTTCAGGGAGAAGTATCATCAGCCGCCCCTCCCTCTCTCTCTCTCTCTCTCTCTCTCTCTCTCTCTCTCTCTACCTGCTGGGGCCTCAGCTAGAAGGTCCCGCCTGGGACCCACTCAGCTGGGGCCTCAGTGAGAGGGACCCTTGGCCCCCCAATCCCCTCCCTTTCTGCTGGGGCATCTGCATGATGGTCCATCTCGTGAGCCCCTCCTCCTGGGTCTCAGCGAGATGGTCCTCCCCAGACCCCCCTCTCTCTCTACCTGGGCTTCAGCTAGTGGGACCTCCGGCAACCCCTTCCTCGCTGCTGGAGTGTCAGCGAGAGAGACCCCCTCAGAACCCCTCTGCTGGGTCCTCAGCGAGAGAGATCCTCAGAGCCCAAGCCTCTCTGTGTTGTGGACTCAGCCAGAGGGTCCCCCTCAAGACCCTGTCTTCTGGGGCCTCAGTTAGAGAGACCCCTGAGTCCCACACTCTCTCTGCTGGGTCCTCCGCCAGAGGGTCCCCCTGGGGAACACCTCTCCTGGGGCCTCAGCAAGAGAGACCCCCTCGGGACCCCCTCTGATGGGGACTCAGTGAGGGGGAACCCTGGCGACCCCTGCCTCTCTGCTGGGGCCTCAGCGAGAGGGTCCCCCTTGGGACCCCCTCTGCTGGGGCCTCAGCGAGGGGGAACCCCGGCGACCCCCTTTGCTTGAGCCCCAGCTAGAGGGACACCCAGAGCCACCTAACCTCTCTGCTGGGGCCTAGGCGAGAAGGTACCACTCGGGACCCCTTTTGCTGGGGCCTCAGCGAGATGGACCCCCGGAGCCCCCTTCCCTCTCTGTTGATGCCTCAGCAGGAGGGTCCCACTCGGGACCCCCTCTGCTGGAGCCTCAGCGAGAGTGTCCCCCTCAGACCCTTCCTATCTCAATGCTGTGGCCTCAGTGAGAGGATTCCACTCAGGACCCTCTCTGCTGCGGCCTCAGCGAGAGGGTCCCCCCAGAGCCCCATCTCTCTCTCTGCCTGGGCCTCATCGGGAGAGATCATCAGAGCCCGACCCTCTCTCTGTTGGGGACTCAGCCAGAGGGTCCGCTCAGGACCCCGTCTTCTGGGGCCTCAGTGAGAGGAACCCATGAGTCCCACTACCTCTCAGCTGGGTCCTCTGCGAGTGGGTCCCCATGGGCACCACCTCTCCTGGGGCCTCAGCGAGAGAGGAACCATCTAGGGCCCCTCTGCTGGGGCATCAGTCCGAGGGTCCCCCTCGGACCACCCTCCCTCTCTGCTGGGGCCTCAGCGAGAGGGTCCCTCTTGGGACCCCCTCTGCTCTTGCCTCAGTGAGAGTCCCCCTCAGACCTCCCCTCTCTCTGTGCTGTGTCCTCAGTGAGAGGGTCCCACTCAGGAACCCCTCTGCTGGGTCCTCAGCCTGAGGGTCCCCCTCGGAATCCCTCTCCATCTCTGCTGGGGCCTCTGTGAGACGTTCCCCCTCAGGCAGGTATATTAGGCCTTTATATGTTATGTAAGTATGTTAGTATTTGTGAAGCACCCCTCTCTTTATCTTGTGTTTCTGCTATGAGCACCAGGTTCCGACATTTCCTGCCAGTTTATTTTAACCAGACTATCAGACTGTCTGGTGTGTGACCCCAGCTGTTGGGGGTCTGGCCCTCCCTTTATAAATAGCATAATCTCTGCCCGTGCTTTTGCTTATCATTCCCCTGTTATTACCACAGGGAAAATACCCACCTTCTCTACGTGGCAGCTTTGTGGGGTTTGGACATGACTGGCAAGCACCCCGTTTTCCCTTCTTTAGGAATGCAATGATTCCTGTGGAATCTATTAGTTCCATCATTCCTCTGAACTTGAGGACTCGCTCACGTGGGTGAACCTCAGCTCCTTGATTTTGAAGCTTGTGTCTGCCTGTGTTATCCCCATGTTTCTCTCTCACATACAGAAAACACCTCTGAAGTAAATGACACCACGTTCCAGTGCACCCTGACAGCGTGCTGGAATGGCAATTGCAATTCTGCTGTTCTTCAGCCCCTGCCCTGAATCCTGCCTGTGTCTGTTGGGACTGACGGAGAGGCCTCTGTTGGCCTGATAAAGAATAAAACAGACTGGCATAATGGCGACCACCATAGTCAGTACATCAGCAGCCGCCACCACCAGTTACCTTGGTGACAATGAACAAGGTTGAGGTACAGACTGCCAGTTATGGAACAATAGGACTTTACTGATGCACATGAACGGGTGGGCACCCTTGTGTTGTAACTGCGGGTTGATCTGTTGGCAGAGGAACAGCAGAGGCTGTGAGATTGGGTCTAGTCCTCTTGTACCCCATCATATGCCTTTTTGTGTGCAACACCTATGCAAGTGCAAAATGCTTCCAATCCCGGGAGCTGCTGTCTGCTCGTTGCTACCGAGCTAAAGATACTCCTATGGTCAGGGCCTCTTGTTCCCCATCATATGCTTTATGTATGTTTCACCTGTGTAGTGCTATGTTTTCCCAAGCCCGGGAACTGTTGTCTGCTCGTTGCTACTGAGCTAAAGATACTCCTATGGTCAGGGCCTCTTGTTCCCCATCATATGCTTTATGTATGTTTCCCCTGTGTAGTGCTATGTTTTCCCAAGCCCGGGAACTGCTGTCTGCTCATTGCTACCAAGCTAAAAACACTCCTAGCCATGGAACAGGGTTACCTGCCTCCCTGAGTATGGTTTGTGCATCTGCAGCAGGTAATGCTTGAATGGCAGCCAGTGACAGGCAAGATGGACCAGGCACTGAACAACCTAAGACAGGGGCTCTGTCATGTTACAGAGATTCCCGATGAAGGGTAAAGCTGATAACCTGAGTTTCTACAACCGAAGACAGGCACATTCAAGTCAGCTTTAAAACAAAAAATGCGGTCCTGTTGTGGGCTAAGGAGATGATTAGCACCTGTTAAGCTGAGCACTAGAGGAACGGGTTTGGGGCTAAAAGTACCTGGTCTAATTGGGCTCAGCTGCATGCAATGTTCTGTAGATGAGGGTGTGGGGGAAAGAGCAAAATGGGGAGACTTCAGAGACTTCCACCATCTCTGTTCTCCATGTCGGAGACACATGCACAGACCTTCGCCATGTCCACGAACTGGTTCTGCTAGAGGAAACACATTTTCCCTTCTTCAGGGCATCATAGGAAACATTTGTGAGATGAGGCATCTCGGTCGTGTGTATTGGAGGCAGGAATTTGGCACCACAGCCTCCTACCACCAGCCACTGCCCTCTTGTTCATCAAGGAATGCTTCACCCTCCTTCAGGACCATCCTGGATTCAAGACCCTTTCTCCTGCAGGCCACCTGTGAACCATCAGCTGCCACTGATGTGCCACCTGAACCAAGAAACCCCAACAGCTGACGTGTCTTCTCCACAGAGGCTTTCTCACCAGGAGAGGTAGAGTAGCAGCATGCCTGGATGCCTTGTTGGTGCCCGCTGCTCTCTCAGCACGGAACAGCCAAAGTTGTGCCAGCAAGGGGGACAGGTACTTTCAGTGGCCTGTTGAAGGAGGTGCTGAAGAAACTGGTAAGGGATGGAGTCGGGTGGTGCGGGTTTTGGTGGTTGGGGAGGGGTCCTAAAATGTCAAGCCTCAAGCCTCAGCCTGCGAGGCTTGTGTGCAGTTCAGCTGTATGGGTGCTGCTTCAAGACTTGACAGCATCCTCTGCAGTCCAGCTCCCTGCCGATGGTGCTGGGAGAGCAACAGAGGATGGCGCAGGGGCTTGTGCCCCTGTGCCTCTGTGCCCCTGTGGGACATGTGGAGGAAGCTCCTGGTTCCCGGGCTTGTCCTGGCCCAGCCACATCTAGCTCTGGTGGTGGTCCCTGGGGAAGAGAGGCAGCAGATGCAAGAAAGATTGCTCTCTCTCTCCCTCTCTGTTTCTGTGTGCTCCAAGCAAACAGGACAGATTCAGGCAGGCAGGGAAGAAGGCAGGAAGAGAGAGATTGCTATTGGCCTCCTGGCAGGGAGTGTGCTGTGTGCTGTGTGCTGTGTGCTGTGCTGTGACTGAAGACTGCTTTTGTCTGCCAATGCAGACCCAAAGGGTGTGCGTAGTGCTTCTGTCCAGAGACTCCAGTGAAACCTCTCCAAAGTGTGTTCTTGAGAGTGAATGTCTCTCAGACCGGGTTTGTTTCTCTTGTGCAGGAGAGCCTGGAGAAGCGTCCTGCAGTGAGTCCTGCTGTCCACGAGAGGGCTCATAAGCTGCCCTTTCTCCTCCTGGTTGGGCTCATTCCTTTTGAACACTAGACAGCCAAGCCCCAGCCATCCTAGTGTCAGGTGGGGGTCCTGGAGAGTGTTCCTGGATACTTGTCCCTTGAAGATTGGGGTAAGGCTGAAAAGCCTGCAAACGAAGGTCCAGGAGGGGGTTGAGGATGATTGTGGTCTTGCATCATCCTGGACCTCTGTGCTAAGAAGTGGCTGTGTGCCTTCACCATTAAGATACCACATAGGACATGGGGAGAGCGCTGGGAGCTGGACTTCCACATTAGGGCACCCAGAGGCCCTGTGGTAGATGGAGTCCCATGTCAGCGTGCCCACAGTCCCTATGGGAGCTGGAGACTCACATTAGCGTGCTCATGGGCCTCTGAGAGCAGGAGACCCATGTCAGTGTGCACATGGGCCCTCTGGGATACTGAGTCCTAGTTCAGCGTGCCCATGTGTCCTGTTGGGAATTGGGGTCTCATGTCACTGTGCCCATGGGTCTTGTAGGAGCTTGATACAAACGTCAGTGTGCCCACAGGCACTCTGGGAGTTGGAGTCCCACATCAGTGTGCAGAAGGACCCTCTGGTACCTGGAGTTACTCACTGACTGGCTAGCATTGATCTTTCGCTGATGAGCTCACCGGAAACCTTGCCACTACCCCCTTTCATCACAAACACCCTTGGGGACAGGGCCTGGGCTTTCTTTAGCCAGTGCAACTGCTCCCCGATGGGCTGCAGAGAGGCCTTCGTGTATTATTGCATGTGTGGGGTGGCAGTTAGGGTGATACAGCACTCGGTCTTCCTCTGCCTACCTGGGTGGTGTCTGGGCTTGTGGGATTCTAAGGATGGAACAGTGGAAGGACGAGTAAGCACCAAAGGACACCAGTCATCTGGAATAGGATGTCCCAGGCCTTAGCTTCTGCGAGAGCACCCTGGAACATGCAGTCCCGCTTTCCAGCAGGTAGGACGGTGGCCTGGGAGCAACCAAGGCCTGCACAAAATAGGCCCTCCCATGCCATGGGCAGGCATGGGTTCACGAGGACCATTTTGCCTTCTTCAGGGCATCCTAGGAAACACTTGGGGGAGGAGGGTCAGGCATAGGCATCGTGTGCATTGGAGGCAGGAATTTGGCCCCACAACACCCTACCAAATGCCATTGGACTTTCGTTCACCAGGGAATGCTTCACCATCCTCCAGGGGCATCCTGGATTCAAGACTCTTTCTCTTGCAGGCCACCTGGGGACCATCAGCTGCCACTAATGTGCCACCTGCCACAAGACACCTCAACAGCTGACGTGTACTCTCCACA
Source organism: Ochotona princeps (assembly GCF_030435755.1). Taxonomy (NCBI): domain Eukaryota; kingdom Metazoa; phylum Chordata; class Mammalia; order Lagomorpha; family Ochotonidae; genus Ochotona; species Ochotona princeps. Next base: position 150,787,030 of record NC_080833.1, on the reverse strand, counting down.
GAGGTCCATCTCATTAGACAGGTAGAGTAGCAGCATGCCTGGATGCCCTGTTGGTGCCCTCTGCTCTCTCAGCACACACAGCAAAAGTTATGCAAGACTGGAGGACAAGTACATTCACGGGCCTGGTGAAGCAGCTGCTGAAGAATGCTGCTGGGGTGAAATCGGTGGAGCGGGTTGGGGTGGTGCTACGTGGTGTCCGAGGGCCTCAAGCCTCAGCCTGCCAGGCAGATGGCCTGTATGGGTGCTGCTTTAAGTCCTGACTGCTTCCCCTGCAGTCTAGCTCCCTGCCGATGCTCCTGGGAGAGTAGTGGAGGATGGCGCAGGGGCTTGTGCCCCTGTGCCCCTGTGTGACATGTGGAGGAAGCTCCTGGTTCCCAGGCTTGTCCTGGCCCAGCCACATCTGGCTCTGGTGGTGGTCCTTGGGAAGTGAGCAGGCAGATGCAAGAAAGATTGCTCTCTCTCCTTCTCTGTTCCTTTGTGCTTCAAACAAAACAGGACAGATCCAGAAAGGCATGCAGGAGGGAAGGAAGTGAAAGAAAGCTGCTGTCCTGGGTGGTAGTGAGTGTGCTGTGGTTCTAGACTGCTTTTGTCTGCCAACTCAGACACCAAGGGTGTGCGTAGGGCTTCTGTCCTGGGACTTCTGTGCAACCGCTCCAAAGAGTGTCCTTGAGAGTGAATTTCTCTTAGCCTGGGATTGTTTCCCTTGTTTGTGCAGGAGAGCCTGTAGGAGCGTCCTGCAGTGAGTCCTGCTGGCCATGAGAGGGCGCATAAGCTGCCCTTTCTACCCCTGGTTGGCTGAGGCATTTTGAGCACTGAAGGTCCAGCCCCAGCCATCCTAGTGTCAGGTGGGAATCCTGGACAGAATTCCTTTATATGTTTCCCTTGAAGATTGGGCCGAACAGCCCGCATATGAAGGATCAGGAGGGGGTGGAGGACGCTTGTGGCCTTGCATCAGGCCAGGCCTCTGTGCTAGGAAGTGGCTGTCTGTCTTCACCAGCAAGGTACAACCTAGGGCACAAGGAGAACTAGAAGCAGGAGTTCCACATCACGGTCCCCAGGGGCCCTGAGGGATGTGGAGTCCCAGTCAGAAAGCCCACGAAACCTATGGGAGCTGGAATCCCATGTGAGTGTGCACACGGACCCTCTGGGAGCTGGAATCCCACATCAGTGTGGCAATGGGCCCTGTGAGACCTCGGGTCCCATGTCTGTGTACCCACGAGCCCTCTTGTACCTCGATCCTAATTCAGCATTCCCCAATCCCAGTGGAATCTGGGATCCCACGTCAGCGTGCCCATGGACCCTCTGAGACTGGAATTACACACCAGCTGACTAGCACTGATGGTTCGCAGATGAGGTACCCAGAAAACTTTCCAGAGTCCGGAAGCAGAGGAACCTCCTCCCTGCTGGGGTTCAGCAGCAGAGGACCATCCTCCCTGCTGGGGACCGGCAGCAGAGGACACTCCACCCTGCTTGGGTGCGGCAGCAGAGGACCCTAATCCCTGCAGGGTCCAGCAACAGAGGACCCTCATCCCTGCTGCTGGACACCAGCAGAGAGGAAGCATCAGAGGTCCTTTCTCTCTGCTGCGGTCCAGCACCAAAGGACCATCCTCTCTGCTGGACCGCAGCAGAGAGGAAGCCACAGAGGACCCTCCTCTCTGCTGCTGGGGTCCAGCAGCCACAGAGGACCCTCCTCTGCAGCTGGTGTCCGGAACCACAGGACCTACTCTACTTCTGGGGTCCGGTAGAAGAAGACCCTTTTTCTGCTGGGTTCTGGCACCAGAGGACCCTCCTCTGCTGGTGGGGTCCTTTAGCAGAGGACCATCCTATGCTGCCTCGGTGTGGAACAGAAGGACCCTCCTCTGCTGTTGGAGTCTGGCAACAATGGAGCGTCCTCAGCTGCTTTGGTCCATCAGCAGAGGACCCTTTTTCTGCTGGGGTCTAGCACGACAGGACACTCGTCTCTGCTAGTTTCCAGCAGAGAGGAAGCAATAGTGGACCCACCCCTCTGCAGGAGTCTGGCAGCAGAGGACCCTCCTCTTTTTCTGGATTTCAGCAGCAGAGGACTTTCGTCTGCTGATGGACCCCAGCAGAGAGGAAGCAGCAGAGGACCCTCTTCTCTTGCTGGACAGCAAAGAGAGAAAGCAGCAGAGGAACATCCTGTTCTGCTGGGGTCTGGCAGCAGAGGACCCTCCTCTCTGCGGTGGTCCGGAAGCAGAGCACTCTCCAAGCTGTTGTATTTTGGCAGCAGAGAGGAACTTCCACAATGCTGGAGTGGAGCAGAGAGGAAGTAGCATAGATACCTCCTCCATGCTGTGGTCCAGCCGTAGAGGACACTCCTCTGCGGCTGGACCTCAGCAGAGAGGAAGATGCAAAGTATCCTTGTCTCCTGCTGAACCCCAAAGAGAGGATGAAGCAGAGAACCCTGCTCTGCTGGGGTCCGGCAGCAGAGCAATCCTCCCTGCTGGGGTCAGGCAGCAGAGGACCCTCTTCCCTGCTGGGATCCGACAGCAGAGGACCCTCCTCTCAACTGGGTTCCGGCAACAGAGGACCCTCCTCCATGCTGGGGTCTGGAAGCAGAGGACACTCCTCTGCTCTTGGGATCTGGCACCAGAGGATCCTCCTCTGCTGCTGAGGGAGGCAGCAGAGGATTTTCCTCCCTGCTGGGGTATAACAGCATGGGAACCTCCTGCCTTCCGGGGTCCAACAACACACCATCCTCCTCTTCTTCGGGACCCCTGCAATGAGGTGCTTCCCTGCTACTGGACCACAGCAGAGAAGAAGTTGCAGAGGACCCTCCCCTCATGCTGCACCCCAGGGAGAGGACGCAGGAGAATACACTCCTCTTCTGCTGAAGTCCGGCACCAGTGGACTCTCCTCTCTGCTGTACCCCAGCAGAGAGGAAACTGCAGAGGACACTCCTCTCCGGGTGGGCATCAAACAGAGGAAGCAGTAGAGGACACTCCTGTTCTGCTGGGGTCTGGCAGCAGAGGTCCCTCCTTATTGTTAGCGCCAGGGAGCATAGGAGCCTCCTCTCCTAATGGCGTCCAGCACCAGAGGACACTCTTCCCTGATGGACTTGGGTCTAGCAGCAGGGTCCCTCCTGTCTGCTGGAGTCTGGCAGCAAATGACCCTATTCTTTGCTGGGATACAGCAGCAGAGGACCCTGCTCTCTGCTGATGTTTGGCACCAGAGCACCCTCTTCTTTGCTGAGGTCTGGGAGCAAAGGACCCTCCTCTCTGCTGGGGTCCAGTAGTGGTGGACCCTCCTCTCTTCTGTGGTCCTGCACCAGAGGATCCTCTTCCGCTCCTGGGGTTCCACACCAGAAGACCCACCTCGCTGCTGCTGGGGTCCAGGCCCAGAGGACACTCCTCTACTGCTGGGGTCTGGCACCAGAGGACCTTCCTCTCTGCTGGGATCCAGTACCCGAGGACCCCCCTCATCTGCTGGTATCCGGTACTGTAGGAACCCCCTCTGCTGCTGGGGTCCGGCAGCATAGGACTTCCCCCTGCTGCTGGGGTCCGTCAGCAGAAGACTAGCTTCTGCTGCTGTGGTCTGGCAGCAGAGGACCTTTCTCCCTTCTGAGGTCCTGCACCCGAAGACCCTACTAGGTTGCTCGGGTTGGGCACCAGTTGACCCAACTCTGCTGCTGGGGTCCGGCCACAAAGGTCCTTCCTCCTTGCTATGGTACGGCAGCAGAGGACCCTCCTCCCTGCTCGGGTACCGCAGAACAGGACCATCCTCTGCTGCTGGGGTCCGACACCAGAGGACACCTCTCTCTGTTGAGGTCCGAAACCAGAGTACCCTAGTCTCTGCTGGGGTCAAGCAGCAGGGACCCTCCTTACTCCTGGGGTCCAGCAGCAGAGGACGCTGCTCTGCTGCTGGGTTCATACAGCAGAGGACCCTCATGCCATCTGGGGTCCAACAGCCGATGACCCTCGTTTGCTTCTATTCCAGCATCAGAGGAACCTCCTCTGCTGCTCGGGTCCGGCATCAGAAGACTCCTCTCTGCTGGGGTCTGGCAGCAGAGGCCTCTCCTCCCGGCTGGGTTCAGGCAGCAGAGGACCATCCTCTCTGCTGCGGACTAGTACGAAAGTCCCTCCTCCCAGCTGTGGTCCTGCAGCAGAGGACCCTCCACTGCTATTGTGTCCAGTAGCACAGCACCCTCCTCTGCTTAGGAACCCCAGCAGAAAGGAAGCAGCAAAGGACCCTACTCTCTGCTTTGGTCCAGCAGCAAAGGACCCTCCTCTCTGCTGTGGCACAGCAGAGAGAAAGCAGAAGAGGAACCTTTACTCAGCTGGGGTCCCGCAGCAGAGGACCTTCCTCTTCTGCTGTGTTCCAGCAGCAGAGGATCCTCCTCCACTGCTGGACCCCTGCCTCCGAGGATCATCCTCTGCTGCTGGACCACAGCAGAGAGTAAGTTACAGAGGACACTCGTCTCCTGCTGGACCCCTAAGAGAGGACAAAGAGGAGGACCCTCCTCTGTGCTGGGTTCCTGCAGTAGAGGAAACTCCTCTGCTGTGGTCTGGCAGCATAGGACCTTCCTCTGCTAAGGGATGTGGCAGCAGAGAACACCCCCCTTCTGCTGGGGTCCGGCACCAGAAGACCCTCCTAAGCAGCTGGGGTCCGGTAGCAGAGGTCCTCCTCTGTTGAATCCCAGCACGGAGGAAGCCGTAGAGGACACTCCTCTCTGTTGGGTCCGGCACCAGAGGACCCACCTCTGCTACTGGGGTTTGGCAGCAGAGGACCCTGCACCCCTGCAGAAGAGGACCCTCCTCCCTGCTGGACCCCAAAGAGAGGACGCAGCAGAGGACATTCCTCTTCTACTGGTGTCCAGAAGCAGAGTACTCACCTCTCTCTGCTGGCTCCAGAAGCAGAGGATCCTCCTCTCTGCAGTGGTCTGGTACCAGAGGAATATCCTCTGTGCTGTTGTTTGGCAGCAGAGAACCTCCTCTCTCTTGTGGTCAGACAGCAGAGGACCCTCCACTCTCCTGGGGTCCAGTACATGAGGACCCGCCTATTCATTGGATCCCAGCAGAGAGGAAGCAGCAGAAGACCCTCCTCTTCTACTTGCGTCCGGCAGCAGAGGACCACCTTCTTCTGCAAAGTTCTGGCATCAGAGGACGATCCTGTTTGCTGGGGTCCACAAGCCTAGGACCCTCCTTTCTGCTGTGGTCCAGCAGCAGAGGAACGTCCCCTGCTCGTGGGGTCCAGTACCAGAGGACTGCCTTCTGCTTCTGAGGTCCAGCAGCAGAGGACCCTCCTCTGCTGGACTCTGTCCTCTGCTGCTGGACGACAGCAGAGGGGAAGTTGCAGAGGACCCTCGTTGCCTACTGGACCCCAAAGAGAGGACACTGCAGAGGACCCTACTCTTCTACTGGGGTCCAGCACCAGAGGACCCTCCTCTGCTGCTGGACCACAGCACAGAGGAAGTTGAAGAGGACCCTCTTCCCCGACTGGGCCCCAAAGAGAGAAAACAGCAGGTGACCCTCTTCTAATGGTGTTCGGCAGAGGAAGACCCTCCTCTGCTGCTAGCGTCCGGCAACATAAGACCCCCCTCTGTTGCTGGGGTCCAGCACCAGAGAACTCCCCTATGCTCCTGGTGTCCTACAGCAGAGAACCCTCCTTCTGCTGAATTCCTGCAGCAGAGGACCCCTCTCTGCTGCTGGAGTCTGGAAGCAGAGGTCCTCCCTCTGCTGCTGTTTCTGGCACTAGAGGACCCCTCACTGCTGGAGACCGGCACCAGAGGAATCACTTGTGCTGCTGTGGTCGGGTACCCGAGGACTCTCTTCTCCTGCTGGGGTCGAGCAGCAGAGAATCCTCCACTCTGCTGGGGTCCAGCACCAGAGGCCCGCCTTCTGCTGCTAGGGTGTGGCAGCAGAGAACCCCCTCTGCTCTTGGGGTCGAACACCAAAGGACCCTCCTTCTGCTGTGTCTGGCAGCAGAGGACCCCCGTCTTCTGCTGGTGTCCGGGAGTGAAGGTCCTCGCTCTGTTGCTGTGGTCGGGCACCAGAAGACCCCCTCTCAGCTGTTGGGTTCTGCCACCAGAGGACTTCCCTCTGTTTTTGGGGTCTGGCAGCAGAGGACCTTCCTCTGCTGTGTTCTGGTAGAGGAGGACCCTCCTCCCTGCAGGGATATGGCAGCAGAGGACCCTCATCTGCTGCTCGGTGTGGTACCAGATGACCCTCCCCTGTACTGGGGTCCGGCAGCAGAGGACCATTGTCCCTGCTGAAGTCTGGAATGAGAGAACCCTCCTCCCTGCTGTGGTCCGGCTGCAGAAGACCCTCCTCTGTTGGTGGGGTCCGGCACCAGAGGACCCCCTCTCTTGCTGGTGTCCGGCACCACATGACCCTGCTCTGCTGCTGCGGTCTGGCAGCAGAGGACCCTCCTTCTGCTGGGTTCCGGCAGCAGAGGACCCTCCACTCTGCTGAGGTCCAGGACCAGAGGACCGCCTTCTGCTGCTGGGGTCCGGCAGCAGAGAACCCCCTCTGCTCTTGGGGTCCAACACCAAAGGACGCTTCTATGCTACTGGGTCTGGCAGCAAAGGACCCTCCTTCTGTTGAGTCTGGCAGCAGAGGACCCCCCTCTTCTGCTGGTGTCCGGGAGTGGAGGTCCTCCCTCCTTACTGCTGTGGTCCGGCACCAGAGGACCCCCTCAGCTGTTGGGGTCAGGCACCAGAGGACCCCCCTCTCTGCTGAGGTCCAGCAAAAGAGAACCCCCTCTGCTGCTTGGGTCGGGCACCAGAGGACCCTCCTCTCTGCTGGGGTGGAGCAGCAGAATACCCTCCTCTCTGCTGGGGCCTGGCATTAGAAGACCCTCCACTGCTGCTGCGTCCGACAGCAGAGGACCCTACTCTTCTGCTGGACCCCAGCTGAGAGGAAGCAGCAGAGGACCATCCTCTCTGCTGGTGTCTAGCATCAGAGGACCCTTCTCTCTGAAGGGGTGCAGCAGAAAGGAAGCAGCAGAGGACGTTCCTCTCAGCTGGAGTCCTGAAGCAGAGGACCCTCCTCTTCTTTCCTGTTCCAGCAGCAGAGGACCCTCCTCTCCTGCTGTCAGATCTCAGCAGTAGAGCAGCGTCATCTCCTGCCTGACACAGCAGAGAGGAGGGTTCTCAGCTGCTGAACCCCAGGCTAGAGGAGTCTCCTCTGCTACGGGACCCCAGCAGAGAGGAAGTTGCAGAGGACACTCATCTCCTGCTGGATCCCAAAGAGAGGACAAAGCACAGGACCCTAATCTTCGGCTGGGATCCGACAGATGAGGACCCTGTTTCTGCTGGGTTCCTGCAGCAGAGGACCCTCCTCCCTGCTGGGGTCCATCAGCAGAGGACCCACTTCTGCTGCTCAGGTCCGGCACCAGAAGACCCTCCTCCCTGCTGGGTTCTGGAGGCAAGAGGGCCCTCCTCCCAGGTGGGGTCTGGTGGCAGAGAACCACCCTCTCTGCAGGGTACAGCAGCAGAGCATCCACCACTGCTGCTGTTGTCTGAAACCAGATGACACCCTTCTCTGCTTGGGTCTAGCACCAGAGGACCCTCCTCTGCTGATGGGGTCCAGCACCAGAGGACCTCCGTATGCCCCTGGGGTCTGGCAGCAGAGAACACTCCTTCTGCTGGGTTCCTGCAGCAGAGAACTCCCCTCTGCTGCTAGGGTCCGGCACCAGAGGAACACCTTGTTCTGCTGTGGTGCAGTACCCAAGTACTCTCCTCTCCTACTGGGGCCCAGCGGCAGAGGACCCTCCACTCTGCTTGGGTCCAGCACCAGATTACCGCCTTCTGCTGCTGGGGGGCGGCAGCAAAGGACCCACCTCTACTGCTGGAACCCAGTGGAGAGGTAGCAGCAAAGGACCCTCCTCTCCTGCTGGACCCCTGCAGCAGAGGACCCGCCTCTGCTACTGGACCACAGCAGAGGGGAAGTTGCAGAGGAACCTTGTTCCCTACTGCACCCCAAAGAGAGGACACACAGAGGATCCTACTCTTCTACTGGCGTCCTGCAGCAGAGGACCCTCCTCTTCTGCTGGGTTCCAGCAACAGAGGATCCTCCTCTCTGCTGTGGCCCGGCAGCAGAAGACCCTACTCTCTCCTGATGTCCGGCAGCAGAGGAAGTCCTCTCTGCTGGATTCCGGCAGCAGAGAGCCCCTTATGCTGTTTGGGTCTGGCAGCAAAGAACCCCCCTCTGCTGCTGGGTTTCAGTACCAGAGGACCTCCTTGTCCTGCTGGGGTTTGGTAGCAAATGACACTCCTTATGCTGGGTTCTGGCAACAGACAACACCCATGTTCTGCTGGGGTCCAGCAGCAGAGTTCCCCCCTCTGCTGTTGGTGTCTGGAAGCACAGGACTCCCCTCTGATGCTAGGGTCCAGCACCAGAGGACTCCCTCTGCTGCTGGGGTCTGGCAGCAGAGGACCCTCCTTCTGCTGGGTTCCTGCAGCTGAGGACCCTCCTCCCTGCCTTGGTACGGCAGCAGAGTCCCTCCTCTCTGCTGGGGTCTGGCACAACAACACCCTACACTCTGCTGGGGTCCAGCAACAGAGTACCCTCCTCTGTTGCTGGGGTCCATCAACAGAGGACACCATTCTCTGCTGGGGTCCAGCACCAGAGGACCCTCCTCTCAGCTTGCTCGAGCAGCAGAGGACCTTGATCTCTGCTGGGGCCCGGCACCAGAGGACAATCCTCTACTGCTCAGGTCAGACAGCAGAGGACACTCCTCCCTGCTGTGGTCTGGCAACAGAGGACCTCCCTCTCTGCTGGGGTCCAGCAACAGAGGATCTTTCTCTGTGCTGGGGTGTTTCACCAGATGACACTCCTCTCTGCTGGGGTCCAGCACAGGACGACCCTCCTATGTGCTGGAGTCCCCCAGCAGAGCACCCTCCTCTCCTGGGGTCTAGCACGAGAGGACCCTCCTTCTCTTCTGGGGTCCTGCAGCGCAGGACCCTGCTCTCTGCTGGGGTCCGGCAGCAGAGTACCCTACTCTCTGCCGTGGTCCCACACCAGAGACCCCCCCCCCCTCTGCTGCTGGGACTGGCAGCAGAGAACCATTCTCCCTGCTGGTTTATGGCAGAAGAGGGTGCTCTACTGCTGCTGGGGTCTGGTAGCAGAGGACCCTTCACTCTGTAGGACCCCAGCAGAGAGGCGAGTCCTCTGCTGCTTCCTCTCTGCTGGGGTCCGACAGCACCAGAGGACCCTCCACTGCTGCTGGGGTCTAGCATCAGAGTACCCCCCTCTGTAGCTTGGTTCCGGCACCAGAGTACCCACCTCTGCTGATGGTGCCGGCAGCAGAGGACCCTACTGCCTGCTGTTTTCCAGCACCAGAGCACCCTGCTCTGCTGCTGGGGTCTGGAAACAGAAGACCCTCCACTCTGTTGGACCCAAGCAGAGAGGTAGCAGCAAAGGAGCAGCCTCTTTGATGGTTTCTGGCAGCCGAGGACCCTTCTCTCCTACTGGGGTCCGGCAGCAGAGGACCATCGTCCCTGCTGAGGTCCAGAAGAATGAACCCGCCTCCCTGCTGAACCCTTGCAGAAGATAACCCTCCTATGCTGCACGACCTCAGCTTAGAAGAAGTTCTAAAGGACCATCGTTTCCTCATGGACTTCAAAGAGAGGCCGCAGCAGAGGAACCTCCTCTTCTGTTGTGGTCGGGGAGCAGAGGACCCTCTTCTTCTGCTGGGGTCCGGCAACAGAGGACCCTTCGCTCTGCTGGGGTGCAGGAGCAGAGGAACCACTCACTGCTGGGGTCCGGAAGCAGTGGAACTCCTCAGCTGGACCGCAGCAGGGAGGAAGCAGCAGAGGACCCACCTCTCTGCCTGGGTTTGGCATCATGTGACGTTGCTCTCTGCTGGGTCTAGCACGTGAGGACCCTCTTCTGTGCTAGGGTCCAGCGAGTAAAATGCTGCAGAGGACCCTTCTCTCTGCTGGAGTCCAGCAGCCAAGGACCTTCCTATCCAGCTGAACACCAAAGAGAGGAAGCAGGAGAGGACCTCTCTGCTGGGGTCAGGCTCCAGAAGACACTCCTTCCTGCTGCGGACAGGCAGCTGAGGACCCTGGTCTCTGCTCGGGTACAGCAGAAGAAGACCCCCCTCTGCTTCAGGTGTTCAGCATCAGAGTACCCTCCCCTCTGCTGGGGTGCGGCTGCAGAGGACCCTGTTCTCTGCTGTGTTCCTGCAGCAAAGGACCCTCCTCTCTGCTGGGGTCCGACAGTAGTGGAATCTCTCTCTGCTGGGTTCCGGCACCAGAGGATCCTCCTCTGCTGCTGGGGTCCGGTACAACAGGACCATCCTCCCTGCTGTCGTCCGGCACCAGAGGACCATCCTCTGCTGCTAGGGTCCTGCATCAGAGTACCCTCCTCTGCTGCTTGGGTCCGGCATCAAAAGACTCCCTTCTCTGCATGGGTCCTGCAGCACAGGACCCTCAACTGCTGCTGGGGCCCGAACCAGAGGACCCCCCTCTCTAATTGGACCAGCATCAGAGGACCCTCCTCATTGCTGGGGTCCAGCAGCAGAGGACCCTCCCTCTGCTGGTGTCCAGCACCACAGGAACCACCTTCCTGCTGGCGTCTGGTACCAGATTACCCTCCTCTGCTGCTGGGTTCCGGCACCAGAAGACTCCCACTCTCTGCATGGGTCCTGCAGCACAGGACCCTCAACTGCTGCTGGGGCCCGGCACCAGAGAAACTCCCTCTCTGATTGGGTCCAGCAGCAGAGGACACCCCTCTCTAATTGGGTCCAGCAGCAGAGGACCTTCCTCTCTGCTGGGGTCTGGCAACAGAGGACCCTCCTGTCTGCTGTAGTGCAACACCAGAGAAGCCTCATCTTCTGCTGTGGCCCAGCAGCGGAGGAAACTCCTCTCTGCTGGGGTCCAGAAGCGGAGCACCCTTCTTTCTGCTGAGTTCCAGCACCAGAGGACCTTCTTCTCTGCTAGGATCCAGCACCAGAAGACCCTCCTCTCTGTTGGGTCCGACATCCGAGAATCCTCCTCTATGCTGGCGTCCGGCAGTAGAGGACCCTCTTTTCTGCCGGGGTCCTGCAACACAGGACCCTCCTCTCTTTTTGGGTCTGCCAGCAGAGGACGCTCCTTCCTGCTGGTGTCCAGCAGCAGAGGACCTTCATCCATGCTGAAGAGCCTTGGATGAGTGTCCTGCACTGAGTGCTGGTGGCCACGAGAGGGCGCCCAAAGCCGCCGTTCTTTCTTTCTTTCCTTTTTTTTTTTCTTTTTTACACATTTATTTATTTTATTAAAAGGTCAGATATACAGAGAGGAGGAGAGACAGAGAGGAAGATCTTCCATTCGATGAGTCACTCCCCAAGTGAGACACAATGGCTGGTGCATGCCGATCCAAAGCTGGGAACCTGGAGCCTCTTCTAGATCTCCCATGTGGGTGCAAGTTTCCAAATTTTTGGACCGTCTCTACTGCTTTCCCAGGCAACAATCAGGGATCTGGATGGGAAGTGGAGCAGCCGGGATTAGAACCGGTGCCCATATGGGATCCCAGCACATTCAAGGCGAGACTTTAGTTGCTAGGCTATGGCTCCGGTCCCCAAGCTGCCCTTTCTACCCCTGGTGGGCTCAGGCCTTCTGAGCTCTAGACAGTCCAACCCGAGCCATCCTAGGGTGAGGTGGGGGTCCCGGACAATATTCTGGTACACGTGCTGTTGAAAGTTCAGGGCTCCAAGGTCGAGCAGCCCACATACCAAAGCCCGGGAGGGAGGAGGACGTTTGGGGCCTAGCATCAGCCCAGGCCTCTGTGATAGGAAGTGTCAGGGTGCCTTTAACAGCAGGGCACTGAAAGAACCCTGGGAGATGGACTCCCACATCAGCATGCCCACAGGCCCTCAGGGAGCTGGAGTCCCATGCCTGCGTCCTCAGAGCCCTCTGAGAGCTGGTGTTAAACACCAGACCACTGGGGTTGTACTTGGCCAGATGAGGTCCCGGGAAACCTTACTGCTACCCCCATTCCTCGCAGAGCACCCTGAGATGCAGGCTCCGGGAATTCTTTGGCAAGTGGAGCAGCTCCTTGATGGGCTGCCAAGAGGGCTTCATGGACCTTTTTTTTTTATTACAAAGTCCGAGATACAGAGAGGAGGAGAGACAGAGAGGAAGATCATCCGTCCAATGATTCACTCTCCAAGTGAGCCGCAATGGCTGGTGCACGCCAATCCGAAGCTGGGAACTTGGAACCTCTTCCGGCTCTTCCATGTGGGTGCAGGGTCCCAAAGCTTTCGGCCATCCTCAACTGCTTTGCCATGCCACAAGCAGGGAGCTGGATGGGAAGTGGAGCAGAGGGATTAGAACCAGTGCCCATATGGGATCCCGGCGCGTTCAAGGCAAGGACTTTGGCCACTAGGCCACGCTGATGGGCCCCGGCTTCATGTATTTTTGCATGTGTTGGGTGGTGGTTAGGGTGATACACTACTCGGCCTGCCTTGGCCTAGCTGAGTGGTGTCTGGGCATGTGGGCTCCTAAGCCAGGAGCCAGGTGGATGGGCAAGTAGGCACCAGAGGTCACCAGCCATCTGCAATAGGAAGTCCCCGGCCCTAGCTGCTAAAGAAAGCACCCTGCAACATGCAACCCTGCTGCCCAGCACATATGATGATGGCCAGGGAGCCACCAAGGCCCGCACAAGGTAGGGCTTTCAGGGCCTGTGCTTCCTGCACAGAACAGGGTGCACAAAGCTGCCTTTCCTATCTCTAGCTAGCACTTGAGCGGTCAGCCATCCCTGTCATGTGCTTTGGAGGCAGGAATTTGGCCTCACAGCCTCCAGCCAGATGCTGCTGCCCTCTTGTTCACCAGGGAGTGCTTCACCCTCCTCCATGGATCCTTCTGGATTCAAGACTCTGCCTCCTACTGGTCAGCTGTGGACTGTCGGCCGCCGCTGATGTGCCATCTTGCACAAGACATCCCAACAGCTGACATCTGTTCTTCACAGAGGTCCTTCTCCCCAGGACAGGTAGAGTAGCAACATGCCTGGATCCCTTGTCTGTACTGGTTGCTCTCACAGCACGGAACGGCATAAGTTGTGCAAGCCAGGGGGACAGGCACCTTCAGCAGCCTGGTGAAGGAGCTGCTGAAGGGTCCAGCAAGGATTGGTGTGGTGTGGTGTGTGTTGTGTGTGGTGTGGTGTGGTGTGGTGTGTTGTGGTGTGGTGTGGTGCAGGGTATTGTCCCAGTGGGTCAAGCCTCAGCCTGCCAGGTGGATGGCCTGTACGGGTGCTGCTTCAAATCCTGGCTGCTTTCCCTGCAGTCCAGCTCCCTGCCGATCCCCCTGGGAGAGCAGCGGAGGATGCTGCAGGGGCTTGTGCCCCTGTGCCTGTGTGCCCCTGTGCCCCTTTGGGAGATCTGGAGGGAGCTCCTGGTTCCTGGGCTTGTCCTGACCCAGCCACAGCTGGCTCTGGTGGTGGTCCTTGGGGATGTGAGCCAGCAGATGCAAGAAAGATTCTGTCTCTCCCTCTCTGTTCCTCTGTGCTTCCAAGAAAAGAGGACAGAGGGAGGCAGGAGGGAGGAAGGAAAACACAGAAAGCTGCTGGCCTCCTGCGAGGGAGCATGCTGTGTGCTGTGCTGTGACTCTAGACTGCTTTTAGCCGTCAATGCAGACCCCCAGGACGTGCATATGGCTTCCGTCATGGGACTTGTGTGCAAGCTCTAAAAAGAGTGTCCTTGAGAGCAAATGCCTCTCTGAGCTGGGGTGCTTCCATTGATTTGTCAGGAGAGCCTTGGATGAGCATCCTGCAGTGAGTCCTGGTGGCCACGAGGGTGCCCGATGCTGCCCTACCTTTTTTTTTTAAACAGATTTAAGTATTTTATTCCAAAGTCAGATATACAGAGAGGAGAAGAGACAGAGAGAAAGATCTTCCGTCCGATGATTCACTCTCCAAATGAGCCACAAGAGCCGGTCCCCTGGGGACCCTCTCTGCTGGGGACTGAGTGAGAGGGATCCTTGGCCCCCCCTCCATCCCCTCCCTATCTGCTGGGGCATCTGCAAGATAGTCCATCTCGTGAGCCCCTCTGCCTGGGTCTCAGCGAGATGGTTCTCGTCGGACCCCCCTCTCTCTCTACCTGGGCTTCAGCTAGTGGGACCCCTTGTGACCCCTTCCTCGCTGCTGGGGCCCCAGTGAGAGGGTCCCCTCTGGAATCCCTCTGCTGGAGCCTCAGCGAGAGGGAACCCCGGTGCCACCTACACTCTCTGCTGGGGCCTCAGCGAGAGAGAGCCTCAGAGTCTGACCCTCTCTCTTTGTTGGGGACTCAGCCAGAGGGTCCCCCTCAAGACCCCGTCTTCTGGGGCCTCAGTGAGAGGGACCCCTGAGTCCCAAACTCTCTCTGCAGGGTCCTCCGCGAGAGGGTCCCCTTGGGAACCACCTTTCCTGGGTCCTCAGCAATAGGGACCCCCTCGGGACTCAATCTGATGGGGATTCAGTGAGAGGGACCCCTGAGTCCCACACTCTCTCTCCTGGGTCTTCAGCAATAGGGACCCCCTCGGGACCCCATCTGATGGGGACTCAGTGAGGGGGAACCCTGGCGACCCCTCCCTCTCTGCTGGCGCCTCAGCGAGAGGGTCCCACTTGGGACCCCCTCTGCTGGGGCCTCAGCGAGGGGGAACCCTGGTGACCCCCTTTGTTTCAGCATCAGCAAGAGGGGCACCCAGAGCCACCTAACCTCTCTGCTGGGGCCTAGGTGAGAAGGTATAACTCGGGACCCCCTTTGCTGGGACCTCAGCGAGATGGACCCCCGGAGCCCCCTTCCCTCTTTGTTGATGCCTCAGCAGGAGGGTCCCCTCGGGAACCCCTCTGCTGGAGCCTCAGTGAGAGTGTGCCCCTTGGACCCTTCCTCTCTCAATGCTGTGGCCTCAATGAAATGATTCCACTCGGGACCCTCTCTGCTGGGGCCTCAGCGATATGATCCCCCCAGAACCCCTCTCTCTCTGCCTGGGCCTCAACAAGAGAGATCATCAGAGCTCGACCCTCTCTCTGTTGGGGACTAAGCCAGAGGGTCTCCCTCAGGACCCCGTCTTCTGGGGACTCAGCGAGAGGGTCCCACTTTGAACCCATTCTGCTGGGGCCTCAGCAAGAGGGACCCTCGTCTTCCTCTCTCTCTGTCTGTTTCTGCTGGGGCCTCAACGAGAGGGTCCCCCTAGGGACTCCACTGCTGGGGACTCAGCAAGACGGACCACCACAGCCCCCCTACCTAGCTGTTGGGCCTCAGTGAGAGGGTCACCCTGGGGAGCCCCTCTGCTGGGGCCTCTGTGAGAGCGTGTTCCTCGGACCCACCTCTCTCTGCTGGGGCGTCTGTGAGAGGGTCCCACTCGGGACAACCTCTGCTGGGGCCTCAGCGACAGGAACCCTCCCAGCCAGAGCCTCTATTTCTACTGGGGCCTCTGAGAGAGGGTCCCCCTCGGGACCCTGTCTGCTGCGGTCTGAGTGGGACTCCCAGAGCCCCCCTCCCTGGCTGCTGGGGCCTCAGCGAGACGAACCCCCGAGCACCCCTCCATCTCTGCTGGGACCTCAGTGAGAGCGTCCCCCTCGGACACGCCCTTCCTCTCTCCTGGGGCCTCAGCAGGAAGGTAACCCTCGGGACCCCATGTTCTCGGGCCTCAGGAAGAGGGTACCCCTCTCATATAACCCCTCTGTCTCTGCTAGAGCCTCAACAAGAGGGTCATACTCTGGAGCCCCTCTGCTGGGGTCTCAGTGAAAGGGACCCCGGCGCTCCCCTCCCTCGCAGCTGGGGCCACAGAGAGAGGGTCCCCCTCGCAACCCCCTCTGCTGGGGCCTCAGTGAGAGATCCTCAGAGCCCAAGCCTCTCTGTGTTGGGGACTCAGCCAGAGGGTCCCCCTCAAGACCTCGTCTTCTGGGGCCTCAGTGAGAGGGAACCCTGAGTCCCGCACTCTATCTGCTGGTTCCTCTGCGAGAGGGTCCCCCTGGGGAACACCTCTCCTGGGGCCTCAGTAAGAGAGACCCCCTCGGGACCCCCTCTAATGGGGACTCAGTGAGGGGGAACCCTGGCGACCCCTCCCTCTCTGCTGGGGCCTCAGCGAGAGGTTTCCACTTGGGACCCCCTCTGCTGGGGCCTCAGCGAGGGGGAACCATGGTGACCCCCTTTGCTTGGGCATCAGCTAGAGGGACACCCAGAGCCACCTAACCTCTCTGCTGGGGCCTAGGCGAGAAGGTACCACTCGGGACCCCCTTTGCTGGGACCTCAGCGAGATGGACCCCCGGAGCCCCCCTTCCCTCTCTGTTGATGCCTCAGCAGGAGGGTCCCCCTCGGGAACCCCTCTGCTGGAGCCTCAGTGAGAGTGTCCCCCTTGGACCCTTCCTCTCTCAATGCTGTGGCCTCATGAGAGGATTCCACTCGGGACCTGTTCTGCTGCAGCTTCAGTGAGAGGGTTCCCCCAGAAACCCCTCTCTCTCTCTGCCTGGGCCTCAACAAGAGAGATCATCAGAGCCCGATCCTCTCTCTGTTGGGGACTCAGCCAGAGGGTCTCCCTCAGGACCCCGTCTTCTGGGGCCTCAGTGAGAGGAACCCATGAGTCCCACTACCTCTCTGAGAGAGGGTCCCCCTGGGCCCGACCGTCTCTTGGGGCCTCAGCGAGAGAGGAACCACCTCGGGATCCCCTCTGCTGGGGCATCAGCAAGAGGTTTCCCTTCAGACCACCCTCCTTCTCTGCTGGGGCCTCTGCGAGAGGGTCCCTCTTGGGACCCCCTCTGCTCTTGCCTCAGTGAGAGTCCCCGTCGGACCACCACTATCTCTGTGCTGTGTCCTCAGTGAGAGGGTCCCACTCAGGAACCCCTCTGCTGGGTCCTCAGTCCGAGGGTCCCCCTCGGAATCCCTCTCCATCTCTGCTGGGGCCTCCGTGAGAGTTTCCCCCTCAGGCAGGTATATCAGGCCTTTATGTATTATGTAAGTATGTTAGTATTTGTGAAGCACCCCTCTCTTCATCTTGTCTTTCTGCTATGAGCACCAGGTTCCGACATTTCCTGCCAGTTTCCATTTTAACCAGACTATCAGACTGTCTGGTGTGTGATCCCAGCTGTTGGGGGTCTGGCCCTCCCTTTATAAATAGCATAATCTCTGCCCATGCTTTTGCTTATCATTCCCCTGTTATTACCCCAGGGAAAATACCCACCTTCTCTACGTGGCAGCTTTGTGGGGTTTGGACATGACTGACAAGCACCCCGTTTTCCCTTCTTTAGGAATGCAATGATTCCTGTGGAATCTATTAGTTCCATCATTCGTCTGAACTTGAGGACTCGCTCACGTAGGTGAACCTCAGCTCCTTGAATTTGAAGCTTGTGTCTGCCTGTGTTATCCCCATGTTTCTCTCTCACATACAGAAAACACCTCTGAAGTAAATGACACCACGTTCCAGTGCACCCTGACAGCGTGCTGGAATGGCAATTGCAATTCTGCTATTCTTCAGCCCCTGCCCTGAATCCTGCCTGTGTCTGTTGGGACTGACAGAGAGGCCTCGTTGGCCTGATAAAGAATAAAAGACACTGGCATAATGGCGACCACCATAGCCAGTACATCAGCAGCCGCCACCACCAGTTACCTTGGTGACAATGAACAAGGTTGCGGTACAGACTGCCAGAGTTATGGAACAATAGGACTTTACTGATGCACATGAGCGGGTGGGCACCCTTGTGTTGTAACTGTGGGTTGATCTGTTGGCAGAGGAACAGCAGAGGCTGTGAGATTGGGTCTAGGCCTCTTGTACCCCATCGTATGCCTTTTTGTGTGCAACACCTTTGCAAGTGTGAAATGCTTCCCAATCCCGGGAACTGCTGTCTGCTCGTTGCTACCGAGCTAAAGATACTCCTATGGTCAGGGCCTCTTGTTCCCCATCATATGCTTTATGTATGTTTCACCTGTGTGGTGCTATGTTTTCCCAAGCCCGGGAACTGCTGTCTGCTCATTGCTACTGAGCTAAAGATACTCCTATGATCAGGGCCTCTTGTTCCCCATCATATGCTTTATGTATGTTTCCCCTGTGTAGTGCTATGTTTTCCCAAGCCCAGGAACTATTGTCTGTTATTTTACAATGCTGTCATTTTTATTTAAAGTAACAAAATAGTTTTCCAGTGATTGTTTTCATGAAAATCAGATGCTTTTGAAGAAATAACTGGCATTAAAAAAACGTGTAGTCAGTTACTCTGGAGAAACCTCAGAGTACCTCTGCTCATTGTCTTTCTTTCTGGAAATCCTAAAACTCGGATTAAACAGGTTGGGATTCATTTTCAACCATCATGTCAGGAGTTCTGTTTGTCTCTTGACATGTTTTGCACCTCCATGCTCTACAACGTCTTTGATCTCAGTTTACTAATGGTGGGAAATGCAGCCTCCTGGTGGTGTTGTAGGGCTCAGGAGCCCTGGAGGTAGTTGGAGAGTAGCAGCTACTGCCCCCACGCCTGTCCGCCCCAGCTAGACTTCAACTCCAGGCTTTTGTCATTCTACAAGTAAGAACACAAAGGAGAGACAGATGAACAGTAGGACGAAAGGACAGTCCTCACTCAGATATGTGTGCAGGCAATCTCAAAAGGGACAATTTCCCCACCTGGCTGGGGTTACATTTTCCTTCTAGCATAAGGAGTGTAGCTATAGTATGTGTGGTGAGCTCCTTATGGTGGTTAAGGACACCTGGTACCTGATGCAAAGTGAGGCTTAGCTGCAGGATGCAGAGCAGGGGTGCTGAGGCTTTGGCCATGTGGAAACAGCCTGGAGGAGATGGCAGTGCGGATGGCTAGGGTGTTGGCAGTATTCAGCTTCCTGTCCCTCACTGTTTGCCTGCTTTGCCCATGTCAAGTATGTCTAATTGACTAAATCTATTGACTTGGTAATGCTTTGTGTATAAAATTTCATTTCCAGAAGTTCTAGTAGATCATTTTCAAGTCCATGTCTTTTGCTTCTGCTTCTAAATCTGCTGGTATTTTATTGCTTTAAAGACAATGTAGATCACATTTCCCATGGTTACTGTTTCTCAATGTGCAATTCGTGGATCTACTTCTGCTTTTTCTCACTCTTGATATCCTATTTCCTGGTGTACCTAATCTTTCATACAGATTATTTTTCAAGTTTGTATATAGCAATAAATGTGGAGGTCTCAGAAAACTAACCTCTCTGGAGAGGATTTACCTCTTCCCTACCCACCTGCAACCCCCTCATTGATGCTCAGGACTTGAAATTAATTCCCTTAAACTGTGATTCCAAGGACCCAGCACATTGGCCTAGTGGCTAAATCCTTGCCTGAAAGTCACCAGGATCCCATATGGGTGCCACTGCGTGTCTGCTGCTCCACTGTCCATCCAGCTCCCTGTTTGCAGCCTGGGAAAGCACTATAGGATGGCCCAGATCCTGGGGACACAGAAAAAGCTCCTAACTCCTGGCTTCGGATCAACTCCGCTCAGGCCATTGTCACTTTATCAGCAGATGGAGGATCTTCCTGTTTTTCCTTCTCTGTATAGATCTGCCTTTACAAAGAAAAATCTTTAAAAATACATCTATATAATCTCGGGCTGGAAGGGTATATGAGGACTCTACTGTGTCTCATTTATTCTAACTGATGTCCAGTGGAAAATTTTGGGAGTGTGTCTGCTAGTAGCTTCTCAGCTTCCAGCAGACACAGGGCTCTGATGTCTGACCCTCTCCTAAACGTCACTTCCAAATGTGTTCAGGTCACAGAGCCCACAAAAGCAGCTCTCAGGTTTTATCGCATGAGGTTCTTTTTTGTTCTGTTAGTTTTTGCCAGATACTGTTTTGCCAGCTTTTCAGTTGCTAAGAAAGATGCTTTAAATTAAGCTTTACTGCTTATCAGTGAGAGTAGATCCAAATAATTAAGCCTGACTTGACTAGAAATGAGATGTCACATCTCAATATCTTAAAGCAATAGAAAAAGTAATGGTAATTTTTGAGTATCATAGTAATGTTGCTATGAAGTTAGAAAATCAGGTGGAAGTAAGTACTGTGTACCCTTGGATTTTCTTCCTCTGAGATTCAGTTGAAGAAAAATCCATGGAGATGGTTTGCTTTGATGGATTTGAGATCATCTGCAAGAGTGGGTAAAAAGTTCTGGAAAAGTGCAATTGAAATAGAAGTTTGGTGCAAAAGAAAAAGCCCTAAAATCCATGAACCCAGTGGTCTTCAAGTTTTTGGAAAAAATTACAAAAAACTGCAGAGATTTCAAGTGTTTTTTTGCACTTGCACTTAATTTCCATTTTTTCCCATTGGTGTCTTGAAGTGCACTCACACATTGTTGTAGACTCTTCCCCTGCCAACCTATCAAAACTGTTGGGAAAAAAATAAGGTTTTTGGCTTAAAAGTACATTTACTTAGAGTGTTCCTTTTTATCTTTAATTTTTTTTTAAAGATTTATTCATTTTATTACAGCCCAAGGTCCTGAATTCGTTCCAAAGGGCAGACTGCAAGCATGCGCCTCCCTTTTGCAAGACTGGTAAGTCTAGAGGTGCTTCTTGGCTCCTGTTTTATTTTATTTTTTTTAAAGATTTATTTATTTTTATTGCAAAATCAGATATACAGAGAGGAGGAGAGACAGGGAGGAAGATCTTCCATCCAATGATTCACTCCCCAAGTGAGCCGCAATGGCCGGTGCACGCCAATCTGAAGCCGGGAACCAGGAAACTCATCCAGGTCTCCCATGCGGGTGCAGGGTCCCAAAGCATTGGGCCATCCTCAACTGATTTCCCGGGCCACAAGCAGGGAGCTGGATGGGATGTGGAGCTGCTGGGATTTGAACTGGCGCCCATATGGGATCCCGGGGCTTTCAAGGTGAGGACTTTAGCCACTAGGCCATACCACCGGGCACTTTACCCTTAATTTGTGTTTGTTATTGCCATGAGAAAAGTTTTGTCCGAGTCATAAACAGTACCTACTCGTGCAATAAGGGAACTGATCAAACTTGCAGTGATAATTTGTACATAAAGAGACTGCTGATCTTTGGCTTCATGGTAATAGAGCTATGGTGAGTCACTGGCTTAGAGAAGCCTTCGGACAAGGCCAGCAGTCATGCATCACAGCATGTGGCTGGATATGGGGGAGAGAGTTGGAGAAGGATTTATTAAGTAATTGTCCACTATTTGAGCAGTTTAGGTCCATAAAGAGTGACTCGTCCAGTCTGGGATGCCTACATTTAAATTAGAGAAAAATAAAGAGGAGCATGTTGAGAAATGCCAGCTCTGTTACCCTCTTGTTGTGTCACTTTGCTGACAAGGACAAAAGGAATTATTCAGCTATTTTCCCATAACAAAGTTAACATTATATAAAGAATATATGTGGAAAAGAAATATTTGTGAACCTGTACTTTTCATACTCTCTATGAACTAAGGGACCTACAGATAAGCCATCCTATTCTTAGATTTCAAATTTGAGAAATATTCACTTAATATGTAGGGAATCCAATTTCTGATTAATACTTTGCAAGTGGATCCACAGATGGCAACAACAATGCTACGTTCTGCATGCCAAGTGTTACACCAAGCACACTATCACTGACTTTCAGAAGGTAAGAATCAGTGATCCTATTCAACAGATGAGAAGCAAAGGCACAGAGAAGCTTCTTGACAAATACTTGAAGTGCTCATAACTCATTTTGGCTCATGGAAAAGCTGTAACTCGAATCCTACTTCACATAGCAGAAACACCAAAACTAGGGAACCTAAGGTAAAGCACCAGGGCAGGGGAGGTCGTGGGGAGGGATGTTGGGTGGCAAAGTCCAGGCTTCACATTTTGTTTTCCTACCAGCTAAAGGCATGTGATTAAGTTAGTTCCTGCTACTATTATGGTTAAGCTGTTTAAAATATCATCCCTAGGCAAATGTTGGCAGAGATTAAAATGATGCTGGAGGACTCCTGTAGCCCATTTGATGGGGTCTGGATTCCAATGCCGCTTCAACTGCGGGCTCTAAACTTCATCTTGTTTTTGCTTTTGTTTTGTTTTTTTTTTTATTAAATTTATTCATTAATTACATTGTGTTGTAATTCCATAGGAACTGGGATTCTCCCCACACTTCCCCACACCATCCCCCCATGGTGGGTTCCTCCCCCTTGTTGCGTAACCATAGTTCACGTTCAGTTGAGATTCCCTCTTAGCAAGCATATGCCAAGTATACTAACTTCATCTTAATGAACCCTGGAAGTAACCAAGTGATAATCTGCACAGCTAGGTTCCTGCCATCCGCATACACCTGGGGATGGATATCTGACAGCTGCCTTTGGTCTGACCTAGCCCATGCTGTGGCAGGCATTTTGAGATTAAATCGGTTAATAGAAAATCTTTCTCTATTCTCTTACTCTCCTCTCTTTTTTGTAAAGTTTTATTTAACTGGAATACATTCCTTGTATTTTACTTAAAGTTAAGAGCATAATGAGATTTCCCAACCTGTCTAGCCTTCTGCCACACTCTCGCCCTTTCTCCTCCTTCCTTTATAATTTTTGTTGAACTTTTCACTGCAGCATACTTTGAGTTTATAACCACAAGTTTAATCCTCCATTAAAGAATTCCACAAGTAGTAAGTAGAAAAACCACTATTTCTCAAGAGTACAGATGAGGTTTATAAACATTAATCAAATCTCAAGGTGTCAGTTTCAGTCATATTCCACTTCTGTACTCTGTATTAGCTAACAAACAGGAAGGAAACCATTTGTCTTTGGGGGACTGGTTTATTTCAGTAAGTATAAGACGCAAGTGTCTACTTGCCTCCATTCTCTCAAATAAATAATAAAATTTAAAACAGCCATCCTTCTTGATCAGTCATCCCTTTCCATGGGAGAAATATACTATGACTTCTTGTTTGTGTGTGAGAAAGAGAGAGAGAGAGCGAGAGCGAGAGCGAGAGAGCGAGAGCGAGAGAGAGAGAGAGAGAGAGAGAAGACGCTCTCCACTGCTGGTGGGGCTGCAGGCTGGTACAGCCTCTATGGAAATCAGTATGGAGAATATTCAAACAACTCAAATTCAACATACCGTATGATCCAGCAATAGCACTCCTAGGAATATATCCAGAACACTTGTTCTATGAGAAACCAACATGCACTCCTATGTTCATAGCAGCACTATCAGTAATTGCAAAAACATGGAAACAACCAAAATGCCCATCAACAGAGGATTGGATAAGAAAGCTATGGTTCATCTACTCCATGGAATACTACTCAGCTATTAAAAAAAACAAAATGCAGTTCTTTGTGGCCAAATGGGCCAAACTGGAAACCATAATGCTAAGGGAAATGAGCCAATCCCAAAAGGTTAAATACCACATGTTTGCCTTAATTTAAGATGATATGATGTTATGTATAACATGTTATGTTTTGAATGTTATATGTTGTGTATAAACTAAAATTGAAGTATAGGTGAGGTGGTCAGAGAAGGTGGCTGGGAACCCGCATTTACTTTTAACATATTGGTTACTCATTACTATGTCAATTAATTCCATAATGATGTAAATTTTTGCTGATGGTATGTTGGAGCTTTCAATTGACTGGGATGATACTCTGCTGGCTCTGTCATCAGACCAGAGAGGGTATACCTAAGAAGCCATTGAACTTGACGGGACAATAAGATGCTGGACTCTATGTTTGGTATACGCTTGCAATGGGGAAATCTCAACTGAACTTGAGCTGTGGTTATGCAACAAGGTGGAGGAATCCACCATGGTGGGAGGGTTTGGGGAGGGGTGGGGAGAACCCAAGTATCTATGTAATTGTGTCACATAATACAATGTAATTACTGAAGTTAAACAATAAATAATTTAAAAAAAAAATATCTATTTCCATCTCATCAGAAACCAGGGAGTTGGAGTAAATGAGGCACTTGGAATGCTGATGGGAAGGTACTGAGGGGAGCTAAGTAACTTGGGAGTGATGTATAGGAGGAAAGCATTTGCCAGCATCTTCTCCGACGTCTTACAGGACTGAAAATTATTCAATAGCGTAAAACTATCAATAAGTGCTGACTATAAATTTTGGTTTGTGGAAAGAGTCAGAGACTGAAATCACATTGTCTAACCTCAAAGAACTCCAAAAACATGACTGTAATTCTCAGTTGCAGTCTACTGAGAGTTGGGTAGGAGAAGCGATGCCAGTTCCCTGAAGCCTTGGAAAGATTGACTGTGTGATGCCATGTTTTCTATTGCAGAAAACAATGCACAAGTCCCCTACCAATGCCAAATGGACATCAACAAATCAAATATTCTGAATGTATGTTTTTGCTTAGATCCCTGGTAATCTTACCTTAAGAACAAGGTCTACTGCAGTCACTGGGCAGATTTTTCTTTTTTTCAGTCAAGCAAAATGAAGGAATTGTTGGAATATCATGCTTTGCTGCCAGAAACTCTCAATAAGATGAACAGTTCCAGTGAAATACATTGCCAGAGGGATGGTATCTGCTATCATTTGAACAACTGTTGAACTACTTACCTGCAGATGTGCAGGAAATCATGTGCAAAACCATGCTGTACTCACTTGCTACTATTTTACATGTAAACGCATTCTATGGCTTTTCAGGATCTTTAACCGTAAACATTTGAGTGACAAATTTCCAACTGGACCCGGAGCAGTCGCCTACTGACTAAAGTCGACACCTTTGCAAGTGCCAGGATCCCACAGGGCTGCTCGCTCACTTGTATCCCGGCTGCTCCACTTCCCATCCAGCTTCTTGCTTGTGACCTGGGGAAGCAGTCAACTCCAGCCCAAAGCCTTGCGGCCCTGTACTGGCATGGGAGACCTAGAAGCTCCTGGCTCAGCTCCAACTGTTGCAATCACTTGGAGAGGCTCAGCAAATGAAAGATTTTTCTGTCTCCTCATCCTCTCTGTAAATCTGACTTTACAGTAAGAATATTTTTTTAAAGATTTATTTATTTTTGGGTGGAAGCCAGACATGCAGAAAGGAGAGAGGACAATCTTCTGTCCAATGATTCCCTCCACCAAATGGCCGCAACAGCTGGAGCTGAGCTGATCTGAAGCCAGGAGCCCAGGTCCTCCTCCAGGTCTCCCACGTGGGTGCAGGGTCCCAAGGCTTTGGGCCATCTTCAACTGCTTTCCCAGGCCACAAGCAGCGAGCCAGATGGGAAGCGGGACCGCCAGGACTAGACTCAGTGCCCATATGGGATTCCTGCACATTCAAGGCGAGGACTTTAACTGCTAGGCCACCTCACCAGGTCCAAAATCTTAACTCTCCAACTAAAATACTGAAGGCCAGTACATTGTGAGCTGAACATATCCCATGTTGGTAGCCTATTCCTAAACCAATGCTGGCCTTTTTTTCAAGGATAACTAGGCTGTCAGAATTACTCCATATGCACGGGGCTGAAACTTCCTAAACACACACGCAAGCAAGAATTGAAAAGAAAGATGGCTTGTGTGAGCATGAACTTCACCCCATTAAGGTTCTTAAATAGTTATCTGCTTTTAGCTCATTTCCTACTAAAAATTCAAATGTCTGAATTTTCCATTAGGCTGTTACAGCTTCATCTGTTAAGCATAGCCCCGCGTTCCCTAGCATCACCTAGTAGATCATTCTTGATCTCGGAGCTTCTGACGAGCTGTGTGGATTCCAAGTGAGATTTGCCTTACTGGAATTATGCATACATGTCAGTAAGGATTGTTTTCCATCATTTAGGGACCAAGTGATTTCTAGAAAAGCCATAATGTTGAGAGTACTTCCGAAGTTATTTACTGTTACGGCATGGTAGAGAAACTGACACGTGCGTTGGACTAGATGTTAATTTGTCAGCATTGGCCAGCAACATTCCTCGTGTAGACAAACGTGGGAGTAATGCTCAAACGCTCAATACCGAGATAGGAGAAGATCAGACAAAGATGAAAGTCTGGCGCTTCTCTGCCTCGTGGAGGTGTTTGAGGAAGTAGGAAGTGGGATGCTTCACAAAGTCCATAAAAATGGAGTCAAAAGAGAAGTTTCCATGCAGACTTGAAATCCATATGTTGGCTTTCATGATCATTCTCCACAAACATTTTAAAGACTGGTTGAAAGAGACAGTGTATGTGAGTTCTCTAGCTCACCAATGTTAGGAAAAGTACACCTGTTCCTGGTTAAGTACCCAACTTGTGAGAATTCCATAATTTTTTTTCTGTTTTTTTTCTTTAATATTCATTTATTCATTAATTACATTGCATTACATGACTGGGATTCCCCCCCCTTCACCCCAAACCCTTCCCCCATCATGTATTCCTTCACCTTGATGCATAACCACAGCTCAAGTTCCGTTGAGATTCCCTAATTAAAAATTTACACCATACAGAGTCCAGCATCCCACTTGTCCAGTTCAAGTTCAACGGCCTCCCAGGGAGGCCCTCTCAGGTTTGTAGGCAGAGCCAGCAGAGCGTCACCTCGATCAATTAGAAGCTCCAACATATCATCAGCAACAGTCCAGGTATGATGAGGCTGGTGCAGAGTCCACTGATTGACATAGTCCGTCTTAGGGTTTCCCCTTGTCCAGTTTTCCGCTGCTAGCATAAAGCTGATGTGGTTGATTCATCTACTCCATTTTCCATCTTTTTTTGATTAATGCTTTGTTTCCTCCATTTTGTTCAGGGGAATCCCCCTAAAAAAAACTTTGAGGCATTCCCAGTCCAGGCTCCTACATGTACTACTAGTAAGCACAGTGCCCGCCACCCTCCATCACTCTGATCAGCTGATGGTTTTAACCCCTGGGTTGGTTCTCTTCTGAGCCCCGACCTCTATTGGAACCAATGAGTATCGCATCTCTCCCCGGCTCTGCCCATCACACTCTCGTCCCTCACCTAAACCAGTGGGAGGAGTGCTGGTCGGGTGTTGCATTCCCTGCTAGCACAGGCCATTTCACCTTGGCATTTTGTGTTTTATACTGTTTTTTTTTTTGTTTTGTTTTTGTTTTTTTTTTATCGCAACCAAACCCGGCCAGGCCCCCACACAGTTTCAGCACTTGGACTTGCCAGTGGATGACGTGAACCAACTCAGCCTGGTCTGCCCCAACCCGAGCCAAGTGTATTCCAGTGGGTCCAATGGGGTCAGAGTGTCAGGGGATTGGTCCACGTATGCCTTACACATTCTAGCCCCGAGTATGGTTCTTGAATGCCAGTCAGTGTCATAGTAATGCCTTCTGTGACCCCTCTGCTGATCCCTCATCCTATCAGGTAATGGGGCATCCTGCTGGAAAAGCCCGGAATTTTGCCTTTTAAGTGAGCTGATGTTGGCGATCGGCACTATAAAGTGACTACAGGTTCTTCAGAGGAAGATTAAATGCCTTTGAAAAGCTTAAGGACTAATAAATTTTCTCAGAGTACTGTGGGTTCAGCACGGAGCGTCTCATGCAGCATATCAGAGAAACCAAATTCCAGAACTTCCTGGCCGGGCGGCCAGCAGGCGAAGCCTGGCGCCAAATGGCGTACTGGCCGCCCGAGAGCCTCGCACCCCATGTACCTGCGCAGGTGGTGGAAAGCTTGGCTGTGTTAGGCTGGAATCGTGGCAGGGACCCTCGCACCCGGGCCGCATGGCGGCCCGGGGCCAAGCTGCTTGGGCCACCGCCTGGTTTTTAGCTTGTATTTTCTGCCTTCTGGCTAGATGTTTTTTGAATTTTTATTCTTTGGACAGCTGTGGGTAAAAATTGGGAAATTAATGATGATCAAATTAGACAATGGACCTACTTATTAGCTCTAGAGGAAGTCTAACTACAATGAAAATTAGACTTGTGGATTATTTGAGTTACAATTCCCTCACTTTTTTTTATGAAGTACGTTGCATTATGTGACAGTTTCATAGGCTCTGGGATTCCCCCAACCCCTCCCCATGCCATCCCCCCATGGTGGATTGTTCCACCTTGTTGCAGTATTACAGTTCAAATTAAGTCAAGATTCTTTTATAGCAACCATATAGTTTGCATAGTGTCCAGCATCTTATTGTCCAGATAAACTCCAGGTTTCTTGGGGAGAAAATAGAGCTGGCAGAATATCATCCCAATCAATTAAAAGCCACAACAAAACATAGGCAAAAATTTACAACATTATGGAGTTAATTGACATGGTATTGAGTAATCAGTACGTTAAAATGCAAGTTCTTAACCACATCCTGTGAGTACTTCGTTGGCATTTCAATTTTAGTTTACACACGGAACCGGCTTCTATACACCTTAAAATGGCTATAGGGTACTATTCAGCTGTCTCATGTCTATTTTCATTGGAGTATTTAGCAGTTTATAGAGTTAAAACATAATGTTGCTGAACTTGGCAGATTTTAGGATAGTCTAAACTGGCTTATAACTCTGACAAGGCATTTGTCAACAGTTGAGGTGCAGACCAGTTTTAGGAGGGGTGTGCAGAGAAATCTTCAATGCCTTAGTGAGGAGTAACCAATCTTTGTGTCCTGCCTAGTAAGATATGTGTGAGTCTATGCCGACCATTTCCTCCTGGTTCTAAGCTTTCCTTGTTGTTCTCTATCCTAATGTTTTTTTTTTGGCGGGGTGGGGGGTCTCTGCAGCGACCCTGATGGTCCTTGCAGGAGAGGGTGGGGATCCAAAGTTGGAACTAAGTAAGGATCAGAGAAAGCTCCTCCCCCTAGTCCCAAAGGAAGTTTACTGTTCTTCTGTTTCTGCAGACTGCTCAGGGCTGCTGGCTGTTGTTCCAATGACCTTGGATCCTGCCAGGAAGGATTTGGGCTTCTTCCATCCCATGTGGGAGATCCAGACGGGGGTGGATGACCTCAGAATTCTCAGGCTCCGAAGGCACTCCAATTCCCTATGTTCTTCTTGGCGGTTGGGATGTAGTCCTTGGTGCCCGTAGTGATAGTCCTTGGTGAGGATCCGGGAGTCTACAGGGTTGGGATACAAGCCTCCTCCTGTCCACCTGCTCCACTCTGGGGTGCCCCCCCTGCTCTGTGTGTAGGACCTGTTAAGAGATTGTCAGGATCGCTCTTGATTCCCCCTATATGTCTTTGTAGTTTGAGTTACTTGTTCCATTCCTGACAGGTTATACTTCACGTCTTCCTCACATTCTAAGCAGATGGAAGATTTCTCTGCTCTCCCACCCCATTTCCGGGTAGCATAGGGTCTTAAAAGTATATCAGGTTTTACAATTCTTTGATGTAGATCATAAGCAGTTTGACTCACATTGATTGTTGGTTCATTGGTTACATCAGAATATCTTATTGCATGAGCTACAGACTGTTTGGGCTTGGAATAATACTACATTTTACAGGTACTATTTTTCGAACTGGCATCATTTCATCTTAAATTAAGGCAAATATGTGGTATCTAACCTTCTGGGATTGGCTCATTTCCCTTAGCATTATGGTTTCCAGTTGGGCCCATTTGGCCACAAAGAACTGCATTTTGGTTTTTTTAATAGCTGAATAGTATTTCATGGAGTAGATGAACCATAGCTTTCTTATCCAGTCTTCTGCTGATGGGCATTTTGGTTGCTTCCATGTTTTTGCAATTACTGATTGTGCTGCTATGATCATAGGGGTACATGTTGGTTTCTCATGAAACAGATGTTTTGGATGTATTCCTAGGAGTGCTATTGCTGGATCATACGGTATGTTGATTTTGAGTTGTGTGAATGTTCTCCATACTGATTCCATAGAGGCTGTACCAACCTGCAGTCCCACCAACAGTGGAGTAGGGTTCCCTTTTCCCCGCTTCCTCGCCAGCAAGTGTTGTTGGTGTTTCTTTGTATGTGTGCCATCCTTACTGGCATTAGGTGGTACCTCATTGATGTTTTCATTTGGATTTCCCTTATTGCCAAGGAACTTGAGCATTTTTTCATATGTATTTTTGGTTAGGTTTATCCCAGACACTTCATAGTTTTCTGTTATTTTGAATGATATCTTGCTGATTAGATCCCTTTCCATCTTGGGGCTGTTTGCATGCACTATAGCTGTGTTTTGTTACGTCATTTTGTACCCTGCCACTCTACCAAACTCTCGTATAAGTTCTAGCTGTCTCTGTATTGAGTCTCTTGGCTCTTCTAAAGAAACATAACACATCGCCATGGAGGAAAAAGACACAAGGTGTAGTTAAGCGAGGGAGTGAAAGTGAGGGTTTGTTCTTTGTGGCAGACTGTAAGAACAAAAGGTGAATTGTTGAATATTTTTCACCATTGCAAAGAATCTTGCTGGTAAAATAATGCACCAGTCAAAACCTGATAGTTCCAATTGTTTGCATGTAATAGTTAGCAGACGCATGTCTCCATAATTTTCTCATTAAATCAGTCTGAATGTTCCACAACAATTAAAATCCTCATGTTTTAAGTTTCTGGTTACTTGAATATATAAGGTGGTCATAATTTTAAGTGCAACTTTTTACATTTTTAAGATCAATTGACACAAATATGCATCCACGGGGACTCTGTAAGGTTTTGCTGCATGTAAAACAAACATTGGGTACTGATGAAATGGGGGTGAATAGATCTAGTTATGTGGTGAAACACTCAAATTCCTTCCATCTAGCTTTATATGTATTAACTGTATGTTATATATAATGTGTAGATGCGTCCACATATGTATGTACACACAGCATGTTATTGGTAACTGTCATCACCTTGTCATACTATAGAAGACCAGAACTTAGTTCTTCTACCCAGCCATTACTTTCAACTTGTCCGTCAGACTTCTCCCATTTTTCTATCCCTCTCCCTTCTTCCCCCCAATCTGTGATATTATTCTAAATTCACATGAGATCAACTTTAAATTCCAAACAATGTTTCATAAAGTTTGTAGAAGACAGAATTAAAGATCTGTTTATCTTGATGAAAAAGGTCTTAAAATTTGCGTTTTTCGTAAAATGAACACCATGAATGCATATACAGTTCTTCACAATAGACCCTAGTGACCTTTCACCTTTCTCTAGTGTTGGTTAGATTTCGTTTCTCAGCTCTCCTCTAATTTCTTTTTGCTGTTTTTAACATTTATTTTATTTTCATTACAAAGTCAGATATACAGAGAAGAGGAGAGACAGAGGAAGATGTCCCATCTGATGATTCATTCCCCAAGTGAGTGCAATGGCCCGTGCTGCACCGATCCAAAGCCAGGTGCCTGGAGCTGCTTCCAGGTGTCCCATGTGGGTGCAGGGTCCCAAGGCTTTGGGCTGTCTTTGACTGCTTTCCCAAGCCACAAGCAGGGAGCTGCATGGAAAGTGGAGCTGCTGGGATTAGAACCAGCACCCATACAGGATCCTGGAGCGTTCAAGGCAAAGACCTTAGCTGCTAGGCCACGCCGCCGGGCCCAGCTCTCTAATTTCATTTCAATGTTTTGTTTCTAGGTTAGTCTATAAGTTTGCTGGTTTTATTTCTTTTGGAAATAACCTTTGTTTCACTGATCTTTCATGTTTTTCTCTTCATTTACTGGTTTGATCTTTATTTCTTTACTAACTTTGGGATTTAGTTTATTCTGCCTTCTCTAGATACCCAAAATGCACCTAACCTGTTTGAAACCTTTCCATTTTTTTATGTAGGCATTTAATGCTTCAACCTTTACTTAGTATTTCTTTAGCTGTCTTCTGTAAGTTTTGAAATGCTGTATTTTCATTCCATTCAATTTTTAAGTTTTCTTTTGGATTTCTTCCACATTTCTTCTTTGGATTTCAGGATCATAATATTTAATCTGCAGATGGTTTTGTTTTCAAGATTTATTTGAAAGGCAGATGTTACAAAGAGAAGATTTTCTGTCCACTGGTTCACTCTCCAAATGGCTGCAATGGCCGGAGCTGAACCAATCCCAAGCCAAGAGCCAGGAGCTTCTTTGAGGTCTTCCACACAGGTGCAGGGTCCAAGCACGAGAACTATCCTCCACTGCTTTTGCAGGCCATAAGCTGAGGGCTAGATGGGAAGTGAGGCCTCTGGAACATGAACCAGTGCCCACATGGATGCCGGTGTGCAAGGTGGAAGATTAGCCTCTTGAGCCACAGGGCCGGCCCCTCAATCTATGGCTGTATATTACCAAATTTGTCTGGATTTATATTTTTGTGATTATAAAAGATATGATGTACTTTTTGTTGTGATTTAATATGTGGTCTTAGAGGAAGTTTAGTGTATTCAAGTACATATTCTAAAGCTATTGCAGTGAATGCTGTGTCAGTGTCTGTATACCCTAGAACTGTGCTTTTTCTTTTTTTTGTTTGTTTGTTTGTTTTTTTTTGCTTGATTGACATGTTAGTTGATTCCTTAACTCCACTTTTCTTGATCTGGAGCTTGACTCTCTCTTTAGATATGTATGTGTTTTGTTAAAAGATTTATTTTGTTACAGAATCAGATATACAGAGAGGAGGAGAGATGGAGGAAGATCTTCTGTCTGATGTTTACTCCCCAAGTGAGCACAACGGCCGGTGCTGCGCCGATCCAACCAGGAACCTCCTCCAGGTCCCCCACGCAGGTGCAGGGTCCCAAGGCATTGGGCTGTCCTCGACTGTTTTCCCAGAGCACACACAGGGAGCTGGATGGAAAGTGGAGCTGCTGGGATTAGAGCTGGCATCCATATGGGATCCCGGGGCATTCAAGGCGAGGACTTTAGCCACTAGGCCACACTGCCGGGCCCTCTCTTTAGATATAATAAGGCTTTTTAAGAAAATGACATGCTGTGGCATTGGATATATAGTACCCAATCTGTCTTATCTTATTGTTGAATTAATTCCTTGCTCACTATCTGATGATCTTTGTATCTTTTTATAGCTTTTGGCTGAAGTGTATTTTGTCTAATGCACTACTCCTGCTTGCTTTAGGTTTCCACTTAGGTAGAACATTTTTTTCCATCTTTTCACCAGTGTGTGTCTTTACTAATGAGTTTCTTAAGGTACATATCCTTGGTTATTTTTTAATCCATTTAGCCAAACTATATCTTACCTGGGAGTGTGGTCCATTGACTTTCAAAGCTGTTGTTAATAAGTAGTAACAGTAAGTAGTAAGTAGTAACAGCTGTTATTACTAAGTAATCTATCCACTTAAAAATTAGTTGGTTTCTTCTGAGTATTCTTCATCCAGTTATGGGTGAGCTTCAAAGTTTTCCATTTTGGGCCCAGCACAATAGCGTAGTGGTTAAAGTCCTCACCTTTCACATGCCAGGATCCCATATGGGCACTGTTTCTAATCCCGGTGGCTCTGCTTCCCATCCAGCTCCCTGCTTGTGGCCTGGGAAAGCAGTCAAGGATGACCCACAGCCTTGGGAACCTGCACCCACATGTTGGGCCCGCGCTCCTGGCTTCGGACTGACTGAGCTCCAGCCATTGCGGCCACTTGGAGTGAGCTGTCGGATGGAAGATCTTCCTCTCTGTCTCTCCTCTCTGTATATCTGACTTTGTAATGAGAATAAATAGAAGTTTTGCATGTTCTCATGATGCTAGCCTGCTACCTTTTATTTGCTTCTGTCTGTACATTTCCCTCAAACAAGTTTTAGGAGGCCAGTTGATTCTGATGACTTTCCTGACTTTCACTCATTTTGGAGAATATTTAAGTTATAAAGGATAGTTCTACTCAGCCAAGTATTTTTGGCTGATAGGCTTACTTTTTCTTCACAACTTTAGATAAACCATTCAATTCCCTCTTGGCCTATAAAATTTCTGTTTGACAATGTTGTTCGTTTAGTGGAGGTCCCCTTGAAAACGACAGTGCTTTCGTTTTGAGAATGAACAATTGTTTGTACTTAAAAGAGCTGGACCACAATAGGTCAAGGGAACGTGGATCTTTTCTGATCCTGTCAATTGACATCCTATGGGCCTTCTGTACTTGGAGGTGTACTTATTAAGATCAGGGAAGTTATGAGCTGTTTCATTGAATATGCAGCATACTCTCTTCCTCTCAGGAATTCCAAGAAAGTGTTCATTTCAGTAAGGTCTCAAAGCCCTCAGGCTGCTTTCATTCCCTTTCTCACATTTTTTTAAAAGCTGGCTAGAAAATATTGAACCTGTCTTCAAGTTCAAATATTTTCTAATTCTGTTGATCCTCATTTATCTTGACTTTCAACTATTTTCATTTTTAATTTTTCTTTAAGAAATACTTGATTTGCAAGGTAGATAAAGAGGGGGAGACAGATCCTCCATCTCAATGGCTGACATCAAGGCCTGGGCCACTGGATAGCCAGGAGCCTGGAGCTCTGTCCCTCTTGTAGCTGACAGGGACCCAAGTACCTCTGCCCTCTTCTGCTGCCTCTGCAGACATATTAGCAGACATCTGGATCCAAGGTAGAATGGCCAAGACTTGAATCGGAGCTCATAGGAGATCAGTACACAGGCAGTAGCTCAGCCTGCTGCTCACAAGAGCCAGTCCACAGTTGATTTTGTAATATCTGTTCAATTCCTCAAGGTCAGTCATTGCCAAATTTCTCATATCATGCATTGATTTTCTAATTTCATTTTCTGTTGAAGTGTCTTATGTCTTTTTGAGTGTTCCACATCATTCTTTTTGGATTCTTTATTTTATTGGAAATGCAGGTTTACAGAGAGAAGCAGAGACACAAAAATATATTCCATCCACTGGTTGATTCACCCAGTGTCCAGAATGGCCAGAGCTGAGCCAATCCAAATCCAGGGGCTTCTTCCAGATCTTCCTCATGGGTGCACAGTCCCAAGGCTTTAGGCTGTCCTCTACTGATTTCCCAGGCCACAAGCAGGGAGCTGGACGGGAAGCAAAGCATCCGGTATTAGAACCAGTGTCCAAATGGGATCCCAGCATGGTCGAAGTGAGGACTTTAGCTACTAGGCTACTGCACCAGACCCCTTAACTGCCAAGCTATTGCGCCAGACCTCTGCCGCGTAAATTCTCAAATTTACTAGCATTCCTATGTATGCACCCTTAATTCTAATGTCGGTGTACACTAGGTATTAATGTTAAACACTTCAACAATGTGGTAGTAGTATCTTATAGTATAGACAATTCTATATGTAAAACTTGCAAGGTTCATTTCTCAACATGCTTAAGCCTTTAGTATTTTGTCCCAGCTTTTCCATTCTACGATAGCCATACTTCTGTAGGACAATATTCTACAAGCAATTCTCTTCCTTAATAACCTGCTTATTTGCTCGATTTAAATTTTGAAACAATCATGTAAGACTCCAAATTAAGACATTCTATAAATAAAAACATACCATATTTTAAATACTATTGCTTTAAGCAAGTCTTACCCATTTCTCCCAATTTGTAGAAACACGTTTTAACACAAACCGGCCTCAAAACCGGGAATCAGAAGTTTTTCCAATAACCTTCTTGCTGATGAGGGAATTTTCCCTTCTCAAATGGCAGGTGAGAATCACAATGAGGACCTGAAGGAGCCCAAGGTCCTGAATTCGTTCCAAAGGGCAGACTGCAAGCATGCGCCTCCCTTTTGCATGGCTGGTAAGTCTGGAGCTGCTTCTTGGCTTCTGTTTTATTTTATTACTTTTTTAAAGATTTATTTATTTTTATTGCAAAGTCAGATATACAGATAGGAGGAGAGACAGAGAGGAAGATCTTCCATCCAATGATTCACTCCCCAACTGAGACGCAACGGCTGGTGTGCGCCAATCTGAAGCCGGGAACCAGGAACCTCCTCTGGGTCTCCCATGCGGGTGCAGGGTCCCAAAGCTTTGGGCCATCCTCAACTGCTTTCCCAGGCCACAAGCAGGGAGCTGGATGGAAAGTGGAGCTGCCGGGATTAGAACCGGCATCCATATGGGATCCTGGCGCGTTCAAGGTGAGGACTTTAGCTGCTAGGCCACGCCGCCGGGTCCGCTTCTGTTTTATTGAATTCAAGGGAACCAAAAAATTTCAATTTGGCTGTTGTCTTAACTAATACATTCATAGGTAGTCTCTTATCAATAAGATGAAAATCACTTAAAAGGAGATGTTAAAACACTGTTGTTCTTCACAAGGAATCAGACTTCATTTCCATTGTCTTACAGGAAAATTCAGAAATTATGCACATCATAACCAATTTCACTATCTAATTTCAAACTGTTTTTCCTGTAAGGCAAAATCTCACTTCTTTCTAAATAAGAACAAATAATTTAAAATCTGGACCAATTTCATGATTAGGAAACATTTTGACCAATGGACATAAATACTCATTTACTTTATGCTAAATTTGATGCCTCATATGCTATTTTACAATATTGTGAGATTACAATCAAATTATTTTAAAGGACAATTATATTATCCAAGTTCTGTCTCAATCTTTGAAGGTTCTAGGGATCTTACTAGAACTTTCAAAGTCAGGAAACTTGGTTTCAAACTCTGAAGAATTGAGGTGTAAATTAAAGTACACTTAACATGTAACTGAATATGTGAATGGATACTGGATTTTAGACCTGATCAGTGCCAGAACAACACTGTAAGCTGAAGACTAAGCAGCAAGAAAACGGTGTAGGAGCCTTAGCCCAGCAGAGGTGGGGAGTCGGGTCTGACCAAGTCCTGTTAGATGAGTTAGACCTCTCTCAAATTACGTAGCAGGAGAGAGAAAGGGGGCCAGTCGTGGTCCGTCCCATCTTGTCTGTCAGTCATACACAGACCCAATTCTGAACAAGAACAACTAAATTCATGACACAGATAGAAGTCTTGTCTGGACAGAAGTAATAGAACTCTAACTGACTAAACAAACATGCACAATCACTACACACGTCAGAACAGACATAAAATTCAACCTTTTGTGACTTCCAACCTCTTCTTTGACATACTTCAACCTGGAAATGTTTCGTAAAGCAAGCACATAGGTTCATCTCGTGCTTAGCGTTAATTTAACAGTGGATTTGGTCCACTGGTTACTTTTATGTATAACTGCTAGATGAAGTTACAGAACAAGTTTCCATTTTTTTTCTTATGAATGTTACATCGCTTATGTCTTACCCTGTCCCTCCCAGCTAGGGGTTAGGGCTATGAGGTAGAGCTAGAGAAATTCAGGCCCTAAGGGTGGCCTGGGTGAGGTCAAGAGAAACTGGAAAAGCAGATAAGGGCAAAGGTGAAAGTGGCTACAATGGAGAGGAAATCTGTGTGTTACCCAGTGAGGAGAGCAAATGGAGACCTTCAGACATTGGGATGGGCCCGTTCTCGCAGCAAGGCCAGGATCATGGGGTAATGGGATTATCATCCAGCCTTACATATGCCTGAGCCAATTCTAGGAGCAAATGTACACCATAAAGGCTGTCGGAGATCTCGCAAAAGAATCCTTTCATCTAAAGTTTCACTAAAACTACAGCAAATAGTTCCTTCTACTGTGCTGATCATTGACATGGTTCAGAATAGGTTACATAGACAAGATTGGAGAGAAAAACGTCTGCTGCAGCCCCTCTTCCTTCCTCATGGTTTGTTGGTAAAAGGGCAGGATTTTCCCAATCCAAGCGATTCAAAGAGGTGACCCACTTCTATGGCCCATAATGGATTGGGCTCCAAGGCCAAACAGCCCGCATACGAAGGATCAGGAGGGGGTGGAGGATGCTTGTGGCCTTGCATCAGGCCGGGTCAGGCCTCTGTGCTCGGAAGTGGCTGTCTGTCTTCACCAGCAAGGTAGAACCTAGGGCACAGGGAGAAAACTAAATTCTGGATTTCCACGTCATGGTCCCCAGAGGCTCTGTGGGAAGTGGAGTCCCAAGGTCAGCAAGCACACGAGCCCTATGGGAGCTGGAGTCCCATGTGAGCCTGCCCACAGACCTTCTGGGAGCTGGAGTCCCACGTAAGTGTGCCCTATGGCCCTGTGGGACCTGGAGTCCCATGTCTGCATGCCCACGGGATCTCTTTGACCTCAATCCTAATTCAACATCCCCCAACCCTGGGGAATCTGGAGTCCCACCTCAGCGTGGCCATGGACCCTCTGAGACCTGGAGTTACACACCAGCTGACTACCAGTGATCTTTTGCAGATGAGGTCCCTGGAAACCTTTCCGGGATCCAGCAGCAGAGGATCCTCCACCCTGCTGGGGTCCAGCAGCAGAGGATCCTCCACCATGCTGGGGTCCAGCAGCAGAGGGCTTTCCTCTGCTGCTGGTGTCCGCCAGCAGAGGACACTCCTCCCAGCTGGGGTCTGGCAGCAGATAACCCTTCTCCCTGCTGAGGTTCAGCAGCAGAGGACACTCTTCCATGCTGGGGTCTGGCAGCAGAGGACCCTACTCTCTGCTGGGGTCCTGCCTCAGAGGACCCTCCACCCGGCTGTTGTACGGCAGCAGAGGACCCCACTCAGTGCTAGGGTCCGACAAGAGTGGAGCCCCTTCCGGTGCAGGTGTCCGGCACCAGAGGACACCCCTCTGCAGGGGGACACCCCTCTCCTGGGGTCTGGCACCAGAGGACCATCCTCTTCTGCTGGGGTCCAGCAATAGAGCACCCACCACTACTGTTGGACCCCAGCAGAGAGGAAGCATCAGAGGACCCTCCTCTCTGCTGGGGTCTGGCAGCGGATGACCCTCCCCCTGCTGGGGTCCAACATAAGAGGACCCTCCTCTCCTTCTGTGGTCTGACACCAGAGGACCCTTCTCTTCTGCGGGGTTCCGGAACAAGAGGAGCCTCCACCCTGCTGGGGTCCTGCAGCAGAGTACCCAAGTCTGATGCTGGGAATCGGCAGCAGAGGACGCTCCTCTGCTGCCTTTCCGCAGACGAGAGGAAGAAGCACATGACCCTCCTCTCTGCTGGGCCCCAGCACCTGAGGAACCTCCCTGTTTGAGTCCGGCAGCAGAGGACCCTAATCTCTGCTGATGTTCGGCACCAGAGCACCCTCTTCTTTGCTAAGGTCTGGGAGCAAAGGCCCCTCCTCTCTGCTGGGGTCTGGCAGTGGAGGACCCTCCTCTCTTCTGTGGTCCTGCACCAGAGGAGCCTCTTCCGTTCCTGGGGTTCCACACCAGAGGACCCACCTCCCTGTTGCTGGGGTCCAGGCCCAGAGGACACTCCTCTACTGCTGGGGTCTGGCACCAGAGGACCTTCCTCTGTTGCTGGGGTCTGGCAGCAGCAGATCCTTCTCCCAGCAGGGGTCCCGCAGTGAAGGATCTCAACTGCTGCTGGGAACGGCATCAGAGGACCCACCTCTCTGCTGGGTTCCAGCACCTGGGGACCCTCCACTCTGCTGGGGTCCAGCAGCAGAAGACAGTCATCTCTGCTAGGATCCTGATGCAGTGAACCCTCCTCTGCTACTGGTGTCCAGCAGCAGAGGACACACTCCTGCTGCTGGGGTCTGGCAGCAGAGGACACTCTGTTTCTGGTGGGGTCGACAGCATAGAACCTTTGTCTCTGCTCAGGTATGCCAGCAAATAACCATATTTTCTGCTGGGGTCAAGCACAGGAGGACCCTCCTCTCTGCTGGGTTCTGGCAGCAGAGGACCCTCTTTTCTGCTGGGGTCTGTCAGCAGTGGAACCTCGTCTCTGATGCGGTCCAGCAGCAGAGAACCCACCTCCCTGCTGGGGTTCAGCAGTGGAGGACCCTCCTCTGCTGCTGGGGTCCGGCGGCAAATAACCCTCATCCCTCCTGTGTTACGGCAGCAGAGGACCCTACTCTTCTACTGGAACCCAGTAGCAGAGGACCCTCCTCTCTGATGGACTGGGGTCCAGCAGCAGAGGACACTATTCTGCTGCTGATTCCGCGAGCAGAGGTTCATGCTCTGCTGCTGGAGTGCAGAAGAAGTGGGCCCTGCTCTGCTGCTGGGGTCCGGCTGCAGTGGACCCTCCTCTGCTGGACTCCAGCAGAGAGAAAGCAGCAGAGGACCCTCCTATTTGCTTGGGTTGAGCAGCAGAGCACCCTCCTCCCTGCTGGGGTCCGGCACCAGAAGACCCTCCTCTCTGTTAGGGTCCATCACCATAATACCCTCCTCTCTGCTGAAGTCCGGCATCAGAGGACACTGCTTCCTGCTGGGATCCTGCAACAGAGGAACCTCAGTGCTGGAATCTGGCAGCCAAGGACCCCCGTAATTGCTGGAATCCGGCACCCGAGGACCGACCTCCGCTGCAGGAGTCCAGCAGCAGAGGACACCCCTCTGCTGTAGTCCGGCAGCAGAAGCCCCTGTACTCTGTTTTGTTCTGTGAGCAGAGGACCTTCCTCTGCTGCTGGGGTCCAGCAGTAGTGGACCCTACTCTCTGCTGGGGTCCTGCAGCAGAGGAACCCCCTTTCTTCTAGATTCCAGCAGAGAGGAAGTAGAAGAGGACTCTCCTCTCAGCAGGTGTCCAGCAGCAGAAGCCCGTCCTCTCCTGCTGGCGTCAAACAGCACAGGACCCTTCTCTCCTAATGGAACCCAGTAGCAAGAGGACCCTCCTCTCTAATGGACTGGGGTCCAACAGCAGAGGACCATCCTGTCTGTTGGGGTCCAGCAGCAGAGTACCCGCTTATCTGCTTGGGACCGGCAGCAGATTACCCTCCTCTCTGCAGATGTCCGACAGCAGAACACCCTGTCTGATGGGGTCTGGCAGTAACTGCTCCTCCTCTCTGCTGGGGTAGAGTAGCAGAGGACCATACTCACTGCTGAAATCTGGGACCAGAGGACCCTCCTCTTCTGCTGGGGTCAGGGACCAGAGGACCATACTCACTGCTGGCATCCGGCACCAGAGGATCATCCTCTGCTTCTGGGGTCCGAAACGAGAGGACCCTCCTATCGTCTCTACCCCTGCAGAGAGGAAGTTGCAAAGGACTCCCCTCTCTGCTGGGGTCCAGTACCAGAGGACCCTGTTCTCTGCTGTGGTCCAGCACCATAGGACCTTCCTCTCTGTTGGGGTCTAGCAGGAGAGGGCGCTTGTCTCTGCTAGGGTCCAGCAGAGAGGGAGCAGTACAGGACCTTCCTCTCTGCTGGGGTCCAGGAGGAGAGGACCCTCCTCTTCTGCTGGATCCCTACAGAAGAGGAAACTCTTCTGCTACTGGACCTCAGCAGAGAGGAAGCTGCAGAGGAGCCTCCTCCCCTGCCTAACACCAAAGAGAGGAAGTAGCAGAGGACCATCCTGTTCTGCTGGTGTCAGGAAGCAGAGGACCATCCTCTCTGCTGTGGTCTGGCAGCAGAGTACACTCCTCCCTGCTGGGGTCCGGCAGCGTTGGACCCTCGACCCCACTGGGGTCCGGCAGCAGATGACCCCCTTCCGCTGCAGGTATCTTGCACCAGAGAACACCCCTGTGCTATTGGGGTCCAGCAACAGAGGACCCCCCTCTGCTACTGATGTCTGGCAGAAGAGGAAGATCTGTTGCTGGGGTCCGGCACCAGAGGACCCCCCTTTGCTATTGGGGTCCAGCAACAGAGGACCCTCTTCTGCTGCTGGGCTCTGACACCAGAGGACACTCCCAGCTGGCGTCCGGCAACGAAGGACCCTCCTCCGTGCTGGGGTCTGGCAGCAGAAAAGTCCTCTCTCTACTGAGGTCCAGCAGCAGAGGACCCTTCTCTTCTGCTGAGGTCCGGCAGCAGAGTACCCTCCTCTCTGCTAGAACTCCCCTACTCTTTGCTGGGGTGTGGCAGCAGAATTCCCTCCTATTTGCGGTAGTCCAGCAGTAGAAGACCTTACTCTCTGCTGGGGTCTGGCAGCAGAGGACCCCCCTCTGCTGCTGGGGTCTGATAGCAGATGACCTCCCTGCGCTGCTGGGGTCTGGAAGCAGAGGACGCCTCTCCCTTCTGGTGTCCAGCAGCAGAGGACCCTCCTGCCTACTGGGTTTCAGCAGCAGAGGACCCTATTCTCACGCTGCACCACTGCAGCAGAGGACCCTTCTATGCTGCTGGACCACAGAAGAGAGCAAGATGCAGAGGACCTTCGTCTTCTGCTGGCCCCCAAAGAGAGGACTAAGCAGAGGACCCTCATCTTCTGCTGGGGTCCAGCAGCAGAGGACCCTCCACTCTGCTGCAGCCTGGTAGCAGAGAACTCCCCTCTCTGAAGCGGTCCAGGAGAAGAGTACCCTCCTCTCTCTTGGGGTCCATCATGAGAGGACCCTGATCAGCTGCTGGGGTCCGGAACCAGAGGACCCTCCTCTGGTGCTGCGTTCCAGCACCAGAGGACACAACTCTCTGCTAGGGTCCAGCACCGGAGAACCCTGCTCTCTGCTGGGGTCCAGCAGCACTGGACCCTCCTCTGCTCCTCGGGTCCGACATCAGAGGACTCTCTTCTCTGCGGGTTCTGGAAGCAGAGGACACTGCTTTGATGCTGGGGACCGACAGCAGAGAATAATAATCTGCTGCTGGGGTCTGGCAGCAGAGGTCCCTCCACTGCTGTTGGGGTCCAGCAGCAGAGGATGTTTCTCTGTTGCTAGACCACAGCATAGAAAAAATGCAGAGGAGCCTCATCTTTACTGGACCCCAAAATAGGACACAGAGGAAGACCTCCTCTTCTGCTGGCATCCGGCAACAGAGGACCCTTCTTTGCTACTGGGGTCCGGCAGCAGAGGACTCCCTCTTCTGATGTGGTCCAGCACCAGAGAAACCCCCTCTGCTGCTGTGGTCCTACACCAGAGGACCCGCCTCTGCTGCTGGAGTCCAGCACCAGAGGACCATCCTCTCCTGCTGTTGTCTGGCAGCAGATGGTTCTCCCCCCCTGCTGGGGTCTGGCAACAGAGGACCCTCCTCTGTTCTTCGGGTCAGGCACCAGAGGTCCCTCCTCTGTTGCTATCATCCGGCAGTAATGGACCTTCCTCCCTGCTGGGGTCCAGCAGTAGAGGACCCTCCTCCCTGCTGGGGTCCGCCAGCAGAAGAGCCTGCTCCCTGCTGGGGTCTGACCGCACCACAGGACTGCCCTCTCTACTGTGTTCAGTAACAGAGGAGCCTCTTCTGCTGGGGTCCGCCAGCAGAGGACCCCCTTCTGCTGCTGGAGTCTGGCACCAGAGGCACACCGCTCTGCTGAGGTCCAGCACAAGAGGACCCTCCTCAATGCTGGGGTCCAGCAGCAGACGATCCTCCTCTCTTCCACGGTTCTGCAGCAGAAAACCCTCCTTTTATGCTTGTTTCCAACAGCAGAGGACCCTCCTCTCCTTCTGGACCCCAGCAGCAGAGGACACTCCTCTGCATCTGAACCACAAGAGAGGAAGTTGGAGAGGAACATCGTCCACTACTGGACCCCAAAGAGAGGATGCAGCAGAGGACCATCCTCTTCTGCTGGGGTCCAGGAGCAGAGGACACTGCTTTGCTGCTGGGGTCCTACAGCAGAGGACAATCCTCTGCTGCTTGATTACAGCAGCAGAGGACCCTCCACTGCTGCTGGGGTCCAGTATCAGAGGACTCCCCTTTGTGCTGAGGTCCTACAACAGAGGACCCCCCTCTGCTTCTGGGGTCCGGCACCAGAAGAACCACTTGTGCTGCTTGGGTCTGGTACCTGAGGACTCTCCTCTCCTGCTGGGGTTGAGCAGCAGAGGACCCTCTACTCTGCTAGGGTCCAGCACAACAGGACCGCCTTCTGCTGCTTGGGTACGGCAGCAGAGGACCTGCCTCTGCTGCTGGACCCCAGCTGTTAGGAAGCTGCAAAGGACCCTCCCCTCCTGCTGGACCCCTGCAGCAGAGGACCATCATCTGCTGCTGGACCACAGCATAGGGGAAGTTGCAGAGGACCCTCATTCCCTACTGGACCCCAAAGAGAGGAGACAGCAGAGGCCCCTACTCTTCTACTGGCGTCCTGCAGCAGAGGACCCTCCTCCCTGCTGTGTTCCGGCAGAAGAGGACTCTCAACTACTGCTCTGGTCCGGCACCAGAGGATCCTCCTCTGCTGTTGGGGTTTGGCAGCAGACAATCCTCTTCCCTGCCTGTATCCAGAAGAAAAGGACCCTCCTCCCTGCTGTGGTCCGGCAGCAGGGGAACCTCCTATGCTCTTGGAGTCCGGTAGCAGAGGACCTTCCTCTTCTGCTGTTTTCTGGTACCAGAGGACCCCCCTCTGCTGCTGGGGTATGGCACTAGAAGACCCCCCTCTGCTGCTGGGGTCTGGCAGCAGAGGACCCTCCTTCTGCTGGGTTCCAGCAGCAGAGGACCCTACTCCCTGCTGGGTTCCGGCAGCAGAGGACACTCTTCCCTGCTGCAGTCCGGCAGCAGAGGACCTTCCTCTGCTCTTGGTGTCAGACACGAAAGGACCCCCCTCTGCTGCTTGGGTCCCGCAAAACAGAACCCTCTATGATCTTAGGCCCGGCACCAGAGGACACCCCTACCTGTTGGAGTACACCACCAGAGGTGCCTCGTCTCTGCTGGGGTGGATCAGCAGAAAATCCTCCTCTCTCTCTGGGTCCGGCAGTAGAGGACCCTACACTGCTGCTGCGTCTGACAGCAGAGGACCCTCTTCTTCTGCTGGACCCCAGCAGAGAGGAAGCAGCAGAGAACCATCCTCTCTGCTGGTGTCTAGCATGAGAGGACCCATCTCTCTGCTGGGGTCCAGCAGAAAGGAAGCAGAAGAGGACCCTCCTCTCGGCTGTAGTGCAGCACCAGAGGAGCCTTGTCTTCTGCTGTGGTCCAGCAGCAGAGGAAACTCCTCTCTGCTGGGGTCCAGACGCGGAGCACCCTCCTCTCTGCTGAGTTCTAGCACCAGAGGACCTTCTTCTCTGCTAGGATTCAGCACCAGATGACCTCCTCTCTGTTGGGGTCCAAAATCCGAGGACCCTTCTCTATGCTGGCGTCCGGCAGTAGAGGACC
Organism: Ochotona princeps; assembly: GCF_030435755.1. Lineage (NCBI taxonomy): Eukaryota > Metazoa > Chordata > Mammalia > Lagomorpha > Ochotonidae > Ochotona > Ochotona princeps. The sequence goes on along the minus strand of NC_080833.1, from coordinate 150,742,567 downwards.
CTCCTCTCATTTTGGGTCTGCCAGCAGAGGACGCTCCTCCCTGCTGGGGTCCTGCAGCACAGGACCTTCATCCATGCTGGAGAGCCTTGGAAGAGCGTCCCGCACAGAGTGCTGATGGCCACGAGAGGGCACCCAAAGCCGCCATTCTTTCTTTTCTTTTTTTCTTTTCTTTTTTTCCTTTTGTTTTTTTTTACAGGTTTGTTTTTTTTAATCCAAAGTCAGATATACAGAGAGGAGGAGAGACAGAGAAGAAGATCTTCCGTCCGATGATTCACTCTCCAAGTGAGCCACAATGGCTGGTGCACGCCAATCCAAAGCGGGGAACCTGGAGCCTCTTCTGGTTTTCCCATGTGGGTGCAAGTTTCCAAAGCTTTGGGCCGTCCTCGACTGCTTTCCCAGGCCACAAGCAGGGATCTGGATGGGAAATGGAGCAGCCAGGATTAGAACCGGTGCCCATATGGGATCCCGGCTAGTTCAAGGCGAGGACTTTAGTTGCTAGGCTACGGCAACGGGCCCGAAGCTGCCCTTTCTACCCCTGGTGAGCTCTAGACAGTCCAACCCGAGCCATCCTAGGGTGAGGTGGGGGTCCTGGACAGTATTCTGGTACACGTGCTGTTGAAAGATCAGGGCTCCAAAGCCGAACAGCCCACATACCAAAGCCCGGGAGGGGTGGAGGACGCTTGGGGCCTAGCATCAGTTCGGGCCTCTGTGATAGGAAGTGTCAGGGTGCCTTTAAGAGCAAGGCACTTAAAGAACCCTGGGAGGTGGTGTCCTATGTCAGCATGCCCACAGGCCCTCAGGGAGCTGGAGTCCAACACCAGCATCCTGGAGGCCCTGAGAGCTGGAGTCCCGCACCTGCGTCCCACAGGCCCTCTGTGAGCTGGTGTTACACACCAGCCCACTGGGGTTGTACTGTGCCAGATGAGGACCCGGGAAACCTTACCGCCACCCCCATTCCTTGCAGAGCACCCTGAGATTTAGGCTCTGGGCGTTCTTTGGCAAGTGGAGCATCTCCCTGATGAGCTACCAAGAGGGCTTCATGGACTTTTTTTTTTTTTTCATACCAAAGTCCGAGATACAGAGAGGAGGAGAGACAGAGAGGAAGATCTTCCGTCCAATGATTCACTCTCCTAGTGAGCTGCAACAGCCAGTCCCCTCGGGACCCACTCTGCTGGGGCCTCAGCGAGAGGGTCCCCCTCGGGACCTCCTCTGCTTGGGCCTCAGCGAGAGGGACACCCGAAGCCCCTCTCCCTATCTGCTGTGACCTTAGCAAGTGGGTCCACCTCGGAACCCCCCCCCTCTGCCTTGGCCATAGCGAGAGAGTCCCACTAAGGACCCACTCTGCTAGGGCCTCAACGAGAGGGACCCCTGGCGCCCCCCACCCTCTCTGCAGGGGCCTCAGCAAGAGGGTCCCCCTCAGACTCCCCCTCTGTCTCTGCTGTGGCCTCAGTGAGAGGGTCCACCCAGGACCCACTCTGCTGGGGCCTCAGCGAGAGGTTCCCCCTCGGACCCGTTCTCTCTGCTTGGGCCTCAGCGAGAGAGTCCCACTAGGGACCCACTCTGCTTGGGCCTCAGCGAGAGAGTCCCACTAGGGACCCACTCTGCTAGGGCCTCAGCGAGAGTCCCACTAGGGACCCAATCTGCTAGGGCCTCAGCGAGAGTCCCACTAGGGACTCACTCTGCTAGGGCCTCAGCGAGAGGGTCCCCCTCGGGACCCACAGTCTCTTTCTCCCCTCTGGGGCCTCAGTGAGAGGGTCCCCTTCGGACTCCCCTCTCTCTCCTCTGGGGCCTCAGCGAGAGGGTTCCCCTTGGGACCCACTCTGCTGAGGCCTCAGGGAGAGGGTCACCCTCGGACCCTCCCTCCCTCACTGCTGGGGCCTCAACAAGAGGGTCCCACTCGGGACAACCTCTACTGGGGCCTCAGCGAGATTGACCCTTTCTTTGCTGGGGCCTCAGTGAGAGGGACACTCCCAGCCAGAGCCTCTTATCTCTGCTGGGGCCTCTGAGAGAGGGTCCCCCTTCGGACCCAACCTGCTGGGTCCTAAGTGACGGGGACCCCCAGAACCCCCCTTTCTTCCTGCTGGGGCCTCAGCTAGACGTACCCCCAGAGCCCCTCTCCATCTCTGCTGGGACCTCAGTGAGAGGGTCCCCCTCGGACACACCCTCCCTCTCTGCTGGAGCCTCAGCGAGAAGGTACCCCTCGGGACCCCCTCTCCTCAGGCCTCAAGAAGAGGATACCCCTCGGGTACCCCCTCCATCTCTGCTGGAGCTTCAACGAGAGGGTCACCCTGTGGAGCCACTCTACTGCGGCCTCAGCGAGAGGGACTCCCTCGAGACCCCCTCTGCTGGGACCTCAACGAGAGGGTCCCACTCGGAACCCCCTCTGCTGGGGCCAGAGCGAGAGGTTTTCCCGCAGGACCCCCTCTGCTGGGGCCTCAGAAAGATCATCCTCCTTGGGAACTCCTCTGCTGGGGCCTCAGCGAGAGGAACCCCCGGCGAACCCCTCCCTCGCTGCTGGGGCCTCAGTGAGAGGGTCCCCCTCGGGCCACCCTCTGCTGGGGCCTCAGCGAGGTGGAACCCTGGCGACCCTCCCTAGCTGCTGGGGCCTCATCAAGAGGTACCCCTTGGGACCCCTTCTGCTGGGGCCTCAGCTTGAGGGACACTCGGAGCCATCTAACCTTTCTGCTGGGGCCTAGGCGAGAAGGTACCACTCGGGACCCCCTCTGCTGCTGCCTCAGTGAGAGTGCCCCCCGCGGGCCCTTCCCTCTCTGTGCGTACCTCAGTGGGAGGGTTCCTCTCTGAACCCCCTCTGCTGGAGCCTCAGCGAGAGTGTCCTTCTCAGACCCCTCCTCTCTCTCTACTGTGGCCTCCTCTCTCTCTACTGCGGCCTCAACTCCAAGGCCAAACAGCCCGCATGTGAAAGATCAGGAGGGGGGGAAGATACTTGTGGCTTTGCATCAGGCCATTCCTCTGTGCTAGGAAGTGGCTGTCTGTCTTCACCAGCAAGGTACAACCTAGGGCACAAGGAGAAGTAGAAGCTGGAGTTGCACGTCACAGTCCCCAGAGGCCCTGTGGGATGTGGACTCCCAGTAAGTAAGCCCACGAGCCCTATGGGAGCTGGAATCCCATGTGAGTGTGCACACGGACCCTCTGGGAGCTGGAATCCCACATCAGTGTGCCCATGGGCCCCGTGAGACCTGGAGTCCCATGTCTGTGTACCCACGAGCCCTCTTGGACCTCGATCCTAATTCAGCATTCCCCAATCCCTGTGGAATCTGGGGTCCCACGTCAGCGTGTCCATGGACCCTCTGAGACTGGAATTACACACCAGCTGACTAGCACTGATGGTTCTCAGATGAGGTACCCAGAAAACTTTCCAGAGTCCGGAAGCAGAGGAACCTCCTCCCTGCTGGGGTTCAGCAGCAGAGGACCATCCTCCCTGCTGGGGACCGGCAGCAGAGGACCCTCCACCCTGCATGGGTGCGGCAGCAGAGGACCCTAATCCCTGCAGGGTCCAGCAACAGAGGACCCTCATCCCTGCTGCTGGACACCAGCAGAGAGGAAGCCTCAGAGGACTGCCTTCTGCTGCTGGTTTCCAGCAGCCGTAGAGGACCCTCCTCTGCAGCTGGTGTCCGGAACCACAGGAACTACTCTGCTTCTGGGGTCCGGTAGAAGAAGACCCTCCTTGCTGCTGGGTTCTAGCACCAGAGGACCCTACTCTGCTGGTGGGGTCCGTCAGCAGAGGACCATCCTATGCTGCTTCGGTGTGGAACAGAAGGACCCTCCTCTGCTGTTGGATTCTGGCAACAATGGAGCCTCCTCAGCTGCTTTGGTCCATCAGCAGAGGACCCTTTTTTCTGCTGGGGTCTAGCACGACAGGACACTCGTCTCTGCTAGTTTCCAGCAGAGAGGAAGCAATAGAGGAACCTCCCCTCTGCAGGAGTCTGGCAGCAGAGGACCCTCCTCTCCTTCTGGATTTCAGCAGCAGAGGACTTTATTCTGCTGATGGACCCCAGCAGAGAGGAAGCAGCAGAGGACCCTCCTCTCCTGCTGGACAACAATGAGAGGAAGCAGCAGAGGACCCTCCTATTCTGCTTGGGTCTGGCAGCAGAGGACACTCCTCTCTGCTGGGGTCTGGAAGCAGAGGACCCGCCAACCTGTTGTTGTTTGGCAGCAGAGGAACTTCCACAGTGCTGGGGTGGAGCAGAGAGGAAGTAGCATAGATACCTCCTCCATGCTGTGGTCCAGCCGCAGAGGGCCCTCCTCTGCAGCTGGACCTCATCAGAGAGGAAGATGCAGAGGATCCTCGTCTCCTGCTGGACCCCAAAGAGAGGATGAAGCAGAGAACCCTGCTCTCCGCTGGGGTACAGCAGCAGAGGACTCCTAACTGCTGGGGTCAGGCAGCAGAGGACCCTCTTCCCTGCTGGGATCCGACAGCAGAGGACCCTCCTCTCAACTGGGTTCCGGCAACAGAGGACCCACCTCCATGCTGGGGTCTGGAAGCAGAGGACACTCCTCTGCTGCTGGGGTTGAGCACAAGTGGACCCCCCTCAGATGCTGGGTTCTGGTAGCAAAGAATCCTCCTTTCTGCTGGGTTCCGGCAACAGAGGACACTCCTCCATGCTGGGGTCCGGAAGCAGAGGACACTCCTCTGCTCCTGGGATCTGGCACCAGAGGATCCTCCTCTGCTGCTGAAGTCCGGCAGCAGAGGATTTTCCTCCCTGCTGGGGTACGGCAGCCGGGGAAACTCCTGCCTTCCGGGGTAAAACAGCAGACGACCCTCCTCTTCTGTGGGACCCCTGCAAAGAGGTTCTCCCCTGCTACTAGACCACAGCAGAGAAGAAGTTGCAGAGGACCCTCCCCTCATGCTGCACCCCAGGGAGAGGACGCAGAATACACTGCTCTTTTGCTGGGGTCCGGCACCAGTGGACTCTCCTCTCTGCTGTACCCCAGCAGAGAGGACGCTGCAGAGGACCCTCCTCTCCTGCTGCGCATCAAAGTGAGGAAGCAGTAGAGGACACTCCTGTTCTGCTGGGGTCTGGCAGCAGAGGTCCCTCCTTATTGTTAGCGTCAGGGAGCATAGGAGCCTCCTCTCCTAATGGCGTCCAGCACCAGAGGACACTCTTTCCTGATGGACTTGGGTCCAGCAGCAGGGTCCCTCCTCTCTGCTGGAGTCCGGCAGCAAATGACCCTCCTCTCTGCTGGGGTACAGCAGCAGAGGACCCTACTCTCTGCTGATGTTCGGCACCAGAGCACCCTCTTCTTTGCTGAGGTCTGGGAGCAAAGGACCCTCCTCTCTGCTGGGGTCTGGCAGCGGAGGACCCTCCTCTCTTCTGTGGTCCTGCACCAAAGGATCCTTTTCCGCTCCTGAAGTTCCACACCAGAGGACCCACCTCCCTGCTGCTGGGGTCCGGGCCCAGAGGACACTCTTCTACTGCTGGGGTCTGGTACCAGAGGACCTTCCTCTCTGCTGGGATCCAGTACCAGAGGACCCCCCTCATCTGCTGGCATCCGGTACTGTAGGAACCCCCTCTGCTGCTGGGGTCCCGCCGCATAGGACCTCCCGCTGCTGCTGGCGTCCGTCAGCAGAAGACTAGCTTCTGCTGCTGGTATCCGACAGCAGCGGATTCCCTTCTGCTGTTGTCGTCTGTCAGCAGAGGATGCTGCTCTGCTGCTGGGGTCCCACAGCAGAGGACTCTTTTCTGCTGCTGCACCCTTGCAGCAGAGGCCTTCCTTTGCTGCTGGACCACAGCAGAGAGGAAGTTGCAGAGAGCCCTCTTCCCATACTGGACCCCAAAGAAAGGATGCAGCAGAGGACCTAATCTTGTGATGGCGTCTGGCAGCAGAGGACCCTTCTCTCTGCTGGGGTCTGGTACCAGAGGACACTCCTCAGCTGTTGGGGTCCAGCAGGAGAGGACTCCCCTTCTTTGCTGGGTTCCGGAACCATAGGATCCCCCTATGCTTCTGTTGTCTGGCAGCAGAGTACCCCCGTCTATTGCTGGGTTCCAGCACCAGAGGACCCCCCTCTGCTGCTATTGTCTGGCAGCAGAGGACACCCACTCTGCTGGTAGGATCCGGAACCAGAGTACCCCTCTCTGTTGCTGTGGTCTGGCAGCTGAGGACCTTTCTCCCTTCTGAGGTCCTGCACCAGAAGACCCTACTAGGTTGCTCGTGTCGGGCACCAGAGGACCCAACTCTGCTGCTGGTGTCCGGCCACAAAGGTCCTTCCTCCTTGCTATGGTACGGCAGCAGAGGACCCTCCTCTCCTACTGGGGTTTGGCAGCAGAGGACCCTGCACCCCTGCAGCCGAGGACCCTCCTCCCTCCTGGACCCCAAAGAGAGGACGCAGCATAGGACATTCCTCCTCTACTGGTGTCCAGAAGCAGAGTACCCACCTCTTCTGCTGGCTCCAGCCGCAGAGGACCCTCCTCTCTGCAGTGGTCCGGCAGCAGAAGACTATCCTCTGTGCTGTTATTTGGCAGCAGAGAACCTCCTCCCTGCTGGGGTCAGACAGCAGAGTAACCTCCTCTCTCCTGGGGTCCAGTACATGAGGACCCACCTATTTTTGGATCCCAGCAGAGAGGAAGCAGCAGAGGACCCTCCTCTTCTACTGGCATCCGGCAGCAGAGGATCACCTTCTTCTGCAAAGTTCCGGCAGCAGAGGACGATCCTCTTTGCTGGGGTCCGGAAGCCTAGGACCCTCCTTTCTGCTGTGGTCGGGCAGCAGAGGAACGTCCCCTGCTGGTGGGGCCCAGTACCAGAGGATTGCCTTCTGCTTCTGGGGTCCAGCAGCAGAGGACACTCCTCTGCTGCTGGACCCCAGCGGAGAGTTAGCAGCAAAGGACCCTCCTCTGCTGGACTCTTGCACTAGAGGACCATCCTCTGCTGCTGGACCCCAGCAGAGGGAAAGTTTCAGAGGACCCTCGTTGCCTACTGGACCCCAAAGAGAGGACACTGCAGAGGACCCTACTCTTCTACTGGGGTCCAGCACCAGAGGACCCTCCTCTGCTGCTGGACCACAGCACAGAGGAAGTTGAAGAGGACCCTCATCCCCAACTGGGCCCCAAAGAGAGGAAACAGCAGGTGACCCTCTTCTAATGGCGTTCGGCAGCAGAAGACTCTGCTCTGCTGCTAGCGTCCGGCAACAGAAGATCCCCCCTCTGTTGCTGGGGTCCAGCACCAGAGGACTCCCCTATGCTCCTGGTGTCCTACAGCAGAGAACCCGCCTTCAGCTGGGTTCCTGCAGCAGAGGACCCCCCTCTGCTGCTAGAGTCTGGAGGCAGAGGTCCTCACTCTGCTGCTGTTTCTGGCACCAGAGGACCCCTCACTGCTTCTGGGTTCCGGCACCAGAGGACCCCCCTTGCTGGGGACCGGCACCAGAGGAACCACTTGTGCTGCTGTGGTGCGGTACCTGAGGACTCTCCTCTCCTGCTGGGGTCGAGCAGCAGAGGACCCTCCACTCTGCTGGGGTCCAGCACCAGAGAACCGCCTTCTGCTGCTGGGGTCCGGCAGCAGAGGACCATCGTCCTTGCTGAAGTCCGGAATGAGAGAACCCTCCTCCCTGCTGTGGTCCTGCTCTGTTGGTGGGGTCCGGCACCAGAGGACCCCCTCTCTTGCTGGTGTCCGGCACCAAATGACCCTCCTCTGCTGCTGTGGTCTGGCAGCAGAGGACCCTCCTTCTGCTGGGTTCCAGCAGCAGAGGACCCTCCACTCTGCTGGGGTCCAGCACCAGAGGACCGCCTTCTGCTGCTGGGGTCCGGCAGCAGAGAACCCCCTCTGCTCTTGGAGTCCGACACCAAAGGACGCTTCTATGCTACTGGGTCTGGCAGCAAAGGACCCTCCTTCTGTTGGGTCTGGCAGCAGAGGACCCCCCTCTTCTGCTGGTGTCCGGGAGTGGAGGTCCTCCCTCCTCACTGCTGTGGTCCGGCACCAGAGGACAGCCCTCAGCTGTTGGGGTCAGGCACCAGAGGACTCCCCTCTCTGCTGAGGTCCAGCAAAAGAGAACCCCCTCTGCTGCTTGGGTCGGGCACCAGAGGACACCCCTCTCTGCTTGGGTCCAGCACCAGAGGACCCTCCTCTCTGCTGGGGTGGAGCAGCAGAATACCCTCCTCTCTGCTGGGGCCCGGCATTAGAAGACCCTCCACTGCTGCTGCGTCCGACAGCAGAGGACCCTACTCTTCTGCTGGACCCCAGCAGAGAGGAAGCAGCAGAGGACCATCCTCTCTGCTGGTGTCTAGCATGAGAGGACCCTTTTCTCTGCTGGGGTGCAGCAGAAAGGAAGCAGCAGAGGACGTTCCTCTCAGCTGGAGTCCTGCAGCAGAGGACCCTCCTCTTCTTTCCAGTTCCAGCAGCAGAGGACCCTCCTCTCCTGCTGTCAGATCCCAGCAGCAGAGCAGCGTCATCTCCTGCCTGACACAGCAGAGAGGAGGGTTCTCAGCTGCTGAACCCCAGCCTAGAGGATTCTCCTGTGCTACAGCACCACAGCAGAGAGGAAGTTGCAGAGGACACTCATGTCCTGCTGGACCCCACCGAGAGGACAAAGCACAGGACCCTAATCTTCGCCTGGGATCCAACAGATGAGGACACTGTTTCTGCTGGGTTCCTGCAGCAGAGGACCCTCCTCTGCTGCTGGGGTCCGGCACCAGAAGACCCTCCTTCCTGCTGGGTTCTGGAGGCAAGAGGGCCCTCCTCCCAGGTGGGGTCTGGTGACAGAGAACCACCCTCTCTGCTGGGTACAGCAGCAGAGCATCCACCACTGCTGCTGTTGTCTGAAACAAGATGACAACCCTCTCTGCTGGGGTCTAGCACCAGAGGATCCTCCTCTGCTGATGGGGTCCAGCACCAGAGGACCTCCGTATGCTCCTGGGGTCTGGCAGCAGAGAACACTCCTTCTGCTGGGTTCCTGCAGCAGAGAACTCCGCTCTGCTGCTAGGGTCCGGCACCACAGGAACACCTTGTTCTGCTGTGGTGCAGTACCCAAGTACTCTCCTCTCCTACTGGGGTCGAGCGGCAGAGGACCCTCCACTCTGCTGGGGTCCAGCACCTGATTACCGCCTTCTGCTGCTGGGGTGCTGCAGCAGAGGACCCACCTCTGCTGCTGGACCCCAGTGGAGAGGTAGCAGCAATGGACCCTCCTGTCCTGCTGGACCCCTGCAGCAGAGGGCCCGCCTCTGCTGCTGGACCACAGCACAGGGGAAGTTGCAGAGGAACCTTGTTCCCTACTGCACCCCAAAGAGAGGACACGCAGAGGATCCTACTCTTCTACTGGCGTCCTGCAGCAGAGGACCCTCCTCTCTCCTGATATCCGGCAGCAGAGGAAGTCCTCTCTGCTGGATTCCAGCAGCAGAGAACCCCCCTCTCCTGCTGGGTTTCAGTACCAGAGGACCCCCTTGTCCTGCTGGGGTGTGGTAGCAAATGACACTCCTTATGCTGGGTTCGGGCAGCAGACAACACCCATGTTCTGCTGGGGTCCAGCAGCAGAGTTCCTCCCTCTGCTGTTGGTGTCTGGAAGCACAGGACCCCCCCCCCTCGGATGCTAGGGTCCGGCACCAGAGGACCCTCCTTCTGCTGGGTTCCTGCAGCTGAGGACCCTCCTCCCAGCCTTGGTACTGCAGCAGAGTCCCTCCTCTCTGCTGGGGTCCGGCACAACAACACCCTACACTCTGCTGGGGTCCAGCAACAGAGAACCCTCCTCTGTTGCTGGGGTCCATCAACAGAGAACACCATTCTCTGCTGGGGTCCAGCACCAGAGGACCCTCCTCTCAGCTTGCTCGAGCAGCAGAGGACCTTCATCTCTGCTGGGGTCCAGCACCAAAGGACAATCCTCTACTGCTCAGGTCAGACAGCAGAGGACACTCCTCCCTTCTGTGGTCTGGCTGCAGAGTACCCTCCTCTGCTTTTGGGGTCCAGCACCAGAGGACCTCCCTCTATGCTGGGTTCCAGCAACAGAGGATCTTTCTCTGTGCTGGGGTGTTTCACCAGATGACACCCCTCTCTGCTGGGGTCCAGCACAGGACGACCCTCCTATGTGCTGGAGTCCCCCAGCAGAGCACCCTCCTTCTCTTCTGGGGTCTAGCACGAGAGGACCCTCCTTCTCTTCTGGGGTCCTGCAGCGCAGGATCCTGCTCTCTGCTGGGGTCCGGCAGCAGAGTACCCTACTCTCTGCCGTGGTCCCACATCAGAGACCCCCCCCCCTCTGCTGCTATGACTGGCAGCAGAGAACCATTCTCCCTGCTGGTTTACGGCAGAAGAGGGTGCTCTACTGCTGCTGGGGTCTGGTAGCAGAGGACCCTTCACTCTGTAGGACCCCAGCAGAGAGGCGAGTCCTCTGCTGCTTCCTCTCTGCTGGGGTCCGACAGCACCAGAGGACCCTCCACTGCTGCTGGGGTCTAGCATCAGAGCATCCCCCTCTGTAGCTTGGTTCCGGCACCAGAGGACCCACCTCTGCTGATGGTGCCGGCAGCAGATGACCCTGCTCCCTGCTGTTTTCCAGCACCAGAGCACCCTGCTCTGCTGCTGGGGTCTCGAAACAGAAGACCCTCCACTCTGTTGGACCCCAGCAGAGAGATAGCAGCAAAGGAGCCGCCTCTCTGATGGTTTCTGGCAGCAGAGGACCCTCCTCTGTACTGGGGTCCAACAGCAGAGGACCATCGTCCCTGCTGAGGTCCAGAAGAATGAACCCTCCTCCCTGCTGTGGTCTGGCAGCAGAGGACCACCCTCTGCTGTTCTGGTCCGGCAGCAGAGGACCCCCTCTCTGCAGGGGTCTAGCACAAGAGAACCCTCTTCTCTGCTGGGGTCCAGCACCAGAGGAAGCAGCACAGGAACCTCCACTCTGCTGGGGTTCTGCAGCAGATGACACACCACTTCTGCTAGGTTTAAGCAGCAGAGTTCATACTCTCCTGCGGGACACCTGCAGCATAGGACCGTTCTCTGCTGCTGGGCCCCAGCAGAGAGGAAGTACAGAGGACACTCAACTCCTGTTCGACCCCAAAGAGAGGATGCGGCAGAGGAACCTCCTCTTCTGCTGGGGTCCGGCAGCAGAGGACCATGCTCTCTGCTGGGGCCTCGCAGCAGAGAACACTCCTCTCTGCTGGGGTCTGGCAACAGAAGACCCTACTCCCTGCTGGGGCCTGGCAGCCGAGGACCCACCTCCCTGCTGGGGTTCAGCAGTGGAGGACCCTCCTCTGCTGCTGGGGTCCGGCAACAGAGGAACCTCGTTCCTTCTGTGTTCCGGCAGCAGAGGATTCTCCTTCCTGCTGGATTCGGACAGCAGAGGAACCTCCTCTGCTGAAGGAACATAGCAGAGATAAAGCATCAGATGACCCTCTTCTCTTCTGGGGTACAGCATCAGAGATCCTCCTTTCTGCTGGACCCCAGCACAGAGGAAGTCGCAGAGGACAATCCTCTCTGCTGAGGTACAACAATAGAGTACCCTCCTCTCTGCTGGGGTCCGGCAACAGAAGACCCTCATCTGCTGCTGATATCCAGCAGCAGATGCCCATCCTCTGCTTTTGGTGTCCGGCAGCATAAGACACTCCTCTCCGTTGGACCCCTTCAGAGAGGAATCAGCAGAGGACCATCCTCTCTACTGGGTACAGCAGTAGAGGACCCTCCTCTCTGTTGAGGTCCATCACCAGAGGATCCGCCTCTCTGCTGGGATCCAGCAGAGAAGAAGCAGCAGAGGACCCTCCTCTATGCTGGAGTCCAGAGGAGGACCCTCATCTCTGCTGGCGTCGGGCAGCAGAGGACCATCCTCTTCTGCTGGGGTCCGGCAGTACAAGATCCTCCTCTCTGCTGCTGCCTGGCACCATAGGTTCCCCCTCACTGCTGTTTTCCTGCAGAGAGAAAGGAGCAGAGGACAATCCTATTCTGTTGGACAATAAAGAAGGAAGCAGCAGGGGTCCCTCAACTGGTGCTGGGTCTGGCAAACAGGGGACCCTCCTTTCTTCTGTGGTTCGGCAGCAGAGGACCCTCCTCACTGCTGGGGTCCAGCAGCAGAGGATCCTATTCACTGCTGGGGTCCGGCAGCAGAGGACCTTCCTCTCTGCTGGGGTCTGGCAGCAGAGGACCCTCCTGTCTGCTGTAGTGCAAGACCAGAGAAGCCTCGTCTTCTGCTGTGGTCCAGCAGTAGAGGAAACTCCTCTCTGCTGGGGTCCAGAAGCGGAGCACCCTCCTCTCTGCTGAGTTCCAGCACCAGAGGACCTTCTTCTCTGCTAGGATCCAGCACCAGAAGACCCTCCTCTCTGTTGGGTCCGACATCCGAGAATCCTCCTCTATGCTGGCGTAGAATCCTCCTCTATGCCGCAGTAGAAGACCCTCTTTTCTGCTGGGGTCCTGCAGCAGAGGACCCTCCTCTCATTTTGGGTCTGCCAGCAGAGGACGCTCCTTGCTGCTGGGGTCCAGCAGCAGAGAACCTTCATCCATGCTGGAGAGCCTTGGATGAGTGTCCTGCACTGAGTGCTGCTGGCCACAAGAGGTCGCCCAAAGCCGCCGTTCGTTCTTTCTTTACTTTTTTTCTTTTCTTGTTTACACATTTATTTATTTTATTCCAAGGTCAGATATACAGAGAGGAGGAGAGACAGAGAAGAAGATCTTCCGTCCGATGATTCACTCACCAAGTGAGCCACAATGGCTGGTGCACGCCAATCCAAAGCCGGGAACCTGGAGCCTCTTCTAGATCTCCCATGTGGGTGCAAGTTTCCAAAACTTTGGGCCGTCTCTACTGCTTTCCCAGGCCACAAGCAGGGATCTGGATAGGAAGTGGAGCAGATGGGATTAGAACCGGTGGCCATATGGAATCTAAGCGCGTTCAAGGCAAAGACTTTAGTTGCTAGGCTACGGCGCAGGGGCCCAAGCTGACCTTTCTACCCCTGGTGGGCTCAGGCCTTCTGAGCTCTAGACAGTCCAACCTGAGCCATCCTAGCATCAGGTGGGGGTCCTGGACAGTATTCTGGTACATGTGCTGTTGAAAGATCAGGGCTCCAAGGTCGAACAGCCCACATACCAAAGCCCGGGAAGGAGGAGGACGTTTGGGGCCTAGCATCAGCCCAGGCCTCTGTGATAGGAAGTGTCAGGGTGCCTTTAACAGCAGGGCACTTAAAGAACCCTGGGAGATGGACTCCCACATCAGCATGCCCACAGGCCCTCAGGGAGCTGGAGTCCCATGCCTGCATCCTCAGAGCCCTCTGAGAGCTGATGTTAAACACCAGACCACTGGGGTTGTACTTGGCCAGATGAGGTCCCGGGAAACCTTACCGCTACCCACATTCCTCGCAGAGCACCCTGAGATGCAGGCTCCGGGAATTCTTTGGCAAGTGGAGCAGCTCCTTGATGGGCTGCCAAGAGGGCTTCATGGACCTTTTTTTTATTATTATTACAAAGTCTGAGATACAGAGAGGAGGAGAGACAGGAAGATCTTCCGTCCAATGATTCACTCTCCAAGTGAGCCGCAATGGCTGGTGCACGCCAATCTGAAGCTGGGAACTTGGAACCTCTTCCGGCTCTTCCATGTGGGTGCAGGGTCCCAAAAATTTGGGCCGTCCTCGACTGCTTTACCATGCCACAAGCAGGGAGCTGGATGGGAAGTGGAGCAGCCGGGATTAGAACCGGTGCCCATATGGGATCCCGGCGCGTTCAAGGCAAGGACTTTGGCCACTAGGCCACGCTGATGGGCCCCGGCTTCATGTATTTTTGCATGTGTTGGGTGGTGGTTAGGGTGATACACTACTCGGCCTGCCTTGGCCTAGCTGAGTGGTGTCTGGGCATGTGGGCTCCTAAGCCAGGAGCCAGGTGGATGGGCAAGTAGGCACCAGAGGTCACCAGCCATCTGCAATAGGAAGTCCCAGGCTCTAGCTGCTAAAGAAAGCACCCTGCAACATGCAGCCCTGCTGCCCAGCACATATGATGATGGCCAGGGAGCCACCAAGGCCCGCACAAGGTAGGGCTTTCAGGGCCTGTGCTTCCTGCACAGAACAGGGTGCACAAAGCTGCCTTTCCTATCTCTAGCTAGCACTTGAGGGGTCAGCCATCCCTGTCATGTGCTTTGGAGGCAGGAATTTGGCCTCACAGCCTCCAGCCAGATGCTGCTGCCCTCTTGTTCACCAGGGAGTGCTTCACCCTCCTCCATGGATCCTTCTGGATTCAAGACTCTTCCTCCTGCTGGTCAGCTGTGGACTGTCGGCCACCGCTGATGTGCCATCTTCCACAAGACATCCCAACAGCTGACATCTGTTCTTCACAGAGGTCCTTCTCCCCAGGACAGGTAGAGTAGCAACATGCCTGGATCCCTCGTCTGTACTGGCTGCTCTCACAGCACGGAACGGCATAAGTTGTGCAAGCCAGGGGGACAGGCACCTTCGGCAGCCTGGTGAAGGAGCTGCTGAAGGGTCCAGCAAGGATTGGTGTGGTGTGGTGTGGTGCAGGGAATTGTCCCAGTGGTTCAAGCCTCAGCCTGCCAGGTGGATGGCCTGTACGGGTGCTGCTTCAATTCCTGGCTGCTTCCCCTGCAGTCCAGCTCCCTGCCGATCCTCCTGGGAGAGCAGCGGAGGATGCTGCAGGGGCTTGTGCCCCTGTGCCCCTTTGGGAGATCTGGAGGGAACTCCTGGTTCCTGGGCTTGTCCTGACCCAGCCACAGCTGGCTCTGGTGGTGGTCCTTGGGGATGTGAGCCAGCAGATGCAAGAAAGATTCTGTCTCTCCCTCTCTGTTCTTCTGTGCTTCCAAGAAAAGAGGACAGAGGGAGGCAGGAGGGAGGAAGGAAAACACAGAAAGCTGCTGGCCTCCTGCGAGGGAGCATGCTGTGTGCTGTGCTGTGACTCTAGACTGCTTATAGCTGTCAATGCAGACCCCCAGGGCATGCATATGGCTTCCGTCATGGGACTTGTGTGCAAGCTCTAAAAAGAGTGTCCTTGAGAGCAAATGCCTCTCTGAGCTGGGGTGCTTCCATTGATTTGGCAGGAGAGCCTTGGATGAGCATCCTGCAGTGAGTCCGGGTGGCCACGAGGGTGCCCGATGCTGCCCTACCTTTTTTTTTTTTAAACAGATTTATGTATTTTATTCCAAAGTCAGATATACAGAGAGGAGAAGAGACAGAGAGAAAAATCTTCCGTCCAATGATTCACTCTCCAAATG
This sequence comes from Ochotona princeps, assembly GCF_030435755.1. Taxonomy (NCBI): domain Eukaryota; kingdom Metazoa; phylum Chordata; class Mammalia; order Lagomorpha; family Ochotonidae; genus Ochotona; species Ochotona princeps. Next base: position 150,727,440 of record NC_080833.1, on the reverse strand, counting down.
AGCTGCAAAAGCCGGTCCCCTGGGGACCCACTCTGCTGGGGCCTCAGTGAGAGGGACCCTTGGCCCCCCCTCCATCCCCTCCCTATCTGCTGGGGCATCTGCAAGATGGTCCACCTCGTGAGCCCCTCTGCATGGGTCTCAGCGAGATGGTCCTCGTCGGACCCCCCTCTCTCTCTACCTGGGCTTCAGCTAGTGGGACCCCCGGCGACCCCTTCCTCGCTGCTGGGGCCCCAGTGAGAGGGTCTCCTCTGGAATCCCTCTGCTGGGGCCTCAGCAAGAGGGACCCCCGGTGCCACCTACACTCTCTGCTGGGGCCTCAGCGAGAGAGATCCTCAGAGCCCGACCTTCTCTCTGTGTTGGGGACTCAGCCAGAGGGTCCCCCTCAAGACCCCGTCTTCTAGGGCCTCAGTGAGAGGGACCCCTGAGTCCCACACTCTCTCTGCAGGGTCCTCCGCAAGAGGGTCCCCCTGGGGAAGACCTCTCCTGGGGCCTCAGTGAGAAGGACCCTGTCTGCGCTGGAATCTCAGTGAGAAGGACCCTCCCAGCCAGAGCCTCTATCTCTGCTTGGGCATCTGAGAGAGGGTCTGCCTCCGGACCCCGTCTGCTGCGGCCTAAGCGAGAGGGACCCCCAGAGCCCCGCTCCCTAGCTGCTTGGGGCCTCAGCGAGTTGGACCCCCGAGCACCCCTCCATCTCTGCTGGAGCCTCAGCAGGAAGGTACCCCTCGGGACCACCTCTCCTCGGGCCTCAGGAAGAGGGTCCCCCTCGGATACCCCCTCCGTCTCTGCTGGGGCCTCATCAAGAGGAACTCCCTTGAGACACCCTCTACTGGGGCCTCAGCGAGAGGGTTCCCCGGTACCCCCTCCCTCGCTGCTGGGGCCTCAGCGAGAGGGTCTCCATAGGGAACCCCTCTGCTGGGGCCTCAGAGAGAGGGACACTTGGCACCCCTCTCTCTCTCTCTCTTTGCTGGGGCCCCGAGAGAAGTTAGCACTTGTACCCACTCCTTCTCTCTGCTGGGGCCTCAGGGAGTGGACCCTCGCCCACCTCTCTCTGCTGGGGCCTCAGTGAAGGAGGCCCTAGGGATCCCCTCTGCTGGGGCCTCAGCGAGAGGGACCCCTGGCGACTCCTCCCTCACTGCTGGGGCCTCAGCAAAAGAGACCACTCGGGACCCCCTGTACTGGGGCCTCAGCTAGATTGTCCACCTTGGTACCTCCTCTGCTGGGGCCTCAGAGAGAGGGTCCCCCTCGGACCGCACATCTCTGTCTGCTGGGACCTCAGCGAGGGTGTCCCCCTTGGGACCTCCTCAGCTGGGGCATCAGCAAGAGGGACCCTCACGCTGCTGGTGCCTCAGCGAGAGGGTCCCACTCCGAACCCATTCTGCTGGGGCCTCAGCGAGAGGGACCCTTGTCTTCCTCTCTCTCTCTGTCTGTTTCTGCTGGGGCCTCAGCGAGAGGGTCCCACTCGGGACTCCACTGCTGGGGACTCAGCAAGAGGGACCACCACAGCCCCCCTACCTAGCTGCTGGGGCCTCAGTGAGTGGGTCACCCTGGGGAGCCCCTCTGCTGGGGCCTCTGTGAGAGCGTGTTCCTCGGACCCACCTCTCTCTGCTGGGGCCTCTGTGAGAGGGTCCCACTCGGGACAACCTCTGCTGGGGGCTCAGCAAGAGGGACCCTCCCAGCCAGAGCCTCTATCTCTACTGGGGCCTCTGAGAGAGGGTCCCCCTCAGGACCCTGTCTGCTGCGGCCTAAGCGAGTGGGACTCCCAGAGCCCCCCTCCCTGGCTGCTGGGGCCTCAGCGAGACGAACCCCCGAGCACCCCTCCATCTCTGCTGGGACCTCAGTGAGAGCGTCCACCTCGGACACGCCCTCCTTCTCTACTGGAGCCTCAGCAGGAAGGTAACCCTCGGGACCCCATGTTCTCGGGCCTCAGGAAGAGGGTACCCCTCTCATATAACCCCTCTGTCTCTGCTGGAGCCTCAACAAGAGGGTCACACTCTGGAGCCCCTCTGCTGGGGCCTCAGCAAAAGGGACCCCTACGCTCCCCTCCCTCGCTGCTGGGGCCGCAGAGAGAGGGTCCCCCTCAGAACCCCTTCTGCTGGGTCCAGAGCGAGAGGTTTTCCCTCGGGACCCCCTCTGCTGGTGCCACAGTAAGATCGTCCCCTTTGGGACCTCCTCTGCTGGGGCCTCAGCAAGAGGGTCCCCCTTGAGACCCACTCTGCTGGGGCTTCAGGGAGAAGGTCCTCCTCGGACCCTCCCTTCCTCGCTGCTGGGGCCTCAGCGAGAGGTTCCCCCTCGGGACCCAGTCTGCTGGGGCTTCAGGGTGAAGGACCATCGGCCTCCTCTCTCTCTCTCTCTCTCTCTCTCTGTCTCTCTCTCTTTCTGACTGCTAGGGCCTCAGTGAGAAGGTCCCGATCGGGACCCACTCTGCTGGGGCCTCAGTGAGAGAGACCCTTGCCCCCCCCATCCCCTCCCTATTTGCTGGGGCATCTGCAAGTTGCTCCATCTCGGGAGCCCCTCTGCCTGGGTCTCAGCGAGATGGTCCTCCTCAGACCCCCCTCTCTCTCTACCTGGGCTTCAGCTAGTGGGAACCCCGGCAACCCCTTCCTCGCTGCTGGGGCCTCAGCGAGAGGGACCCCCGGTGCCACCTACACTCTCTGCTGGGGCCTCAGTGAGAGAGATCCTCAGAGCCCAAGCCTCTCTGTGTTGGGGACTCAGCCAGAGGGTCCCCCTCAAGACCCCGTCTTCTGGGGCCTCAGTGAGAGGGACCCCTGAGTCCCACACTCTCTCTGCTTGGTCCTCCGCGAAAGGGTCCCCCTGAGTAACACCTCTCCTGGGGCCTCAGTGAGAGAGACCCGCTTGGGACCCCCTCTGATGGGGACTCAGTGAGGGGGAACCCTGGCGACCCCTCCCTCTCTGCTGGGGCTTCAGCGAGAGGGTCCCCCTTGGGACCCCCTCTGCTGGGGCCTCAGCGAGGGGGAACCCCGGCAACCCCCTCTGCTGGGGCCCCAGCTAGAGGGACACCCGGAGCCACCTAACCTCTCTGCTGGGGCCTAGGTGAGAAGGTACCACTTGGGACCCACTTTGCTGGGGCCTCAGAGAGAGGGACACCCGGAGCCCCCTTTCCTCTCCGTTGATGCCTCAGCAGGAGGGTCCCCCTCGGGTCCCTCTCTGCTGGAGCCTCAGTGAGAGTGTCCCCCTCAGACCCTTCCACTCTCAATGCTGTGGCTTCAGTGAGAGGATTCCACTCAGGACCCTCTCTGCTGCTCCCTCAGCAAGAGGGTCTCCCCAGACCCCCCTCTCTCTCTCTGCCTGGGCCTCATCGAGAGAGATCATCAGAACCAGACCCTCTCTCTATTGGGGACTCAGCCAGAGGGTCCCTCTCAGGACCCCATCTTCTGGGGCCTCAGTGAGAGGAACCCATGAGTCCCACTACCTCTCTGCTGGGTCCTCTGCGAGAGGGTCCCCCTGGGCACCACCTCCCCTGGGGCCTTAGCGAGAGAGGGACCACCTTGGGACCCCCTCTCCTAGGGAATCAGCATAAGGTTCGGCCTCGGACCACCATCCCTCTCTGCTGGGGCCTCAGCGAGAGGGTCCCTCTTGGGACCCCCTCTGCTCTTGCCTCAGCGAGAGTCCCCCTCAAACCTCCCCTCTCTCTGTGCTGTGTCCTCAGTGAGAGGGTCCCACTCAGGAACCCCTCTGCTGGGCCCTCAGCCCGAGGGTCCCCCTCGCAATCCTTCTCCATCTCTGCTGGGGCCTCCGTGAGAGGTTCCCCCTCAGGCAGGTATATTATGCCTGTATGTATTATGTAAGTATGTTAGTATTTGTGAAGCACCCCTCTCTTTATCTTGTCTTTCTGCTATGAGCACCAGGTTTCGACATTTCCTGCCAGTTTCTATTTTAACCAGACTATCAGACTGTCTGGTGTGTGACCCCAGCTGTTGGGGGTCTGGCCCTCCCTTTATAAATAGCATAATCTCTGCCCATGCTTTTGCTTATCATTCTCCTGTTATTACCACAGGGAAAATACCCACCTTCTCTACGTGGCAGCTTTGTGGGGTTGGGACATGCAATGGCATGCACCCCGTTTTCCCTTCTTTAGGAATTCAATGATTCCTGTGGAATCTTAGTTCCATCATTCGTCTGAACTTGAGGACTCGCTCACATAGGTGAACCTCAGCTCCTTGAATTTGAAGCTTGTGTCTGCCTGTGTTATCCCCATGTTTCTCTCTCACATACAGAAAACACCTCTGAAGTAAATGACACCACGTTCCAGTGCACCCTGACAGCGTCCTGGAATGGCAATTGCAATTCTGCTGTCCTTCAGCCCCTGCCCTGAATCCTGCCTGTGCCTGTTGAGACTGACGGAGAGGCCTCTGTTGGCCTGATAAAGAATAAAAGAGACTGGCATAATGGCGACCACCATAGCCAGTACATCGGCAGCCGCCACCACCAGTTACCTTGGTGACAATGAACAAGGTTGCGGTACAGACTGCCAGAGTTATGGAACAATAGGACTTTACTGATGTACATGAGCAGGTGGGCACCCTTGTGTTGTAACTGCGGGTTGATCTGTTGGCAGAGGAACAGCAGAGGCTGTGAGATTGGGTCTAGGCCTCTTGCACCCCATCGTATGCCTTTTTGTGTGCAACACCTATGCAAGTGCAAAATGCTTCCCAAGCCCTGGAACTGCTGTCTGCTCGTTGCTACCGAGCTAAAGATACTCCTATGGTCAGGGCCTCTTGTTCCCCATCATATGCTTTATGTATGTTTCACCTGTGTAGTGCTATGTTTTCCCAAGCCCGGGAACTGCTGTCTGCTCATTGCTACCAAGCTAAAGATACTCCTATGGTCAGGGCCTGTTGTCCCCCAGCATATGCTTTATGTATGTTTCACCTGTGTAGTGCTATGTTTTCCCAAGCCCAGGAACTACTGTCTGTTATTTTACAATGCTGTCATTTTTATTTAAAGTAACAAAATAGTTTTCCAGTGATTGTTTTCATGAAAATCAGATGCTTTTGAAGAAATAACTGGCATTAAAAAAAATGTGTAGACAGTTACTCTGGAGAAACCTCAGAGTACCTCTGCTCATTGTCTTTCTTTCTGGAAATCCTAGAACTCGGATTATAAAGGTTGGGGTTCATTTTCAACCGTCATGTCAGGAGTTCTGTTTGTCTCTTGACATGTTTTGCACCTCCATGCTCTACAACGTCTTTGATCTCTGTTTACTAATGGTGGGAAATGCAGCCTCCTGGTGGTGTTGTAGGGCTCAGGAGCCCTGGAGGTAGTTGGAGAGGCTCAGCTCCCGCACCCCCACCCGCCTGCCCCAGCTAGACTTCAACTGCAGGCTTTTGTCATTCTACAAGTAAAATGAGAGACAGATGAACAGTAGGACAAAAGGACAGTCCTCACTCAGATATGTGTGCAGGCAATCTCAAAAGGGACAATTTCCCCACCTGGCTGGGGTTACATTTTCCTTCTAGCATAAGGAGTGTAGCTATAGTATGTGTGGTGAGCTCCTTATGGTGGTTAAGGACACCTGGTACCTGATGCAAAGTGAGGCTTAGCTGCAGGATGCAGAGCAGGGGTGCTGAGGCTTTGGCCATGTGGAAACATCCTGGAGGAGATGGCAGTGCAGATGGCTAGGGTGTTGGCAGTATTCAGCTTCCTGTCCCTCACTGTTTGCCTGCTTTGCCCATGTCAAGTATGTCTAATTGACTAAATCTATTGACTTGGTAATACTTTGTGTATAAAATTTCATTTCCAGAAGTTCTAGTAGATCATTTTCAAGTCCATGTCTTTTGCTTCTGCTTCTAAATCTGCTTGTATTTTATTGCTTTAAAGACAATGTTGATCACATTTCCCATGGTTACTGTTTCTCAATGTGCAATTCGTGGATCTACTTCTGCTTTTTCTCACTCTTGATAACCTATTTCCTGGTGTACCTAATCTTTCATACAGATTATTTTGCAAGTTTGTATATAGCAATAAATGTGGAGGTCTCAGAAAACTAACCTCTCTGGAGAGGATTTACCTCTGCCCTACCCATCTGCGACCCCCTCATTGATGCTCAGGACTTGAAATTAATTCCCTTAAACTGTGATCCCAAGGACCCAGCACAGTGGCCTAGTGGCTAAATCCTTGCCTGGAAGTCACCAGGATCCCATATGGGTGCCACTGCATGTCTGCTGCTCCACTGTCCATCCAGCTCCCTGTTTGCAGCCTGGGAAAGCACTATAGGATGGCCCAGATCCTGGGGACACAGAAAAAGCTTCTAACTCCTGGCTTCGGATCAACTCCGCTCAGGCCATTGTCACTTTATCAGCAGATGGAGGATCTTCCTGTTTTTCCTTCTCTGTATAGATCTGCCTTTACAAAGAAAAATCTTTAAAAATACATCTATATAATCTCGGGCTGGAAGGGTATATGAGGACTCTACTGTGTCTCATTTATTCTAGCTGATGTCCAGTGGAAACTTTTTTGAGTGTGTCTGCTAGTAGCTTCTCAACTTCCAGCAGACACAGGGCTCTGATGTCTGACCCTCTCCTAAACGTCACTTCCAAATGTGTTCAGGTCACAGAGCCCACAAAAGCAGCTCTCAGGTTTTATCGCATGAGGTTCTTTTTTGTCCTGTCAGTTTTTGCCAGATACTGTTTTGCCAGCTTTTCAGTTGCTAAGAAAGATGCTTTAAATTTAGCTTTACTGCTTATCAGTGAGAGTATATCCAAATAATTAAGCCTGACTTGACTAGAAATGAGATGACACATCTCAATATCTTGAAGCAATAGAAAAAGTAATGGTGATTTTGAGTATCATAGTAATGTTGCTATGAAGTTAGAAGATCAGGTGGAAGTAAGTACTGTGTACCCTTGAATTTTCTTCCACTGAGATTCAGTTGAAGAAAAATCCATGGAGATGGTTTGCTTTGATGGATTTGAGATCATCTGTAAGAGTGGGTAAATAGTTCTGGCAAAGTGCAATTGAAATAGAAGTTTGGTGCAAAAGAAAAAGCCCTAAAATCCATGAACCCAGTGCTCTTCAAGTTTTTGAAAAAAATTACAAAAAACTGCAGAGATTTCCAGTGTTTTTTTTTGCACTTGCACTTAATTTCCATTTTTTCCCATTGGTGTCTTGAAGTGCACTCACACAAACATTGTTGTAGACTCTTCCCCTGCCAACCTATCAAAACTGTTGGGAAAAAAATAAGGTTTTTGGTTTAAAAATACATTTACTTAGAGTGTTCCTTTTTATCTTTAATTTTTTTTAAAGATTTATTCATTTTATTACAGCCCAAGGTCCTGAATTCGTTCCAAAGGGCAGACTGCAAGCATGCGCCTCCCTTTTGCATGACTGGTAAGTCTAGAGGTGCTTCTTGGCTCCTGTTTTATTTTATTATTTTTTTTAAAGATGTATTTATTTTTATTGCAAAATCAGATATACAGAGAGGAGGAGAGACAGGGAGGAAGATCTTCCATCCAATGATTCACTCCCCAAGTGAGCCGCAATGGCCGGTGTGCGCCAATCTGAAGCCAGGAACCAGGAACCTCATCCAGGTCTCCCATGCGGGTGCAGGGTCCCAAAGCATTGGGCCATCCTCAACTGATTTCCCGGGCCACAAGCAGGGAGCTGGATGGGATGTGGAGCTGCTGGAATTAGAACCGGTGCCCATATGGGATCCCGGGGCTTTCAAGGTGAGGACTTTAGCCACTAGGCCATACCACCGGGCACTTTACCCTTAATTTGTGTTTGTTATTGCCATGAGAAAAGTTTTGGCCGAGTCATAAACAGTACCTACTCGTGCAATAAGGGAACTGATCAAACTTGCAGCGATAGTTTGTACATAAAGAGACTGCTGATCTTTGGCTTCATGGTAATAGAGCTATGGTGAGTCACTGGCTTAGAGAAGCCTTCGGACAAGGCCAGCAGTCATGCATCACAGCATGTGGCCGGATATGGGGGAGAGAGTTGGAGAAGGATTTATTAAGTAATTGTCCACTATTTGAGCAGTTTAGGTCCATAAAGAGTGACTCGTCCAGTCTGGGATGCCTACATTTAAATTAGAGAAAAATAAAGAGGAGCATGTTGAGAAATGCCGGCTCTGTTACCCTCTTGTTGTGTCACTTTGCTGACAAGGACAAAAGGAACTATTCAGCTATTTTCCCATAACAAAGTTAACATTGTATATAGAATATATGTGGAAAAGAAATATTTCTGAACCTGTACTTTTCATACTGTCTATGAAGTAAGGGACCTACAGATAAGCCATCCTATTCTTAGATTTCAAATTTGAGAAATATTCACTTAATATGTAGGGAATCCAATTTCTGATTAATACTTTGCGAGTGGATCCACAGATGGCAACAACAATGCTGCGTTCTGCATGCCAAGTGTTACACCAAGCACACTATCACTGACTTTCAGAAGGTAGGAATCAGTGATCCTATTCAACAGATGAGAAGCAAAGGCACAGAGAAGTTTCTTGACAAATACATGAAGTGCTCATAACTCATTTTGGCTCATGGAAAAGCTGTAACTCGAATCCTACTTCACATAGCAGAAACACCAAAACTAGGGAACCTAAGGTAAAGCGCCAGGGCAGGGGAGGTCGTGGGGAGGGATGTTGGGTGGCAAAGTCCAGGCTTCACATTTTGTTTTCCTACCAGCTAAAGGCATGTGATTAAGTTAGTTCCTGCTACTATTATGGTTAAACTGTTTAAAATATCATCCCTAGGCAAATGTTGGCAGAGATTAAGATGATGCTGGAGGACTCCTGTAGCCCGTATGATGGGGTCTGGATTCCAATGCCGCTTCAACTGCGGGCTCTAAACTTCATCTTTTTTTTTTGCTTTTGTTTTGTTTTTGTTTTTTTTTATTAAATTTATTCATAGGAACTGTGATTCTCCCCACACTTCCCCACACCCTCCCCCCATGGTGGGTTCCTCCCCCTTGTTGCGTAACCATAGTTCAAGTTCAGTTGATATTCCCTCTTAGCAAGCATATGCCAAGTATACTAACTTCATCTTAATGAACCCTGGAAGTAACCAAGTGATAATCTGAACAGCTAGGTTGCAGCCATCCGCATACACCTGGGGATGGATATCTGACAGCTGCCTTTGGTCTGACCTAGCCCATGCTGTGGCAGACATTTTGAGATTAAATCGGTTAATAGAAAATCTTTCTCTATTCTCTTACTCTCCTCTCTTTTTTGTAAAGTTTTATTTAACTGGAATACATTCCTTGTATTTTACTTAAAGTTAAGAGCATAATGATATTTCCCAACCTGTCTAGCCTTCTGCCACACTCTCGCCTTTTCTCCTCCTTCCTTTATAATTTTTGTTGAACTTTTCACTGCAGCATACTTTGAGTTTATAACCACAAGTTTAATCCTCCATTAAAGAATTCCACAAGTAGTAAGTAGAAAAACCACTATTTCTCAAGAGTACAGATGAGGGTTATAAACATTAATCAAATCTCAAGGTGTCAGTTTCAGTCATATTCCACTTCTGTACTTTGTATTAGCTAACAAACAGGAAGGAAACCATTTGTCTTTGGGGGACTGGTTTATTTCAGTAAGTATAAGAGGCAAGTGTCTACTTGCCTCCATTCTTTCAAATAAATAATAAAATTTAAAACAGCCATCCTTCTTGATCAGTCATCCCTTCCCATGGGAGAAATATACTATGACTTCTTGTGTGTGTGTGTGTGTGAGACAGAGAGAGAGCGAGAGCGAGAGAGAGAGAAGATCCTCTTAAAATATCTATTTCCATCTCATCAGAAACCAGGGAGTTGGAGCAAATGAGGCACTTGGAATGCTGACGGGAAGGTACTGAGGGGAGCTAAGTAACTTGGGAGTGATGTATAGGAGGAAAGCATTTGCCAGCATCCTCTCCGACGTCTTACAGGACTGAAAATTATTCAATAGCGTAAAACTATCAATAAGTGCTGACTATAAATTTTGGTTTGTGGAAAGAGCCAGAGACTGAAATCACATTGTCTAACCTCAAAGAACTCCAAAAACATGACTGTAATTCTCAGTTGCAGTCTACTGAGAGTTGGGTAGGAGAAGCGAGGCCAGTTCCCTGAAGCCTTGGAAAGATTGACTGTGTGATGCCATGTTTTCTATTGCAGAAAACAATGCACAAGTCCCCTACCAATGCCAAACGGACATCAACAAATCAAATATTCTGAATGTATGTTTTTGCTTAGTTCCCTGGTAATCTTACCTTAAGAACAAGGTCTACTGCAGTCACTGGGCAGCTTTTTCTTTTTTTCAGTCAAGCAAAATGAAGGAATTGTTGGAATATCATGCTTTGCTGCCAGAAACTCTCAATAAGATGAACAGTTCCAGTGAAATACATTGCCAGAGGGATGGTGTCTGCTATCGTTTGAACAACTGTTGAACTACTTACCTGCAGATGTGCAGGAAATCATGTGCAAAACCATGCTGTACTCACTTGCTACTATTTTACATGTAAACGCATTCTATGGCTTATCAGGATCTTTAACCGTAAACATTTGAGTGACAAATCTCCAACTGGACACGGAGCAGTAGCCTACTGACTAAAGTCGACACCTTTGCAAGTGCCAGGATCCCACAGGGCTGCTCGCTCACTTGTATCCCGGCTGCTCCACTTCCCATCCAGCTTCTTGCTTGTGACCTGGAGAAGCAATCAAGGCCAGCCCAAAGCCTTGCGGCCCTGTACTGGCATGGGAGACCTAGAAGCTTCTGGCTCAGCTCCAACTGTTGCAATCACTTGGAGAGGCTCAGCAAATGAAAGATTTTTCTGTCTCCTCATCCTCTCTGTAAATCTGACTTTACAGTAAGAATATTTTTTTTTAAGATTTATTTATTTTTTTGGGGAAGCCAGACATGTAGAAAGGAGAGAGGACAATCTTCTGTCCTATGATTCCCTCCACCAAGTGGCCGCAACAGCTGGAGCTGAGCCGATCTGAAGCCAGGAGCCCAGGACCTCCTCCAGGTCTCCCACGTGGGTGCAGGATCCCAAGGCTTTGGGCCATCTTCAACTGCTTTCCCAGGCCACAAGCAATGAGCCGGATGGGAAGAGGGACTGCCAGGACTAGACGCAGTGCCCATATGGGATTCCTGCACATTCAAGGCGAGGACTATAACTGCTAGGCCACCTCACCAGGTCCAAAATCTTAACTCTCCAACTAAAATACTGAAGGCCAGTACATTGTGAGCTGAACATATCCCATGTTGGTAGCCTATTCCTAAACCAATGCTGGCCTTTTTTTCAAGGATAACTAGGCTGTCAGAATTACTCCATATGCACGGGGCTGAAACTTCCTAAACACACACGCAAGCAAGAATTGAAAAGAAAGATGGCTTGTGTGAGCATGAACTTCACCCCATTAAGGTTCTTAAATAGTTATCTGCTTTTAGCTCATTTCCTACTAAAAATTCAAATGTCTCAATTTTCCATTAGGCTGTTACAGCTTCGTCTGTTAAGCATAGCCCCGCGTTCCCTAGCATCACCTAGTAGATCATTCTTGATCTCGGAGCTTCTGACGAGCTGTGTGGATTCCAAGTGAGATTGGCCTTACCGGATTATGCATACATGTCAGTAAGGATTGTTTTCCATCATTTAGGGACCAAGTGATTTCTAGAAAAGCCATAATGTTGAGAGTGCTTCCAAAGTTATTTACTGTTACGGCATGGTAGAGAAACTGACACGTGCGTTGGACTAGACGTTAATTTGTCAGCATTGGCCAGCAACATTCCTCGTGTAGACAAACGTGGGAGTAATGCTCAAACGCTCAATACCGAGATAGGAGAAGATCAGACAAAGACGAAAGTCTGGCGCTTCTCTGCCTCGTGGAAGTTGTTTGAGGAAGTAGGAAGTGGGATGCTTCACAAAGTCCGTAAAAATGGAGTCAAAAGAGAAGTTTCCATGCAGACTTGAAATCCATATGTTGGCTTTCATGATCATTCTCCACAAACATTTTAAAGACTGGTTGAAAGAGACAGTGTATGTGAGTTCTCTAGCTCACCAATGTTAGGAAAAGTACACCTGTTCCTGGTTAAGTACCCAACTTGTGAGAATTCCATAATTTTTAGCTTGTATTTTCTGCCTTCTGGCTAGATGTGTTTTGGATTTTTATTCTTTGGACAGCTGTGGGTAAAAAGTGAGAAATTAATGATGATCAAATTAGACAATGGACCTACTTATTAGCTCTAGAGGAAGTCTAACTACAATGAAAATTAGACCTGTGGATTATTTGAGTTACAATTCCCTCACTTTTTTTTATGAAGTATGTTCCATTACGTGACAGTTTCATAGGCTCTGGGATTCCCCCAACCCCTCCCCATGCCATCCCCCCATGGTGGATTGTTCCACCTTGTTGCAGTATTACAGTTCAAATTAAGTCAAGATTCTTTCATAGAAACCATATAGTTTGCATAGTGTCCAGCATCTTATTGTCCAGATAAACTCCAGGTTTCTTGGGGAGACCATCTCTGGTCTGAAAATAGAGCTGGCAGAATATCATGTCAATCAATTAAAAGCCACAACAAAACATCAGCAACAATTTACAACACTATGGAGTTAATTGACATGGTATTGAGTAATCAGTACGTTAAAAGGCAAGTTCTTAACCACATCCTGTGAATACTTGATTGGCATTTCAATTTTAGTTTATACACGGAACCGGCTTCTATACACCTTAAAACGGCTATAGGGTACTATTCAGCTGTCTCGTGTCTATTTTCATTGGAGTATTTAGCAGTTTATAGTGTTAAAACATAATGTTGCTGAACTTGGCAGATTTTAGGATAGTCTAAACTGGCTTATAACTCTGACAAGGCATTTGTCAACAGTTGAGGTGCAGACCAGTTTTAGGAGGGATGTGCAGAGAAATCTTCAATGCGTTAGTGAGGAGTAACTAATCTTTGTGTCCTGCCTAGTAAGGTATGTGTGAGTCCACGCCGACCATTTCCTCCTGGTTCTAAGCTTTCCTTGTTGTTCTCTATCCTAATGTTTTTTTTTTTTTTTTGGGGGGGGGGTTGGGGGGTCTCTGCAGCGACCCTGATGATCCTTGCAGGAGAGGGTGGGGATCCAAAGTTGGAACTAAGTAAGGATCAGAGAAAGCTCCTCTCCCTAGTCCCAAAGGAAGTTTACTGTTCTTCTGTTTCTGCAGACTGCTCAGGGCTCCTGGCTGTTGTTCCGATGACCTTGGATCCTGTCAGGAAGGATTTACTTCTTCCATCCCATGTGGGAGATCCAGATGGGGGTGGATGACCTCAGAATTCTCAGGCTCCGAAGGCACTCCAATTCCCTATGTTCTTCTTGGCGGTTGGGATGTAGTCCTTGGTGCCCGTAGTGATAGTCCTTGGTGAGGATCCGTGAGTCTACAGGGTTGGGATACAAGCCTCCTCCTGTCCACCTGCTCCACTCTGGGGTGCCCCCCTGCTCTGTGTGTACGACCTGTTAAGAGATTGTCAGGATCGCTCTTGATTCCCCCTATATGTCTTTGTAGTTTGAGTTACTTGTTCCACTCCTGATAGGTTATACTTCACGTCTTCCTCACATTCTAAGCAGATGGAAGATTTCTCTGCTCTCCCACCCCATTTCCAAGTAGCATAGGGTCTTAAAAGTATATCAGGTTTTACAGTTCTTTGATGTAGATCATAAGCAGTTTGACTCACATTGATTGTTGGTTCATTGGTTACATCAGAATATCTTATTGCATGAGCTACAGACTGTTTGGGCTTGGAATAATACTACAATTTACAGGTACTGTTTTTCGAACTGGCATCATTTCATCTTAAATTAAGGCAAATATGTGGTATCTAACCTTCTGGAATTGGTTCATTTCCCTTAGCATTATGGTCTCCAGTTGGGCCCATTTGGCTACAAAGAAGTGCATTTTGGTTTTTTTTAATAGCTGAACAGTATTTCATGGAGTAGATGAACCATAGCTTTCTTATCCAGTCTTCTGCTGATGGGCATTTTGGTTGCTTCCATGTTTTTGCAATTACTGATTGTGCTGCTATGATCATAGGGGTACATGTTGGTTTCTCATGAAACAGATGTTTTGGATGTATTCCTAGGAGTGCTATTGCTGGATCATACGGTATGTTGATTTTGAGTTGTGTGAATGTTCTCCATACTGATTCCATAGAGGCTGTACCAACCTGCAGTCCCACCAACAGTGGAGTAGGGTTCCCTTTTCCCCGCTTCCTCGCCAGCAGGTGTTGTTGGTGTTTCTTTGTATGTGTGCCATCCTTACTGGCATTAGGTGGTACCTCATTGATGTTTTCATTTGGATTTCCCTTATTGCCAAGGAACTTGAGCATTTTTTCATATGTATTTTTGGTTAGGCTTATCCCAGATACTTCATAGTTTTCTGTTATTTTGAATGATATCTTGCTGATTAGATCCCTTTCCATCTTGGGGCTGTTTGCATACACTATAGCTGTTTTTTGTTACGTCATTTTGTACCCTGCCACTCTACCAAACTCTCGTATAAGTTCTAGCTGTCTCTGTATTGAGTCTTTTGGCTCTTGTAAAGAAAAATAACACATCACCGAGGAGGAAAAAGACACGAGGTGTAGATAAGCGAGGGAGTGAAAGTGAGGGTTTGTTCTTTGTGGCAGACTGTAAGAACAAAAGGTGAATTTTTGAATATTTTTCACCATTGCAAAGAATCTTGCTGGTAAAATAATGCACCAGTCAAAACCTGATAGTTCCAATTGTTTGCATGTAATAGTTAGCAGACGCATGTCTCCATAATTTTCTCATTAAATCAGTCTGAATGTTCCACAACAATTAAAATCCTCATGTTTTAAGTTTCTGGTTACTTGAATATATAAGGTGATCATAATTTTAAGTGCAACTTTTTACATTTTTAAGATCAGTTGACACAAATATGCTTCCACGGGGACTCTGTAAGGTTTTGCTGCATGTAAAGCAAACATTGGGTAGTGATGAAATGGGGGTGAATAGATCTAGTTATGTAGTTCCTTGGATAATTTCTATGTGTTGAAACACTCAAATTCCTTCCATCTAGCTTTATATATATTAACTGTATGTTATATATAATGTGTAGACGTGTCCACATATGTATGTAAACACAGCATGTTATTGGTAACTGTCATCACCTTGTCATACTATAGAACACCAGAACTTAGTTCTTCTACCCAGCCATTACTTTCAACTTGTCTATCAGACTTCTCCCATTTTTCTATCCCTCTACCTTCTTCCCCCCAATCTGTGATATTATTCTAAATTCACATGAGACCAACTTTAAATTCCAAACAATGTTTCAAAAAGTTTGTAGAAGACAGAATTAAAGATCTGTTTATCTTGATGAAAAAGGTCTTAAAATTTGCGTTTTTGGTAAAATGAACACCATGAATGCATATACAGTTCTTCACAATAGTCCCTAGTGACCTTTCACATTTCTCTAGTGTTGGTTAGATTTCGTTTCTCAGCTCTCCTCTAATTTCTTTTCGCTGTTTTTAACATTTATTTTATTTTCATTACAAAGTCAGATATACAGAGAGGAGGAGAGACAGAGGAAGATGTCCCATCCGATGATTCATTCCCCAAGTGAGTGCAATGGCCCGTGCTGCACCGATCCGAAGCCAGGTGCCTGGAGCTGCTTCCAGGTGTCCCATGTGGGTGCAGGGTCCCAAGGCTTTGGGCTGTCTTTGACTGCTTTCCCAAGCCACAAGCGGGGAGCTGGATGGAAAGTGGAGCTGCTGGGATTAGAACCAGCACCCATACAGGATCCTGGAGCGTTCAAGGCAAAGACCTTAGCTGCTAGGCCACGCCGCCGGGCCCAGCTCTCTAATTTCATTTCAATGTTTTGTTTCTAGGTTAGTCTATAAGTTTGCTGGTTTCATTTCTTTTGGAAATAACCTTTGTTTCACTGATCTTCCATGTTTTTCTCTTCATTTACTGGTTTGATCTTTATTTCTTTACTAACTTTGGGATTTAGTTTATTCTGCCTTCTCTAGATACCCAAAATGCACCTAACCTGTTTGAAACCTTTCCATTTTTTTATGTAGGCATTTAATGCTTCAACCTTTACTTAGTATTTCTTTAGATGTCTTATGTAAGTTTTGAAATGCTGTATTTTCATTCCATTCAATTTTTAAGTTTTCTTTTGGATTTCTTCCACATTTCTTCTTTGGATTTCAGGATCATAATATTTAATCTGCAGATGGTTTTGTTTTCAAGATTTATTTGAAAGGCAGATGTTACAAAGAGAAGATTTTCTGTCCACTGGTTCACTCTCCAAATGGCTGCAATGGCCGGAGCTGAACCAATCCCAAGCCAAGAGCCAGGAGCTTCTTTGAGGTCTTCCACACAGGTGCAGGGTCCAAGCACGAGAACTATCCTCCGCTGCTTTTGCAGGCCATAAGCTGAGGGCTAGATGGGAAGTGAGGCCCCCGGAACATGAACCAGTGCCCACATGGATGCCGATGTGCAAGGTGGAAGATTAGCCTCTTGAGCCACAGGGCCGGCCCCTCAATCTATGGCTTTATATTACCAAATTTGTCTGGATTTATATTTTTGTGATTAGAAAAGATATGATGTACTTTTTTTGTGGTTAAATATGTGGTCTTAGAGGAAGTTTAGTGTGTTCAAGTACATATTCTAAAGCTATTGCAATGAATGCTGTGTCAGTGTCTGTATACCCTAGAACTGTGGTTTTTCTTTTTGTTTTTTGTTTTTGTTTTTGTTTTTTGTTTTTTGTTTTGTTTTGTTTTGTTTTTTTGCTTGACTGACATGTTAGTTGATTCCTTCACTCCACTTCTCTTGATCTGGAGCTTGACTCTCCCTTTAGATATGTATGTGTTTTTTTAAAAGATTTATTTTGTTACAAAATCAGATATACAGAGACGAGGAGAGACGGAGGAAGATCTTCCATCTGATGTTTACTCCCGAAGTGAGCACAATGGCCGGTGCTGCGCCGATCCAACCAGGAACCTCTTCCAGGTCCCCCACGCAGGTGCAGGGTCCCAAGGCATTGGGCTGTCCTCGACTGTTTTCCCAGAGCACAAGCAGGGAGCTGGATGGAAAGTGGAGCTGCTGGGATTAGAGCTGGCATCCATATGGGATCCCGGGGCATTCATGGCGAGGACTTTAACACTAGGCCACGCTGCCGGGCCCTCCCTTTAGATATAATAAGGCTTTTTAAGAAAACGACATGCTGTGGCATTGGATATATAGTACCCAATCTGTCCTATCTTATTGTTGAATTAATTCCTTGATCACTATCTGATGATCTTTGTCTTTTTATAGCTTTTGGCTGAAGTGTATTTTGTCTAATGCACTACTCCTGCTTGCTTTAGGTTTCCACTTAGGTAGAACACTTTTTTCCATCATTTCACCAGTGTGTGTCTTTACTAATGAGTTTCTTAAGGTACATATCCTTGGTTATTTTTTAATCCATTTAGCCAAACTATATCTTACTTGGGAGTGTGGTCCATTGACTTTCAAAGCTGTTGCTAATAAGTAGTAACAGTAAATAGCTGTTATTAGTAAGTAATCTATCCACTTAAAAATTAGTTGGTTTCTTCTGAGTATTCTTCATCCAGTTATGGGTGAGCTTCAAAGTTTTCCATTTTGGCCCAGCACAATAGCGTAGTGGTTAAAGTCCTCATCTTTCACATGCCAAGATCTCATATGGGCACTGTTTCTAATCCCGGCGGCTCTGCTTCCCATCCAGCTCCCTGCTTGTGGCCTGGGAAAGCAGTCAAGGATGACCCACAGCCTTGGGACCCTGCACCCACATGTTGGGCCCGCGCTCCTGGCTTCGGACTGACTGAGCTCCAGCCATTGCGGCCACTTAGAGTGAGCTATCGGATGGAAGATCTTCCTCTCTGTCTCTCCTCTCTGTATATCTGACTTTGTAATGAGAATAAATAGAAGTTTTGCATGTTCTCATGATGCTAGCCTGCTACCTTTTATTTGCTTCTGTCTGTACATTTCCCTCAAACAAGTTTTAGGAGGCCAGTTGATTCTGATGACTTTCCTGACTTTCACTCATTTTGGAGAATATTTAAGTTATAAAGGATAGTTCTACTCAGCCCAGTATTTTTGGCTGATAGGCTTACTTTTTCTTCACAACTTGAGCTCAACCATTCAATTCCCTCTTGGCCTATAAAATTTCTGTTTGACAATGTTGTTCGTTTAGTGGAGGTCCCCTTGAAAACGACAGTGCTTTCCTTTTGAGAATGAACAATTGTTTGTACTTAAAAGAGCTGGACCACAATAGGTCAAGGGAAGGTGGATCTTTTCTGATCCTGTCAATTGACATCCTATGGGCCTTCTGTACTTGGAGGTGTACTTATTAAGATCAGGGAAGTTATGAGCTGTTTCATTGAATATGCGGCATACTCTCTTCCTCTCAGGAATTCCGAGAAAGTGTTCATTTCAGTAAGGTCTCAAAGCTCTCGGGCTGCTTTCATTCCCTTTCTCACATTTTTTTAAAAGCTGGCTAGAAAATATTGAACCTGTCTTCAAGTTCAAATATTTTTTAATTCTGTTGATCCTCATTTATCTTGACTTTCAACTATTTTCATTTTTAATTTTTCTTTAAGAAATACTTGATTTGCAAGGTAGATAAAGAGGGGGAGACAGATCCTCCATCTCAATGGCTGACATCAAGGCCTGGGCCACTGGATAGCCAGGAGCCTGGAGCTCTGTCCCCCTTGTAGATGACAGGGACCCAAGTACCTCTGCCCTCTTCTGCTGCCTCTGCAGACATATTAGCAGACATCTGGATCCAAGGTTGAATGGCCAAGACTTGAATCAGAGCTCATAGAAGATCAGTACACAGGCAGTAGCTCAGCCTGCTGCTCACAAGAGCCAGTCCACAGTTGATTTTGTAATATCTGGTCAATTCCTCAAGGTCAGTCCTTGCCAAATTTCTCATATCATGCATTGATTTTCTAATTTCATTTTCTGTTGAAGTGTCTTATGTCTTTTTGAGTGTTCCACATCATTCTTTTTGGATTCTTTATTTTATTGGAAATGCAGGTTTACAGAGAGAAGCAGAGACACAGAAATATCTTCCATCCACTGGTTTATTCACCCAGTGTCCAGAATGGCCAGAGCTGAGCCAATCCAAATCCAGGGGCTTCTTCCAGATCTCCCTCATGGGTGCATAGTCCCAAGGCTTTAGGCTGTCCTCTACTGATTTCCCAGGCCACAAGCAGGGAGCTGGACGGGAAGCAAAGCATCCGGTATTAGAACCAGTGTCCAAATGGGATCCCGGCATGGTTGAAGTGAGGACTTTAGCTACTAGGCTACTGTACCAGACCCCTTAACTGCCAAGCTATTGCGCCAGACCTCTGCCGTGTAAATTCTCAAATTTATTAGCATTCCTAAGTATGCACCCTTAATTCTAATGTCAGTGTACACTAGGTATTAATGTTAAACACTTCAACGATGTGGTAGTAGTATCTTATAGTATAAACAATTCTATATGTAAAACTTGCAAGGTTCATTTCTCAACATGCTTAAGCCTTTAGTATTTTGTCCCAGCTTTTCCATTCTACGATAGCCATACTTCTGTAGGACAATATTCTACAAGCAATTCTCTTCCTTAATAACCTGCTTATTTGCTCGATTTACATTTTGAAACAATCATGTAAGACTCCAAATTAAGACATTCTATAAATAAAAAAATACCACATTTTAAATACTATTGCTTTAAGCAAGTCTTACCCATTTCTCCCAATTTGTAGAAACACGTTTTAACACAAACCTGCCTCAAAACCGGGAATGAGAAGTTTTTCCAATAACCTTCTTGCTGATGAGGGAATTTCCCCTTCTCAAATGGCAGGTGAGAATCACAATGAGGACCTAAAGGAGCCCAAGGTCCTGAATTCGTTCCAAAGGGCAGACCGCAAGCATGCGAATCCCTTTTGCATGGCTGGTAAGTCTGGAGCTGCTTCTTGGCTTCTGTTTTATTTTATTACTTTTTTAAAGATTTATTTATTTTTATTGCAAAGTCAGATATACAGAGAGGAGGAGAGACAGGGAGGAAGATCTTGCATCCAATGATTCAACTCCCAACTGAGACGCAACTGCTGGTGCGCGCCAATCTGAAGCTGGGAACCAGGAACCTCCTCTGGGTCTCCCATGCGGGTGCAGGGTCCCAAAGCTTTGGGCCATCCTCAACTGATTTCCCGGGCCACAAGCAGGGAGCTGGATGGAAAGTGGAGCTGCCGGGATTAGAACCGGCGTCCATATGGGATCACGGGCCGTTCAATGCGAGGACTTTAGCCACTAGGCCACGCCGCCTGGTCCGCTTCCGTTTTACTGAATTCAAGAGAACCAAAAAATTTCAATTTGGCTGTTGTCTTAACTAATACATTCCTACATAGTCTCTTATCAATAAGATGAAAATCACTTAAAAGGAGATGTTAAAACACTGTTGTTCTTCACAAGGAATCAGACTTCAATTCCATTGTCTTACAGGAAAATTCAGAAATTATACACATCATAACCAATTTCACTATCCAATTTCAAACTGTTTTTCCTGTAAGGCAAAATCTCACTTCTTTCAAAGTCAGGAAACTTGGTTTCAAACTCTGAAGAATTGAGGTGTAAATTAAAGTACACTTAACATGTAACTGAATATGTGAATGGATACTGAATTTTAGACCTGATCAGTGCCAGGACAACACTGTAAGCTGAAGACTAAGCAGCAAGAAAACGGTATAGGAGCCTTAGCCCAACAGAGGTGGGGAGTCGGGTCTGACCTAGTCCTGTTAGATGAGTTAGACCTCTCTCAAATTACGTAGCAGGAGAGAGAAAGGGGGCCAGTCGTGGTCCGTCCCATCTTGTCTGTCAGTCATACACAGACCCAATTCTGAACAAGAACAACTAAATTCACGACACAGATAGAAGTCTTGTCTGGACAGAAGTAATAGGACTCTAATTGACTAAACAAACATGCACAGTCAGAACAGACATAAAATTCAACCTTTTGTGACTTCCAACCTCTTCTTTGACATACTTCAACCTGGAAATGTTTCGTAAAGCAAGCACATAGGTTCATCTCGTGCTTAGCGTTAATTTAACAGTGGATTTGGTCCACTGGTTACTTTTATGTATAACTGCTAGATGAAGTTACAGAACAAGTTTCCATTTTTTTCTTATGAATGTTACATCGCTTATGTCTTACCCTGTCCCTCCCAGCTAGGGGTTAGGGCTATGAGGTAGAGCTAGAGAAATTCAGGCCCTAAGGGTGGCCTGGGTGAGGTCAAGAGAAAGTGGAAAAGCAGATAAGGGCAAAGGTGAAAGTGGTTTCAATGGAGAGGAAATCTGTGTGCTACCCAGTGAGGAGAGCAAATGGAGACCTTCAGACAGGGGGATGGGCCAGCCCTCGAAGCAAGACCATGATCATGGGTTGATGGGATTATCATCCAGCCTTACATATGCCTGAGCCAATCTAGGAGCAAATGTACACCATAAAGGCTGTCGGAGATCTTGCAAAAGAATCCTTTCATCTAAAGTTTCACTAAAACTACAGCAAATAGTTCCTTCTACTGTGCTGATCGTTGACATGGCTCAGAATAGGTTACATAGACAAGATTGGACAGAAAAACGTCTGCTTCAGCCCCTCTTCCTTCCTCATGGTTTGTTGATAAAAGGGCAGAATTTTCCCAATCCAAGCAATTGAAAAAGGTGACCCACTTCTATGGCCCATAATGGCAGTCAATGGTGCTGAGGTAACCTTGAAGGGAGGCTGCCAGCCTGTTGCTATTTCTTCGAACCCATTCAAAATCATTCGTTTGGGCCCGGCGGTGTGGCCTAGTGGATAAAGTCCTCGCCTTTAACGTGCCGGGATCCCCTATGGACGCCGGTTCTAATCCCGGCAGCTCCACTTCCCACCCAGCTCTCTACTTGTGGCCTGGGAAAGCAGTCGAGGATGGCCCAAAGATTTGGGACCCTGCACCCGCGTGGGAGACCTGGAAGAGGTTCCTGGTTCCCGGCATCGGATTGGCACGCACCAGCCCGTTGTGGCTCAGTTGGGGAGTGAATCATTGGATGGAAGATCTTCCTCTCTGACTCTCCTCTATGTATATCCGGCTTTCCAATAATAATAAAATCTTTAAAAAAAATCATTCATTCAAGAAGGGACAACAAGCTTTGCTGGTTCAGTCTTCACACCTAAAGGCTAGCTTTCTGACCCTGATCAATTGGCAGATCTAATTCAGAAGGTAAGTATAAGCTCTGGGCACCCCTCCAACAGACAAATGCACCCACTGGAGGGGACTGCCCTCCTGGACAAGGGCAGCCATAAGCATGAAAGAATTTGAAAATGTTCACACTTGAAACAATTTCTAGGACAATAATGAGCAAGTAGCCTTGGCCCAGGGAGAGTTAGGCTCGCTCCTGGCATGGCTTTAAGTCCTGCATTCCAGGAATCACACTCCGCTGGGCAGTTCCCTTCAGGGATAACCCTAATGGGAAAGGCCTGGAGTACTTCACGCTGCCCGAACAGAATGCTTGCAACTGGCGCTGTGCTCTGACTCCCCTTGAGCTGGGGGTGGTTTTCTGTCCTCTGAGCTGCCCAGAAGCTCTTGTTGGGGCGGCTGAGGTGGGCCAGGGCCAATGTCCTGAGCATCAGTTTTGCTCTTCCCTTGCCAAGCATTGTGGGAAAATAAATTAACCAATGTTACCGACGGGTGCCAATCTGACCAGGGTCCCTCAGACCTTGAGTGCCTGAGCACCTAGGATTTCTAACCCTCGAAACTTCAGCATGTAATCTAGCGCCTTAAGCGCAGGATGTTCAGGTTCCTCACCATTACTGCCCATGTTTAAGGACAGTAGAAGAGAGTGGCCCTCGGATACCCAGTCGGGTTGTCCGGCCAAGGAGATCCTGTGCAGAGTTTTGGGTAATGCCCAAGTGTCACATTGGACAGAAACCGCCAGTCCTCACACTAGTTCACCCCAGAGCCATGCATCCAAGGTGATCTCTCAAAGCAGGAGATGAGAGGTTAGGCGCAGCATTATCTTTTTCCCTATCACCTACCTTAACTTCAAGCTGTCAGGGGATTCGACTGGAGATAAGCTGGGAATGAGGGCGGGGGCGAAGTGGCCAATGTCCAGGGGCAGAGCAGCAGAGCAGCAGAGCAGCAGAGCAGCAGAGGCCCTTCTGAGCAGGGAAGCCCCGCTAAGCCCCACCAAGGAATGCTTCACCCTCCTACAGGGGCATCCTGGATTCAAGACCCTTTCTCCTGCTGCAGACCACCTGTGGACCATCAGCTGCCACTGATGTGCCACCTGAAGCAAGAAACCCCAACAGCTGACGTGTCTTCTCCACAGAGGCTTTCTCACCAGGAGAGGTAGAGTAGCAGCATGCCTGGATGCCTTGTTGGTGCCCGCTGCTCTCTCAGCACGGAACAGCCAAAGTTGTGCCAGCAAGGGGGACAGGTACATTCACCGGCCTGTTGAAGGAGCTGCTGAAGAAACTGGTAAGGGATGGAGTCGGGTGGTGCGGGTTTTGGTGGTTGGGGAGGGGTCCTAAGGTGTCAAGCCTCAGCCTGTGAGGCAGTTCAGCTATATGGGTGCTGCTTCAAGACCTGACAGCATCCTCTGCAGTCCAGCTCCCTGCTGATGGTGCTGGGAGAGCAGCAGAGGATGATGCAGGAGCTTGTGCCCATGTGCCCCTGTGCCCCTGTGGCCCTGTGCCCCTGTGGGACATGTGGAGGAAGCTTCTGGTGTCTGGGCTTGTCCTGGCCCAGCCACATCTAGCTCTGGTGTTGGTCCCTGGGAAAGTGTGGCAGCAGATGCAAGAAAGATTGCTCTCTCTCCCTCTCTGTTCCTTTGTGTTTCAAACAAAATATGACAGATGCAGGCAGGACTGAGGCAAGAAGGAAGGAAGCAAAAGAAAGCTGCTGTCCTGGGTGGTAGGGAGTGTGCTGTGTGCTGTGGGGTGGCTCTAGACTGCTTTTTTCTGCCAATGCAGACCCCAAGGGTGTGCGTAGGGCTTCTGTCCTGGGACTTCTGTGCAACCTCTCCAAAGCGTGTCCTTGAGAGTGAATTTCTCTTAGGCTGGGTTTGTTTCCCTTGTTTGTGCAGGAGAGCCTGGAGGAGCGTCCTGCAGTGAGTCTTGCTGTCTGCGACAGGGTGCATAAGCTGCCCTTTCTTCCCCTGGTTGGCTGAGGCATTTTGAGCACTAGAAGGTCCAGCCCCAGCCATCCTAGTGTCAAGTGGGAATCCCGGACAGAATTCCTTTATATGTGTCCCTTGAAGATTGGGGTCCAAGGCCAAACAGCCTGCATACGAAGGATCTAGAGGGGGTGGAGGATGCTTGTGGCCTTGCATCAGGCCGGGTCACTGTGCTAGGAAGTGGCTGTCTGTCTTCACCAGCAAGGTACAACCTAAGGCACAGGGAGAAAATTAAAAGCTGGAGTTCCACGTCACGGTCCCCAGAGGCCCTGTGGGAAGTGGAGTCCCAAGGTCAGCAAGCACACGAGCCCTATGGGAGCTGGAGTTCCATGTGAGCGTGCCCACAGACCTTCTGGGAGCTGGAGACCTACATCAGTGTGCCCTATGGCCCTGAGGGACCTGGAGTCCCATGTCTGCATGCCCACGGGATCTCCTTGACCTCGATCCTAATTCAACATCCCCCAATCTCTGGGGAATCTGGAGTCCCACCTCAGCGTGGCCATGGACCCTCTGAGACCTGGAGTTACACACCAGCTGACTACCAGTGATCTTTTGCAGATGAGGTCCCCGGAAACCTTTCCGGGATCCAGCAGCAGAGGATCCTCCACCCTGCTGGGGTCCAGCAGCAGAGGACACTCCTCCCAGCTGGTGTCCGGCAGCAGATAACCCTCCTCCCTGCTGAGGTTCAGCAGCAGAGGACACTCTTCCCTGCTGGGGTCTGGCTGCAGAGGACACTCTTCCCTGCTGGGGTCTGGCTGCAGAGGACCCTCCTCTCTGCTGGGGTCCTGCCTTAGAGGACCCTCCACCTGGCTGTTGTCCGGCAGCAGAGGACCTCACTCAGTGCTGGCGTCTGACAAGAGTGGAGCCCCCTCCGGTGCAGGTGTCCGGCACCAGAGGAAACCACTCTGCAGGGGTTTGGCAGCAGAGGATTCTTCTCTCTCCTGGGGTCTGGCACCAGAGAACCATCCTCTTCTGCTGGGGTCCAGCAGTAGAGCACCCACCACTACTGTTGGACCCCAGCAGAGAGGAAGCATCAGAGGACCCTCCTCTCCTGGGGTCTGGCAGCGGAGGACCATCCTCCTGCTGGGGTCCAACACAAGAGGACCCTCCTCTCCTTCTGTGGTCTGACACCAGAGGACCCTTCTCTTCTGCGGGGTTCCGGAACAAGAGGAGCCTCCACCCTGCTGGGGTCCTGCAGCAGAGGACCCTAGTCTGATGCTGGGAATCGGCAGCAGAGGATGCTCCTCTGCTGCCTTTCCGCAGACGAGAGGAAGAAGCACATGACCCTCCTCTCTGCTGGGCTCCAGCACCTGAGGAACCTCCTCCCTGTTTGGGTCCAGCAGCAGAGGACCCTAATCTCTGCTGATGTTCGGCACCAGAGCACCCTCTTTTTTGCTAAGGTCTGGGAGCAAAGGCCCCTCCTCTCTGCTGGGGTCTGGCAGTGGAGGACCCTCCTCTCTTCTGTGGTCCTGCACCAGAGGAGCCTCTTCCGCTCCTGGGGTTCCACACCAGAGGACCCACCTCCCTGTTGCTGGGGTCCGGGCCCAGAGGACACTCCTCTACTGCTGGGGTCTGGCACCAGAGGACCTTCCTCTGTTGCTGGGGTCTGGCAGCAGTGGATCCATCTCCCAGCAGGGGCCCCGCAGCGAAGGATCTCTACTGCTGCTGGGGACGGCACCAGAGGACCCACCTCTCTGCTGGGGTCCAGCACCTGGGGACCCTCCACTCTGCTGGGGTCCAGCAGCAGAAGACAGTCATCTCTGCTGGGATCCGGATGCAGTGAACCCTCCTCTGCTACTGGTGTCCAGCAGCAGAGGACACACTCCTGCTGCTGGGGTCTGGCAGCAGAGGACACTCTGTTTCTGGTGGGGTCGACAGCATAGAACCTTTGTCTCTGCTCAGGTATGCCAGCAAAGAACCATATTCTCTGCTGGGGTCCAGCACAGGAGGACCCTGCTCTCTGCTGGGGTCTGGCAGCAGAGGACCCTCTTCTCTGCTGGGGTCTGGCAGCAGTGGAACCTCATCTCTGATGCGGTCCGGCAGCAGAGAATCCACCTCCCTGCTGGGGTTCAGCAGTGGAGGACCCTCCTCTGCTGCTGGGGTCCGGCGGCAAATAACCCTCATCCCTCCTGTGTTATGGCAGCAGAGGACCCTACTCTCCTACTGGAACCCAGTAGCAGAGGACCCTCCTCTATGTTAATGTCCAGCAGCAGTGGACCCTCCTCTGCTTCTGGGGTCCGGCAGCAGAGGACATTATTCTGCTGCTGTGGTCCGCGAGCAGAGGTCCATCCTCTGCTGCTGGAGTCCAGAAGAAGTGGGCCCTGCTCTGCTGCTGGGGTCCCGCTGCAGTGGACCCTCCTCTGCTGGACCCCAGCAGAGAGAAAACAGCAGAGGACCCTCCTATTTGCTTGGGTTGAGCAACGGAGGACCTTCCTCTCTGCTGGGGTCCAGCACCAGATGATCCTCCTCTGTGCTGGAGTCCAGCTCAGAGGAAGCAGCAGAGGACCCTCCTCTCTGCTGGGGTCCAGCACCAGAAGACCCTCCTCTCTGCTGGGGTCCTGCACCATAATACCCTCCTCTCTGCTGAAGTCCGGGATCAGAGGACACTGCTTCCTGCTGGGATCCTGCAGCAGAGGAACCTCATTGCTGGAATCCGGCAGCCAAGGACCCTCCTCATGGCTGGAATCCGGCACACGAGGACCGACCTCCGCTGCAGGAGACCGGCAGCAGAGGACACCCCTCTGCTGTAGTCCGGCAGCAGAAGCCCCTGTACTCTGTTGGTTTCCGTGAGCAGAGGACCCTCCTCTGCTGCTTGGGTCCAGCAGTAGTGGACCCTACTCTCTGCTGGGGTCCTGCAGCAGAGGAACCCCCTGTCTTCTGGATTCCAGCAGAGAGGAAGTAGAAGAGGACTCTGCTCTCAGCTGGTGTCCAGCAGCAGAAGCCCGTCCTCTCCTGCTGGCGCCAAACAGCACAGGACCCTTCTCTCCTAATGGAACCCAGTAGCAAGAGGACCCTCCTCTCTAATGGACTGGGGTCCAACAGCAGAGGACCATCCTGTCTGTTGGGGTCCAGCAGCAGAGTACCCTCTTATCTGCTTGGGTCCGGCAGCAAATTACCCTCCTCTCTGCAGATGTCCGACAGCAGAACACCCTGTCTGATGGGGTCTGGTAGTAACTGATCCTCCTCTCTGCTGGGGTACAATAGCAGAGGACCCTCCTTTCTGCTGTGGTCCGGCACCAGAGGACCCTCCTCTTCTGCTGGGGTCAGGGACCAGAGGACCATACTCACTGCTGGCATCCGGCACCAGAGGACCATCCTCTGCTGCTGGGGTCCGAAACCAGAGGACCCTCCTATCGTCTCTATCCCTGCAGAGAGGAAGTTGCAAAGGACTCCCCTCTCTGCTGGGGTCCAGTACCAGAGGAACCTGTTCTCTGCTATGGTCCAGCAGCATAGGACCTTCCTCTCTGTTGGGGTCTAGCAGGAGAGGGCGCTTGTCTCTGCCAGGGTCCAGCAGAGAGGGAGCAGTACAGGACCTTCCTCTCTGCTGGGGTCCACCAGGAGAGGACCCTCCTCTTCTGCTGGATCCCTGCAGAAGAGGAAACTCTTCTGCTACTGGACCCCAGCAGAGAGGAAGCTGCAAAGGAGCCTACTCTCCTGCCTAACACCAAAGAGAGGAAGTAGCAGAGGACCATCCTGTTCTGCTGGTGTCCGGAAGCAGAGGACCATCCTCTCTGCTGTGGTCTGGCAGCAGAGTACACTCCTCCCTGCTGGGGTCCAGCAGCATTGGACCCTCGACCCCACTGGGGTCTGGCAGCAGATGACCCCCTTCCGCTGCAGGTATCTTGCACCAGAGAACACCCCTGTGCTATTGGGGTCCAGCAACAGAGGACCCCCCTCTGCTACTGGTGTCTGGCAGAAGAGGAAGATCTGTTGCTGGGGTCCGGCACCAGAGGACCCCCCTTTGCTATTGGGGTCCAGCAACAGAGGACCCTCTTCTGCTGCTGGGCTCTGACACCAGAGGACACTCCCAGTTGGCGTCCGGCAACAAAGGACCCTCCTCCGTGCTGGGGTCTGGCACCAGAAGACTCCTCTCTCTACTGGGGTCCAGCAGCAGAGGACCCTTCTCTTCTACTGGGGTCCGGCAGCGGAATACCCTCCTCTCTGCTAGGTTCCATCCGCAGAGGAGCCTACTCTTTGCTGGGGTGTGGCAGCAGAATACCCTCCTATTTGCGGTAGTCCAGCAGTAGAAGACCTTACTCTGCTGGGGTGTGGCAGCAGAGGACCCCCCTCTGCTGCTGGGTCTGGCAGCAGAGGAACCCCCTCTGCTGCTGGGGTCTGATAGCAGAGGACCTCCCTGTGCTGCTGGGGACCGACAGCAGAGGACCTCCCTGCGCTGCTGGGGTCTGGAAGCAGAGGATGCCTCTCCCTTCTGGTGTCCAGCTGCAGAGGACCCTCCTGCCTACTGGGTTTCAGCAGCAGAGGACCCTATTCTCACGTTGCACCACTGCAGCAGAGGACCCTTCTATGCTGCTGGACCACAGAAGAGAGCAAGATGCAGAGGACCCTCGTCTTCTGCTGGACCCCAAGAGAGGACGAAGCAGAGGACCCTCCTCTCTGCTGCGGCCTGTTAGCAGAGAACTCCCCTCTCTGAAGTGGTCCTGGAGAAGAGTACCCTCCTCTCTCTTGGGGTCCGTCATGAGAGGACCCTCCTCAGCTGCTGGGGTGCGGAACCAGAGGACCCTCCTCTGCTGCTGCGGTCCAGCACCAGCGGACACAACTCTCTGCTAGAGTCTAGCACCGGAGAACCCTGCTCTCTGCTGCGGTCCAGCAGCACTGGACCCTCCTCTCAGCTGGGTCCAACAGCAGAGGACACGGCTATGCTGCTGGGGTCCGACAACACAGGACCCTCCTCTGCTCCTCTGGTCCGACATCAGAGGACTCTCTTCTCTGCGGGTTCTGGAAGCAGAGGACACTGCTTTGATGCTGGGGACCGACAGCAGAGAATAATAATCTGCTGCTGGGGTCTGGCAGCAGAGGACCCTCCACTGCTGTTGGGGTCCAGCAGCAGAGGATGTTCCTCTGCTGCTGGACCTCAGCATAGAAAAAATGCAGAGAAGCCTCATCCTTTACTGGACCCCAAAATAGGACACAGAGGAAGACCTCCTCTTCTGCTGGCATCCAGCAGCAGAGGACCCTTCTTTGCTACTGGGGTCCGGCAGCAGAGGACTCCCTCTTCTGATGTGGTCCAGCACCAGAGAAACTCCCTCTGCTGCTGTGGTCCAGCACCAGAGGACCCGCCTCTGCTGCTGGAGTCCAGCACCAGAGGACCATCCTCTCCTGCTGTTGTCTGGCAGCAGAGGATTCTCCCCCCTGCTGGGGTCTGGCAGCAGAGGGCCCTCCTCTGTTCTTCGGGTCAGGCACCAGAGGTCCCCCCTCTGTTGCTGTCATCCAGCAGTAATGGACCTTCCAGCTGGGGTCCAGCAGTAGAGGACCCTCCTCCCTGCTGGGATCCGCCAGCAGAAGAGCCTGCTCCCTGCTGGGGTCTGACCGCTCCACAGGACTGCCCTCTCTACTGTGTCCAGTAACAGAGGAGCCTCCTCTAATGCTGGGTTTCAGCACCAGAGGACCCCTTTCTGCTGCTGGAGTCTGGCACCAGAGGCACACCTCTCTGCTGAGGTCCAGCACAAGAGGACCCTCCTCAATGCTGGGGTCCAGCAGCAGACGATCCTCCTCTCTTCCACGGTCCTGCAGCAGAACACCCTCCTTTTATGCTTGTTTCCAACAGCAGAGGACCCTCCTCTCCTGCTGGACCCCAGCAGCAGAGGACACTCCTCTGCATCTGAACCACAGAAGAGAGGAAGTTGGAGAGGAACATCGTCCACTACTGGACCCCAAAGAGAGGATGCAGCAGAGGACCATCCTCTTCTGCTGGGGTCCAGGAGCAGAGGAAACTGCTCTCTGCTGGGTCCAACAGCAGAGGACACTGCTTTGCTGCTGGGGTCCAACAGCAGAGGAGACTCCACTGCTGCTAGGGTCCGGCAGCAGAGAACTCTCTTCTCTGCTGGGGTCCAACAGCAGAGGACCCTCCTCTGTTGGGTCCGGCAGCAGAGGACACTGCTTTGCTGCTGGGGTCCTACAGCAGAGGACAATCCTCTGCTGCTTGGGTACGGCAGCAGAGGACCCTCCACTGCTGCTAGGGTCCGGTACCAAAGGACACTCCTCTCCTGCTGAGGTCCAGCAACAGAGGACCCCCATCTGCTTCTGGGGTCCGGCACCAGAGGAACCACTTGTGCTGCTTGGGTCTGGTACCCGAGGACTTTCCTCTCCTGCTGGGGTCAGGCAGCAGAGGACCCTCTACTCTGCTGGGGTCCAGCACAAGAGGACCACCTTCTGCTACTGGGGTCAGGCAGCAGAGGACCTGCCTCTGCTGCTGGACCCCAGCTGTTAGGAAGCTGCAAAGGACCCTCCCCTCCTGCTGGACCCCTGCAGCAGAGGAGCATCATCTGCTGCTGGACCACAGCATAGGGGAAGTTGCTAAGAACCCTCATTCCCTACTGGACCCCAAAGAGAGGACACAGAAGAGGCCCCTACTCTTCTACTGGCGTCCTGCAGCAGGGGACCCTCCTCCCTGCTGTGTTCTGGCAGAAGAGGACTCTCAACTACTGCTCGGGTCCGGCACCAGAGGATCCTCCTCTGCTGTTGGGGTTCGTCAGCAGACAATCCTCTTCCCTGCCTGTATCTGGAAGAAAATGACCTTCCATCCTGCTGTGGTCCGGCAGCAGAGGAACCTCCTATGCTCTTGGAGTCCGGTACCAGAGGATCCTACTCTACTGCTGTTTTCTGGTACCAGAGGACCACCATCTGCTGCTGGGGTATGGCACTAGAAGACCCCCCTCTGCTGCTGCTGGGGTCTGGCAGCAGAGGACCCTCCTTCTGCTGGGTTCCGGCAGCAGAGCACACTCTTCCCTGTTGCAGTCCGGCAGCAGAGGACCTTTCTCTGCTCTTGGTGTCAGGCACAAAAGGACCTCCCTCAGCTGCTTGGGTCCAGCAAAACAGAACCCTCTATGATCTTAGGCCCGGCACCAGAGGACACCCCTCTCTGTTGGAGTATACTACCAGAGGTGCCTTGTCTCTGCTGGGGTGGATCAGCAGAAAATCCTCCTCTCTGTCTGGGTCCGGCAGTAGTGGACCCTACACTGCTGCTGCGTCTGACAGCAGGGGACCCTCTTCTTCTGCTGGACCCCAGCAGAGAGGAAGCAGCAGAGAACCATCCTCTCTGCTGGTGTCTAGCATGAGAGGACCCATCTCTCTGCTGGGGTCCAGCAGAAAGGAAGCAGAAGAGGACCCTCCTCTCGGCTGGAGTCCCGTAGCAGAGGACCTTGCTCTTCTTTTGTGTTCAGCAGCATAGGACCCTCCTCTCTGCTGTAGTGCAGCACCAGAGGAGCCTTGTCTTCTGCTGTGGTCCAGCAGCAGAGAAAACTCCTCTCTGCTGGGGTCCAGAAGTGGAACACCCTCCTCTCTGCTGAGTTCTAGCACCAGAGGACCTTCTTCTCTGCTAGGTTCCAGAACCAGATGACCTCCTCTCTGTTGGGGTCCAACATCCGAGGACCCTTCTCTATGCTGGCATACGGCAGTAGAGGACCCTCCTCTCCTTTGTGGGTCTGCCAGCAGAGGTCTCTCCTCCCTGCTGGGGTCCAGCAGCAGAGGACTTTCATCCATGCTGGAGAGCCTTGGATGAGCATCCCGCACTGAGTGCTGATGGCCACGAGAGGGCTCCCAAAGCCATTCGTTCGTTCTTTTCTTTTTTTCCTTTCTTTTCTTTTCTTTTCATTTTTTTTTTACAGGTTTATTTATTTTATTCCAAAGTCAGATATACAGAGAGGAAGACAGAGAAGAAGATCTTCTGTCCAATGAGTCACTCCCCAAGTGAGACACAATGGCTGGTGCTCACCGTTCTAAAGCCGGGAACCTTGAGCCTCTTCTGGGTCTCCCATGTGGGTGCTAGTTTCCAAAGCTTTGGGCCGTCCTCGACTGCTTTCCCAGGCCACAATCAGGGATCTGGATGGGAAGTGGAGCAGCCAGGATTAGAACCAGTGCCCATATGGGATCCCAGCAGCTCGTTCAAGGCGAGGACTTTAGTTGCTAGGCTATGGCGCCTGGCCCCAAGCTGCCCTTTCTACCCCTGGTGGGCTCAGGCCTTCTGAGCTCTAGACAGTCAAACTCGAAGCATCCTAAGGTGAGGTGGGGGTCACAGACAGTATTCTGGTACACGTGTTGTTGCAAAATCAGGGCTCCAAGGCCTAACAGCCCACATACCAAAGCCCGGGAGGGGTGGAGGATGCTTGGGGCCTAGCATCAGTTCGGGCCTCTGTGATAGGAAGTGTCAGGGTGCATTTAAGAGCAAGGCACTTAAAGAACCCTGGGAGGTGGTGTCCTATGTCAGCATGCCCACAGGCCCTCTAGGAGCTGGAGTCCAACACCAGCATCCTGGAGGCCCTGAGAGCTGGAGTCCCGCACCTGTGTCCCACAGGCCCTCTGTGAGCTGGTGTTACACACCAGCCCACTGGGGTTGTACTGTGCCAGATGAGGTCCCGGAAAACCTTACCGCCACCCCCATTCCTTGCAGAGCACCCTGAGATTTAGGCTCTGGGCGTTCTTTGGCAAGTGGAGCATCTCCCTGATGAGCTACCAAGAGGGCTTCATGGACTTTTATTTTTTTTTTTTCATTCCAAAGTCCGAGATACAGAGAGGAGGAGAGACAGAGAGGAAGATCTTCCATCCGATGATTCACTCTCCAAGTGAGCTCTGCTGGGGTCTCAGCGAGAGGGTCCCCCTCGTAACCGCATCCTTCGCTGTTGGGGCATCAACGAAAGGGTCATCCTCGGGACCCCCTCTGCTTGGGCATCAGTGAGAGGGACCCTTTGCCCCCCCATTCCTCCCTATCTACTGGGGCATCTGCGAGAAGGTCCATCTCAGGAGCTCCTCTGCTGGGGCCTCAGCGAGAGGAACCCACGGCAAACCACTGCCTCGCTGTTGGGTCCTCAGTGAGAGGGTCCCCCTCGGGAAACCCTCTGCTGGGGCCTCAGCTAGGTGGAACCCTGGCGACTCCTCTCTGGCTGCTGGGGCCTCAGCAAGAGGTACTCCTCGGGACCCCTTCTGCTGGGGCCTCAGCTAGAGGGACACCCGGAGCCATCTAACCTTTCTGCTGGGGCCTAGGCGAGAAGGTACCACTCGGGACCCCCTCTGCTGGGGCCTCAGCGAGAGTGCCCCCCGAGCCCCCTTCCCTCTCTGTGGATGCCTCAGCGGGAGGGTCCCCCTTGAGACCCCCTCTGCTGGAGCCTCAGCAAGAGTGTCCCTCTCGAACCCCTCCTGTCTCTACTGTGGCCTCAGCGAGAGGGTCCCCCTCGGAACCCCTCTGCTGGGGCCTCATCGAGAGAGATCCTCATTACCTGACCCTCTCTCTCTGTTGGGGCCTCAGCGAGAGGGTCCACCTCAGGAACTCCATCTTCTGGGGCCTCAGTGTGGTGTCCAAGGGTGTCAAGCCTCAGCCTGTCATGCAGATGGCCTGTATAGGTGCTGCTTCAAGTCCTGGTTGTTTCCCCTGCAATCAGGCTCCCTGCTGATGATCCTGGGAGAGCAGTGGAGGATGGTGCAGGGGTTGTGCCCCTGTGCCCCGTGAACCTTTATGACATGTGAATGAAGCTCCTGGTTCTCGGGCTTGTCCTGGCCCTGCCACAGCTGGTTCTGGTGGAAGTGAGGCAGCAGATGCAAGAAAGTTTGCTCTGTCTTACTCTCTCTTCCTCTGTGCTTCAAAGCAAACAGGACAGAGGGATACAGGCAGGCAGGAAGGAAGAGAAAGAAAGCTGCTGGCTTCCTGGGAGGGAGTGTGCTGTGTGCTGTGTACTGTGCTATGGCTCTAGACTGCTTTTGTCTGCCAACGAGGACCCCAAGGACATGTGTAGTGTTTCAGTCCTGGGACTCCTGTGCAACCTCTCCAAAGAATGTCCTTGAGAGTGAATGTCTCTCAAGCCAGGTTTGTTTCCCTTGTTTGTGCAGTAGAGCCTGGAGGAGCGTCCTGCAATGAGTCCTGCTGACCACGAGAGGGTGCGCAAAGCTGCCCTTTCTACCCCTGGTTGTCCTCAGGCCTTTTGAGCACAAGAAGGCCCAGCCAGAGCCATCCTAGTGTTAGGTGAGGGTCCATTACAGTGTTCCTGGATATGTGTCGCTGGAAGATTGGGGTCCAAGGCAGAACAGCCCTCATACCAAGGTCCAGGAGGGTTTGGAGGACGCTTGTAGCTTTGCATCAGGCTGAGGCTCTGTGCTAGGAAGTGGCTGTGTGCCTTCACCAGCAAGGTACAACCTAGGGCACGGGGAGAAACCTGGGAGCTGGAGTCCCACATCAGTGTGCCCACAGGCCCTCTGAGAGCTGGAGTCCCACATCAGCATGCCAACAGACCCTCTGGGACCTGGAGTTACACACAGGCTGACAAGCCCTGATTTTTCACAGATGTGGTCCCCAGAAACATTTACACCACCTCCTTTCCTAGCTGAGCAACCCTAGGCAGGCCCATGGCTTTCTTTACCAAGTGGAGCAGCTCCCTGATGGGCTGCGGAGAGGCCTTCATGTGTTTTTGCATGTGTGGAGTGGCAGTTATGGTGATACAACATGCGGCATTCCTCTGCCTAGCTCGGTGGGTGTGTGCTGTGTGCTGTGTCCTGTGGTTCTAGCCTGCTTTTGTCTGCCAATGCAGACCCCAAGGGCATACGTAGGTCTTCCGTCCTGACACTCCTGATTTTTCCAGAAGGTTTAAGTAAGTGTGAAAGAGGCCTTTATAGTCATTGAATTGAGAAAACAAGTGTAAAGCAGTATTATTCTAGACACATCGGGATATATATATATATATATAAATATATATATATAGCACCATATTACCAATTTTTCATCTGGTTGCTACACATTCCTGATCTCTATATGTACTTGTTCTTTTACTTCTACTAGAATTTCTTTTCCTCTTTGTATAAATATCTACCTGAAACATTTTTCCAAATCCAGTTTATAAAGAGCCATGTCTGTGCAGCTGTAGTCATACATAATCTCTTTCTCCCACTGCACACATACACACACACATGCGCACACACACACACACACCTATAGTGTACAGCACTAGTTTCTTTGAGACATAATCCTTAGCAAACACCATATTCCTCATGGATCTATATAGCACCATGCCATTTGCAGTATATATTTGATGAATCAATGAAGACTAGATTGTGGAGACTAGTATTTGAAGTATTCAATTTCTGAATCTTCCATTTTAATATGATTGAGTAGTAAGCAAAACTAGGTTTCTGAGGACTGAGGACACATCCTTGAGTGCCAGTATAGAAGTGTAGCAGGATGGATTAAAGTGCAGTTATAAAGTTTGGGATCCAGCCTTCCTGAGACTGCATTATGATTCTGTCACTAGTAGGCTGTATTACCTTCGGCTAGTTACTTTCTTCTCCTTACCTTCTTGCATCTGTAAAATGTGGGTGATCATAGTAGTTACTTGATGGAATGATGGCTGAATAATCAAGTATTCCAAGAACGCAGTGACTGCTCTATGAAAGTTCACTGCTGGGAGAATCAAGATGGCAGAATAGGGTAAGCACACGTTTAAACAGATGGAGAAACATTTAATCAGGATGAAGCAGAGAGGACACATTCCAGGAAATAGAGAAAAGAACAACAGCAGAGGGATGCCTGGAGACTGACAGACACAGGAAAGCAGCAGACACAACAGTGTGGTGTTGCAGTGATGGATACTCCAGCGGCATTCAGCTGACGGCAATCGGAACTCCACCAGCAACCAGGTGGGAAGGGACTTGCACTGGGAACTTGTGAGTCAAAGAACTGGCTGTCCTGCTGGTCCATTTGATTTGACCAGGAACAGAGACAGAGCAGCAGATCCCAGACAGGCAGTGCGAGAACAGGGTGGATTCATAGCCCAGTCAGCCCCATAGAGCCGAATTGGGCGCCATTTTGCGTAAGGAGACAAAAGCAAGGGAAAGGACTGAGCATAAGTTGAGCTGGGAGTGAACTCGTTTCTTCTTCTTTTTTTTTTTTTTTGCATTTTTTTATTTATTTTTGAAAATTATATTGTTGACAATCTTTACATAGTTAATTACGGTAAAAAGGTTCAGGAGCTATAGGGAGGTGGGTAAGACTATTATGTCCATATTGTTTCCTTCTTGTATCTGAGGTAAAGGGGGTTATTGAGGGAGAAGCCCCTCCCAGTTTCCCACCCACCCCAAGTCCCGGATGTGGGGCATGCTCTGAGATCCTTGCTCAAGTGGTTTTAATAGTTCATCAGTTATGAATCACTGCCATTTTCACCACTCCAAGCACGAGGGGGTTGTTGAAGAATCCACTGATTGACATAGTCATAGAGTCTTCATTTGCCCAGTATTTCGCTGGCAACATAGAGCTGAGGTGGTTGATTGACTTGTTCTTTCTTCTGTCTTTTCTTGGCCAGGGTTCTGAGTCCAGCATTTCGATTGGGGAGAACCCCAAAGAAATTGTGAGGTATTTATAGACCAGATTCTCGTATGTTCTAGCAAGCACAGGGCCCGGCACAGTCCATCTCCTGAATCAGCTGGTGGTTGCAATTGCTGGGTTGGTTCTGTTTTCAGGCCCAACATAAACTGGGACCAATGGCTGTTGCAGTCCAGCCTGGTTCTGCCCAGCACATACTAGGCCCTCACACATATACCAGTGGGAGCTGCAGCCTAGTCAGAGCGACCCACAATAACACCCAGCCACGCAGCTAGGGGAGGGGGCGAGGCGGGGAGGGGCGCAGCTTCAGACCCCAGCCTTGCCAGGAGGGGATTCCTCTCCCCGCGCAGGTGGAGATCACCGCCGCACAGGGAGGGGAAGGGGGCGTGGCGTGGCTAGAGACCACGGGAGACAGGGCCACAGTCCTCACTCTGGACCCCGGGAGACAGGGCCCGGTCCTCTCTCCAGACGCCAGGAAGCAGGGCCCCGGTCTTCCCCCTGACACCTTGGACAGGCCCTGGTCCTCTCCAGAACTCTGAGACAGGGCCCTGGTCCTCTCTCTGGAACTGGAGACAGGGCCACATTCTCTCATGGACCCAGGAGACTGGACCCCGGTCTTTTCCCCGGAACACGGTAGACAGGGTCCTGTCCTCTCTTGGAGCCTGGGCGCCTCGGGTGCCGGGGGGGGGTTTCCAGCAGTGGCTGCGACCCTCGCTGCTGCTCCCCTGGGACTCCAGCAGCAGTGGCGAGGGGAGGGGGCACTGCACTCCTGGAGAGCTCAGCTGTGCTGCCAGGGGAATGGAAGGGGCACCGGGCAGCTGGAGAGCCCAGGTGCAAGGGAAGCGGAGGGGGCGCAGCAGGGCAGGAGACCCTCCCCCTCGCCGAGAGGGGATCTCCAGGAGCAGCTGGGACCCTCGCCTCGGGTGCTGGGGTTCTCCAGCAGCAGCGGTGACCCTGGCCGCGGCTCCCGAGGGTCTCCAGCAGCAGCAGCGGCGGCGAGGGGAGGTGTGGGGGGCAGAGCAGCTAGAAAGCCCAGGCTGAAGGGAAAGGGAGGGGACGCGGCACGCCTGTAGCCCCTAGCCAGGCCACAAGGGGAACAAAGCCAATTGTTTTTTTGCAGCCCTAGCCAGAGAGAGCCGACCCCTTGCGGTGCGTCACTGCTAGAGGAGGCAATTCAGAACCAGCACAGCTCCAAACTCAGACACTGCTTTCCCTGGGATGCGCCGGGGTGGGGGACCGCCAGCTAGGAGCTGGCGGGTGTGGGGGAAGCAAATGTGTCTCAGGGGCGCATCAGCCTGAGAACGTGAAGGATTATCTGCGGGATTATCCGCGTGGTCCACGCGGTCCAGCCAAGGGCACGGGCAAGCCTGCTTAGTTGGCTAGCTTTCAGAGCAGCTCTCCAGAGGTAGCGAAGTTCTGCTCACCAATGGGGAAAAAAAAATCCGGAAGGCGGGGTAACAAAGCTTGGTTCATTCTCAACATTGCAAATCCCGGGGACTCTATTGCCCCTTGGCTTTACTCAGAGTTTCTGCTTAAGGTCTCTCTCAGCTGGTCCAGGCAGCAGGGAAGGCACCAGTCTCCTCCTTGCCAGGGAGGGGGGAGGTTTCGCCCCACCCGCCTTGTCTTTCTTGTCTTTGCTGCCGGACTGTGCCAGGTTCTGCCGCCTCAGCCTTCCCACGGCTTTTGTGTTGTCTTCCAAAGTTAGATTAACATTCCTGCCTTGAAATTTTTAAAAATATCGTTATTTTGGTAAATGTGCTACTTTACATCCATAAGTGGCTTTAAAATAACTCCAGAAAGTCACTTATAATTACCGCTGAAAAAGCATGAAAATTAGCTTCTGATCTTGTGCAAACCTGGTTAGGCTCACCCCTTTCAGAGTGTGACTACAGGATACTCACCCTTCAAAAATCAAACTTTCAAAAAAGATTTATTTATTGTTATTGGAAAGTCAGAAATACATAGAGGACTAGAGAGGAAGATGTTGTGTCCTATGATTCACTCCACAAGTGACCACAACTGCTTTCCCAGTTCACAAATAGGGAGCTGGATGGGAGCGGGGCTGCTGGGATTAGAACCATATGGAATCCTGGCACGTTTAAGGCGAGGACTTGAGCCACTAGGCCACCGCGTTGGGCCCCCAAAATGAAACCTTTTAATGTAAAGAAAATTCAATTTCTAAATGCGTCCTAAGAATCTACTAAAGATGCAAAGCCTCTCCTGTGTATTGTTTGAGAACAGTAAGAGCATCTAATTCTGTGTTGCTATAAAATGTCTGGTAAAAAAAAAAGGAAGCTGATCAAAGTAAAAATGTAATTAATAATAGTTATTGTATTTTACTGTCCCCTGAAGATTTGCATGTATTGCTACTGCAGAGTTCCAAAGAATACATAAAATACATTTTCCCCGAATCATGCCCCCGACCTCATCTGAAAATAATTGATGATAGAGCTGGTGATGTG
Organism: Ochotona princeps; assembly: GCF_030435755.1. NCBI lineage: Eukaryota > Metazoa > Chordata > Mammalia > Lagomorpha > Ochotonidae > Ochotona > Ochotona princeps. Next base: position 150,688,288 of record NC_080833.1, on the reverse strand, counting down.
GCCTCAAGGACTAAGCCACCATCGGCATCATCAACATCCCGTGCAGGTGCTGCTTTGGGTCCAAGCTGCTCTACTTTCAATCCCTCTTCCCACACTAGTTCCTGGGAAAGACAGCCCAAGGATCACACTGAAAGTGTGAGGGGAAGCCTGTGTTGACTAAAGGAGACTCCAGTTGCGTCCTCTATAGCTTTGATGTGGACGCATGTACATGCCATTGCATGAAATAACACAGCATCTATTAACAGTGTCTGTTGATTTTTACTCAAGGGGTACTTCCAGTGGAAGCGTCATTTTTTAAAAAGAAAAATCATAAAGGAAAAGGAAGGAAGGAAGGAAAGAGAGAGAGAGAAAGAAAACAAACTTGGAGGGTGGGCATGATGGCCCAATTGGCTAATCCTCCAATTGTAAGCACCAGGACACTACTGATTCCTGTCCTGACTGTTCCAACTCCCTTCCAGCTCCCTGCTTGTGGCCTGGGAAAGCCTAGAGGATGGCCGCAGTCCTTGGGACCCTGAACCTACATGAGAGATCTGGAAGAAGCTCCTGGCTTCAAATCAGCTCAGCTCTGCCCTTCGGGGTCATTTTTGGAGTGAACAAACAAATGGAAGATCTTTCTGTCTCTCCTTCTCTCCGTAAATCTGCCTTTCCTATAAAAGTACATTTTTTAAAACTCAAACTGCAGTTTTATTTTTTTGCTACTGTATTCACGTGTCTTTTTTTTCAAACACCCCTTTTCTGCCACTCACGCAGAACGGCATTTAAGCAAAGCAAAATGAAAATATCTCTATGGTCTCAGGAGCGTTGCTGTAATTTTAGGGGCAGGCCTGGTTCTTGGCAGGGAAAGAGTGTAGCTTGGATCCATTCCAATCAGGGCACAAAAATCAGCTCTAAGGGCTTTGAAGCGTAGAGAGAACGCTTCACCAGCTCTGGCTTCGTAATTCCGTCTAGGAGGGAAAGCTTTCACCGAGTTCCTGTTCCAGGGATCACCATTTTCTTTCTTTTTTTTTTTTATTTTTTTTTCTTTTTATTGTATTGTTGTTGACAATCTTTACATATTTAATTACAGTTAAAGGAAAAAGAAGACAAAAAGAAAAAAAAGTTCAGGGGGATAAGAAAGTGGGCAATGCCATTATGTCCATATTGTTTCCATCATGCATCTGAGGTAAAGGGGGACATTAAGGGAGAAGCCCCACCCGGTTTCCCGCCCACCCCAAGTCCCGGATGTGGGGCATGCTCCGAGATATGTGCCCAAGTGGTGTTAATAGTTCTCCAGTTATGAATCGCTGCCAGTTTCACTTGATGCGGTCGTCCACTGATTGATATGGTCCATCATAAAGTCTCCGTTTGCCCCATAATTTGCTGCCAACATATAGCTGAGATGAATGACTGTCCCGTTCTGTCTTCTGTGTTTTCTTGGTTAGAGTTCTGAGTCCAGCAGTTTGATTGGGGAGATCTCCAAAGATACTTTGAGGTATTCCCAGATTAGTTTTTTGTATGTTCCAGCAAGCACAGGGCCCGGCACAGTCCATCACCCCAATCAGCTGGTGGTTGCAACTGCTGGGTTGGTTCTGTTTTCAGTCCCGAGTTGCACTGGAAACAATGGGTGTTGCAGTCCAGTCTGGTTCGGCCCTTACATCAACCAGTGGGAGCTGCAGCCTAGTCGGGGCGACCCACAATAACCCCCACCAAGCCCACCCCCTACCCTGGTTTGCCAGTATGTGTAGCACGCGCGCCCAGGTGTTCCGAACTGAGTGCGCTGGTTAGTCAGGCACGCGTGTGTCTTGATTTCACCGTCAGCCACCCTGAGCGCCCTAGGCTGCAGGATCCTGTGCCTTAGTGCTGTCCTGGATGTAAACAGCCAGAAATGAACCAAGCTCAAGCAGTGCTTGCCCACATGATTGTGGCAGAGTCAGGGAGGCAGGTTCCCAGCCAAGAGGAATTAGGTGTCAGAATGGGAAAGCTTTGGAGATGCAAGGAGGCACTGGCTTCCTTTACAACAGGTAGCCCTGGAAGATCTACCTGACAAGCTGAGATGGGGAGGAACCAGTCACAGGGAAAGGGGCAGGGAGACTGCAGCCTGGCCTTGGAACAGTTGTGCTGGGAAGGGCTTGGCTTATCCGAGGACTCGGCAGCAAGGGAGGGTTGACCTAGAAGTCAGCCAGAGATCAGACCACGCAGAGACCTGCAGATGACAGCCAAAGGTTTAGGTTGATTCTGAGAGGAGGGAGAGCCATGGTAGGGTTTTCAGCAGGCAGGACTGGGGCTGCCAGGTAGAGGGTAGGAGTTGCAGGATAGGAGGTAGAGGATGAGAGTAGGAGGCCCCGCTGGGTGCTCTCCGGAGGTTTGACCTCAGCTCCAGGCATCCTTTAGAGGTGATAGTTAAGAATGTTACACAAGTGTATGTACTTAAAACAGGTCTTGGATAATGTTTAGTTAGAAAACAAATCAATCTCAAAATGGCCAATTTGTGAATTCATCAGCTTCCCTTGTTTGTAATGGAATTTTAATTTTTTTCTACTAGGATCATATGTGTGACTTTATGAGCATTTTAGGGTTATAAGATTGCCAGCATTGCTAAGAATTTTCACCTGTAGGATCACATGTTTCCAGTCAAGTGGGCCTCCAACTTTAGGGTGTGTCAGCATCACAGGACAGGCTCTCTGCTGCCTTTGAGTATTAACAAGCCGAGAAACTTCGATCACTTGTTACGTGATTGCCTCCTATTCAACATTGTTCCATGCTGACCTCTATTTCACATTGAATTATTACAGATAATATGAACTAGAGATATTATAGAATGTTCTAGGGTAAAGAGTAATTTGCACACTGTTGCCTTTCCAGCTTCAGTCACTCATTACCGATGCATTTGATGGTAATAGATTTCAGAAAATCAAAGAATACTTTGAACAGAAAGAGAGCCATTCCCCTCAAAAATACAGTCGTCTGCTCTTACAAAAGCTCGATAGCTCCATCAATAAGGCAAGTATGTTTTGCTTTCTGGTGTGCCCAAAGTACCTGCGTTGAACTGCCGACGTGAGTGGTGACGCAGTGTGGTCTCCTGCCTAGGAGCTGGATGAGCATGCCTTTGGGCATATCTCCCTGCTGCTCACCTGTGTTCGGCAGTTCTTCATGGATGGTCCTGAAGAAGATGAGCCTTTACTAATTCAGCAGGGACTGATCCCAAAGATAAGTGTCACCTTGTCACTGCTTGAAGCTCTGGGTAACCTGAAGGATTAGGGTAGGTTTAGTTGTGTTACATTATTCTGTCCCATGGAGACCAAATCAGAGAAGAAATCAGTATCCCCACTTTGCCACATCTGTATCCCCACTTTGCCACATCTGTATCCCCACTTTGCTACATCTGTATTCAACAAATATATGGTGGGGAGGGAGATGGAATGGTGACAAAAAACAGTTTTTGACGGGGAGAGCTGGAGTGGTGACCAAGGTATTTTATTTTTAAAAAAAGATTTTTTAAAATAGTGGTAATATAAGTGAAAAGAATGAGAAAATATTTAATTACTCCTTGTATTGGTCTGACTGCAAGTGTTTGGATGCAACAAATAACTCAAAGTTTTTTGAATTACATAAATTGTATGCCTTTGTTGTTTCATACGTGTGTCTTTATTGGTGTTAACCTGTCCGCATCGTCCCCAGTAAATGGATGATTTCATTAACACACTTTTTCACTGTTTGGTCAGTGTGATATCTATGACCCAAGGAAATTATAATTATGTGCCAGTCTCTGATAACAAGTAATAAAATTGCATGATGGTAAAAAAAAAAGATTTTTTTTTTATTGCAAAGATTTACAGACAGAAGGAAAGACAGAAAGATCTTCCATCCGATGGTGCGCTCCCCAAGTGGCCATAATGACCCGAGCTAAGCTGATCCGAAGCCAGGAGCCAGGAACTTCTTCTGGGTCTCCCACGCAGGTGCAAGGTCCCAAGGCTTTGGGCTGTTCTGTACTGCTTTCCCAGGCCACAAGCAGGGAGCTAATGGGAAGTGGAGCAGTCAGGATACCACCCGGCACCCTTATGGGATCCTGGCGGTTGCAAGGCCAGGATGTAACCACTGAGCTATCACACTGTGCCAAACCGAGGTATTTTAAAGCATAGCTTCATGGGATAGTGGACAGTGCTTGCCACCTTCTGTAATGCCAAGCACGGGCACCAACTTGCTCGACTTCCAATCCAGCTACCTGCTAATGTGTTTGGGAAAAGCAGCAGAAGATGGCCCAAGTGCTTGGGCCACTGCACCCCATTGTGGGAAACCAGGATGCAGTTCTAGCTTTGCCAGAGCAGCAGCTTTCTGGGGGTGTGTGGGGGGGGGGAGAAGCAAGGAGAAGGAGCTATTTTCTCAGAGAGAGAGAGAGCTGTCCGTGTGTGTGTGTGTGTGTGTGTCCCTGCTTCTGTTACTCTTTCAATTTTTTTTTTTTTTTTTTTTTTTTTAAGAACTAACCTCCCTCAATTGAGGTCACTTCTTGAGGGGAGGTCCTGGGGTAAGTTGGATCACATTAACATAAAAGAGCATGGAATTTTAATCATGAATTTAAGGATGGAGAAAATAGAGTTTCAGAAGACAGATGATTCAATTCTTTTGATTTTTGGACATCATCGCACCAAAAATGTTTCTCTGAGCTTTGAATTAAACATACCATTTTGTTTCCTTTAACGCACTAAAGGACTCAGTAATATTTTTTATAGACAGTGGATGATTTGGAACATAATTATGTTTCTTGCTGTTGGGATACCACTTGCATTTCTAAATTTTAATATTTATTGCAAAGGTGAGGAGGTTGCAGATCATTGTGGACTTTTGATTAGGATGGATTGGGTTGGGTTTGGGGGGCAGTGGGATGGCTGAGAAAAATGTTCCTGCCTTCCCTCCTCTGTCCACAGGGGAAGAGGGTTGGAAGAGTAGAGAGAGAAGGTGTGCCACTCCTTGCCAGGCTACAGTGGTGCCAAGGGATGGAGATGGTTGTTGGCTGTCTCCTTAGGGACCCTGACGGGGGTGCAGGGGAGAGAGAATGTCCTGAGGGAGTTATTTCTCTTGGCTTCTTGCACCAGAGGTGAGAAATTCTAAGGTCTCTTGGCTGCCCGCATCTACCTCAGTGTGCCCACAGACTTAGGCATTCATGCATTTGGAAGGCAAAGTGCCAGAGGGGACACAAAGAAAGATGTTTCGTCTGTCGATTGATACCACTATAACCAGCGCTGGACCAGGTCTCCCAAGCAGGTGGCACTTGGTCCATCCTCTGCTGCTTTCCCAGGTGTAGTAACAGGGAGACAGGGGAAGCAGAACAGTTGGGATGCCAGCACCACAGGTAGTGGCTTAACCCAGTGTGCCACAACTCTAGGCCCCCAGGTGATTGAATCTAAAGTGAAGGTTTTTCTGATGTAAATGCAGGAAATGTCTCAGACCTTGCCTATGTTACAGTCACCAGTCACGTGGAGAGAGTTAACCATTGCCTGGGCTCTGTCACCAGCAATTTTGATTTCCTGGGTCTAGGATCAGGGAATTTTCAGATAGTGCCAGCTTGTCCCAGTTCCCATTGAGGCTTGTTTGTGATGTTCAGCAGGGTGCTTGATTCTGAAATGCAGTGTTCAAGGCTCTGTAAGGAGCTGTTTATCCAAACTCCTGCTCAGCAAGAGCCGTTTTCTCTTCTGACCTGTCTCAGCAAAAAATGGTCTTCAGATGGCCTTTGCTTTATTGAGTAAATATATTCTAGGAAGGTGACAGAAGTTTTGTTTGTTTTTTCTGACTTACTGATATTTTTGTTGGAAATGGAGATTTGCAGAGAGAAGGACAGCTGGAGACCCAGAAGCAGCTCCTGGTTTCCAAATGGCTCAGTTTCTGCTGTTGGGGCCATTTGGGGAGTGAACCCACAGTTGGAAGATTTTTCTTTCTGTCTCTCCTTCTCTCCATGTCTGCCTTTTTAATAAACATAAGTCTTTTTTTTAAAGTTTGTTATAAATTATTTCCATCCTAGCAACTTAATATGAAATCGAATATATATTTCTATGAAAAGCCAAACCTTGTTTTAGCCAGCTGTGTTTGACCTAAGAAAGGTAGCCAGGCCTGGGCCCATCGAGTGCCATCAGGGTGGCACTGGGTGGAGCCGTTCTCAGTTCTGCATCTCTGTTGACAGGTTGCTTTCTGCACGTTTCCCCCTGTGTTGAGAAGATCCGTTGAGCTCAGTCCTGTCTTGCCAGTCCCTTCTGAAGCTTTCTGGCATCCATCCTGGCTAAGTTTTCAATTCCTGCTGAGAACCCGAGAGCTTAGGAGGCTCCTGGAGGTTACTGGCTCCATCATGAGTCTTCCGCATGGCAGATGTGAGAGCCAGGCCTACCTGGACATGTGCAGGGAAGAGGAGCTTTAGTCCCATTCTGGTCGCCTGAGAAAATCTAGAGAATTTTCATTGACTAGGCTGCAATTACTCAGTCCTGTGTGGTTCCATCTGCATTTTCTGTCTCAGCTACATAGTTTCCTGGTTTGAGAGGATGACAGGATTTCTGACCATGGAAGACCTGGTCTCAGATGTATCTCTGATCAGTGCAACAGAAGACTTCCTGGACACTGCTATGGTAAGGTTCTGGGGAACTTCACTGTGCATGCCCCCTTGGAAGTGGACAGGAATAGCAAAGCTTCATCCAGGTCTCGTCCACGGGTACAGGAGCCCAAGCACCTGGGCCATCCTTTGCTGCTTTCCCAGGCGCATTCGCAGGGTGCTGAATCAGAAGTGGAGCAGGCAGGACTCAGAACAGCTGCCATCCAGGAGGCCACTCTAGGTGGTGGGGGAGCATGCTACACCACAGTGCTGGCCCCTCGAGGTTATTTTCAAAGCCTGAATTTCTGTAAGATGTGTGTTTCATTAAAAGACTTTATTATCAGAGTATCATTTAAAGAATAACTGTACATCAACACACATGTCCATGTTAAAAGAAAAAATGGCTTATTTACATATGTACAAATAGCTACTTGCTCATTATATTCAGGAGGCTGAGGTTCACGTAAGCTTTCTCGAAAGTTCTTTAAGGGTACCCTCTGCCTATAAGGGCACCCTCTACTAACATGAAAGTTACAGTTTAGAATGCTCCTTTAGAATAATAGCTGAAACCTTTCTTTTTATTAGGTTGTTTCCAGATGCAGTAGAAAAGGTAAGTCTATTATTAGCTACCAATTGGCTACCTATTTCAATTAATATTACAATACAGAGACTATTGAAAGTGGGGTTAAATATATTTGAATTTATTGAGAAAGCATATGATAGTGTTGAAATACATTTTGTTGTGAAAACCTGTTTATTTGCCTGGTTGTGTTTGTAGTTGCTGCTGTCGCTAAATGGCTGCTAAGCTTTGTTCAAGTCGTGAAAAACCAGGTTGGTCATTGCACACCAGCAGCATGGTCAGTGCTGTGGTTCCCACTGAGGCAGCACCAGGGGCTGGTAGGTCCTGAGAGGATGGATTGGGAAGTTTGGCCGTCTCAGCTCTCCTGTTTCTGGGTAATCTCTTTGGCATGTGGCCACTGAAGTGCCATCTGCCACAAAGCCCTCCTCATGCCACCACAGTTACTCAAACCTAGAGGCAGACCAAGAGGAAAACCAGGCCAGTGTAGCTGTTGCTGACTTGACCTGAATTTGCTTTGGCTGCTTTCCTCCTTTAAGAGTATAACGGTAAGGATTCTAGAAAAGGAAACTGGGGACTAGGTGGTTGATTTTTTTTTTTTTTCCAACGTGGCTCACAGAAAAGATGATTTTGATACTTTCAGTTATTATGAACTCCAAGGTATATTTAAAACATTGGACCATTTCAGAAACTGGGGACCTCTTGCAACAGATACATTCTTTTTGTGTGATACACCTTTTTGATTTTCATGTTCAAGAGTGATTATTGACGATGTCTGGTCAAGGGGGATTTCAGATTTGTTACCAGCTGTGCTGTGTTTGTCAGAGGTCTTCACCATATGTCAGTGGACTCCACATATCTTCAAGTTAGGTTTTTTTTTTGTGAACTTCATAAATGATAATTGTGGTCTTTAAAAATTGGCAGAAAAAGTATTTTCCATTGTGTATTTGGACATTTGTAGCCCCAATATTCATGTAAAGAGACTTGGAGTGAGTGGACAGTTGGAGAATGAACCAACTGATGAGAGCACTTTCACACTGCTGCTATCTGCTTCTCTGTCAGACTAAACCCTTGCACAATCTTAATTTTTATTGTAATACACAAATGTAAGAAGCTTATGGAAATAACAGGAAATTGTGGGGCCAGTGTAGTGGCTCAACACACTAACCCTTCACCTGCAAGCACCAAATTCCCATGCGGGCACTGTCCCAGCTGTTCCATTTCCTATTTAGCTCCTTATTTATGCCCTGGAAAAGCAACAGTTGATGGCCCAAAGCCTTAGTATCCTGCACCTACATGAGAGACCTGCTAGAAGCTCTTGGCTCCGTATTGGATTAGCTCAGGCTCTTGTGGCCTTTTGGAAGGTAAACCAGTAGATGGAGAGACAGAGTGAAAGATCTTCCTTCTCTCTGTAAATCTGCCTTTCCAATGGAAAAAATATATACGTATATATTTAAAAGCCAGAAGCTAGGAGTTTCTTCTGGGTCTTCCATGTGGATGCAGAGTCCCAAGGCTTTGGGCCATTCTCTGCTGCTTTCCCTGGCCATAAGCAGAGAGCTGGATGGGAAGTGGAGTAGCCAGCACATGAACCAATGCGTATATGGGATGCTGGCAATTGGAGGTAGAGGATTAGGCAGTTGAGCCATAGCACTGGCCTCAAAATAAGTATTTTGGAAAAACAAAAGGAAACTAGGGAGAATCAAGATGGCAGAATAGGATAAGGACATGTTTAAACAGAGAAATGTTAGCCGATGTTAAGCAGAGAGGACACATTCCAGGAAATAAGAGAAGGCAGAATGACAGCAGAGGAGCACCTGGAGAGTGACAGACACAGGAAAGCAGCATATACAACAGTGTGGTGTGGCAGTGACTGATACCCCAGCAGCACTCAGCCAGCGGTGACCTGAACTACACCTGCAGTGAGAACTCAACTGGCAACAAGGTGGGAAGGGGCGTTTCCCCAGAGCTCAGTAAGTGAACCCGAAGAACTGCCTGTCTGCTGATCTGTTGGATTTCACCAGGAGCAGAAACAGAGTGGCAGGTTCCAGACAGGCAGTGCAGGAACAACATGGACTTCAGGGCCTAGTCTGCCTGCTAGAGCCAAATCAGGCAGCATTTTGTATAGGAAGGCAAAGGCTGTGATAGGACAGCACTGTGCATGCACTGAGCTGGGATGAACTCATTCTGGCTCAGTGAACTGCAACAATGTGGCATCCTACAGGTTCCACCCAAGACAGGTCTGCTTAGAACTCAGTCCTGACTACCAGCAGATCAAGAACTCTAGTAGTGACACATCAGGCACAAATCTGAACAGTGTGGAAAAACTTTACAACTGCAGTGACAACAGTGAGCTGTGCATGTGCAGAGCTGGGAGAGAACTCACTGAGCTCAGTGCATTGCACGGGTCCCACAGGAAAATAATACCAACTATAGCATATGGGTCAAAACAGGTCTGTGTGGCCCTCAGACCTAACAGCCAATAGGCTCCAGCAAGATTAGCACCACCATCAACCTAGCTATATAGGACACCTGGTATCTCCCTAATCCTAGGACCTGCTCCAACCGGAAGTGGAAGAAACGTTGTACAGACAATGATGCAGCCTCAGCAGAGTATCACAGAAGGTGGAGAGTGGTGAGCCAGGAGCTGGGGCTGTCTAGACCATGGTAGATGTCTAACATGAGAACCCAGAGTTGGAACTTGGTGGAAAAAGTGGCCCAAGTAACTGCAAACAAAGAGATGTGTGCCAAACACAATAAATAAAATCAAATTGCAGACCTGTGGGTGACAGAGTGTAGAAACCTGTCCCAAGGAAGCACAAGTACAGTGACCAATAGCAAAAGAGGAGCCACAGTCACAATGAATATTACTGAATACTCTCCTGTAAAGGAGCAAAACCCTTAGCCAACCTCAGAGTTCACTGAGGAAGATATCGAGAAAATGGGGAGCACAAAATTCAAAACACTTGTTATGAAACTTCTTATCAACAACAAGAATCATGTAATACTTTAATAGTTTAAGGACTTTAAGGAATATGTCACACTGGAAATGAATCAAATGAAAGCTGATATATCAGAAATGAAAAATACAGTGGAGTGAATAAAAAGTACAGTGGAGAGTCTCCAAAATAGAATGAAGGAGGCAGAAGAAAGAATCTCAGAATTGGAAGATATTTTTTGTCACCAGGAGGAAACAAGCAAAAAGCTGGAAGCAGAGCTGGGTCAAGCTAAAAAAATATTTAAGAACTGAAAGACACTATTGAAAGGTCAAGTATAAGAGTTATGCGATTCCCAGAAGCTGCAGAAAGAGAAGTTGGGTTTAAAAATGTATTTATTGGGGCCCGGTGACACGGCCTAGTGGCTCAAGTCCTCACCTTGAAAGCCCCGGGATTCCATTTGGGCGCCGGTTCTAATCCTGGCAACTCCACTTCCCATCCAGCTCCCTGCTTGTGGCCTGGGAAAGCAGTTGAGGACGGCCCAAGGCTTTTGCACCTGCATGGGAAACCTGGAGGAGGTTCCTGGTTCCTGGCATCAGATCGGCATGCACTGGCCGTTGCGGCGCACTTGGGGAGTGAAACATCGGACGGAAGATCTTCCTCTCTGTCTCTCCTCCTCTCTGCATATCTGACTTTGTAATAAAATAAATAAATCCTTTAAAAAAATGTATTTAATGAAATAATCAGGGAAAATTTCCCTAATCTAGAGAAAGAATTGGGAAACAACATCCTGGAGAGACACAGAACTCCCAACAGGCTTGACCAAAAGTGATCTTCACCATGACACATGATAATCAAGCTCTCTTCAATCAAACATAAGGAAAAGACCCTTAAATGTGCACATGAACAAATCAACTGACATATAAAGGAATGCCAATTAAATTCACAGGAGACCTCTCACAGGAAACTCTGCAGGCCAGAAGAGAATGGAGTGACATATTCCAGATTCTAAAAGCAAAAAATAGTTAGCCCAGGATTACCCAGCAAAACTTTCTGTTGTCTTTGCAAATGAAATACATTTCTTCCACAGTAAAAAGAATATACCTCTTTCAAAACTGCCCTACAAAGGGTACTTAAAGACGGTCTCTTGACAGAGAAGAGAAATAGCACCCACCAAAATCAAAGGCAAATGTGAAGAACATCTCAGTAAACTAACAACAGTAGACTAAATTAATGAACAACCCATTGCTAAAATGACAGAATCAAATTGCCACCTATTCATATTAACCCTGAATGTGAATGTCTTAAACGCATCAATCGAATGTCATAGATTAGCAGAGAGGAGTATAGAAACAAAACCCATCTATTTGTTGCCTACAGAAGACATATCACCAACAAAGATTAACAGAAACTATATCTCATGGATTTTGATTTTTTTTTAATTCCATCTCTTCAAAACACTTTTTCTTTCCCCTCATTAAATTCTTCAATGACTTATAGATCATACGATAGCATCATTTTGTTAAGGAATATTCTTGATTTTCTTTCTCTTCAACACATTGGTCATTCAGTAACATGTTATTTAACTTCATAGCATTGTAAATTTCTATTTCTTCCTGTTGATTTTGTATTGTGGCTTTTCATTTAAGAAGATGTATAGTAACTGTAATGGAGACTGTCTTATCCAGATGTGAGGATGTATTGCAGTATGCATCTCTACTTCCAAAGATGGACTCCCAATGAAACTGTTTACTGTATCTTGACAATAGGATGTGGGACTCTCTGCCATTGTCCATGCCCGCAATGATGGACATATGACTGTTTATGAGGAACTGTGCTATAGTAATAATATAGTAGAACTTGTGGGAGGAAGGAATTTGGGGAGGGAGTAAGGGAAGTCCTAGGGCCTATGGAACTGTATCAGAAAATGATAACAATAATAGTGGTAATGATAAATGAAACTGTACAAGGAACTGCACATTCTTAGTTGGTGTAGAAATCAGAAATCAGTTTTGCTTTAGGTATGATGACAGGGAAGAGTCATACTGCTTGTTCCGTTTTCCTTCGTGGATATCTGCATGATTCATACATATGTGGCCTGGAACTTTTAAATTTATTTGAGTGGTAGAGTTACACACACCAGGGACGGGAGAGAGATCAATTGATTTTCCACGTCCCAAAATGACTGCAACAGCTATGTTTGGGCCAGGATAAAGTCGGGAGTCTGGGATTTCCTCCTGCTCCCCACACGGGTAGCAGGACCTCAAGCACTTGGGCCAGCATCTGCTGTCTTCCTAGGTACATTAGCAGGGAGCTGGATCAGAGGCGAAAGAACCAGGACTAGAACTGGCAAGCTGTTATGAATGCTGTTCTCACAAGGGACCACGTAACTCGCTGTACCAGTGCTCACCCAAGAGGTTTGTTGATTTGAAAGGCAGAGTGACACCTCTTCCATCTGCTGGTTCACTCCCCCATGGTCTCAACTGCCGGGGTTGTTAGCATGGAGCTGGACTGGAAGCAGAGTGGCTGGGATTCCAACGGGCATTCCAATATGGACCTGAGGTGTCAGAGCTTAGCTCCTGTGCCACAACACCTGCTGGTAGTGGCTTTAACACAGACTTGATCTTGTCTCATGGCCAGACCTCATCATTCCATGGCTTTTGTAGATTTGCCTTTCCATGTCATTTGGGAGTCATTTCCTTGGTCATTGTTGGCATCTTATTTTTCCCCTGCCGTTCTTTCCACTGCATCTGTGTTGCTGTTTTGTACTGAGCCTGCACCTGCAGAGTTTGCTGTGGTGTTTCCTGCTTCTGTGTAAGCTGCTGCCTCGTGTGCCGGCTCTGCTGCCATCCTCCTCCTCTTGCTTGTGCTGAATCTGCTGTGGCTTCTCTTCCTCCTTCTACAGCTGCTGTGCAGCGCTGTTTCTGTTACTGCTGCTGCCTCACCTGCTTTGGTCTCTGCTTTCCTGGTGCCTCTTCTGTGTTTTCTCCCCCTGCTGCTGTTGCCCCTACATTTGTCAATTTCTTTTCCTCTCCTTCCTCCTCCTCCCCAGATAGGAGAGGCAGAGCTATCTGCCATCTGTTGATTCACTCCCAAAACTTCCAGGACAGCTGTGGCTTGGTTTCCCTGGAGGGCAACAGCAACTCAGTTACCCTGACTGCCTCCCACAGACTGCATGGCAAGGAGTTGAGACCAAGTGCTGTAGGACACGGACACCGTAACCACTAGCTCCCCTAATCCTTTTTGGCACACATTTGATTCTTGTAAAATATGCTTTCAGGGAAAATGCAGATGTTGGATTCCTTCATCCTCAGTTTAGGATTCCTGGTGACAGAAAGGAGGATCAGCCATTCGCTTCAGCAGGAGGTGAGTTAAGAAACTAGACAACAAGTGCTCCAGCAGCTTCCAAGAAACTTACGCATGGGTCTCTGTTTTCTTTCTTTCCTGTGAATGCCTTCCCCAATTCTGAGAAGACCGTGAGGACTTTGAACTTCATTTTGCAAGCTGAACCTCGGGAAGAGAGAAACAGCCTCCCCTTGTCAGAAAGCATATGTCATCTTAAGTGGCTTTAGCCTCAAGTACGTGGTGTTGTTAAGAGCAACTCTCTTGTGGTGGTGTTGGTTCAGCCTTTCTTCTCACGGATGAGTGCAATCATTCGTGGTTTCGGTGAAGGCTCAGTGCACCTGCTGTGTGTGCTAGATAACACGGGAGGACCGAGGAAGAGGCAGACTGACTGTGTTCTTGTTTCTTTATGGGTTGTTTGGATTTTTTAAATAGATTTTATTGTTATTGGAAAGCCGGATATACAGAGAGGAGGAGAGACAGAGAGGAAGATCTTCCATCCAATGATTCTCTCCCCAAGTGAGCCACAATGGCCGGTGCGCACCGCTCCGATGCTGGGAACCAGGAACCTCTTCCGGGTCTCCCACACAGGTGCAGGGTCCCAAAGCTTTGGGCCGTCCTCGACTGCTTTCCCAGGCCACAAGCAGGGAGCTGGATGGGAAGTGGAGCTGCTGGGATTAGAACCAGTGCCCAAATGGGACCTTGGGACTTTCAAGGTGAGGACTTTAGTTGCTAGGCCACGCCGCCGGGTCTGGGTTGTTTGGATTTTACAAGGCAAGGTGAAATGCTTTATTAGACCATCCGTGATTTTTTTCATTTTGTGTATGTGAGCTCAATCAGTGACTGGGAAGAATGTTGACAGTGCAAGTCCTGGGGCCAGACTGCTTGGCTTCCAATCCTACCTTTGCCACTTCCGTGGGTGGAGTGCAGCTTGAACATTGTCCTTCATGCTGCTTACCTACAGACTGGGGTGGCAGTAACTTCCCAGTGAAGTTCTTGTGAAGGTCAAGTGAGACAGTCTTACAGTGGCCAGCGCGATGCTTTGCAGAGAGCATGGACTCTTAGGTTACCAGCTGTTCGCCACCCCAACAGGCTGTGGAGTTTGCATTGCTTTGAAGTGGTGAAATTCTGGGTGACCTCGCTATGCCTGCATAGTCATTGCAGCGTGAAATTTGGAAGTAAGGATGTCATGTGTGACTGCAGAAAGAGCAAATTTAGCACAATATTGTGAAATGTGATTTTAAATGGCTGACAGTGGCAGTCCAACATTTATTGGCTGGGCAGCTGTTACTGGTGAGTTTACCATAGTGTACAGGTGGTGACCAATGATCATCAATGCATTGATGTCATGTTTAACCATTTCACTCATCATTTCTGCACTGGACTTCTCCTAAAAAACAGAACAAACAAAAACACCTTTTTTTTTTCATTTGACACAGTGAAATCACTATCTTCAATGTGTTTAGAGTTAATATTGATGTTCTGATATCTGATATGTTGAGATTGGAAGATCTCATGTTTTCTGATGTTTTCTCAATTTTCAAATCACAATCCTATGGCCATGCTGCCTTCTTATCTGTGTGTTCAGGAAAGTCTGGAATGTTCTGGACTTTCAGGCACAAGTGAGACCTGCAAGTGTAAAATGAAGTGGTGCTGCTTTAGGTCTGTTTGTTGAGTAGCAACAGATCAATCCACGTATGAGAAACTAGGCTATCACAAGATGTTGCAATAAATCTCTTCTTAAAAATCGGAGTTACTGTAACATGGAAGAAAGATTAGTGTCACAGTTGTTAAACTTGACTTGAAATTCTTGATTATATACAGGTACTTTAAAAGCTTGTGGAAAATGGAATTTAAAAATAGAATGTGTTTTGTTGTGAAAATCTGGAAATTCCATGCATGAATTTTCTTAGAGATTAATTTGTTTATTTGAAAGTTACATAGAAAGAAACACACACACACACACACACACACACACACACACACACACCTCTTCCATCCACTGATTTCTCTTCCCACATGGCCACAACAGCTAGGACTGGGCCAGGCTGAAGCCAAGAGCCAGAAGCTTCTTCCAGATCTCCCACATACATAGCAGGGGCCCAGGCACTTGCGGCATCTTCTGCTACTTTCCCCAGACGATCAGTAGGGAGCTGGAGGTTAAGTGGAGCAACTGAGACATGAACGGGTGCCCATAAGGATGCTATACTGCCAGCAATGGTCTTTACCCACAGTAACACAGCACCATTTCCACAGATTTTTGTAACAGGCACTTTTTTGCAAACTTTAAAAAAAAATACATTTTTTGAGAGATTAATCAGTGTTCCATCTGCTAATTTATTCCCAAAGTTTGCAATGACCAGGGCTGGAATTTTGGTTTGCTACAAGATTGGCAGGGGCCCAAGTCATTGGGTCACTTTCTGCTGCTCTGCTAGGCGCTTTAGCAGGAAGCTCAATTGGAAGTGGGGCAGCTAGGACTCAACCTGGTGTCACAGGTAGCAGCTTAACCTGCTGTGTCATAATGCCAGCTCTGCTTCTGGTGAACTTTTTAGACAACTTTCCATATGCAAGAATCTCTTTTTGCAGCCAAGTAAACCTACCCTTTAGTTCTGTTTTCCACCAACTTTTAGGAGTAACCTCACCCAGTGAGAGACTGTGTTCGTTACAGTTTTGACATTACAGTCAGTGAGGGGAATTTGAAGTCATTTCAAACGCACAGATTGATTTTAAAAAATATTGTCAGCATGATACACTTGATGTATCCTTGCCACTTGATGTACCTGTCAGTAAATGTGCTTGATTTGAATGTTTCAGGAAAGACTTTGCAAGGACCATCATAACTGTGGGTGGTAAGAATGTAAATATTTACTATATTAAATATTGGGCCCTGGATGGGGATTTTCTAAGCATTTGGGACCCAGGGAGAAGGAAGGATGAATCATGGTCAAACTCTGAAAAGAGGTATTGAGATTTGATTTTCAATTTATTTTGAGAGGTACAGACCGAACACTGTAAAGAATAATTAGGAATTGCATATTTATTCACCATGCAACTTTGTTAAATTTTAGTATGTTGGCACATCTACCGTAAATACTCTTTTTGAAAACAAATGGAGTCAAAATGAAGAAGAGTTCCCTGTGTCCTTGTTCCCAGGCCATTTCATTTCTCCTTGACTCACAGTTTCCATGTCTAAGCAACTTTCTCTAAATTTTCAATTTTCATAAGCGCTGAAAATTTTATTATTTAAATTTAAATTTTAAAAATCAGTTAAAAACACAATTTTAAAAAATGCTTGAGAGACAGAGACAGAGAGCTCCCATCCACCAGTTTATTCCTCAAGTGCCCACCTCAGCCAGAGCTGGGAAACAGAAACCCAGTCTGGGTCTCCTGTGTATGTGTGTGGCCGGGACCTCGTCCCTTGAACCGTCACCTCCTGCCTCCCAGGGTTGCGTTAGTTGGAAGTTGGAATCAGGAGCCAAGTTGGAATACAAACCAAAACACTGCAAATCAGATATGGGTATCCCAACAGTGACTTAACCAGGCCAGGTGCCTTGGCCCTTAATGTAAATAAGTACCGTTCTATGGAAAGTATTTTGCTCTATGCAGTTTTAGAGTCCATTGTGAATATCATAAGTGACCTTAGAATTTTATTTTTTAAACAAATATTTTATGGCTATTTTGATGAACTTTCTTCGAATTAAAAAATATTTATATTTTTAATTTGAAAGGCAGATTTTGGGCCTGGCGCCATGGCCTAGTGGCTAAAGTCCTCGCCTTGAGCGCACTGGGATCCCATATGGTCATGGGTTCTAATCCCAGCAGCCCTGCTCCCCATCCAGCTCCCTGCTTGTGGCCTGGGAAAGCAGTCAAGGACGGCTTCTGCTAGAGACCCAGAAGAAGTTCCTGGCTCCTGGCTTCGGATCGGCACCGCACCGGCCATTGCGGTTCACTTGGGGAGTGAATCATCAGATGGAAGATCTTCCTCTCTGTCTCTCCTCCACTCTCTATATATCGGACTTTGCAATAAAAATAAATAAAAATTAAAAAACATAGATTTTTATAGAGGGAAGGAGAGACAGATCTTCCATCCACTTGTTGCAACAGCTGGAGCTGAGCTGATCTTGAATTAGGAGCCAGGAAGGACTTCCTGGTCTCCCACGTGGGTGCAGGGTCCCAAGGATTGGGCCATCCTCCACTGCTTTCCCAGGCCATAAACAGGAAGCTGGATCGGAAGTGGAACAGCCAGGAAATGAATCAGTGCCCATGTGGGATGCCAGTGGCAGCAGGCAGAGGATTAGCCAGTGTTGCCATTGTGCCAGCCCTTTCCTTTAAAAATTTTAAATGTATCTAACATAAAACCACAAATATTATTCATTTATATGTTGTTGACATCTTTTAGATTTCTCTCCCAGGATTTGTCAGTTGCAGCTTGCCTGGGGGTCCCACCCCAGGATACGTTCTGCTGTTAGTTCATGTGGCATGAAGCGACCAAGATGGGACTTGTCAGAGCAAGCACCGTCTCTGGGACTCCTTTGTTGTGTCGTTTGTCCAGAGTGACCCATGTCTGCTGTGTGTTCATGTCCAGATTATGACCAGCAGGTTGCAGCTTCAGAAACCTTGTGTAGGTTGACAACTAGAACAGCGAGGGAGGAACTTGCCAAGCAGTGGTTTGAGGATAACGTCATTGCGGAAGCTTTCAAAGACATTAAGGATCGAGAATTTGAGATGGTGAGAGTTCTGCCCTAACAGTGAACAGTTGCGAAGTCTCCCCTGAATTCTTGGCAATGAGTTGGGCTTAGGGAGGAATTTTTTCCTTCCATTTATATGATTTCACTGAAATTGTTAAACTCCCTGTTTTCCAAGGAAAGGGATCCATCAATACAAACAGGGATGGTACAGACTACAGACAAAGTGATTTTCATGGATCAAGCAAAAAATGTTTTGTTTTGAATGAGGAGAGCAATTGTAAATGGACATGTAGGGCCCAGTGCGGTAACCTAGTGGTTAAATCCTTGGCTTGAAAGCGCCGGGATCCCATATGGGCACTGGTTAGTGTTCCAGCTACTCCACTTCTCATCCAGCTTCCTGCTTATGGCCTGGGAAAGCAGTCAAGGATGATCCAAAGCCTTGGAACCCTGCACCAATGTGGGAGACCTGAAGGAAACTCCTGGCTCTTGGTTTTTGATTGACTCAGCTCCGGCCATTGGGACCACTTGATGAGTGAATCAGTGGATGGAAAATCTTTCTCTCTGTCGCTTCTCTCGTGTATCTACCTTTCCAATAATAAATAAATAAATAAATAAATAAATAAATAAATAAAATAGTAACAGTAAATGGACTTGTAGGGGATGGGGAACTGGAGAAGTTGTGACAGGCTCCCATGGGTGTTGACAGGCTCCTATGCGTGGGGCTAGCTCTGGTGGCCAAGTCGTGTGGGGTGGTTGTGTTGAGCTGTCCACCCACCATCTGTATGTAGAGGAAGGGTTATTTTCAGGGTCTTCTCTATACTTCTGGCTCACCTTGATTTTGCCTTTGAGTGGCATAGAAGTAGCTTATGGCTTTTGTGTGTATCTGTCTTCAGTCTTACATGGCTAAAACATATCCTCTTCTCTTTAAAAAAAAAAAAAAAAAAAAAAAAAAAAACACCTAAAGCTGCTGCTTTTAGTATAAGGCAAAACCTTAGTAACAGCATCTAGGCTAAAAGTACCCTTCTGGGCAAAAGCTAAACAACCAGAGTTTTCTCCTTTTAAGATTTATTTATTTTTATTGGAAATGCACGTCAGATTTTACAGAGAAGTGGAGAAACAGAACGGTCTTCCGTCTGATGGCTCAGCCCCCAAGTGGTCACAGTGGCTGGAGTTGAGCCGATCCAAAGTCAGAAGCCTGGAGCTTCTTCCAGGTCTCCAGTGTGAATGCAGGTCTCGAGGCTTCGGGTCATCCTCCAGTGCTTTTCAGGCCCCAGGCAGAGAGCTGGATGGGAGGAAAGTGGAGCATGTGGAACATGAACCAGCGCTCATATGGGATCCCTGTGCTGGGAAGGTCAAGTTTTAGCCATGGAGCCATCACTCTGGGCCTCAGGATTTTCTAACATCTAAATGTTTCTATTTTCTCAGGCTCTGAGCCCATTGCCAGGATTCCCTGTGGTCTAGGTGGAAATGTTGACGTCATGTCAGGGCTATCCCAAGCTTGCCTTTGAGTTCCAGCTACCTGATTTAGAGAAATAGAAAGGTCCTGCACTCCCGTGGGCTTCTGGCATGAATTTCTTCTGTTTCACTGGCACATTTGCTGTGAAAGGGAAGAAAATACAGGATCCGTTAATTATCTAGCTTCTGGAATTGTCTCCCCTGGAGGCACCCAGCTCTTAGTTGGGCCACTCATCCTTGAAAGGCTCACCCTGCTGGGGTCTGGCAGGAAGTGGTGATTCTCTTGTTGCTTCTTCTGGCTCAGTAACATACAAATGTGCAAATAACTTCTGGAACTCCCAAGTATTCCTCAGTTGTCACCCTCACAGTCAGAGGAAGGGAGTCTGCTTGTGGCCTGAGCCTCTTTCTCGTGGCAAAGAATAGTTAACATGATCCCGAACCCTTATGCAGCATCATGATGTTACTGGATATAGTTGGGCAGGAGCCCATACTGACCTGTATGTGCTGGTCAGGGTAGTATTAAATAAGATATATACATATATTTTTAATGAAAACATTTGACTTGTTTTGTAGGATAGTCGCTGTTTTCTCAATCTCCTGAATGACCGACTTGGTGACCAAAAGAGGTAAGACAGCTTCTTCAGCATGGTTCCCTTGCTTCTCGGTGTCCTGGCGATGTCGGCTGTGTTTACAGCTTGTCTGGGATCTGTGAGTGTCTTTCAAAATGAGCTCTGTTGGTCTTTAGCACACTTGTTTGGTTTGGGACATTTCTGATACAGTCCTCTCCAGCAAGTCCGGAGATTTTTAAGAGGAGTGGTTGTTACACACATGAGCTCATCAGAGATAAGTGTGTTATGAACAGTTGAGTTTCTTCTTCTTTTTTTCTTAAGATTTATTTTATTTTTATTACAAAGTCAGATATACTGAGAGGAGGAGAGATAGAGAGGAAGTGGAGCTGCCGGGATTAGAACCAGCGGCCATATGGGACCAAGGCGAGGACCTTAGCCACTAGGCCACACTGCCAAGCCCAACAGTTGAGTTTCTGGTGTGAACATATTTGCTACTTTCTTTCTTTGGGAATTCTGCCAAGTGCTTTGGTGGAGGTATAGAAAATCACTAAATGTAATTCAGAGTCTACCAGGTGGGCATTTAAAAACTGTATATGCATCCCATTTGTACATTTGAACCCCCCCCCCGACTGTACCAAGAAACTCAACAGCATATCCTAGTTATAAATATTCTTGTGTCTGTGGGTTGTGGCTGGGATAATCCAAGTTTTACATTGTAACTGTGATGGTCTCTTCCAGGGTTTATTCATTTCCATGTATTGCCGCATTCGCCGATGGATGTGAGGTAGGTTTGTCCTGCCTGGGGGTTGGGAGGGTGCTGGATGGTGAAATCCAGTTCTGTTCAATTTTGCTGTCATTCTCAAGAGACTTTTTGAAAAGAATACTAACATCTCCAAGTAGCTTCAACTCTGAGACATGCTTGAGGGCTCCATGGTTATTCCTGACAGAAAGGGGGATTTGGGGGTGCATAATGTACCCATGAAGCCAGCTGCTTGTTTCATTTTACCCTCCTCAAGGGAAAGATTATACAAGAAGCAAGAGGTGGTACCCTCGCCTCTTTCCTTCCAGTTGAACTTTCCTCTTCTTTCTCCAACAACAGGGGCCACACTCTTTCCTTTCTCTCTGTCTTCATAGAGTACAGGCTGTGCAAGTACAGACACCTGACAAAGGATGTGCCAGGACAGCTCAGGATGTTATGGGCACACGGACAGCACTTTCATCCTTCCTTTGTAAGATCAGATTCTTTTCACCCTCCTCTTTGGTTTCTAGACAAACACAGGGTCCTTCCTGTCACAGTGCTCACGAACCCATCATCTCAGTGTCAGCATGAGACCTGAGAGTTTGGTCCCTTGGCACAGCCTTCAGAGTGTTCGCATGCACCATGTCCTTGGTTTGGGTCCAGCATGCCTTCCTGGGACTGTAGACCCAGGCTTGCTGGCACATTCCTTCTGTCTAGAGCAGATTCTTGGAGTCTCAGTCCTGCACCCAAAGTCTGTCTATTTTATTTCCCCTTAGGTTACTGTGAGAATTCTGCTCTTTGTGGATTTTCTTTGCAATTTTCCAACAGCTTCTATCAGGCCCCTTGAACTTCACCTTATCCTAGCTTCTAGAACATGTATGGTGGGCTAATACCTTCGTCCAACTCTGTGGCTATTAAAAACTAGGCGCCCATGGTGGTGCCCATGTCCAAGAAGTACTATCTTCTGGGAAAGTAGTGAGTCTGTAGTCTGTGTTTCATAGGTGGGCACAAAAGTTGTACATTGTCAGCCCTCTCTGTCTGCAGGCTGGCAGCCACGAGTTCAGCCCACTGCAGATGGAGTGTTATAGGTTGTTGCTGATATGTCCTATATAGTTAGACATTGCAATGATGGTTGCATCTAGGTTGAGTGTGTACTGATTTTTGCCTCATCATTATTTTCTTAAAAATACAGTATTTACTTAGTGTTTACATTGTCATAGGAACTATAAATAATCTAGAGATGGCTTAAAGTATGATAGAAGGTTATATAACTAAATAGTTATATAGTTTATATATATTATATATATAGTTTGTTTATTTTAAAGCTGCATTGAGAAATGGAGAGACTGAGATAGATCTTCATCAGCAGATTCACTTCCCAGATGGCCTCAGGGGCCTCAGTGGCTGGAGTTGGGCAAGGCTGAAGTCAGGGGAGGAGAGAGCTCTCCCATTTGGATGGGTCACCCGCTGCTGCTTTCCCCATACCATTAGAAGGGAGCTGGGTCAGAAGTGGAGTAGCCGGGACAAACCGATGCCCATGTGGATGGCAGCATCACAGATGGTAGCTTTGCCCACTGTGCCACAATGACAATTCCAAGTGCCGTTTTCGTTAAGGAACTTCAATGTCTGCAGATTTCAGGTTCTGAAGGGACATCAGAACCAATCCCTGGGAGCTATCGTAGGGCAGCTGTTAAATGCTTCTTGAGGTTTGTCTGGGAGGCAGTAGAGACACTGTATTAGTGCTGGGTATGGAGAAGTACCGCAGGACCTTGGGAGGCAGAGGCCAAGATGGTGACTGTTTCTATATCATCGTAATCTCTGAAACATCATCAGAACCAGGTGGTGGGCATGCAGGCAGCATGGCTCAGCTAAAGTCCCTGAGCCTCAGGAGTGAGGTTGTAAAGATGGATGGAAACCTGATGTACTGAATACATCAGCTCTTCGACAAAATCTGCAAGAAGCCAAATCCTACCTCAAGTGAAAATAATTGCCAGACCAGCAGTAGATCCTCTTCTAGGCGTAAAGTGATGTGCTGCAGGCTGCTGTCCACGTCTTCTTTTTGAAAGGAAGTTTCCTGTATTTGAAAGGCACAGAGAGGGAGACACCTGCTGTCCCCTTCCACTCCACACACACATTCTCTGTGTCTCATCTGCTGATTCACTTCCCAAATGGCCACAACAGCCAGGGCTGGGTCAGGCTACAGTCAGAAGTTGGCAGTTCCATCCTGGTCTCCCATGTAGTTAACAGGGGCCCAGGCCCTAGGTTTTTGTCTGCTTTCAACAGCAGGAAGCTGGATTGGAAGTAGAGCAGTCAAGCACTCTGATTGGGATGCTTGGGTCCCAATCAGAGATTTACCTTGTTTTTACACAAGTTTTTCCAAGTGCAAGACAGAGTCCAGGATGGGGTCCTAGGGACCCCATTTGTTATCACCTTCATGGCAAGACCCGAAAGCACCAGTAAACTGCCACATGTTGTTGTGGGTGCCTGAGGCAGAGCCCTGGAACTCATGGAGGAGACATGGAGACACTGTCAGTTGACAAAGAATCCACAGCAGAAAGAGGAGCAAAAGACATCAGCTGCTGTGACTCAAAAGGGAATGTCCACCTGGCCGCAGAGACACCCCTTAGGGGAGAGGGCAACTAGGAGAGCCCCTGAGAGCCCCAGCAATCCTAGCTAGGGGAGGGATCTGCAGTCACACAGACACCAAGTCCTGCCAGCAGAGCCACATGGGACCTCTGCCCTAGAGGAGGAACTGCATCTCCCTCTGCTCTTGAGACACATTTTCGTATTATCTTGTAGAAAGGCATCACTAACAGAGTTCTTGCCACTCTAGGAGGATTAAGGCCCTGGCAAATCCTTGAGCCTGGGCTGCACAGACATCCCAGTAAAATAGCACAAACGGTGATCCCCTAGACTCCAGCCCCCAAAGTGTGCTGTGCTACCAGGGACATGTGTCTGAGAACAACAGGGGGATGAACTCCCAAGACTTTAGAGGTAAGACCACCTGCCCAAGCAGAACGAGGGCCCATTCCACCTCCACACTCTCCTTCCCCCTGCAGTGGCACATGGCACTGTGGGGAAGTCTGCTTTCCCATTGAACTTGGGGCACGTACTACTGTGACTGTTCTCTACCCTCCAGCGCTTTGATTGGTACAAAGAGCCATACAGTCCTTGAGGACACTTGGCCAACCCTCCTGCAACCCCAGGCCACCACTGGGGCCTACCTACCTGCTGGAACTGACGTGAGAACCCCATAGCCCTGTAGCCATTGATGACAGTGGAAGGAGTTAGGGGAATCCATACCTCAGCATCCAGCTGGAACTGAAAAGTCAATCAACTGGTACCCAATGATGCATCTGCAGGAAGCAGATTACCTTTAGTAATCAAAGAGACAGGCAAGATGGCAGAATAGGGTAAGGACATGTTTAAACAGATGGAGAATCAGTAGCCAGGGTAAAGAAGATAGGCCACAATCCCGGGTAATAGGAGAGGACAGGCCAATGGCAGAGAGACACCTGGAGATCCATGGACATGGGGAAGCAGCAGAGACGATGGATCAGTGGTTGGCACCAGTGATTGAAGCTCCACTGGTGGCCAGTTGGAAGGCAAGTTCACCAGGAACTCAAGAGGAGAACTCAGGCATAGAACTACCCATCCTTCTGATTTGCTTGATCCGACCACAAGCAGAAGCAGAGTGACAGAGCCCAGGCAAGAAGGTACAGGAACAGGGTCGCTTTCATGGCTCAGACACGTACCAGAGCCACATGGAGTATGATTTTGTGTTCTGAGGAAAAGGCTGTGGGGTGGAGGAACAACAGCTGTGCAGTTGCTGAGCCAGGAGGGAATTCACTCTGCACTCAACACGTTGCACTGGTCCCTCAGGGAAATGGTACCAACTTGGCATCCTACAGGTTCTACTCAAGATAAGTCAAGGTGGCCTCCAGGCCCAATAGCCAGGAGGCCCAGAACTCTCATCAGGCGCCATTTTGTGTACTAAGGTAAAGGTTGTGGGGCAGAAGGAACTGTAGTGAGCTGCACAGGCACACAGCCGGGAAAGAACTCACTTCTGGCTCAGTGCATTGCGCTGGTATCACAGAGAAAATTGCACCAACTTTGCATCTTACAGGTTCCAACCAAAATAGGTCCAGGTGGCCCTCAGACCAACAGCTTCCAGCAAGACTAGCATCCAGTGATGTAGGACAGCTGGTGTCTCCCTAATGCCAGGCATTGCTTGAGCGAGGAGTGGGAGAAAGATTATGCAGGATATGGCAAATGGTGCAGCCACAGCACAGGATCACATGGGGTTGAAAGTGGTGAGCCAGGAGTTGGGGCCATGGAGACCATGGTAAAAGCCTAAAACAAGAGTCCAGAACCGATACTTGCTGTAGAGAGTGGCACAAGTGACTGCAAACAAAGAACCAAATACCAAACTCAATTAGTAAACTCCATCTGTAGTTCAGTGGGCTACACAGTTTAGAAACGGGCCCTAAGGAGAGGAATCTTCCATCCAGAATAGCAATGACCAAGAGCGAATGAGGAGACAGACACAGTGGATATTACTGCTGCTTCCCCTGCAAAGGAGCAAACGCCTTTGTTGATCTCAGAGTTAACTGAGGAATACATCAAGAAAATGGGGGATAAAGAATTTTACAAACTTGTTATGAAGCTTCTTAATGAGAAGCACATACAGGAGTTGAATGAATTTAAGAACTATAGGTCACACAGGAAATAGCAATACTGAGACAAAGTCAAGCCGAATTATTTGAAATGAACACGATGGAGCAAGTTAGAAATTCAGTGGAAAGCCTCAGTGATAGAATGAACAAGGCAGAAGAAAGAATCTCAGATTTGGAAGACGTTTCCTCCAAAATGGGGAAATACTTGAAAAGCTGGAAGAGGAGCTGAGTCAAGCTAAGGAAAGTATTCAAGAATTAGGTGGCACTATTAAATGACCGAATATAAGACATATGCGAGTTCCAGAAGGCACAGAAAGAGAGGCTGCGTTTAAAAATATATTCAATAAAATAAGGGAAAAATTCCCTAATTTGGAGAAAGAATTGGGAAACAACATTCAGAAGAAGAACAGAATTCCCAGGGGGTTGACAAAAAGCAATCTTTGCCATGACACATGATAATCAAGCTTTCTTCAGTTGAACACAGGGAAAAGATACTTAAATATGCATGTGAAAAAGATAGTAACATTAAAAGGATCCCCAATCAGACTTCCTGCTGACCTCTCAAACTCTACAGGCCAGAAGAGAGTGAAGTGACATATTCCAGATTTTAAAGGGGATAAATTATCAACCCAGAATAACTTATCCAGCAAAGTTTTCCTTTGTCTTTGAAATCAAGTTAAATTCTTCCACAGTAAAGAAAAGCTCAAAGAATTTGCCTCTTTCAGACCTGCCCTACAAATGATGCTTAAAGATGTTCTCTTTATAGAGAAAAGGAATAACACCTACCAAAACCAGAGGCAAATGTGAAGAACATCCCAGTAAAATAACAACAGAAGAGTAAATCAAATAATGAACAACCGTTGCTGAAGTGACAGGATTGAGTTACCACCCATTCATATTATCTCTGCATGTAAATGGCTTAAACCCAACAATCAAATGTCATAGATTAGTAGACTGGATTAAAAAAAACAAAATCCATCTATTTGTTCCCTACAGGAGAAACATCTCACTAAAACAGGCAGAAACAAAGTGAAAGAAAAAGATATTCCAGGTAATGGAAAAAAGAGTTGATGTAGCAATTTTTCTTCATTTTTTAAAAGATTTATTTTCACTGGAAAGGCATATTTACAGAGAGAAGGAGAGACAGAAAGATCTTCCATCTGCTGATTCACTCTCCAAGTGGCCACAATGGTCAGAGCTGCACCAATCTGAAGCCAGGAACCAGGAGCTTCTTCCAGGTCTCCCAATAGGGTACAGGCTCCCCAGGCTTTGGGCCGTCCTCAATTACTTCCTCAGGCCACAAGCAGGGAGCTTGATGGGAAGTGGGGCTGCCTGGATGTGAACCAGTGCCATTATGGGATCCCAGTATGTGCAAGGTGAGGATATTAGACACTAGACTACCATGCCAGGTCCTGCTGTAGGCATCCTTATGTTAGATAAGATAAACTTTGACGTGAAAAAATAACCAAAGAGATGAGAAAGGACACCACATAGTGATCAGAGATTGTGTTTTCAGCAGGAAGAGATCACCTTACTTGTTTCTTAGCATGTTTTTATTTTCAACTCTAATTTGACTTGGTTTTTCTCTCTTACTTTTCTTTGCTAGTCTGGCTTAGAATTTGTTTTGCTCATCTTCTTAGAAAGTGGGTCTTTCTTGTTGCTATTTGTAGGTTTTTAGTTTTAATTCCGTTATTTTTGCTGTGATTATCATTTCATGCTTTTCACTTTTTCTCATTAAGTCCTTGAGATGCATTATTAGATCATTTATTTGAGATGCTTCTGTTTTTTTATAAGCACCTGATGTTATACGTATCTTAGTACTGTTTTTGCTACACCTCATGGGTTTTGATTTTTTTGTTTTCATTTCTTCAAGTTTTTTTTTTCCTTAGTAATTTTCTCAGTGACACATAGGGCATACAGTAGCATTATTTGCTTCAAAAGCTTTTTGATTTTTGTTTCTTCAGTGACACATTGGACATTCAGTATCACGTTATTTAACTCCATGTTGTAAATTTTTCTGTTTTTCTTCCTGTTGATTTTGTTTTGTGGCATTGCATTTAAGGGGATGTACAGTAACTGTGTAATGGAGATTATGATACGTAGATGTGAAGATACAATGCAGTGTGCATCTCTACTTCCAAACCAAAGACGGACTTCCATTGAAATTGTGTTATATATGTATATATGAAACTGATATATATGCATATATATATGCAATAGGATGCTGAACTCTTTGTCATTGCCCATACCTACAATGTTGGGATATGCTTAAATGGTGGAATGATGGACTTATGACTGTTTATGAAGGACTGTACTATTGTAATAATATAAGGGAAATCAGTGGAGCCAAAGGGCTTTAAGGAGAGGGAACATGAAATTTCAGAGTCTGTGGAACTCCATCATAAAATAATCATTTAAAAAATATGAAAAAAGCCAAAGAGACACTGGATTCATCAGATATGAAAGTATCAACAGAGGGGTGAAGGAGAGAATGATGCGTCCCCTGGCGCATGGTAATGTTCTAGTAGTGTCAGACGCCAAAGAAAAGGAGGTTGAGGGAATAAATATTTGATTCAAAACTTTCAGGAGAGTGACTATAGGGATAGTCAGAGGTTCAAGAGGTACAGAAAGTTTACTGAAATGAGGCAGACAATGCAGGGTACGAATGAGATTTCACAAAAAGATGTTTGAAAAGGAACCAGACTAAAATCTGGGACATAGAGATCTCAATAAAGTAATGAAAGCCGCAGCAACAGACTGGATCAAGCAGAGGAAGAATGCCAGAGGTCTTATTTCAGACAAAATGACTTTAGTAAGACAAAACTGTGATTAAGAACTGATTTAGTAGTGGTATATGAGAAAGGCTAAAAAATGTAAAACAATTGCAGCAGTTGCTTCATTATTCTTCCTAATCAGCAGACAGAAAAACATGGCAGAAACCTACAAGGTTGTGCTTTGGTGGAAAAATTACATTTGGCGATAGCCTCATTTGGTAAACTTGTCCATCTGGACATGTTTCTTGTTTGGAGAAAGTAACTGAGGGGGCTGGCGTTGTGGTGCAGCATCAAGCCACTGAGTAACCCTAACCCTGCAACACTGTCCTTTTGTGGCAGTGCCGGTGTGCGTTCTGGCTGTCCTGGTTCTGTCCAGCTCCCTGTGGATGTGTGTGGGAAAGCAGCAGGAGGTAGCCTGAGTGTGTGGCCCTTGCCGTCCATGTAGAAGGCTCAGAAGGAGTTCTAGGCTCTTGGCTTGGCTTCTGCTTGCTTTCGCCCTAAACATGGTAGTCATTTAACCAGCAGATGGAAAATCGTTCAAAGAGATAGAAATAAAGTCTTTAAAAAATTTATTTACATGTGTATTTGAATCATTTCCTGGAGTTGTACAGTATTTTTGTTTTAGTCTTTTTTTAACACTGTTGTGGTTACATGTATTTTCATAAATCAGGCACACATTAAATTGACTTAATAATACCTCAGACTGTTTATAAAAGAATTTAAGGATTACAGCAATCTCAAGGTTTTTTTTTATTATTATTATTTACTACAAATTGTATCTCACTGGTTTAGCTGTTCTTTGGCCTTGGAACTTACAGTAAAGATATATTTAAAATAATGAAAAAATATGAAATAGGCTTCTAATTAGATAACCTTTGCTAAAAGCTACTGTCAGCAAAACTATAATGATAACTATTGCGTTTATTCAGACAATAAATTATGTAAACCAGTGTTTTATTATAGATAAAATTACAAGATGGAGTCTTTTGGCACACTTAAATGTCCATGAGATATGTTAAGATAGCAATTTTTCTTAGAACGAGGTACAGAAAATTGTTATCTTTCCATTTTGCATAAATGAGTTAAGTAATTAAGGCAAGTTGCATAATGTTAGGACAGTATTATTTTAGGAAAAGTTCAAATTCTTTAATGGGTTAGATTTTACATGACCATTTAATGTGGATATTCTGTTCAATTCATGCTGAAATTCTCTTTCAGATGAGAAAACCTGCAGATGAAAAAATAGAGAAATTTTGGATTGATTTCAACCTCAGAAGTCAGAGTGTGACATTTTATATAAACAATGTGGAGGTAATGATGTTCATTTCCCTGTGAGATCCGAATGCTTCTGGATTGTTCTCTGTATGTGTCATGTGCTTGTGAATTTCACAAATTTATTTTCCTTCTAAGAGTACTCTGTGGGATCCAGTAAGATTGTTCAAGGAAGCAGTGGTCCATTTCTGCGTAACAGGTAAGATGATAATTGCTCATGCCACATCTACTTTCGTTTATGTTTTCTGTGGGCAGTTCTGTCAGTAAAAAGCTGGGTTAGTTCTAAAGAAGATTGTGTGCGTGCCTTGAGATAGAGGCAAGGTGCCCAGTACGGTGGGGGGATTATAGATGTGTGGACCACCTTTGGGAGCTTCCCTTCTATTTCATTGGTCTATGTGTCAGTTGTGTGTCTTCAAGTATGGTGTTGTGATGCCTCTGGGTTGGTTTTTATTGTTTAACATTTCTTTAATTGTTTGGGATCTTTTGTGTTTTCATAGGAGTTTCTGGGCTACTGTATTGTTCCAGATCTGAGAAGAATGCCCTTTGCATTTTTATTGGGATCACAAATTGTTTTGGGTGGTGTGAGCATTTTGATGATATTCTGACAAATCCCTAAACATGGGGAGGATTTTTCCATTTTTTGCATGTGTGTTTTTCTATTCCTTTCATTAACATTTAAAAATTTTTCATTATAGAGATCTTTTGTATCCTTGGTTAAATATATCCCAAGGTATTTGTTTATTTTATTTATTGTTTGGCAGCTCTTGGGAATGGGGCTGATCTTAAGAGTTCGTTCTCAACCATGGTTGGTGTGTAAGAATGGAATTAGTTTGGTTTGGTGTCCTGACACTTTGCCAAAGTCTCTTGAGTTGCAACAGTCTTAGAATCTTTGGTTCCACTATATGAAGAACCATGTCACCTGCAAACAGGGATGATTCAGCTTCCTTCTCTCCAATTTGTATCCCTTTGATTTCTTTTTCTTGTCTAGTAGCTCTAGATAGAGTTTCCAGGTTCGTGTGGAATAGCAATGGGGAGCGTGGGCGACCGTGTCTGGTTCTGGATCCTAGTGGGAATGCTTCTACTTTTCTCCATTCAATATAATACTGGCTGTGAGATTTGCCTATGTTGCCTTCATTGTTTATAAGTGTGTTCCTTCTATATACAATATTTTGGGGGAATTTTTCATCATGAAAGTATGTTTTATTTTTCATTCATTTATTTAAAAGTGTTAGAGAGAGAAAGAAAGAGAACTTCCATCTTTTGATTTACTCCCTAACTGGGAACAGAGATTGAGGCTGGGCCAGTCTGAAACCAAGAGCCAGGAGTTTTCTCTCTGTGTCCCTTGTGGATGCAGGGGTCCAGAGATTCCTCTGTTTTCCCAAATGCATAACCAGGAAGCTGGATCAGAAGTGGAACAGCCAGAAGCCTCTACAGGATGCTGGTGCTGCAGGCAGGGGCTAAACTCACTACGCCACAGTCCTGTCCCCAAAAGGATGTACTTTACCAAATGCTTTCTCTCTATTCATTTAAATAACCATGTGGCTTTTTATCATTTTGTTGGTGTGATATGTCATTTTCATTGATTTGCATATGTTGAAAACTGTCCCTGCATCTTTGGGATAAATGCTGCTTGGTCTGAATGGATGATTTTTAAAATTTAATTTACGGAGAATCAAGATGGCCGAATAGGGTAAGGACATGTTTAAACAGACGGAGAACTGTTAGCCAGTGTGGAGTAGAGAGGGCACATTCCAGGACATAGGAGAGAACAGAACAATAGCAGAGGGGTACCTGGAGACTGACAGACACAAGGAAAGCAGCGGACACAATGGTGTGGTGTTGCAGTGACTGATACCCCAATGGCAATCAGCCAGCAGCAGTCTTAACTCCACTGGTAGCTGGAACTCTGCCAGCAACAGGTGGGAAGGGGCATTCACCCAGAGCTCAGGAGATGACCCCAGACAAAGAACTGCCTATCCTGCTGGTCTGTTTCTTTTGACCAGGAGCAGAGACAGAGCAGCAGGTCCCAGATGGGCAGTGTGGGAAAAGGGTAGATTTCCATAGCCCAGTCTGCCACCTAGAGCCAAATCAGGTGCCATTTTGTATAGGGAGGCAAAGGTTATGATAGGACAGCACTGCGCATGTATGGGTTTGGGAGTGAACTCATTTCTGGCTCAGTGAACTGCCTCCTGACACCTTGTCATGGAACATGGTGATTCTAGCTGTGCTCTAGCCATGCCTACACAGGCATCATTAGCGGTGTGCAGGTGTCACTGGTGGTGTGCAGCCAGCAGCTACCTGTTCTTTCTCCTCATTGTGCCAAGGAGTCTGTTCATTCTACTTTCCACCAAGAATTTCTTTCAAGCAGTCCACTGGGACTATCATTCTTTCTTTGTTTTGTGGTATCTAGTAGATTCTGCCTCTTTGTCTTGTATCTCCAAGTATTCATGTCAAATAAAAACTGTTGTTAATTTGTTTAACCAGTTCCAGCCAAAATATCGTATATCAAAATGATTGAGATGGTGTGCCCTTTCTGGTCCCAATTAATCCCAGTCTGCTGTCTGAGTTACTCTTGCTGCATCCCCACCTTACTGGTTGCATTTTGGTCTTCCACTGCGATGGACAGGGTCGATCTAGACCTGTATGCTTCTGTTGGCTTCCTCTCCAGTTTCCTCAGTTTGTGGCTGTGCAGGCTCTCTGCTGCACTTCACTCGCTTCTTTCTTGTGGGCCACCTCTAATGTGCGCTCACTGCAGTTCAGCAAAGAGCTGTCATCTAATTCAGAGGCTGAAGTCTAACAGCAGGCTTCTCTCAACTCTGGCTCCATTCTTTTCTGTAAGAGGAACCTAAGAGTAGGCATTTGTCTTGGTGGTTAGCAAATCCATGTCCTGCACTGGCATGCTCGGGTGCCCAGCCCAACTGGTTCGTGCTGATGTGGAGCCTGGAGCACAGTGGTGGTAGTTCGGGTGCTGGTTCCTGGCTTCTGCCCTTGGCCTCAAGCCAGGGCTGTGATGAGTTTTTGGAGAGAGAAACAATGATTGGGAGCAATGTTTCTGTGTCTCTCTGTGACTCTGTCTCTTAAATAATTTTCTTAAAAGAAAAGAGTGTGTTGAAATGGAGGTGAATTATTACTGTTTGGATATTGGGAAAGCTGAATTTCAATGTGAATTTTAGCAGCAACTAAGATTTCAAAGAGATATTGAATGGATATTGTGTTTAGTGGATTTGAAAGTAAAATGCTTGTTGCAGATGATCCCCCTATAAAAACAAAGTGCTCCTTAAAAAGTTGATTGGCTTGCAGAAAGCAGAACCTGCCTCCATTTCCTTGTTGCTGCACTATGCTGGTTCATGGTTTTCCAAGGTCAGCCCCACAAACGTGTGTGACAAGTGTGTACATAAATATACATGCATATTTAGTAAAGCAGTATCAGAAACCTGTTATAATATGATTTATTTTCATCTTATTATCATGGAAAGATCTGGTTTACAAATACCCCCCTGAGGTCATTTAAAACGATGACATTTGAAAATAAAACCTGTCTCTGAGTTGACACGCATTCTTGCCCCTTTTCATTGCCAGAAACGGAGATGATGAAGATACTCCTCATCCGCCTGCAGCAGCCTATTGTCATCAGCAGGGAAGAGGTGATGAAGGTAGAAATCCACTTTGATGTACAGCTTGCCATCGCACAGGCAGCCACTCGAGCACTGGGACAGGACAAGCAGGACCAGGATTAATTCTCGCTGATGATTCGAAACTCTTTTCCCAGCTCTTTCATTTCCTCATTGGCATTGGAGGATGTGAACGTTGGCTGAAAATGCCATGGTCTCCTGAGTGTCCCTTGAAGAGTCAAGTGTCCTAATCCCATTTCTCCCTTTTTGTGTGTCAGTGTCTCCGTGGTGTGGAACACTGACCCTCTCTGTGTGCCTCCAAATAATCTACTCCATTTACTGTGCACCATGGGAAACTTGACTGGGATGACATCACCTCCTGACCATTTATTCCTGGGGTCCCAAGGACATTCCTGGTGGGCTTCTGGCACTGTTCTCTCTCTCTCTCTCTCCCCCCGCCCTCTCTCTCTTTCTCTCTCTCTCCTCCCCCTCCCCCCCTCTCTCTCTCACCTTCCTGTTCACAGAGTGAATTGGGAAGATTCTGATCTCTTACACTTGCAAAGGTCTGGTCCCCCCTCACTGGACTTGGAGGAGGGCAGAATTGGAACCAGTTCAGTGAACCAGCTCGCTGAAAACCCTTTAAGACACTAACCTCTTCTCCAGGAGCACAGAGCTGTATCCCAAGCTATGCATTTTCCTGGATGCTTTTTCAAAGGCTGCTACTCTAAAACTTGTTACTTATTTGTATTCATTTGAAGGAGAGCAAAAGAGACCTTCACTCACTGCAATACCCAAAGTTGGGCTGTCCTGAAGCTTGTTGTCTGGAAGTCGATTCAGGTCCCATGCATGGGTGGCAAGGGCCTACATAGTTGAGCTGTGTGACTGCTCTCCTAGAGAGTGCATTGGCAGGATGCTGGATTGGAAATGGAGCACCAGGGCAGGCTTATGCCTTTAAAGTCGCATGGCTTCTGGCTTATGTTTCAGGTGTTGCCTGATCAGATGCAAACTTTCTGGGAACTTTCTACTAACTTTGAGAAGGAAGTCACCATGGCTATGATTCCTAATAGCCATGAGAGAGAGACAGGTCTTTTTGGAAAATGGCAAAATTCTGGCTCTGAAAAGTGATGACAAAAATCAAACTTGGAAGAAGTCCCAGAAAACCTAGCATCATGTGAGATTGTTTGAATATGAGTGTATCACTGGAGAAGGAAGAGTTGGTCAGAGCCTGGAATTACTATTCAGTTCAGAGTTGCTTGTCCCTCAGAAGTGGCAAAGCAGTGCAGATGCTGGGGTGGCAGGGAGCAGGAGATGGGAGCATTGGTCAGTCTTGTCTTCCCTTGAGGCCAGTGCAGCAATAGACTAGACCAGATACATTTTTTAAAGCTTATTTATTTATTTATTTTAAAAGATTTTATTATTATTGGAAAGCCAGATATACAGAGAGGAGGAGAGACAGAGAGGAAGATCTTCCATCCGATGTTTCACTCCCCAAGTGAGCCGCAACGGGCCGGTGAGTGCCAATCTGATGCCGGGACCAGGAACCTCTTCCGGGTCTCCCACGCGGGTGCAGGGTCCCAAAGCTTTTGGGCCGTCCTCTCCTGCTTTCCCAGGCCATAAGCAGGGAGCTGGATGGGAAGTGGAGCTGCCGGGATTAGAACCGGCGCCCATATGGGATCCTGGGGCTTTCAAGGCGAGGACTTTAACCTCTAGGCCACACCGCTGGGCCCAAAAGCTTATTTATTTTTAAATTCAATGGCAGATTTTACGCAGATAGAGAAATATCTTCCATCTGCTGGTCCATTCTCCAGATGGCCATGATGGCTGTAGCTGAGCCCTTCAGCAGCCAGGAGCTTCTTCCAGGTCTCTCATGTGGTTGCAGGCTCCCAAAGACTTGGGCCATCCTCTGCTGCTTTTCCAGGCCACAAGCAGGGAACTGGATGGGAAATGGAGCAGCCAGGACACGAATTGGCATCATTTGCGATGCTGGGCCTGCAAAATGGATGATTAGCCAATTAAGCTATCGTGTTGGCCCCTATGTGACTTTTAAAAAATATGTTTATTCCTTTTGGAAGACAGAATTATGGAAAGGGTGAGATAGAGATCGTCCATCTGCTGGTTTGCTTCACCATTGGCCGCAAGGGAATGATGGACCAGACTAAAGCCAGGACCTTCATGTGGGTCTCCCTTGTGGGTAGCCAGGACTCAAGCACTGGGGCTATCTCCCACTGCTTTCCCCAGGCCATTAGCAGGGAACTGATTCGGCAGTGGAGCAGTCAGGACAGGAACCAGCACCCACGTGGGATGCCAGTAGTGTAGTCTGAGGCTTACTCACTGTGCCACAAAGCTGGCCCTGTTTTTTTCTTAATGTGTACAGAACAGACAGAAGAATCCACCAACCTGGTGCAAGTCATGAGCCCGGAAGATGGCCAGTGCCTAACAGTTCTCATCAGTGATCATTCCCAGCTTCCTGTGAGTATGGGGGCCCTGGGAGCCAGGCTGGGACCCGGGTCTACTTGGACATTGGCAGGAGGAAGTTCTGCAAACAGTATTTTTCTGTCCAAACTAGAAATGCTTTGAGCCTGCCTTTCTTTAGATAACTTCACCAGCTTTGTTGACACCCCTCCCCCTTTCCTTCAGTGCAGTTTCCCGACTAAGGCGTGGCGTGACTGTCCTCTGCCTCGGTGCCCAGTTTGGGATCAGGATACTGATGCTTGGGAACTCATGTAGGGATAGAAGGGATACGATGACAGGCTTTTCTTTTGAACACGTACGATCTCACATAAATGGGCATCTTCGAAGTCCTCCGGAATCTGTACACTTCAGCAGCAACGATCCGGTGGGAGACTCTCCCTTGGTCTTTGTGACACTCCATGATTGCCGTGGATGGCAGAAAATTCTTTGTTGAGAGTGGTTAGGAATGTTTTGAAGTATCCTACAGACGTTTGGAGCCACTGGTTTCATTTTCAGTAAACGATTTCTTTGCAAGGCAGAGTTGCAGAGAGGCGGGAAGAAGATCATTTCAGCTGTTGGTTCACTCTCCAGATGGCTGTGATGGCTCTGGGCCAGGCCGAAGCCAGGAGCCCTGAATGCCACCTGTGGGTGGCAGGGACCCAGGCACTGGGCCAGGCCGACACCAGGAGCCCCGAATGCCTCCTGTGGGCAGCAGGGACCCAGGCTCTCTGGCCGTCTTCTAGTATTTCTCCAGGAGCATCAGTATGGAGCTGAATCAGAAATGGAGCAGCTAGGACTGAACTGAACTGGTGCTCATCTGGGGTCTTGGCATTGCAGGTGGTAGCTTAACATGCTATGGCACTGAGCTGCCTGAAGTAAATCCATTTATTAGTAAATCCAAAGCCTAGTGTTTAATTAATCAGTGCGTGTGTTTTTAAAGAGATGTATTTGTTTTTATTGGAAAATCAAATTTTACATAGAGAAGGAGAGACAGGGAAAGATCTTCCACTGCTGGTTCATTCCCCAAGTGCCAGAACTGGGCCAATCCAGAAGCTTCTTTTGTGTGTCCCATGTGAAAGCAGGGTCCCAAGGCTTCGGGCTGTCCTCTCCTGGTTTTCCCAGACCACAAGCAGGGAGCTGGAGGGGAAGTGAAATAACTGGGCTACAAACTGGTGCTCATGTGGGGTCCCGGTATATGCGAAGTGAGGGCTTTAGCCACTAGGCCACTGCGCCAGGCCCATAAGTGTGGTTTGCTGATAAGCTAGACAGCAGCTGCAAAAGAGTTTAAAACACAGAGGTTTCAAAGGTATCATCAGAATTTTGTTTTTTTGACAGCAAACCGAAACAGCTAAACATTTACCTGAAAAGCTGAAGCCAGATGTGATAAAGAAAGGTGAGACTGTTTCTTTCATGTATAAATTTATCATATATTAAAAATACATACCATAAATATACATGATATGTAGACATAGATATATCATAGATAAGACTTGAGTCTCTTTGGTTGTAAGTACTACTTAGAGATTTAGCATTATTTTTCATTTTGGTCACTAGAAGTCACGTTAGCGCATGCGTATTCTTCAGACTTACTGGAATCACCTGTGAAAATTGAGAGTCCTGAGCTGAGTGGCCAGGCCAGGTGAGTGACTCTCCCAGCTCCTATCCCACGCTGCGCACTGGGAGTGTGGGAGTGTAGGCTCTCGACCGGAGCTGTCTCCCACTGCTACCTTTGGCGACCCCCTGCTCAGGAGACAGCGCTGTGCGGAATTAAAAGAATTATTTTGTTGTTGTTGTTTTTAAACTTTAAGATTATTTCTTTGCAAGGCAGAGTGACAGGAGAGGGGGTGGGGAGAGAGATCTTCCCGCCCCACCCCCGTCTTTTTTTTAAAGGTTTGTTTTTATTGGAAGGCAGACTTACAGGGAGAAAGAGACACAGAGGAAGATGTTCCACACACTGGCTCACTTTCCAAGTGGCTGCAACAGCTGGAGCTGAGCCCATTTGAAGCCAGGAGCTTCTGCTGGCTCTCCAACATGGGTGCAGGGTCCCAAGGCTTTGGGCCATCCTCTACTGCTTTCTCAGGCCACAAGCGGGGAGCCTAATAGGAAGGGAGGCTGCTGCCGGGATAAGAACTGACACCCATATAGGATTTAGCCACTGAACCATAACTCTGGGCTTAAGACAGAGATTTTTTCATGCACTGGTTTACTGCGTGAACAGACACAAGTTTTAGGTCTGGGCCAGGCTGGCCCAGAAGGAGCTGGGAAAACCATCCAGGTCTCCCACAGGAGCTCAAGTACTTGGGCCATCTTCTGCTGCTTTCCCAGGTGTGTAAGCAGGGACCTGGATCAGATTAAAAGGAGCTGGATCAGATTAAAAGTAGGGCAATTAGCCAACCGGAGCTTCTGCAGGGGATGGAAGAACTCCAAACACTACCGGGCAGAAACCAACGTCATCGGAAAGACAACCAGAAGCCCTGAGTGGTTCGCAGAAACAGAAGAACAATAAATGTCCTTCGGGACCAGGGAGGAGAGCTTTCTCTGGTCCGAGCCTGGCTCCACCTCTGGACCCCCACACTCCCTCACAATGACCATCGGGATCGCTTCGAAAACTCCTTACAGCAAACAAACAATCATACAAACTAAAAAAAAACTAAATAAATAGACAAACAACAGAAGTAGAGCTTGAAATCTGACAGGAAAGAGCTGGCGTGGATTGGCTCATGCCTCACTGGGTGGGACACAAAGATTAGTTACTCCTCACCATGGTGTTGGGGATTTTCCTGCACACCCCCCCAAAAATGTTGTGCACCTTAAATGTCGACAAATATCTTGTTAGAGTTACAAGCCAGTCTAGATTATCCTAAAATCTGCCAAGATCAGCAAAATTATACTTCAACACAACAAATGGCTAAATACTAAAATGAAATAGACACGAGACAGCTGAATGGTACCTTATAGCCATTTTAAGGTATATAGCAGCCGGTCCTGTATATAAACTAAAATTGAAATGTCAATGAGCTAATCATAGTTTGTGGTTAGGGCTTGCTTTTTTTTTTTTTTTTTTTTTTTTAACATACTGGTTACTCAAAACCATGTCAATTCCATAATATTGCAAATTGCTATTGATGTTATATTGGGACTCTTAATTGACTGTCATGATATTCTACCAGCTCTAACTTCAGACCACAAATGGTCTCCCCAAGAAACTGTTCAACCCATCTGGACAATAAGTAGCTGGACTCTAAGCTTGGTATATGTTTGCAAGGAAAGAATCTTGATTGAATTTGAACTGTAATACTGCATCAGGTGGAGGAATCCACTGGGGGCAGGGGAGGGGAGGGATGGGGGGATTCCCAGAGCCTATGAAACTGTCACATAATGCAAAATAATTAATAAAAAATATAAAAAAAAGTAGGGCAATTAGGATTTGAAGCAGCACTACAGTGTGGGATTCTGGCATCACAAATCATGGCTTAGACCTCTGCCACAGCGTCCCTGGAGAACACCTGGCGGAAGTGTGGGCTGTTACCCTGCTCCTCGGGCCCCTTCCCCACGCCTCCAGGGTTATCTCAGGCAGTGTAATTTTTTTTTTTTTTTTGTCAGCAAAACACTGGATTTAAGACCAAAGGACACAGATCAATATACAAACATCAGTTTCCTTTCTGAATGCTGCTAACAATTAGAATAATTAACAAGCAATACCATTTGCAGTCAAGTTAATGACAGATTAATTTCAGAGCTCCATAAGATCACATGCATACATTGGGATCTCTGATGTTGCTGAGGGTCCTTAAGTATAAACAGAAATAGGGCCCAGCGGCGTGGCCTAGCGGCTAAAGTCCTCGCCTTGAAAGCCCCAGGATCCCATATGGGCGCCGGTTCTAATCCCGGCAGCTCCACTTCCCATCCAGCTCCCTGCTTGTGGCCTGGGAAAGCAGTTGAGGACGGCCCAATGCATTGGGACACTGCACCCGCGTGGTAGACCCGGAAGAGGTTCCTGGTTCCTGGCATCGGATCGGCGCTCACCGGCCCGTTGTGGCTCACTTGGGGAGTGAAACATCGGATGGAAGATCTTCCTCTCTGTCTCTCCTCCTCTCTGTATATCTGGCTGTAATAAAATGAATAAATCTTTAAAAAAAAAAGTATAAATAGAGATAGATGAGCTCTTGCCATGGAAGACTCAGGAGGAAGATTCCAGGACCTCCGAAATTGACCAATAGATTCAAAAATATAACCCCTGATTCAAATCATTGAAGGTGGGCCCAACGCAATAGCGTAATGGTTAAAGTCCTCACCTTGCACGCTCCGGGATCCCATATGGGTGCTGGTTCTAATCCCGGCAGCCCAGCTTCGCATGCAGCTCCCTGCTTGTGGCCTGGGAAAGCAGTGGAGGACAGCCCAGATAAGTATATTGCAACTTTACTGATATCATTAGTTACTGAGGAAATCTAGGTTAAAACTGTAATCAGAGGCACTACGCACCCACTAGACTGGCTGAAATTAGATTGTGCCAAGCACTGGTAAAAATGTAGAACAGTTTAGATACTTCTAGCAGTTTCTTAAAATGTTAGATTTTTAGCAACCCTTTGACTCGTTGAGCTGTTCTCATCCTAGGTGTTTTCCCAAGAGAAATATCAGTGTGTCCTTACAAAGGCATGAATGTTTATGGCAAC
The DNA here is from genome assembly GCF_030435755.1 of Ochotona princeps. Taxonomy (NCBI): domain Eukaryota; kingdom Metazoa; phylum Chordata; class Mammalia; order Lagomorpha; family Ochotonidae; genus Ochotona; species Ochotona princeps. The sequence goes on along the minus strand of NC_080833.1, from coordinate 150,647,978 downwards.
TTTATTTGTAATAGCTCCGAACTGGAACAAACCTAAATGTCTGTCAATCGATGACATACTGATGCACTCTGACATATCCACACATTGGAATGCCACATAGCAATGGAAAGGAATGGGCCCACCATTGAGGCATAGCTGGGCATGGTGCCACCTGTGATGATGCCAGCATCCAACATGGCACATGTTAGTCCTGGCTGCTCCACTACCGATCCAGATCCCTGTTGGTGGCCTTGGGAGAGTAGGTACAGGATGGCCCATGTGTTTGGGTCCCTGCTTCATATGGGAGACCCTGATGAAGCTCCTGACTTCTGCCTGTGGTCGGGTCTAGTCTCCCTGTTGCAGCTAGCTGGGCTGTGAAGTAGTGGATGAACATCAGTTCATATCCTCTCTCTCCATCTCTCTCCCTCTCCCTCTTCCCTTCCCTTCTCTGCCCAGCTTTCCTTGTCTCCCCCCCATTGCCTGTCCCCCTCTCTCTCCCCCCTCCTCCCTCTCTCTTCTGTCTTTGCTCTCTCTCTCTAATTCCACCTTTCAAATAAATAAATTTTTGAGGCAAAAGTAATGAATTTGGATATATGTATCTTTAATTCATCTCAGAGCAATTATGCTTAGTAAAAGAAGCTGGGCCACAAGAGTACATAAAATGATTCTATTGTATGAAATGCTAGAAAATGCAGACATAAGTTAGGTCAGTGGCTGCCTAGAAATGGTGGTGTATTTGCCACAGCTGCCTGGTTTCCCATTGCTCCACCCACTCTTCTCTTCCCTCTGAACCTGACAGACAAGGGACTCACAGGATGTGTGGTTTCTATTCTCTGTTCTTACCTGCCAGAGAATCTGCAGCCATAGACTGCATGATAGCAAGTTTGTAGAATGGGGCACTACTGGGCACCAGGTTTGTGACTGGGCAAAGGACAAAGGAGGGAAACAGAAGTTGGGGGCAGTGAGAGAGGGGAAGGTAGAGGGTGCTGGTTGTACCTGTCCCATTCACCAGGCACATTTTACTTCAGGCGTGATTCTGCTTTCAACAGTGACAGAAAACAAACAAGGAGAAGGATGCTGGTAATGTAGTAACTTTTATCCTTTTAAGGCAATGTGCCCTACACTTCAGTTGCTTGCCCATCACTGTCAGTGTGCTGTGGCTCTCTTTGTTATCTATGCCTTTTTCTTAATGAAAATTATCTTAAATTTATTCAAGCATTTTAAAAATAAATATCTTATTTCATTTTTAACTGGAAATGAACATTACTCATTACAAGTAGCAGTAAGCCTCCAAATAAAGTAAAAATAATTCCTGCATGCTGTTACTTGATCTGTTCATTGCATGAAATGGGCTTAATGATTGGCAAACTATGAAAGGGTCAATCTACCATACTCAGGTCTGTCCAGTTAGATGGACAGGTGGGTCAGCCCCATTGATAGTCTTAGAAGGAATTATCATTTCATGTTCTCATTTGATGGCAGATAGATCGTGGAAAATGGAAAAAGTCCTTTATTCAGTCTTATGTGACTAGAGCAAGTTCTTACGCCGTCAAGAATTCGCTCACCTTGGATGACAGCTGATGGGCAGGCATAGTGGTCCCTTCTTTCTCATGAGAAATGGAAGCCTGAATCCAGAGATTCTACGAAACCCCTAAATGCTGTTTTCTCCTGATCATGAAAGCCACATTCAAGTGGAACTTACACAGTAGACATGATGAGAGGCGAACAGTAATAGCTGGCAGTAACATCAAGTGATGAAAGTTTTGTGAATGTGGTATCTTTCTCTCGGAATACCTTACTATTCTGATGTCGTTCTCATGATGGGACACAACACAGTGTGACGTCTCTGTTATTCTGCTTTTCAAATGCATCTTTCAGGAAAGAAAAAAAATCATGCAATAAGACTTTCCCAGTTTCTTTGTTCCTCTATCAAAAAATGCTGAAAGTTGTTTGCAAAAGCATGCGTATTTAGAACAACAGTTCATAAATTTGGCTACACACCAGGATCACAAGAGGGGGCTTGAAGAGAAATTCATTACTCAGACACTGTTGCAGAAAGGAAGTTGGGCAGCCTCAATCTGCTGTTCCAGCCCATCAAATGACCATGAAAAGCTGGGCTTAAAGTCAGGAGCCAAGAATTCAATCCCAGGCTGTGTCTTGGGGACAGAGACACACTACTTCAGTCCTCACCACTGCCTGCCAGGCTAGAGCTGGAATCTGATGGGGCATGTGGGCATGTCAACTGTTGTCTTAACCACTAGATCAAATCTCTACTCTTCAATCATTTTTTAAAAAACTTATTTGATTTTATTTTAATTGGAAAGGCAGGTATACAAAGAGGAGAAACAGAAAGATCGGCTGTGCACTGGGTCACTCCCCAAGTAGCCACAACAGCTGGAGCTGAGCCTATCTGAAGATAGGAGCCAGGAGCCTCCGCCGGGTCTTCCATATGGGTGCTGGGTCCCAAGGCTTTGGGTCATCCTCTGCTGCTTTCCCAGACAACAGGCAGGAGCTGGATGGGAAGTGGAGCAGCTGGGACATGAACTGGCACCTATATGTGATCATGGTAGATGCAGGGCAAGGATTGAGCCACTAGACTATCACGCTGGGCCCTTCTTCTCAATTCTTTAAGCAGATCCTTCTGCTCAGGAAACGCCTAAGGGTTAGTGTTGAGGCATAAAAATGTAGGCTGCTGCCTGCAGCACCAGCATCCCACATTGGACCCTGAATGCTCCACTTCCAGTCCTGCTGCCTGCTGGGCTGTGTGGGAAAGCAACAGAGAACACTCAAGTGCTTAGACTCAGTTCCCAGCTTCTGCCTGGTCCAGCTCTGACTATTGCAGCCACTGGAAAGTGAACTAGCCCATGGAAGATTCCTGTCTCTCCCTCTGTCTCTCTATAACTCTGCCATTCAAATAAATAAATAAAATGTTTAGTATTTTAAAGTTGGCAACTCTTACATCTTAGTTGCAAATGCCTAATTAGAATTTGGTCATCCTTGAGACCGCATCTTGGTTGATAACTGACTCATGAGAAATTATTTTTCTCCTCGCCATTACTTCTGAATCACTTTTGTATAAGAGCCCAGTCTTCAATAGTCACTTCTCTTCTGTGTAACTTTGTAGTAATAGATTGCTCATACATAAATGGTGCCGACACCCCTTCGATGGTTTCATTGATCATTTCATTTGTGTATGTAATAGGTTAATTACAGGAAACATCTCTTTTCTGAGAGCAATGAGGTTTCCAGTAGCAGTGCCAGTGAGCAGTCTTGGACTGGTGACCAGAAGAAGAAAATGCTAATACCATATCGTAGTAGAAGAAGGAAGACAAAGTCCGAAAGTGTGGCAGCGGTAAGTTTGGCGTTTGGCTTCTGAGGCATCTCTGAAATCAACCAGCAGGGATTAACTTCTCAGTGTGCTAAATGAAAGGATGCCCAAGAACTGGGCAACCAGTGCACCCTCCTTGCCCGTCTCTGTGTCTCACGGACATTGAGCAGATATGGAACGAACAGTTCTCAGACAGAGAGCTGAGAATGGACCAAGCACTGTTCACTATGAGTTACAGCTGTTTGCAGTAGGTTCAGGGCGAGACATGTGGCAAGGCTCCGAGGATGGGGGAGTGGGACTGAAGCAAAGTGGGATTTGAAGGGCAGAGAGGATGGGGCAGCAAGCCTGTGACACCAGGAGGACACAGTGAGGGCGTGCTGGTGGTGCTCAGAGACAAAGCCTGGGTGGTGAGGAAAGAGGTGAACAGTGAAGGGGTCTGTAGGTGGCAGGTGGGAGGTTGCCGTCGTTCCTGGCATGGCCCTACATATCTGGGAGCTGAGTTTCTGTCTCTTCAGGAAATATAGCCATGGTATAATTGGCTTCTTTTTCTTCCAGTTCTGCCACTTTTTTCTCTCAGCAGTGCTAGCGACAATGAGAAAGATCAGGTAAATAAATCCACTTTGTACCACTTTGTCCTGCTTCTGCGTGTTATGGCTATGATGAGCCTATTTCTTTCTAACGCTTTCAGGAATATGAGAAAAACAAACCAGTGGTCTAATGGTTTGGAAATCACTCCAGCAGCAATGGCAAGGACAACTTAGCATTTCCTATGAATTGATGATTTTCCATAAGTACTGCTGCTCAAAGTATGATTGACTTGGAGCAAAGATTAGGGGAAATGTTTCTGTCCTGCTACATAGGATAAGTCTTAATATGCTTCCATTGAACTCCAGAGGCAGAGCTGGCAGTGGTGGTGACAGGTGTACAGGGAAACAGGGAGAAAGAGGCACTTCTACTTCATGTCCCACATGCCTGCAGCCAGGGCTGGGCCAGGCTGAGGCCAGAGCCTGGAACTCTATCCAGGACCTCTGTCTGGGTGGCAGGGAACCAAGCACTTGAGCCAGCATCCTCTGCCTGCTGTGCTGGCACAGCGGGAAGGGGAAGTGGAGGGCCTGGGGGGCTTGCCAACTCTGTGATGCGGGGTGCAGGCCAAAAGGCAACTTCACCTGCTGACACCCATTTGTTTCACTTGAAAGCAAAGCAGCAGAAAGAGAAGAGACAGAGAAAATGGTAAAACAAAACAAAACAAAACAATTTAGGCTCTGCAAACTTTGCAGCTTCTTTGGCAACCCATCATCTCTGCACTTGTAACCCCAAAGCAATCATAATGTGAAAATGTGCTCTGTGTTACAATAAAACTTTACTTACAAGAGTCAGCAGTGGGTTGGACCGAGCCCCGGTTTAGAACACAGGTTCTCAAACTTCAGCGAACGTCAGAATGAGCAGGATGGCTTGTTAAACAGGGATTGCTGGGGCCAGTGGAGTGGCATATCAGGCTACGCCATTTGGCACTGGCATCTCAAATGGGCACTGATTCACATCCCAGCTGCTCCACTTCAAATCCAGCTCTCTGCTGTTGTACCTGGGAAAACAACAGAGCAGGACCCAGGTCCTTGGTTCCCTGCACCCATGTGGGAGATACGGAAGATGCTCTTAACTCCCAGATTGAGACAGGTGCAGCTCCAGCCATGGCAGCCAGCTGGGGGATAAATCAGAAAACATAAGAGTTTTCTGTCTTCGCCTCTCTCACTCTGTAACTCTGAATTTTAAATAAATAAATTGAAAATAAATCATAGTTTTTAAAAGATTGTGAATTTGCATTTCTATCAAGCTGTAAGGTGTTGCATCGTCATACTTTGAGAACTGCTGGTTAACAGTGATCAACTGAAACTGAAACACCGATTTTTAAATGCTTAAGCATCCAATAATTCCACTTCTTCAGTGTCTTAGAGGATTTGTTTTTTTATGATGTTTTAAATGTGTCTGGATTGGCTGAACTTCTCACACCACTACAGGACACGTCCAGGCAGAGGAAGGCCACACGCCCAGAGATCGCTGAACCAGAGTTGCCGGGGAGTCCTGCCACCTTAATTCCTGAAGATTTCTCCCAGAAACCAGGTTCGTGACTTCCTGTTGACATATTTTCCAGTAAAGACACTCTGTGGTAAATAAAGCAATTTTCTTTTGCTATCTATTGAGGAATGTGTGAAGATGTGATTATATCCACAAAAATGTTGTGGAGGTTTTGTGTTTTAATATACTTTCTGAAATTCTGGAACATCCCTCCCCCACCGTGTTAATGCGGTGTTGATACAGTGTAGATTCGTGTTTAACAATATACTAATGCTTCCCTTCTCTTTCTCCCTTGCTCCCTTCCTTTCTTCATTCTCCAGATAACATCTTTTCAGTTTACATTGTGAGCAAAGGCTCAATGGTCCACTAAACAAGGAACTCAAATGGAAACATGAGTTCAGTGGGAATTCAGGCAAGGGTTAGGAACAACAATCAAAAAAAGTTACCCGTTTCACTTATATATATAATAAAATCTTAAAATATCCACAGATTATTCAAGTAGTAGTAATATGTCATCCTTGACCATTGATTTGACAGACATATAAAATGGAATTTGATGTGCCTTGCATGATGGCTTAGCTGGATAGATCCTCGCCTTGTAAGCCCCAGAATCCCATAATGGGCTGGTTCATGTCCCAGCTGTCCCTGCTTTCCTTCTAGCTCCCTGCCTGTGGTCTGGGAGAGCAGTAGAGGATGGCCAAAGGCCTTGGGACCCTGCACCCATGTGGGAGACCTGGGAGGAGCTCCTGGCTCCTGGCTTTAGATTGGCTCAGCTCCAACCATTGCAGCCACTTGGGAAGTAAGCCAGCAGGTGGAAGATCTTTCTCTGTTTCTCCTTCTCTCTATAAATTTAATCTGCCTTTACAAAGAAAAATAAATACATAATAAAGTATTTGACAAGACTCAAAATAACTTTGTGATGTAAACCCTCAACAAATTAGGTATTTATGGATTTTACTTCAACACAATGAAAACTAATAGCATTGGGTCCACAGCTAACAACATAGTCAGAGGTGAGAAGTTGAAAACTGTTCTTCTAACATCAGGAGCAAGACAGCGTTGTCCTCTCCCCTTTGTAACAGTAGTAGAAGTCCCAGACAGAGCAAGCAGGCAGGGAAGGAAAGCTTCCAAATCAAAAAGAAAGAAGTGAAGTTTCCACTGTTTGGGTGAGATGATCAATATATGGGAAACAGACTCCCCTGACTCTGTGAGAACTAATCACATCAACTCAGTAAAGTTTCAGGGTGGAAAATCAAAGTGCAAAAACCTGTGCTTCTACATGATTTAAAAGTGAACCATCTGAAAAATCAAGAAAACCATCCCATTAAAATAGAAGCGAGGGCCCAGCACAATAGCCTAGTGGCTGAATTCTCGCCCTGTGTGCACTGAGATCTCATATGGGCACCAGTTTGTATACTGGCTGCTCCACTTCCCATCCAGCTTCCTGCTTGTGGCCTGGGAAAGCAGTTGAGGATGGCCCAAAGCCTTGGGACCTTGCACCCACATGGGAGACCCAGAGAAAGAGGTTCCGGACTCCTGGCTTCAGATCAGCTCAGCTCTAGCCATCGTGACCACTTGTGGAATGAACCAGCAAACTTTCTGAAAAATCTTTCTCTCTGTCTCACCTTCTCTATAAATCTGCCTTTCCAATGAATATAAATATATCTTTTAAAAATCGAATCCAAAAGAATTAAAAGTAGCAATAAATCCAAAGAGAGGAGAGAGCTGGATACCAAAACCATGGGATAGTAATGAAATAAGTTGAATAAGGAGTTAATATTGTTAATGTTGTTAAGATGGCCATGCCTCCCAAAAATTAAAAATAGGACAATATGACAGTCTCCCTTCTGAGTTCCATCCAAGGGAAATGGTATATCAGAAAGATATCTGCATTCCCATTTGATAAAATGTCTGTCAGTTTTCACAGAGTTAAAAAAAATCAATCCTTCAATGTGTGTAGGACCTCAAATCCCCCAGTAACCAAAGCAGTCTTGACAGAGAAGGGCAAAGCTGCTTGGCTTCAGGCTGTATTTGAAAGCTATGGTGATGGAACAGAGGCGCATCAGACCCCTGGAACAGACTGACACCTCAGAAAGCAAAGTATAGCGGCCACCAGGGTGGTATTGCAAGCTAAGCTTCCGCCTGTGGCACCCGCAGACCCTGTTGGTGCCGGTTCTAGTCCTGCTTGCTCCGTTTCTGATCCAGGTCCCTGCTAATGACCTGAGAAGGTGGGGAGGATGGCTCAAGTGCTTGAGTTTCTGTACCCACGTGGGAGATTGGGAAGAAGCTCCTGGCCCCCAACTTTAGACCAGCCCAGCTCTGGCTGTTGCAGTCATTTGGGAAGTAAACTAGTGGATGGGTGATCTCAGTCTCTTCTGTGTAATTTTGACTTCAAGTAAAAGAAAGAAGTCTTAAAAAAAACACACACACACATATAGCATGATCCAACTGATTGTTGAAAAATGTTAAGAATATACAATGAGGGGCCCAGCGTGGTGGCCTAGCGACTGGGGTCCTCACCTTGGACGTGTCTGGATCCCATGTATGTGCTGGCTGTGGTTCCAGTGGGCCCACCTCCCATCCAGCACCCTGCTTGTGGCCTGGGGGCACAGCCAAGGATGGCCCAAAGCCTTGGGACCCTGCTCTCATGTGGGAGACCCAGAGGAGCTCCTGGCTCCTGGCTTCAGACTGGCTCAGCTCTGGCCATTGCAGCCACTTGGGAACTGAATCATCGGACAGAGAATCTTCCTCTCTTTCTCTCCTCCTCTCTGTATATCTGACTTTCCAGTAAAAATGAATAAATCTTAAAAAGATATATACAATGGGGGAAAAAGTTTCTTTATGAGATGGTGTTGAGAGAACATGATATTCACATGTATGTTAAAAAATGAAATTGGGGACATGTTACGCTATATGTGGAGACAGACTCAAAATGGACTAAAAATATAAATGTAAGATTAGGACCAGTAGGGCCTGGTGTGGTGGCCGAGTGGCTAAAGTCCTCGCCTTGAATGTGCCGGGATCCCATATGGGTGCCGGTTCTAGTCCCAGCAGCCCCACTTCCCGTCCAGCTCCCTGCTTGTGGCCTGGGAAAGCAGTTGAGGACAGCCCAAAGCCTTGGGACCCTGCACTGTGTGGGAGGCCTAGAGTAAGTTCCTGGTTCCTGGCTATGGATCAGCGCAGCACCGGCCATTGCGGTCACTTGTTGAGTGAATCAATGGATGGAAGATCTTTTCTGTCTCTCCTCCTCTCTGTATATCTGACTTTGTAATAAAAATAAATAAACCTTAAAAAAAGATTAGGACCCATAAAGATTCCAATAAAAAATGTGGAAATAGGTCCTTGATATTCTCTGTTTTTTTTTTTTTTCCCCACTGTTCTGGTACTTAGTATTCTTGGTAGTGTTTTGTTTTGCTTTGTTTTGAATATAACACCAAAACCACAGGCAACAGAGTAAAAATGAACAGGTACTGCAAGCTGAACAGTCTTCACATAGCCAAGGAAACCATGAACAAAATGAAAAGGCAGCCTACAGAATAGGAAAATATTTTCTTCTTCCTGAAGATGAATTTATTTATTGGAAAGGCAGTATTAGAAAGGAGATTGAGGGCAAGACCTTCCATTTGCTGGTTTATTCCCCACATGGCCACAACAGCTGGGGCTGTGCCGTGCTGATGGGGGAGCCTGGGACTTCCTCCAGGTCTCCTGTATGGACACAGAGGCCAAGCACTCAAGCCATTTGCTGCTGCTTTCCCAGGCATGTTAGCAGGAAACTGTATGGGAAATGGAACAGTAAGGACTTGAACTGTTGCCCATACTGGATGGTGGCACTGCTTAGCCCTCCCACAGTGGTGATCCTAGGGAAAATATTTTTACATCATATATCTGAGGTATATGATGAGTATATAAGGATAATATATAAGATATAGTGTTAAAAATACACAACTCATACAACTCAACAGCAAAACAGACAAAAAGTCCAAGTAACCTAATTTACACAAAATGGTCAAAGGATTTGAATAGACAGTTGACTAAGGAAAGCATACAGACAGCTTACAGGAATGTGAAAAGGCACTCAACACCAGGGAATGAAATTAGAAGCACAATGAGCCGTAACTTCACGTCTGCTTGGTGATTAGTGCAGAAGGACGAGCAGAAGTGTTGGATGGGATGGTGTCTGTCGGTGGGATACACATCAGTGCAGCCAACAGAGGGAAAAGTTACAGGAGTTTGTCAAAAAATTAAAAATGGGACAATATGACAGTCTCCCTTGTGGGATTCCATCCAAGGGAAATGGTGTATCAGAAAGATGTCTACGTTCCTATGGGCATTGTCACATTCTTAATAGGATGTGAAAAGCAACTACACACCCCTCGCCGAGTGAGCAGGTGGAGAGGGAACAAGTGGTAGGGATATGAGACACAGTGTGGATGTTGACCTCGGTGTTAATATGACAACTCTCACACAGCACACATGTGTCAAATCATGTCTCACACACACGAGTCAGAGGAAATATGGAGGGGGTCCTTGGGGAGAAAAGAGAAGACTCATGGGGTGACCTTACCCAGATGGATAGCTACCAACATTGTTGAGTTAGTGCATCAAGGTGATTAACTGTTTTGTCTACAGAACTACGAATCTAAGAAACAAACATCTTGAAAATGCAACATTGGGATTATATTTAGCACTATGTCCAGTTTTAAGGAACTGGGTTTACTATGGAGAGCAGTAGTGTGATGTGACTGCCTCATTGCTGGTGTGTTTGTTCACTGGAACCTCCTCTTCCTCACATGCAGAATATGCAAGTCCCCGGCTGCTGAGTGGGTTCTCTTCCAGGGAGTGCTCAGAGGCTGAAGAAAACGCCTCCAAGGTACCTTTACAAAAATGTCATGTGTTTGAAAAGTGGAGAGTGAGTGAGCTCACAGTGAGAGTGATTCACTCTCCCATATTTCACAATGGCCAGGGCAAAGCCAGGAGCCTAGACCTCCATCCTGGCTTCCCAGTTGGGTAGCAGGAACTGAAGTACTTAACCCATCATCTGCTGCCTCCCAAAATGCATATTCCTGGAAACTGGATCAGAAGTGGAGTGGCAAGAACCCCAACCAGGCACTGTAATATAGCATGTGGGCGTCTCCGGTGGCAGCCTCACCCAAGACCCCACAATCACACTTCTAAGATGCTACTTTGTGGTTGGCTATTCATCTGTTCTTTCTCCAGAATTAATGTATTCACATAACATGAGCTTGTTATGTTTAAGGGACTACTACATTTGTTACACACATATGTATACATACACACATGCATAACTACATATATATGTATATGTGTGTAATTATATAACATTTACATATCAGTTACAAAAGTATGTTCATATATTTCTTGGTCAGCTGTGTTTTATTTGTCTTTAAGGTTGGGAACCGAGAGTCGCTAGTGGACAATGCGAGTGTCAAACATAAGCTGCAGAACCTGGAAGACAGAGGTGAGAGAATACACTGTTTCTCCCAGAATGAAGTGAAATTCATCCAGATTGGTACTCAGATCACAGCAGACACAAACGCTTTGCAGGGGCACTGCTGCCAGGCCTCAAGGTGAGCAGGGCGAGTTACCTTGCTAGCTCCAAAGGGTCCATGAAGTCAAAGGGAGAAACTGGGGCTCTGGCCCGTTGCCAGCCCCACAGGGGCCACGGAAGGGACAGCCTGGGACCTGGCTCCCATCCAGCCCTCTCCTGCCCAGCCACTCCTGGTGACCTGCTGCCAGAGAGGGTTCTCATCCCCACATCTGCAGGTCACTTACAGTTTGTAAGAAATATCCTAGGCAGTTTTTCTTATTTTCTCATAGTTACAGTGGTAGGCAAGTTTCCAGGTGACATCATACAGCCACCTTTATATGATAACATCTAGCTACAATGTTAACATATTAATGTAATGAACGAGTATAACACCTAGGCATTCCTTTGTGTGTGTGTTTAAGATTTGTCTATTTGAAAGGCTTGGTTAGAGGGAGCCATCTTCCATCTGTTATCTTAAATGTCTTTAAAAGTTTTTTAAACTTTTAACTAATAAATAAAATTATATGTGTATATATATATATATATAATAACAAAAATTACACATATGTGTGAAATACTGTGTGATGTCTCATTCCCCGCAGATAGTTCAAGTTCTAATCTGGGGAGTATCTGGCCTGGTTTCCGCTGATGGCTGTGCTGACTCACACTCCCAACCATAAACCCGAGGTTTCCTTTTCTCCGCCTTCTCACCTGTCCTCGCTGCCTTTTCTCTGTTCGATGCTGGCCATGCTAACTGGATGCAGTGACATGCCGTGGTGTCTGCATTTCCCTGGTTATTAACAGTGTTGAGAGTATTGTCGGTATACCCGTTGACATTTGATTGTCTTTCTTTGAAAAATGTCTTTTTAGATTTGTTTCCTTTTTAAAAAGATTAACTTACTTAGTTATTTGCTGTGTTGAAAGAGTTACAGGGAGATGGGGAGAGTCAGAGAAAAAGCATCTTTCTATTTTCTGGGTCACTCGTCAAATGACCACACCGACCAGGACCAGGCCAGGCTGAAGCCAAGAACCTCACCCAGCACTCGCACATGGGAGCAGGGCCCCAAGCATTGGAGCCACTCTTCTGCCTTCCCATGCACAGTAACAGGAAATATTTATCTTACTTTTCTCTTCTTTTGAAAAAAGACTTATTTATTTTTATTAGAAAGTCAGATTTACAGAGAGAAGGAAAGACAGAAGAATCTTCCATCTGGCAGTATACTCCCCAAGTGGCTGTAATGACTGGAGCTGAGCTGATCTGCAGCCAGGAGCCAGGAGCCAGGAGCCAGGAGCTTCTTCCAGGTCCCCCACGCGGGTGCAGGGTCCCAAAGCTTTGGGCCATCCTCGACTGCTTTCCCAGACGACAAGCAGGGAGCTGGATGGGAAGTGGAGCAGCTGGGACATGAACTGGTGCCCATATAGGATCCTGATGCTTACAAGGAGAGGAGTTAGCCACTAGGCTGCCATGCCAACTAGGCTGCTGTGCCAAGCCCCCATTATTTTTAAGAGTGTAATGGTTCAGTAGCTTCCAACTATTTTTTAATTCAGTTTGCATTGATTTTTTTTTCAGTGAAAGAGGCTCATTTAAATTTTTGCACACTAATATCTAGTTTTATGAGTTTCATTTGCCCACAGTCTCTTAGTAACCTTGCCAATAAAAAAGACTCTGGTGAGTTTTCTTTTTTTTTTAATTTTAAATTTCCTATTTACTATTGTTTATACAGTTGAAAGGGATGCCCAAGTGGGCCTCTGATTAGGGTGGGAGGGTTCAGGTATGGAGGAGGGTGAGTGGGACATATTTTTTAATGTTTTTTTTCTTCCTGTGTCAGCAGGGGAGGAGGGGGGAAGTACCATTCCTTGCTGTCAAACTCCATCAGCACCCAGGAATTGCAGACGGTCCTTTGATGATCCAGGGTCAGATGTAGCCTCTCTCGTGCACAAGCCAACACACATGCTAGTGAATGCATCTACCTGGTCAGTGCTACACAGCCCCATCTCTCATGCAAACTGACACATGCTACAGCCTAACCCAGCCCAGCTAAGCCTGCCACAGGCCCAGTCTCCTGCACACCAGCAGGTGCCATGGCCTAGTTGGGGCAACCTCCAAAAACCTCACCAGGCCTGTATCCAATCCTGGTTTTTGTGTGTTGCTGGCTTGTGCTGCAGCCTAGCCTGGTCTGTCCTGCATCCCGTCTGGCTCTTGAGCACACTCATGGGTGCTACATGTTAGCTCAGCCTGATTCACCCCAGACCTAGCCCACACACATGCCAGTGGGTGCTACCACCTTGCCCAGATTGGTCTTCCAACAGCCCTGCCATTGTCCTCACCAGTGAGAGCTGCAGCCTAGCAGAGGAGTACCCACAGTTTCCCTGCCAGATCCACTCCCAGACACAGATCTTGTACTTGCCAGTGGTTACTACAATTGAGCCTGTTATGGCTTGCGCCCAGTCCCAGCACTTGTCAGTGGTGTGGCAGCTTAGTCCGGCCTGGCCTGACCCACTCCCAACCCGCATATGAACTGGGGGCTGTTATGTTTCAACCCGGCTGCGCCTGAGCCCCATCTTGACTCTCGTTTGTGCCAGTATATGTCGTGGACTGGCCCAGTCTGGCCTGCCCCTAGCTCTGGCTTTCACACTAACTACTAGGAGTTGCACCGTAGCAGAGGAGTTCTTCAATTCCCATCAGACCTATTTTGTATCCCCAGATCTTAATCTCACATGTGTGGGGGCTGCTGTGGCCCCACTTGATAGAGCTGGCTGCTGGTCCCGGCACTGAATGGTGGGTATTGTAGCCTAGCATGGCCCATCCCACAGCCATTCAGGTTCTTGCAAGTGCCAGTGGATGCTGGAGCATAGCCCAGTGTGCTCTGCCTCCAAACCCAGCCCACATGCATGCCAAAGCATGCTGCAGGCTTGCTCAGCCCAATCCAACCCCCAGCTCTGGCTCTTGTCACTCCCCAGTGGTAGCTACAGCCCAACAAAGGAGTCCCCAAAGTTCTCCTACCAGAACCTTTCTTAGCCCTGGATCTTGTGCATGCTGGCAGGTGCTTCAGCCCAACCTAGTGTGGCCTACCTGCAGTCTCAGCTCTTGTTGGTGGGTGTTGCAGTCTAGCCCAACTGGGTACATTCCACACCCTGCCCTGGCTGAGCTAGTCTGAAGTATCTTCCAGGTCTCCCACGCGGGTGCAGGGTCCCAAGGCTTTGGGCTGACCTTGACTGCTTTCCCAGGCCATGAACAGGGAGCTGGATGGGAAGCGGGGTTGCTGGGACATGAACCAGAGAGCCCACATGGAATCCCACCACGTGCAAGGCAAGGACTTTAGCCGCTAGGATACCGTGCAGACCCTAGTTTTGCTCTTGTTGCCCATGCTTTAAAGGGGTCTTATCCAAGGAATCATTGTCTAGCCAAATATTTGTGTTTTTCACCTACATTTTTTTTCCTAATGCTTTCATAGTTCAGGGCTTAGATTTAGGACTTTGGTTTGAGTACATGAAGAGAGGCAGGACTCTCATTCTGCGTTCCTTGTGTTAGCACCATTTATTGGAAAGACCACCATTTCTGTAATGTATGTTCTTGGCACTTTGTCAGCAGTCAGTGGACTACATATATGTGAGTTTATTTCTGAGTTCCCTTTTTGGTTGACTTATGTGTTTGTATGTCAGTACCATACTGATTTAATTACTGTAGCTTTGTAGTGCTGTTTGAAATAGGGTATTATGATACACCTGCTTGATTTGTGGAGGAGGAAAAAGAGGAGGATGCTTTGTATTTGTTTGGTTATTTTGGGATATTTCAATTTCATATGAATTCTAGAATTGTGTTTTTCTAATTCTGTATAGAATGTCCTTGGTATATTGATAGGGACTTGCTGAATCTAGATTTCTTTGAGTTGTATGGATACTCTAATGACATTGATTCTTCCAATACACATTTGTGTGTGTGTGTGTGTGTGTGTGTGTGTGTGTGTCTTGGTTATTTCTTCCATCATTGTTTTATAATTTCCATTGTAGAGATCTTTCACATTTTGGGGTGAAGTTACTCCTGGGACTGGCATTGTGGCATAGCTGATTAAGTCACTGCCTGTGACTCCAAGATTCTATGTGGGCACCAGTTCAAGTTGCAGCTGCTTTACTTCTGACCCAGCTCCCTGGGAATAGCCTGGGAAGGCAACAGATGGCCCAAGTCCTTGGGACCCTGCACCCACGTGATGTAGAAGAAGTACTTGGCTTCAGCTTGGCCCAGCCTTGGCCTCTGTAGCCATGTGAGAAGTTAGCCTGTGGATGGAAGATTAATCTCTCTGTCTGTCTGTCTCTCTGTCTCTCTTTGTAACTCTACCTTTCAGGTAAATAAATAAATATTTTTAAGATTTATTTATTTTTTATTGGAAAGTCAGATACACATAGAGGAGGAGAGACAGGAAGATCCTCCATCCGATGGTTCACTCCCCAAGTGACCGCAACGGCCAGTGCTGCGCCAATCCGAAGCCAGGAGCCTAGAACCTCCTCCAGGTCTCCCATGTGGGTGCAGGGTCCCAAGACTTTGGGCCATCCTCGACTGCTTTCCCAGGCCACAAGCAGGGAGCTGGATGGGAAGCAGAGCTGCTGGGATTAGAACCAGCGGCCATATGGGATCCTGACGTGGTCAGGGTGAGGACTTTAGCCACTAGGCCATGCCACCAGGCCCAATAAATAAATCTTTAAAAACATGTACTCCTAGGTATTTAAAGTTTTTAGTTATTGTGAATGGGATTGTTTCTTGATTTTTTCCTAAAATCACTGTTGGTATATTAAAACACTATTGTTTTTGCATGTTGATTTTCTAACTTATGAATCAACTGAATGGGTTGATCAAGTAACTTGCCATGGAGTGTTTAGGCTCTTCTGTATGCAAGTCATGTCATCTATAAACACTATTTCTTCCTTTCCAATTTCAATGTTCTTTTTCTGTTTTTCTTCCCTAGTTGCTTTAACTCTTGCAGCATTATTAGAGTGTGGAAAATGGACATCCTGTTTTTCTAAATTTGAAGGGAAATGTTTTTGAGTTTTGTCCGATTCAATGTAATTTTGGCTGTATGTGTGTCATATACCATCTTTTTTTATAGTTTTGAAGGTTGTTTCTTTACCTAATTTTTTGGTGAGTTTTTATCACAAAGAGACACTGAATTGCAAGAGCTTTTCTGCTCTGTTGAGGTCTCACGGCTTTTGTTGATTTGATTGATGTGATTATTAACTGATGTGTAAATATTGAGCCACACTGGGATAAATTCCACTCGGTTACGACGTATGATCTTAATGCAGTGTTGGGTGTCTGGTGTCACTGTCGGCTTGAGCAGGCTCATGAACGATCCTGGTGTGCAGTCTCCTGTCGGTGTTGTAGCTTTGTTTGAGTTTGGCATCAGAGTAACTTGGCCCTCATGAAAGGAGTTTGAGAGTTCTGAACTCCTCAGCATTTTGGAATAGTTGGAGGAGTGTTAGAGATAGTGCTGTTTTAACTAGTTTGTAGAATTCTGTTATGAAACCTTCAGGCCCTGGAACTCTGAAATTTCTCACTGTCACTTGTGATGGGTCTTTCTGGATACTCTACATATTGATTTATTTTGCATAGGTTTTGTTTATCCAGGAATTCTTCCATTCCCTCCAGGTTTTCCAATTGATGAGCATGTTGCTCACAACCGTTTCTTAGGATCCTTGTGGATGTGTGGTATCCGTGGTAGCGGTGCCTTTCTCATCTCCAGTTGCTTTTCTCCTACAGCTTGTTTTTGCTTTTCTCACCCCTGCATCATTAGTTTAACCTCTTTCCAGTTATTTTGTGCGTTTACTGTGATAAACTTCCTGCTTCCAAGGAATTTTTGTTTACTTCTCAATTTATTGGATGGCCCATTGGTCGCGCAGGTGCATGCTGTCCCATTTCTCAGTTTTCCATGTTTCTTGATGTTGATTTCTAGTGTTATTCCTCTGTCACCTGAGAAGATACATGGTATGATTTCAGTTTCTCAAAATGTGCTGAGACTCTGTGGCCTGTCCCAGCCTAGAAAACATTCGTCCCCCTACGTGTGCTAAAGGAAAACGGTGTCTTCCACCTGCCAGATGAAAAGCTCTCTGAGTGGCTAGAAGGTCAGTTTGCTTTAAACCTTGTATCAATGCCTAGGGATCTGTGCAGGGCATTGAGTCTTTTTTTATTTTTAATTTTATTTGATTTTTAAAATGATTTGGTCTACCTGTATGTTTCAACTGGGAAACAACCTATTACATTCAAGGTTAATGCTGGTAGACAAAAACAAATCCCTGCTGTTTTGGTGGCTGATTTAAATGTTCTTTTCTGCTTCTCCTGTCCTTCACCCTTGCACTCTGGGAGCTTTCTGTGTGCGAAGCCTGGGCTCTCTCCCACTTTTGTTTGGTGCATCTGTTCTGTTAGGGAATTTGGTACCAGCCTGTGTTTTCATGGTGGTTATATTTTTATTTTTAAAGATTTATTTTTTATTGGAAAGGCAGATTTACAGGGAGGATGAGAGACAGAGAGAACAATCTTTCACCCTCTGGTCATTCCCAAAGTAGGTGCAATGGGTGGAGCTGAGCCAATCGGAAACCAGGAGCCAGGGGCTTTTCTGAGTCTCCCACACGGGTGCAGGGTACCAAGGCTTTGGACTGTCCTCGACTGCTTTCCCAGGCCACTAAGCAGGGAGCTGGATGGGAAGTGGAGCTACCGGGATTAGAACCAGCGCCCCTGTGGGATCATGGTGTATGCAAAGTGAGGATTTAGCCTCTGAGCCTTTCAGCGTAGGCCTCCCTGTAGAGTTTGGTAGTAGGACTGGTCCCAGGGTCGATGAGGCCTCTTGGTTTGTCTTTGGAAAAAATATTTTTTTTTTCTCTTTCACTTCTGAGACAAATTAGAGCCCCTTTCTCAAAGATCTCATTTCTTGGGCTGTACATTTTATGTGAGAAAAGTAGGTAAGCTCATGGTCTCTTTCAGAAAAGTATTAGCAATGACTGTGTCTCCCCTGGGTGTATTTTGGGGATGGCTGTGCAGGTGCGATGGAACACTGCGCTTTCATGTCCTTGAGCCAGCTCCTGCCTTGGCTCTGTCTCGGGGAATAAGGAAGCTACACTTTTCCCCAAAGGATAAACTTAGGGAGTTTTCTTCAGAAAAACAAAACCGCAGCCTTTGAGGCATTTCAAGTGTTTTACAGATTCCTAACATTGCCCTCAGTCAAAATTCATCGTGTGCTTAAGTGTTTAAAGTTTGCATGCTGTACTCTGAGGACTGCAAGAAAATAGGGTAATTTTATAATTTAAAATAGTCATAGATTTATTTACTTTTTTACGTGAGAGACAGGTTTACAGAGAGAGAAGGAGGAGCAGAGAAAAATCTTCCATCTGCTGTTCATTTCCTAAATGGCTGCAATTTCCAGAGTTGAAGCGATCTGCAGCCAAGAGCCAGGAGCTTCTTTTGGGTCTCCCCCATGGGTTAGGGTCCCAAGAACTTGGGCCATCCTCCTCTGCTTCCCTAGGCCTCAGGCAGGACATTGGACCAGAAGTGGAGCACCTGGGGCTTGAACCAGTGCCCATATGGAATGCTGGCACTACAAGCATAGGGCTAGCTTGCTAAGCCACTGTGCTGGGCTCCTGCATCTGTGTGGCTGGAGAGGCCTCTAGAACTGTGCAGGAGGCAGGCGGCTAGCTCCTCGTTCAGCAGGGCTCTGAGTGCCTGGTCCAGAGCCTGTAGGTAGAGGCCTTCACTGACTGTATGCTGAGTAAGGAATAAGAAAAGCAGGGAACCCTAGCAATGGATGAAGACCTTTGGGCTGATTCAAAATGCAGGCCAGCATCTAGACAGAACCACACAGAAATGCCGTCGGTCAACTTGTAAAGGTTTAGATGTGCTCGTTCCAAAGATATTTCAGGCTGGGCTGGTCAGTGACAGATACCATCTCTAGTTGCTCATGGGGTCAGTACTTCACAGGCAAGAGTAGCGCGAAGGAAGGAATGAACGATGCTGGGGAACACGCTGCAAATCCTGCTGGGAAGATGTGGCTTACAGCCCAGCCCTCAGGGACGTTCGTTCGTCCTACCACTCTGCGCCACAAGGTGGCACCCCAGAGCAAGGCTCTTCAAGTGGTGGGTTTTGTTTTAAATCAGAAGTATGAGTTTAGCAGTGAACCATGGACACCAATTTGTGTTCACCAAAACTTGGACCCAAAGTATGTTCAGGAGCTCCTCGCGTTTCAAAAGTTTAAATTTCCAGAGGAATGAAGACAGGTGTTTTCTTAGGAAAGCGAGGGTACCCCTGACTCTGCCAGCACACCGTGCTGGCCAACTTGGAGATGGCTTTAGTTTAGCCAGTGTGTTCAATGTTACCTATGTAGTCTTTAAAAACATTTAAAAATTTATTGGAAAGGCAAATGCAGAGAGAGACTTATTGATGGGTTGATTCACATCCCAGATGGCTACAGCAGCTAGACCAGGAGAGCCTGACTGCAGAGGCCAGGGACAAGGAGCCCAGGTGTCCACCTGCAGCCGGGAGCCCCCAGGGCCATGCTGCAGTGCCAGTGTTGGCCAGCACGTGGCGCACTCCAGAGCACCTGCCCTGCAACCGTGTGGCTTTGAGAATTCCTGTTCCTGCTTTGGTGGGAACACTGCCTGGTGAGTCCCTACCTGGCAAGGTAGTACATCCCTACACGTGTCTTCCCTCCTCAAAGGAAGCCCTGTCCCCAAGGGTCCTCCTCCAAGCAGCAGTGGACTTCAGCTTGGTGCATAGGGCAGACGATCCATACTCAGCAATGAACAGGGGACAGGTTTTCCTTCCTGCTGTCAAGGATAGATACTAACTGGGATTTTCAAAAATAGGACACGATGCATTTCAGACCAAAGGAATGTGTGTGTGCGGGGGATAGTCCCTGATGTGCTGTGTTTCTCTTTAGATGTATCATCTGAGAGTTCAGTAAAGTCAAAACAGTCCAGATTAGAAGGCGACGTGCCAGGATCCCCCCGCGTGGCAGCTAACACCCCACATCCAGTGGGAGGTCCTGGTGAGAATGAGATAAAACGTGCAGGCGGAACCGGCCCAGTTGGGTTGCAAGGGAGTTCCAGTTAAAAGATCAGAGTAGCTGCAGAGGCCTGAAGACTAAGCAGTTTTTCCCTTCCAAAGATAAACTGTTGCATAAATTACAGATAAGAGCAAGCACCATCCCCTCCTAGCATTTTGATAGCTGTAATTTCTTGGGAACTGAGTGTTCTAACGAGGGTGGGAAAATTTTTGGTTTTTTCCTGCTAAGGGCCATTTGGCTATTTATAACATCCCTCGTGGGCCACATAGAATTACCAACTTAAAAATTAACCTGTAATAGATTGGCTTTGAAATCCCACCTACAGTTGCCTTGGCAGGACCAGACCGAAGGATTTTGCCGGCCAGTGTTAAGCAGTGGCCGCGGGCTGTGCCTCTCCCGACCCCGTTGTTCGGGTCTCTGCTCTCCCTCATGGTTAGCAACCACATTTTTTTTTTTTTTTTTGCTTTCAAAACGACTGTATGAGGCAGTCTTGAGAAAGCTGACAAAAAAATGTGTATTACAGAAAAGCTCTGGGTGCCTTTCAAAATTGTTTTGTACCCAAATAATGATATCTTCAGATTTCAATTTATTTTTGGAGCTTTTTCAAAGTCATCTCACAGCAACTGGGGAGAATGATCTGGTGCATCCAAGACCAGCCCTGCTGGGGTCACAGCGAGGCGGCCTGGGGGGGGGGCACCTTTGAGCCTTGGCTGAGTTCTCTGGGTAGCGGATGGGCTGGTTACACCTACTTTGAGCAATTTGTTTTCTGCAATGTTTCTTTCTGTTCAGAAGGCTTCTCTGCTCCATTCCCAGAAGGGGCGCCAGAGGGCGCAAATGGTTCTGCCATCATCACAGCCCTTGAAAGCTTCTCCAGGCACCTGAGAAGAAAATATGAGGTAATGCCGTCCTTGAATTTCATGGCTACTTTGGCTACTTTGTCATACACCAAAGCACGTGATGCGAAGTGAAGGAGGCCAGACCCAGGTCCTGTGTGGCTGGCCCACTGACAGGTGGAATTGAAAGTACCTTGAGGGCAGGGACCAGAGAAAGGGTCTGGACGACACGGGCAGATGTTGGTCACACTGTGGAAAGTTAGGTTATAAGAAGGACAAGTTCTGGGGATCTACTGGGCAGTGCCAGCACGTTCAGGTGCAATGACGTGCACTCGAAATCTCCTGAGAGTAGAATTTAAATGTTATTACGACGCAGAGAAGTAACTGGAGTGATGGGTGTGAATCGGCCTGGTGCACGGCGATCATTTTACAGTGCATTCCAAAAGGGTGAAGAACGTGACATGAAAATGTGTTTATTTTCACGCCAACATTTGGTGACATCCGTAGTTTTTCCTGCATAGCCCACGAGCTATTTGAAGTATAGAATTTCAGAATTTTTGCATTTCAAAACTCAGCTTTGAGTTCTGCTTTCCATTAACTTTTTAAAGTACTCTTTTATGTAGAATATGAAGCTAGCGCACGTATGCTTTGAATAAATATATTCATCAACTATGCCTCCACAAATCGAGGAGGAAAAGGTGGGGACAGACTCGTCATTCATTGTGAGAGGTGTGTGTGAGGTCAGACTGGTCCTCGGGCCCCTCTCCTCCTCGGCGATGCTCCAGGGACCCTCAGCCATGGTTGCTGACCTCAGTGCCTTTATGATGCAGGTTTTACATTTTAGGAAATTCTCCCTGCCCAGACTCTCCTGGGCCTGAGTGAATCGTTACTGGATCGGATTAAGGGCTAGACTTTAGTGGCAGCATTCTCAGACAGCGGGGCGGCCAGCAAGCCATGATGGGAGGAGGGAGAGTGAACAGGTGGTGGTCTGGCGGGGTGGTCTGGCGGGGTGGCCCCTAGAGAGGTCAGAGACTTCTGGGAGACTGTGCGTTCAGGTGTCCGGCAGCCTGGTCGGAGGATGAACATGGAAACCACTGCAAACAACACATCAGCCATCCTGTTCCTTGCAGATCCCTAATGACTTAGCTACGAGCACCTATGAGAAAAGTGTCTTAGACTAACTGATATCATTCAACTCCCTTGGTAAACTACGTGTCTAATTTTCCACAGTCCTAATGGAAACCAATTTGAAATGTAAATGTATTCACAGTGTGTGTACTGATGGCATGAATATACATTTTCCCATAGCAGCCATTGTTTATTTGTGCCTAACCTGAAAGGATTATTGAAAAGTGTGTACCAAGGTGCCTTATCGTAGTTTCTAAGCAGTCATGTCTGCATGAATATTATTATGTGAGAGTATTTCAGAAAGTTCATGGGGAATGAGATGAAGAGCAAGTTTATTGGGGGTTGGGGCAGAAGCTTGTGTTTACATCCCATGCATGCCTTTTGGTAAGCTGTAAAGGTTTCATGAACTTTCTGAAGGCCCCTGATCGGCTGGCAGTCTGTTGGGGCCTCATCGAGAGGGACTCCCTTGAGACCCCCTCTGCTGGGGTTTCAGCGAGAGGGTCCCCCAGCGCCCCCCTCTGCTGCTGCGGCCTAAGCGAGAAGGACTCCCAAGCACCCCTCCATCTCCGCTGGGGCCACAGTGAGAGGGTCCCCAGCGGGACAACCCCTCTCTCTCCCCTGGAACCTCAGCGAGAAGGTACCCCTCGGAGCCCCCTCTGCTGGGGTCAGTGAGAGGTTCCTTCTCAGACCCCCCTTTCTCTCTGCTGGGGCCTGAGCAAGAGGGTCACACTGGGGACCCACTCTGCTGGGGCCTCAGTGAGAGGGTCACTCTCAGACCCTCCCTCTCTAACTGCTGGGACCTCAGCGAGAAGGTGCCCCTCGGGACAACCTCTACTCGGGCCTCAGCGAGAAGGACCCTGTCTCTGTGCTGGAACCTCAGTGAGAGGGACCCTCCCAGCCAGAGCCTCTATCTCTGCTTGGGCATCTGAGAGAGGGTCTGCCTCGGGTCCCCGTCTGCTGCTGCCTAAGCGAGAGGGACCCCCAGAGCCCCCTTCCCTAGCTGCTGGGGCCTCAACGAGACGGACCCGCAGAGCCCCCCTCCCTAGCTGCTGGGGCCTCAGCAGGAAGGTACCCCTCGGGACCCCCTCTCCTCGGGCCTCAGGAAGAGGGTCCCCCTCGGATAACCCCTCCGTCTCTGCTGGGGCCTCAGGGAGAGGAACTCCCTTGAGACACCCTCTACTGAGGCCTCAGCGAGAGGGTCTCCCTAGGGACCCCCTCTGCTGGGGCCTCAGAGAGAGGGACACTTGGCACCCCTCTCTCTCTCTCTCACTTTGCTGGGGCCCCGAGAGAAGTTAGCACTTGTACCCACACCTTCTCTCTGCTGGGGCCTCAGGGAGTGGGACCCTCGCCTCCCTCTCTCTGCTGGGGCCTCAGTGAGGGACGCCCTAGAGACCCCCTCTGCTGGGGCCTCAGCGAGAGGGACCCCTGGCGACTCCTCCCTCACTGCTGGGGCCTCAGCAAAAGAGACCACTCTGGACCCCCTGCACTGGGGCCTCAGCTAGATTGTCCACCTTGGTACCTCCTCTGCTGGGGCCTCAGCGAGAGGGTCCCCCTCGGACCGCACATCTCTGTCTGCTGGGACCTCAGCGAGGGTGTCCCCCTTGGGACCCCCTCAGCTGGGGCATCAGCAAGAGGGACTCTCACGCTGCTAGTGCCTCAGCAAGAGGGTCCCACTCCGAACCCATTCTGCTGGGGCCTCAGCGAGAGGGACCCTCGTCTTCCTCTCTCTCTGTCTGTTTCTGCTGGGGCCTCAGCGAGAGGGTCCCCCTCGGGACTCCACTGCTGGGGACTCAGCAAGAGGGACCACCACAGCCCCCCTACCTAGCTGCTGGGGCCTCAGTGAGAGGGTCACCCTGGGGAGCCCCTCTGCTGGGGCCTCTGTGACAACGTGTTCCTCGGACCCTCCCTCTCTCACTGCTGGGGCCTCTGTGAGAGGGTCCCACTCGGAAAAACCTCTGCTGGGGGCTCAGCAAGAGGGACCCTCCCAGCCAGAGCCTCTATCTCTACTGGGGCCTCTGAGAGAGGGTCCCCCTCGGGACCCCACCTGCTGCGGCCTAAGCAAGTGGGTCTCCCAGAGCCCCCCTCCTTAGATGCTGGGGCCTCAGCGAGACGAACCCCCGAGCACCCCTCCATCTCTGCTGGGACCTCAGTGAGAGCATTCCCCTCGGACACGCCCTCCCTCTCTGCTGGAGCCTCAGCAGGGAGGTAACCCTCGGGACCCCATGTTCTCGGGCCTCAGGAAGAGGGTACCCCTCTCATATAACCCCTCTGTCTCTACTGGAGCCTCAACAAGAGGGTCACACTCTGGAGCCCCTCTGCTGGGCCTCAGCGAAAGGGACCCCGGCGCTCCCCTCCCTCGCTGCTGGGGCCGCAGAGAGAGGGTCCCCCTCGCACCCCCTCTGCTGGGTCCAGAGCGAGAGGTTTTCCCTCGGGGCCACCTCTGCTGGTGCCACAGTAAGATCATCCACCTTGGGCCTCCTCTGCTGGGGCCTCAGCAAGAGGGTCCCCCTTGAGACCCACTCTGCTGGGGCTTCAGGGACAAGGTCCCCCTCGGACCCTCCCTTCCTTGCTGCTCGGGCCTCAGTGAGAGGTTCTCCCTCAGGACCCAGTCTGCTGGGGCTTCAGGGAGAAGGACCATCGGCCGCCCACCCCTCTCTCTCTTTCTCTCTCTCTCTCTCTCTCTCTCTCTCCCTGCTGGGGCCTCAGTGAGAGGGACCCTTACCCCCCCCATCCCCTCCCTATCTGCTGGGGCAAGATGGTCCATCTCGTGAGCCCCTCTGCCTGGGTCTCAGCGAGATGGTCCTCCTCGGACCCCCCCTCTCTCTCTACCTGGGCTTCAGTTAGTGGGACCCTCGGCAACCCCTTCCTCGCTGCTGGGGCCTCAGCGAGAGGGTTCCCCTCGGAACCCCTCTGCTGGGGCCTCAGCGAGAGAGATCCTCAGAGCCCAAGCCTCTGTGTGTTGGGGACTCAGCCAGAGGGTCCCCCTCAAGACCCCGTTTTCTGGGGCCTCAGTGAGAGGGACCCCTGAGTCCCACACTCTCTCTACTGGGTCCTCCGCAAAAGGGTCCCCCTGGGGAACACCTCTCCTGGGGCCTCAGCGAGAGAGACCCCCTTGGGACCCCCTCTGTTGGGGACTCAGTGAGGGGAATCCCTGGCGACCCCTCCCTCTCTGCTGGGGCCTCATCGAGAGTTTCCCCCTTGGGACCAACTCTGCTGGGGCCTCAGCGAAGGGGAACCCCGGCGACCCCCTTTGCTTGAGCCCCAGCTAGAGGGACACCCGGAGCCACCTAACCTCTCTGCTGGGGCCTAGGTGAGAAGGTACCACTCGGGACCCCCTTTGCTGGCGCCTCAGTGAGAGTGTCCTCCTCGGACCCTTCCTCTCTCAATGCTGTGGCCTCAGTGAGAGGATTCCACTCAGGACCCACTCTGCTGCCACCTCAGCGAGAGGGTCCCCCCAGACCCACCTCTCTGTCTCTGCCTGGGCCTCATCGAGAGAGATCATCAGAGCCCGACCCTCTCTCTGTTGGGGACTCAGCCAGAGGGTCCCCCTCAGGACCCCCTCTTCTTGGGCCTCAGTGAGAGGAACCCATGAGTCTCACTACCTCTCTGCTGGGTCCTCTGCGAGAGGGTCCCCCTGGGCACCACCTCTCCTGGGGCCTCAGCGAAAAGGGACCACCTCGGGACCCCCTCTGCTGACGCATCAGCAAGAGGTTTCCCCTCGGACCACCCTCCCTCTCTGCTGGGGCCTCAGCGAGAGGGTCCTTCTTGGGACCCCCTCTGCTCTTGCCTCAGCGAGAGTCCCCCTCAAACCTCCCCTCTCTCTGTGCTGTGTCCTCAGTGAGAGGGTCCCACTCAGGAACCCATCTGCTGGGTCCTCAGCCCAAGGGTCCCCCTCGGAATCCCTCTCCATCTCTGCTGGGGCCTCCGTGAGAGGTTCCCCCTCAGGCAGGTATATTAGGCCTTTATATATTAAGTAAGTATGTTAGTATTTGTGAAGCACCCCTCTCTTTATCTTGTCTTTCTGCTATGAGCACCAGGTTCCGACATTTCCTGCCAGTTTCTATTTTAACCAGACTATCAGACTGTCTGGTGTGTGACCCCAGCTGTTGGGGGTCTGGCCCTCCCTTTATAAATAGCATAATCTCTGACCGTGCTTTTGCTTATCATTCCCCTGTTATTACCACAGGGAAAATACCCACCTTCTCTACGTGGCAGCTTTGTGGGGTTTGGACATGACTGGCAAGCACCCTGTTTTCCCTTCTTTAGGAATGCAATGATTCCTGTGGAATCTATTAGTTCCATCATTCCTCTGAACTTGAGGACTCGCTCACGTGGGTGAACCTCAGCTCCTTGAATTTGAAGCTTGTGTCTGCCTGTGTTATCCCCATGTTTCTCTCTCACATACAGAAAACACCTCTGAAGTAAATGACACCACGTTCCAGTGCACCCTGACAGCGTGCTGGAATGGCAATTGCAATTCTGCTGTCCTTCAGCCCCTGCCCTGAATCCTGCCTGTGTCTGTTGGGACTGACGGAGAGGCCTCGTTGGCCTGATAAAGAATAAAACAGACTGGCATAGTGGCAACCACCATAGCCAGTACATAGCAGTAGCCACCACCAGTTACCTTGGTGACAATGAACAAGGTTGAGGTACAGACTGCCAGAGTTATGGAACAATAGGACTTTACTGATGCACATGAGCGGGTGGACACCCTTGTGCTGTAACTGCAGGTTGATCTGTTGGCAGAGGAACAGCAGAGGCTGTGAGATTGGGTCTAGGCCTCTTGTACCCCATCGTATGCCTTTTTGTGTGCAACACCTATGCAAGTGCAAAATGCTTCCCAAGCCCTGGAACTGCTGTCTGCTCGTTGCTACTGAGCTAAAGATACTCCTATGGTCAGGGCCTCTTGTTCTCCATCATATGCTTTATGTATGTTTCACCTGTGTAGTGCTATATTTTCCCAAGCCTGGGAACTGCTGTCTGTTATTTTACAATGCTGTCATTTTTATTTAAAGTAACAAAATAGTTTTCCAGTGATTGTTTTCATGAAAATCAGATGCTTTTGAAGAAATAAATGGCATTAAAAAAATGTGTAGACAGTTACTCTGGAGAAACCTCAGACTACCTCTGCTCATTGTCTTTCTTTCTGGAAATCCTAGAACTCGGATTAAACAGGTTGGGATTTATTTTCAACCATCCTGTCAGGAGTTCTGTTTGTCTCTTGACATGTTTTGCACCTCCATGCTCTACAACGGTTTTGATCTCAGTTTACTAGTGGTGGGAAATGCAGCCTCCTGGTGGTGTTGTAGGGCTCAGGAGCCCTGGAGGTAGTAGGAGAGACTCAGCTCCCACATCCCCACCCGCCCCCGCCCCCCCCCACCCGCCCCCGCCCCAGCTAGACTTAAACTGCAGGCTTTTGTCATTCTACAAGTAAGAACACAAAGGAGAGACAGATGAACAGTAGGACAAAAGGACAGTCCTCACTCAGATATGTGTGCAGGCAATCTCAAAAGGGACAATTTCCCCACCTGGCTGGGGTTACATTTTCCTTCTAGTGTAAGGAGTGTAGCTATAGTATGTGTGGTGAGCTCCTTATGGTGGTTAAGGACACCTGGCACCTGATGCAAAGTGAGGCTTAGCTGCAGGATGCAGAGCATGTGTGCTGAGGCTTTGGCCATATGGAAACAGCCTGGAGGAGATGGCAGTGCGGATGGCTAGGGTGTTGGCAGTATTCAGCTTCCTGTCCCTCACTGCCTGCCTGCTTTGCCCATGTCAAGTATGTCTAATAGACTAAATCTATTGACTTGGTAATACTTTGTGTATAAAATTTCATTTCCAGAAGTTCTAGTAGATCATTTTCAAGTCCATGTCTTTTGCTTCTGTTTCTAAATCTGCTTGTATTTTATTGCTTTAAAGACAATGTTGATCACATTTCCCATGGTTACTGTTTCTCAATGTGCAATTCGTGGATCTACTTCTGCTTTTTCTCACTCTTGATATCCTATTTCCTGGTGTACCTAATCTTTCATACAGATTATTTTGCAAGTTTGTATATAGCAATAAATGTGGAGGTCTCAGAAAACTAACTTCTTTGGAGAGGATTTACCTCTTCTCTACCCACCTGCGACCCCCTCATTGATGCTCAGGACTTGAAATTAATTCCCTTAAACTATGATCCCAAGGACCCAGCACAGTGGCCTAGTGGCTAAATCCTTGCCTGGAAGTCACCAGGATCCCATATGGGTGCCACTGCGTGTCTGCTGCTCCACTGCCCATCCAGCTCCCTGTTTGCAGCCTGGGAAAGCACTATAGGATGGCCCAGATCCTGGGGACACAGAAAAAGCTCCTAACTCCTGGCTTCGGATCAACTCTGCTCGGGCCATTGTCACTTTATCAGCAGATGGAGGATCTTCCTATTTTTCCTTCTCTGTGTAGATCTGCCTTTACAAAGAAAAATCTTTAAAAATACATCTATATAATCTCGGGCTGGATGGGTATATGAGGACTCTACTGTGTCTCATTTATTCTAACTGATGTCCAGTGGAAACTTTTTTGAGTGTGTCTGCTAGTAGCTTCTCAACTTCCAGCAGACACAGGGCTCTGATGTCTGACCCTCTCCTAAATGTCACTTCCAAATGTGTTCAGGTCACAGAGCCCACAAAAGCAGCTCTCAGGTTTTATCGCATGAGGTTCTTTTTTGTCCTGTCAGTTTTTGCCAGATACTGTTTTGCCAGATTTTCAGTTGCTAAGAAAGATGCTTTAAATTTAGCTTTACTGCTTATCAGTGAGAGTAGATCCAAATAATTAAGCCTGACTTGACTAGAAATGAGATGTCACATCTCAATATCTTAAAGCAATAGAAAAAGTAATGGTGATTTTGAGTATCATAGTAATGTTGCTATGAAGTTAGAAAATCAGGTGGAAGTAAGTACTGTGTATCCTTGAATTTTCTTCCACTGAGATTCAGTTGAAGAAAAATCCATTGAGATGGTTTGCTTTGATGGATTTGAGATCATCTGCAAGAGTGGGTAAAAAGTTCTGGCAAAGTGCAATTGAAATAGAAGTTTGGTGCAAAAGAAAAAGCCCTAAAATCCATGAACCCAGTGGTCTTCAAGTTTTTGGAAAAAATTACAAAAAAACTGCAGAGATTTCAAGTGTTTTTTTGCACTTGCACTTAATTTCCATTTTTTCCCATTGGTGTCTTGAAGTGCACTCACACAAACATTGTTGTAGACTCTTCCCCTGCCAACCTATCAAAACTGTTGGGAAAAAAATAAGGTTTTTGGTTTAAAAGTACATTTACTTAGAGTGTTCCTTTTTATCTTTAGATTTTTTAAAAGATTTATTCATTTTATTACAGCCCAAGGTCCTGAATTCGTTCCAAAGGGCAGACTGCAAGCATGCGCCTCCCTTTTGCATGGCTGGTAAGTCTAGAGCTGCTTCTTGGCTTCTGTTTTATTTTATTATTTTTAAAGATTTATTTATTTTTTTTGCAAAATCAGATATACAGAGAGGAGGAGAGACAGGGAAGAAGATCTTCCATCCAATGATTCACTCCCCAAGTGAGCCGCAATGGCCGGTGCGCGCCAATCCGAAGCCGGGAACCAGGAACCTCTTCCAGGTCTCCCATGCGGGTGCAGGGTCCCAAAGCATTGGGCCATCCTCAACTGATTTCCCGGGCCACAAGCAGGGAGCTGGATGGGAAGTGGAGCTGCCGGGATTAGAACTGGCGTCCATATGGGATCCCGGGGCTTTCAAGGCAAGGACTTTAGCCGCTAGGCCACACCACCGAGCCCTTTATCCTTAATTTGTGTTTGTTATTGCCATGAGAAAAGTTTTGGCCGAGTCATAAACAGTACCTACTCGTGCAATAAAGGAACTGATCAAACTTGCAGCGATAGTTTGTACATAAGGAGACTGCTGATCTTTGGCTTCATGGTAATAGAGCTATGGTGAGTCACTGGCTTAGAGAAGCCTTCGGACAAGGCCAGCAGTCATGCATCACAGCATGTGGCCGGATATGGGGGAGAGAGTTGGAGAAGGATTTATTAAGTAATTGTCCACTATTTGAGCAGTTTAGGTCCATAAAGTGTGACTCGTCCAGTCTGGGATGCCTAGATTTAAATTAGAGAAAAATAAAGAGGAGCATGTTGAGAAATGCCGGCTCTGTTACCCTCTTGTTGTGTCACTTTGCTGGCAAGGACAAAAGGAACTATTCAGCTATTATCCCATAACAAAGTTAACATTGTATAAAGAATATATGTGGAACAGAAATATTTGTGAACCTGTACTTTTCATACTGTCTATATGAGCACTTGATGCTGTTTGAGGATTTGATTAGTCATTTCTGAGCCTGGGTTATGAGTATGTCTTTTGGTACAATATTACATATTGATATGTACATTCTATGTGCCTAGGTCAAACCAGCAGCATAGCGGTCCCTAAACTAAGGGACCTACAGATAAGCCATCCTATTCTTAGATTTCAAATTTGAGAAATATTCACTTAATATGTAGGGAATCCAATTTCTGATTAATACTTTGCGAGTGGATCCACAGATGGCAACAACAATGCTGCGTTCTGCATGCCAAGTGTTACACCAAGCACACTATCACTGACTTTCAGAAGGTAGGAATCAGTGATCCTATTCAACAGATGAGAAACAAAGGCACAGAGAAGTTTCTTGACAAATACATGAAGTGCTCATAACTCATTTTGGCTCATGGAAAAGCTGTAACTCGAATCCTACTTCACATAGCAGAAACACCAAAACTAGGGAACATAAGGTAAAGCGCCAGGGCAGGGGAGGTCGTGGGGAGGGATGTTGGGTGGCAAAGTCCAGGCTTCACATTTTGTTTTCCTACTTGCTAAAGGCATGTGATTAAGTTAGTTCCTGCTACTATTATGGTTAAGCTGTTTAAAATATCATCCCTAGGCAAATGTTGGCAGAGATTAAGATGATGCTGGAGGACTCCTGTAGCCCATATCATGGGGTCTGGATTACCATGCCGCTTCAACTGCGGGCTCTAAACTTCATCTTTTTTTTGTTTTGTTTTGTTTTGTTTTTGTTTTTATTAAATTTATTCATTAATTATATTGTGTTGTAATTTCATAGGAACTGTGATTCTCGCAACACTTCCCCACACCTTCCCCCCATGGTGGGTTCCTCCACCTTGTTGCGTAACCATAGTTCAAGTTCAGTTGAGATTCCCTCTTAGCAAGCATATGCCAAGTATACTAACTTCATCTTAATGAACCCTGGAAGTAACCAAGTGATAATCTGAACAGCTAGGTTCCTGCCATCCGCATACACCTGGGGATGGATATCTGACAGCTGCCTTTGGTCTGACCTAGCCCATGCTGTGGCAGGCATTTTGAGATTAAATCGGTTAATAGAAGATCTTTCTCTATTCTCTTACTCTCCTCTCTTTTTTGTAAAGTTTTATTTAACTGGAATACATTCCTTGTATTTTACTTAAAGTTAAGAGCATAATGAGATTTCCCAACCTGTCTAGCCTTCTGTCACACTCCCGCCCTTTCTCCTCCTTCCTTTATAATTTTTGTTGAACTTTTCACTGCAGCATACTTTGAGTTTATAACCACAAGTTTAATCCTCCATTAAAGAATTCCACAAGTAGTAAGTAGAAAAACCACTATTTCTCAAGAGTACAGATGAGGGTTATAAACATTAATCAAATCTCAAGGTGTCAGTTTCAGTCATATTGCACTTCTGTATTCTGTACTAGCTAACAAACAGGAAGGAACCCATTTGTCTTTGGGGGACTGGTTTATTTCAGTAAGTATAAGAGGCAAGTGTCTACTTGCCTCCATTCTCTCAAATAAATAATAAAATTTAAAAGAGCCCTCCTTCTTGATCAGTCATCCCTTCCCATGGGAGAAATATACTATGACTTCTTGTGTGTGTGTGTGTGTGTTTGTGTGTGTGTGTGTGTGTATGTGTGTGTGAGAGCGAGCGAGCGAGCGAGAGAGAGAGAGAGAGAGAGAAGACCCTCTTAAAATATCTATTTCCATCTCATCAGAAACCAGGGAGTTGTAGTAAATGAGGCACTTGGAATGCTGACAGAAAGGCACTGAGGGGAGCCAAGTAACTTGGGAGTGATGTATAGGAGGAAAGCATTTGCCAGCATCCTCTCCGACGTCTTACAGGACTGAAAATTATTCAATAGCGTAAAATTATCAATAAATGCTGACTATAAATTTTGGTTTGTGGAAAGAGCCAGAGACTGAAATCACATTGTCTAACCTCAAAGAACTCCAAAAACATGACTGTAATTCTCAGTTGCAGTCTACTGAGAGTTGGGTAGGAGAAGCGAGGCCAGTTCCCTGAAGCCTTGGAAAGATTGACTGTGTGATGCCATGTTTTCTATTGCAGAAAACAATGCACAAGTCCCCTACCAATGCCAAACGGACATCAACAAATCAAATATTCTGAGTGTATGGTTTTGCTTAGTTCCCTGGTAATCTTACCTTAAGAACAAGGTCTACTGCAGTCACTGGGCAGCATTTTCTTTTTTTCAGTCAAGCAAAATGAAGGAATTGTTGGAATATCATGCTTTGCTGCCAGAAACTCTCAATAAGATGAACAGTTCCAGTGAAATACATTGTCAGAGGGATGGTGTCTGCTATCATTTGAACAACTTTTGAACTACTTACCTGCAAATGTGCAGGAAATCATGTGCAAAACCATGCTGTACTCACTTGCTACTATTTTACATGTAAACACATTCTATGGCTTATCAGGATCTTTAACCGTAAACATTTGAGTGACAAATCTCCAACTGGACCCGGAGCAGTAGCCTACTGACTAAAGTCGACACCTTTGCAAGTGCCAGGATTCCACAGGGCTGCTCGCTCACTTGTATCCCAGCTGCTCCACTTCCCATCCAGCTTCTTGCTTGTGACCTGGGGAAGCAGTCAAGGCCAGCCCAAAGCCTTGCGACCCTGTACTGGCATGGGAGACCTAGAAGCTCCTGGCTCAGCTCCAACTGTTGCAATCACTTGGAGTGGCTCAGCAAATGAAAGATTTTTCTGTCTCCTCATCCTCTCTGTAAATCT
This sequence comes from Ochotona princeps, assembly GCF_030435755.1. Lineage (NCBI taxonomy): Eukaryota > Metazoa > Chordata > Mammalia > Lagomorpha > Ochotonidae > Ochotona > Ochotona princeps. The sequence goes on along the minus strand of NC_080833.1, from coordinate 150,614,969 downwards.
GACTTTACAGTAAGAATATTTTTTTAAAGATTTATTTATTTTTTTGGGGAAGCCAGACATGTAGAAAGGAGAGAGGACAATCTTCTGTCCAATGATTCCCTCCGCCAAATGGCCGCAACAGCTGGAGCTGAGCTGATCTGAAGCCAGGAGCCCAGGTCCTCCTCCAGGTCTCCCACGTGGGTGCAGGGTCCCAAGGCTTTGGGCCATCTTCAACTGCTTTCCCAGGCCACAAGCAGCGAGCCAGATGGGAAGTGGGACTGCCAGGACTAGACGCAGTGCCCATATGGGATTCCTGCACATTCAAGGTGAGGACTTTAACTGCTAGGCCACCTCACCAGGTCAAAAATCTTAACTCTCCAACTAAAATACTGAAGGCCGGTACATTGTGACCTGAACATATCCCATGTTGGTAGCCCATTCCTAAACCAATGCTGGCCTTTTTTTCAAGGATAACTAGGCTGTCAGAATTACTCCATATGCACGGGGCTGAAACTTCCTAAACACACACGCAAGCAAGAATTGTAAAGAAAGATGGCTTGTGTGAGCATGAACTTCACTCCATTAAGGTTCTTAAATAGTTATCTGCTTTTAGCTCATTTCCTACTAAAAATTCAAATGTCTCAATTTTCCATTAGGCTGTTACAGCTTCGTCTGTTAAGCATAGCCCCGCGTTCCCTAGCATCACCTAGTAGATCATTCTTGATCTCGGAGCTTCTGACGAGCTGTGTGGATTCCAAGTGAGATTTGCCTTACTGGAATTATGCATACATGTCAGTAAGGATTGTTTTCCATCATTTAGGGACCAAGTGATTTCTAGAAAAGCCATAATGTTGAGAGTACTTCCGAAGTTATTTACTGTTACGGCATGGTAGAGAAACTGACACGTGCGTTGGACTAGATGTTAATTTGTCAGCATTGGCCAGCAACATTCCTCGTGTAGACAAACGTGGGAGTAATGCTCAAACGCTCAATACCGAGATAGGAGAAGATCAGACAAGAATGAAAGTCTGGCGCTTCTCTGCCTCGTGGAGGTGTTTGAGGAAGTAGGAAGTGGGATGCTTCACAAAGTCCGTAAAAATGGAGTCAAAAGAGAAGTTTCCATGCAGACTTGAAATCCATATGTTGGCTTTCATGATCATTCTCCACAAACATTTTAAAGACTGGTTGAAAGAGACAGTGTATGTGAGTTCTATAGCTCACCAATGTTAGGAAAAGTACACCTGTTCCTGGTTAAGTACCCAACTTGTGAGAATTCCATAATTTTTAGCTTGTATTTTCTGCCTTCTGGCTAGATGTGTTTTGGATTTTTATTCTTTGGACAGCTGTGGGTAAAAAGTGGGAAATTAATGATGATCAAATTAGACAATGGACCTACTTCTTAGCTCTAGAGGAAGTCTAACTACAATGAAAATTAGACTTGTGGATTATTTGAGTTACAATTCCCTCACTTTTTTTTATGAAGTACGTTGCATTACGTGACAGTTTCATAGGCTCTGGGATTCCCCCAACCCCTCCCCATGCCATCCCCCCGTGGTGGATTGTTCCACCTTGTTGCAGTATTACAGTTCGAATTAAGTCAAGATTCTTTCATAGCAACCATATAGTTTGCATAGTGTCCAGCATCTTATTGTCCAGATAAACTCCAGGTTTCTTGGGGAGACCATCTCTGGTCTGAAAATAGAGCTGGCAGAATATCATGCCAATCAATTAAAAGCCGCAACAAAACATCAGCAACAATTTACAACATTATGGAGTTAATTGACATGGTATTGAGTAATCAGTACGTTAAAATGCAAGTTCTTAACCACATCCTGTGAGTACTTCATTGGTATTTCAATTTTAGTTTATACACGGAACCGGCTTCTATACACCTTAAAATGGCTATAGGGTACTATTCAGCTGTCTCGTGTCTATTTTCATTGGAGTATTTAGCAGTTTATAGTGTTAAAACATAATGTTGCTGAACTCGGCAGATTTTAGGATAGTCTAAACTGGCTTATAACTGACAAGGCATTTGTCAACAGTTGAGGTGCAGACCAGTTTTAGGAGGGGTGTGCAGAGAAATCTTCAATGCCTATCGAGGAGTAACCAATCTTTGTGTCCTGCCTAGTAAGATATGTGTGAGTCCATGCCGACCATTTCCTCCTGGTTCTAAGCTTTCCTTTTTGTTCTCTATCCTAATGTTTTTTTTTTTTTTTTGGGGGGGGGGGTCTCTGCAGCGACCCTGATGGTCCTTGCAGGAGAGGGTGGGGATCCAAAGTTGGAACTAAGTAAGGATCAGAGAAAGCTCCTCTCCCTAGTCCCAAAGGAAGTTTACTGTTCTTCTGTTTCTGCAGACTGCTCAGGGGTCCTGGCTGTTGTTCCGATGACCTTGGATCCTGCCAGGAAGGATTTGGGCTTCTTCCATCCCATGTGGGAGATCCAGACGGGGGTGGATGACCTCAGAATTCTCAGGCTCCAAAGGCACTCCAATTCCCTATGTTCTTCTTGGCGGTTGGGATGTAGTCCTTGGTGAGGATCCGGGAGTCTACAGGGTTGGGATACAAGCCTCCTCCTGTCCACCTGCTCCACTCTGGGGTGCCCCCCTGCTCTGTGTGTATGATCTGTTAAGAGATTGTCAGGATCGCTCTTGATTCCCCCTATATGTCTTTGTAGTTTGAGTTACTTGTTCCATTCCTGACAGGTTATACTTCACGTCTTCCTCACATTCTAAGCAGATGGAAGATTTCTCTGCTCTCCCACCCCATTTCCAAGTAGCATAGGGTCTTAAAAGTATATCAGGTTTTACAATTCTTTGATGTAGATCATAAGCAGTTTGACTCACATTGATTGTTGGTTCATTGGTTACATCACAATATCTTATTGCATGAGCTACAGACTGTTTGGGCTTGGAATAATACTACAATTTACAGGTACTGTTTTTCGAACTGGCATCATTTCATCTTAAATTAAGGCAAATATGTGGTATCTAACCTTCTGGGATTGGCTCATTTCCCTTAGCATTATGGTTTCCAGTTGGGCCCATTTGGCTACAAGTCTGCCTTTCATTTTGTTTAAAGCTGAGTAGTATTCCATGGAGTAAATGAACCATAGCTTTCTTATCCAGTCTTCTGCTGATAAGCATTTCAGTTACTTCCATGGTTGTACAATTGATTGTGCTGCTATGAACATAGGAGTGCATGTTGGTTTCTCATGTAACAGTTGTTTTGGATATATTCCTAGGAGTGCTATTGCTGGATCATACGGTATGTTGATTTTGAGTTGTGTGAATGTTCTCCATACTGATTCCCATAGAGGCTGTAGAAGTCTGCAGTCCCACCAGCAGTGGAGTAGGGTTCCCTTTTCCCCACATCCTCACCAGCAAGTGTTGTTGGTGGTTTTTGTATGTGAGCCATCCTCACTGGCGTTAGGTGATATCTCATTGTTGTCTTAATTTGTACTTCCCTTATTGCCAGGGAAAGTTGAGCATTTTTTCATGTTTGTTTGCCATTTGGGTTTGTTCCTTTGTGAAATGTCTGCCCATTTCTTGAGTGGTTTGTTTTGGTTGTTCTGGAGATCTTTGTATATTCTGGAGATTAGCCCCATATCACCTATGTAGAGTGCAAAGATATTCTCCCATTCTGTGGGCTGCTTTTTTACTTTGTTGATTGTTTCCCTTGCTGTGCAGAAGCTTCTTAGTTTGATGTAGATACATTCATTTGTTCGTGTCTTGATTGCAGTTTTTGGTGTCCTTTTCCAGAAGTTGGGACCTACCCCTAGATCTTGCAGAGTATTTCCAACATTTTCTTCCAAATGTTTAAAGGTTTCTGGATATAGGTTTAGGTCTTTTATCCATGTAGATTTGATGTTAGTGTATGGTGAGAGATGTGGGTCTATCTTTTTGTTTCTGAAGGCTATCAACCAGTTGTCCCAACAGCATTTATTGAACAGACCTTTCCATTTGCCTGGATTGTCGTTTGACTGACTTTTTGTCAAAGATTATTTGGCTGTATCTGTGTGGGTTCCCTTCTGGTGTTTCTATTCTGCTCCATTGATCTTCCTCTCTATCTTTGTGCCAGTACCAGGCTGTTTTGATAACCACTGCCCCATAGTATGTCTAGGGGTTCGGAACTGTAATTGGCCCTGCTAACTTCCTGTGCTTCAGGATGGTTCTAGCTATTCTTGGGTTTTTGTGTTTCCAAATGAACCTTTGAATCATTGTTTCCAGTTCCATGAAGAATGTTTTGGGTAATGTGATTGGAATTGCATTGAATGTATATATTGCTTTTGGTAGTATAGACATTTTAATGATACTGATTTTACCTATCCAGGAGCATGGGATGTTACTCCATCTTCTGAGGTCTTGTTCAATTTCTTTTTTAAGTAGTTTGTAGTTTCCTCAAATGGGTCTCCTACATTTTTGGTTAGGTTTATTCCCAGACACTTCATAGTTTTCTGTTATTTTGAATGATATCTTGCTGATTAGATCCCTTTCCATCTTGGGACTGTTCGCATACACTATAGCTGTTTTTCATTACATCATTTTGTACCCTGCCACTCTACCAAACTCTCGTGTAAGTTCTAGCTGTCTCTGTATTGAGTCTCTTGGCTCTTCTAAAGAAAGATAACACATCACCATGGAGGAAAAAGACACGAGGTGTAGTTAAGCGAGGGAGTGAAAGTGAGGGTTTGTTCTTTGTGGCAGACTGTAAGAACAAAAGGTGAATTGTTGAATATTTTTCACCATTGCAAAGAATCTTGCTGGTAAAATAATGCACAAGTCAAAACCTGATAGTTCCAATTGTTTGCATGTAATAGTTAGCAGACACATGTCTCCATAATTTTCTCATTAAATCAGTCTGAATGTTCCACAACAATTAAAATCCTCATGTTTTAAGTTTCTGGTTACTTGAATATATAAGGTGGTCATAATTTTAAGTGCAACGTTTTACATTTTTAAGATCAATTGACACAAATATGCATCCATGGGGACTCTGTAAGGTTTTGCTGCATGTAAAGCAAACATTGGGTAGTGATGAAATGGGGGTGAATAGATCTAGTTACGTAGTTCCTTGGATAATTTCTATGTGGTGAAACACTCAAATTCCCTCCATCTAGCTTTATATGTATTAACTGTATGCTATATATAATGTGTTGACGCATCCACATATGTATGTACACACAGCATGTTATTGGTAACTGTCATCACCTTCTCATACTATAGAAGACCAGAACTTAGTTCTTCTACCCAGCCATTACTTTCAACTTGTCCGTCAGACTTCTCCCACTTTTCTATCCCTCTCCCTTCTTCCCCCCAATCTGTGATATTATTCTAAATTCACATGAGATCAACTTTAAATTCCAAACAATGTTTCAAAAAGTTTGTAGAAGACAGAATTAAAGATCTGTTTATCTTGATGAAAAAGGTCTTAAAATTTGCGTTTTTCGTAAAATGAACACCATGAATGCATATACAGTTCTTCACAATAGTCCCTAGTGACCTTTCACCTTTCTCTAGTGTTGGTTAGATTTCGTTTCTCAGCTCTCCTCTAATTTCTTTTCGCTGTTTTTAGCATTTATTTTATTTTCATTACAAAGTCAGATATACAGAGAGGAGCAGAGACAGAGGAAGATGTCCCATCCGATGATTCATTCCCCAAGTGAGTGCAATGGCCCATGCTGCACCGATCCGAAGCCAGGTGCCTGGAGCTGCTTCCAGGTGTCCCATGTGGGTGCAGGGTCCCAAGGCTTTGGGCTGTCTTTGACTGCTTTCCCAAGCCACAAGCGGGGAGCTGGATGGAAAGTGGAACTGCAGGGATTAGAACCAGCACCCATACAGGATCCTGGAGCGTTCTAGGCAAAGACCTTAGCTGCTAGGCCACGCCGCCGGGCCCAGCTCTCTAATTTCATTTCAATGTTTTGCTTCTTGGTTAGTCTATAAGTTTGCTGGTTTTATTCCTTTTTGAAATGAACTTTTTTTCACTGATCTTTCAAGTTTTTCTCTTCATTTACTGGTTTGATCTTTATTTCTTTACTAACTTTGGGATTTAGTTTATTCTGCCTTCTCTAGATACCCAAAATGCACCTAACCTGTTTGAAACCTTTCCATTTTTTTATGTAGGCATTTAATGCTTCAACCTTTACTTAGTATTTCTTTAGATGTCTTCTGTAAGTTTTGAAATGCTGTATTTTCATTTCATTCAATTTTTAAGTTTTCTTTTGGATTTCTTCCACATTTCTTCTTTGGATTTCAGGATCATAATATTTAATCTGCAGATGGTTTTGTTTTCAAGATTTATTTGAAAGGCAGATGTTACAAAGAGAAGATTTTGTGTCCACTGGTTCACTTTCCAAATGGCTGCAATAGCCGGAGCTGAGCCAATCCCAAGCCAAGAGCCAGGAGCTTCTTTGAGGTCTTCCACACAGGTGCAGGGTCCAAGCACGAGAACTATCCTCCACTGCTTTTGCAGGCCATAAGCTGAGGGCTAGATGGGAAGTGAGGCCCCCGGAACATGAACCAGTGCCCACATGGATGCCGGTGTGCAAGGTGGAAGATTACCTCTTGAGCCACAGGGCCCGCCCTTCAATCTATGGCTTTATAATTACCAAATTTGTCTGGATTTAGATTTTTGTGATTAGAAAAGATATGATGTACTTTTTGTTGTGGTTTAATATGTGGTCTTAGAGGAAGTTTAGTGTGTTCAAGTACATATTCTAAAGCTATTGCAATGAATGCTGTGTCAGTGTCTGTATACCCTAGAACTGTGGTTTTTCTTTTTGTATTTGTTTTGTTTTTCATTTTGTTTTTTGTTTTTTTTTTGTTTGTTTGTTTGTTTTGCTTGACTGACATGTTAGTTGATTCCTTAACTCCACTTTTCTTGATCTGGAGCTTGACGCTCCCTTTACATATGTATGTGTTTTTTTAAAAGATTTATTTTGTTACAAAATCAGATATACAGAGAGGAGGAGAGACGGAGGAAGATCTTCCGTCTGATGTTTACTCCCCAAGTGAGCACAATGGCCGGTGCTGCTCCGATCCAACCAGGAACCTCCTCCAGGTCCCCCACGCAGGTGCAGGGTCCCAAGGCATTGGGCTGTCCTCGACTGTTTTCCCAGAGCACAAGCAGGGAGCTGGATGGAAAGTGGAGCTGCTGGGATTAGAGCTGGCATCCATATGGGATCCCGGGGCATTCAAGGCGAGGACTTTAACACTAGGCCACACTGCCGGGCCCTCCCTTTAGATATAATAAGGCTTTATAAGAAAATGACATGCTGTGGCATTGGATATATAGTACCCAATCTGTCCTATCTTATTGTCGAATTAATTCCTTGATCACTATCTGATGATCTTTGTATCTTTTTATAGCTTTTGGCTGAAGTGTATTTTGTCTAATGCACTACTCCTGCTTGCTTTAGGTTTCCACTTAGGTAGAACATTTTCTTCCATCTTTTCACCAGTGTGTGTCTTTACTAATGAGTTTCTTAAGGTACATATCCTTGGTTATTTTTTAATCCATTTAGCCAAACTATATCTTACCTGGGAGTGTGGTCCATTGACTTTCAAAGCTGTTGCTAATAAGTAGTAACAGTAAGTAGCTGTTATTATAAGTAATCTATCCACTTAAAAATTAGTTGGTTTCTTCTGAGTATTCTTCATCCAGTTATGGGTGAGCTTCAAAGTTTTCCATTTTGGGCCCAGCACGATAGCGTAGTGGTTAAAGTCCTCACCTTTCACATGCCAGGATCCCATATGGGCACTGTTTCTAATCCCGGCGGCTCTGCTTCAAATCCAGCTCCCTGCTTGTGGCCTGGAAAAGCAGTCAAGGATGACCCACAGCCTTGGGACCCTGCACCCACACGGGGGGCCCTCACTCCTGGCTTCGGACTGACTGAGCTCCAGCCATTGCTGCCACTTGGAGTGAGCTATTAGATGGAAGATCTTCCTCTCTGTCTCTCCTCTCTGTATATCTGACTTTGTAATGAGAATAAATAGAAGTTTTGCATGTTCTCATGATGCTAGCCTGCTACCTTTTATTTGCTTCTGTCTGTACATTTCCCTCAAACAAGTTTTAGGAGGCCAGTTGATTCTGATGACTTTCCTGACTTTCACTCATTTTGGAGAATATTTTTCAATTTATAAAGGATAGTTCTACTCAGCCAAGTATTTTTGGCTGATAGGCTTACTTTTTCTTCACAACTTGAGCTAAACCATTCAATTCTCTCTTGGCCTATAAAATTTCTGTTTGACAATGTTGTTCGTTTAGTGGAGGTCCCCTTGAAAACGACAGTGCTTTCCTTTTGAGAATGAACAATTGTTTGTACTTAAAAGAGCTGGACCACAATAGGTCAAGGGAACGTGGATCTTATCTGATCCTGTCAATTGACATCCTATGGGCCTTCTGTACTTGGAGGTGTACTTATTAAGATCAGGGAAGTTATGAGCTGTTTCATTGAATATGCGGCATACTCTCTTCCTCTCAGGAATTCCAAGAAAGTGTTCATTTCAGTAAGATCTCAAAGCTCTTGGGCTGCTTTCATTCCCTTTCTCACATTTTTTTAAAAGCTGGCTAGAAAATATTGAACCTGTCTTCAAGTTCACATATTTTTTAATTCTGTTGATCCTCATTTATCTTGACTTTCAACTATTTTCATTTTTAATTTTTCTTTAAGAAATACTTGATTTGCAAGGTAGATAAAGAGGGGGAGACAGATCCTCCATCTCAATGGCTGACATCAAGGCCTGGGCCACTGGATAGCCAGGAGCCTGGAGCTCTGTCCCTCTTGTAGCTGACAGGGACCCAAGTACCTCTGCCCTCTTCTGCTGCCTCTGCAGACATATTAGCAGATATCTGGATCCAAGGTAGAATGGCCAAGACTGGAATCGGAGCTCATAGGAGATCAGTACACAGGCAGTAGCTCAGCCTGCTGCTCACAAGAGCCAGTCTGCAGTTGATTTTGTAATATCTGTTCAATTCCTCAAGGTCAGTCCTTGCCAAATTTCTCATATCATGCATTGATTTTCTAATTTCATTTTCTGTTGAAGTGTCTTATGTCTTTTTGAGTGTTCCACATCATTCTTTTTGGATTCTTTATTTTATTGGAAATGCAGGTTTACAGAGAGAAGCAGAGACACAGAAATATCTTCCATCCACTGGTTGATTCACCCAGTGTCCAGAATGGCCGGAGCTGAGCCAATCCAAAGCCAGGGGCTTCTTCCAGAACTCCCTCATGGGTGCACAGTACCAAGGCTTTAGGCTGTCCTCTACTGATTTCCCAGGCCACAAGCAGGGAGCTGGACGGGAAGCAAAGCATCCGGTATTAGAACCAGTGTCCAAATGGGATCCCGGCATGGTTGAAGTGAGGACTTTAGCTACTAGGCTACTGCACCAGACCCCTTAACTGCCAAGCTATTGCGCCAGACCTCTCCCGTGTAAATTCTCAAATTTACTATCATTCCTATGTATGCACCCTTAATTCTAATGTCGGTGTACACTAGGTATTAATGTTAAACACTTCAACGATGTGGTAGTAGTATCTTATAGTATAGACAATTCTATATGTAAAACTTGCAAGGTTCATTTCTCAACATGCTTAAGCCTTTAGTATTTTGTCCCAGCTTTTCCATTCTACGATAGCCATACTTCTGTAGGACAATATTCTACAAGCAATTCTCTTCCTTAATAACCTGCTTATTTGCTTGATTTACATTTTGAAACAATCATGTAAGACTCCAAATTAAGACATTCTATAAATAAAAACATACCACATTATAAATACTATTGCTTTCAGCAAGTCTTACCCTTTTCTCCCAATTTGTAGAAACACATTTTAACACAAACCTGCCTCAAAACCGGGAATGAGAAATTTTTCCAATAACCTTCTCGATGATGAGGGAATTTCCCCTTCTCAAATGGCGGGTGAGAATCACAATGAGGACCTGAAGGAGCCCAAGGTCCTGAATTGATTCCAAAGGGCAGACTGCATGCATGCGCCTCCCTTTTGCACGGCTGGTATGTCTGGAGCTGCTTCTTGGCTTCTGTTTTATTTTAATACTTTTTTAAAGATTTATTTATTTTTATTGCAAAGTCAGATATACAGAGAGGAGGAGAGACAGGGAGGAAGATCTTACATCCAATGATTCACTCCCCATGTGAGCCGCAATGGCTGGTGTGCGCCAATCTGAAGCCGGGAACCAGAAACCTCCTCTGGGTCTCCCACGCGGGTGCAGGGTCCCAAAGCTTTGGGCTATCCTTGACTGCTTTCCCAGGCCACAAGTAGAGAGCTGGATGGAAAGTGGAGCTGCCGGGATTAGAACCGGCGCCCATATGGGATCCCGGGGCTTTCAAGGCGAGGAATTTAGCAGCTAGGCCACGCCGCCGGGTCCGCTTCTGTTTTATTGAATTCAAGAGAACCAAAAAATTTCAATTTGGCTGTTGTCTTAACTAACACATTCCTAGATAGTCTCTTATCAATAAGATGAAAATCACTTAAAAGGAGATGTTAAAACACTGTTGTTCTTCACAAGGAATCAGACATCAATTCCATTGTCTTACAGGAAAATTCAGAAATTATACACATCATAACCAATTTCACTATCTAATTTCAAACTGTTTTTCCTGTAAGGCAAAATCTCACTTCTTTCTAAATAAGAACAAATAATTTAAAATCTGGACCAATTTCATGATTAGGAAACATTTTGACCAGTGGACATAAATACTCATTTACTTTATGCTAAATTTGATGTCTCATATGCTATTTTATAATATTGTGAGATTACAATCAAATTATTTTAAATGACAATTATATTATCCAAGTTCTGTCTCAATCTTTGAAGGTTCTAGGGATCCTACTGGAACTTTCAAAGTCAGAAGACTTGGTTTCAAACTCTGAAGAATTGAGGTGTAAATTAGAGTACACTTAACATGTAACTGAATATGTGAATGGATACTGAATTTTAGACCTGATCAGTGCCAGGACAACACTGTAAGCTGAAGACTAAGCAGCAAGAAAACGGTATAGGAGCTTTAGCCCAGCAGAGGTGGGGAGTTGGGTCTGACCAAGTCCTGTAAGATGAGTTAGACCTCTCTCAAATTACGTACCAGGAGAACGGGGCCAGTCGTGGTCCATCCCATCTTGTCTGTCAGTCATACACAGACCCAATTCTGAACAAGAACAACTAAATTCACGACACAGATAGAAGTCTTGTCTGGACAGAAGTAATAGGACTCTAACTGACTAAACAAACATGCACAATCACTACACACGTCAGAACAGACATAAAATTCAACCTTTTGTGACTTCCAACCTCTTCTTTGACATACTTCAACCTGGAAATGTTTCGTAAAGCAAGCACATAGGTTCAGCTCGTGCTTAGCGTTAATTTAACAGTGGATTTGGTCCACTGGTTACTTTTATGTATAACTGCTAGATGAAGTTACAGAACAAGTTTCCATTTTTTTCTTATGAATGTTACATCACTTATGTCTTACCCTGTCCCTCCCAGCTAGGGGTTAGGGCTATGAGGTAGAGCTAGAGAAATTCAGGCCTAAGGGTGGCCTGGGTGAGGTCATGAGAAAGTGGAAAAGCAGATAAGGGCAAAGGTGAAAGTGGTTACAATGGAGAGGAAATCTGTGTGCTACCCAGTGAGGAGAGCAAATGGAGACCTTCAGACAGGGGGATGGGCCCGCCCTCTCAGCAAGGCCAGGATCATGGGGTGATGGGATTATCATCCAGCCTTACATATGCCTGAGCCAATTCTAGGAGCAAATGTACACCATAAAGGCTGTCGGAGATCTCGCAAAAGAATCCTTTTATCTAAAGTTTCGCTAAAACTACAGCAAATAGTTCCTTCTACTGTGCTGATCGTTGACATGGCTCAGAATAGGTTACATAGACAAGATTGGACAGAAAAACGTCTGCTGCAGCCCCTCTTTCTTCCTCATGGTTTGTTGGTAAAAGGGCAGGATTTTCCCAATCCAAGCAATTGAAAGAGGTGACCCACTTCTATGGCCCATAATGGCAGTCAATGGTGCTGAGGTAACCTTGAAGGGAGGCTGCCAGACTGTTGCTGTTTCTTTGAACCCATTCAAAATCATTCATTCGGGCCAGGCGGCATGGCCTAGCGGCTAAAGTCCTGGCCTTTAACGTGCCGGGATCCCCTATGGACGCCGGTTCTAATCCCGGCAGCTCCACTTCCCATCCAGCTCTCTACTTGTGGCCTGGGAAAGCAGTCGAGGATGGCCCAAAGCTTTGGGACCCTGCACCCGCGTGGGAGACCTGGAAGAGGTTCCTGCCTCCCAGCATCGGATTGGCACGCACCAGCCCATTGTGGCTTAGTTGGGGAGTGAATCATTGGATGGAAGATCTTCCTCTCTGTCTCTCCTCTATGTATATCCGGCTTTCCAATAATAATAAAATCTTTAAAAATAAATCACTCATTCAAGAAGGGACAACAAGCTTTGCTGGTTCAGTCTTCACATCTAAAGGCTAGCTCTCTGACCCCGATCAATTGGCAGATCTAATTCAGAAGGTAAGTATAAGCTCTGGGCACCCCTCCAATAGACAATTGCACCCACTGGAGGGGACTGCCCTCCTGGACAAGGGCAGCCATAAGCATGAAAGAATTTGAAAATGTTCACACTTGAAACAATTTCTTAGGGCAATAATCAGCAAGTAGCCTTGGCCCAGGGAGAGTTAGGCTCGCTCCTGGCATGGCTTTAAGTCCTGCATTCCAGGAATCACACTCCACTGGGCAGTTCCCTTCAGGGATAACCCTAATGGGAAAGGCCTGGAGTACCTCACGCTGCCCGAACAGAATGCTTGCAACTGGGGCTGTGCTCTGACTCCCCTTGAGCTGGGGGTGGTTTCCTGCCCTCTGAGCTGCCCAGAAGCTCTGGTTGAGGCGGCTGAGGTGGACCAGGACCAATGACCTGAGCATCAGTTTTGCTCTTCCCTTGCCAAGCAATGTGGGAAAATAAATTAACCAATGTTACCGACGGGTGCCAATTTGACCAGGGTCCCTCAGACCTTGAGTGCCTGAGCACCTAGGATTTCTAACCCTCGAAAGTTCAGCATGTAATTTAGCGCCTTAAGCGCAGGATGATCAGGTTCCTCACCATTACTGCCCATGTTTAAGGACAGTAGAGGAGAGTGGCCCTCAGATACCCCGTTGGGTTGTCCGGCCAAGGAGATCCTGTGCAGAGTTTTGGGTAACGCCGAAGTGTCACATTGGACAGAAACCGCCAGTCCTCACACAAGTTCACCCCAGAGCCATGCATCCAAGGCCATCTCTCAAAGCAGGAGATGAGAGGTTAGGCGCAGCATTGTCTTTTTCCCTATCACCTACCTTAACTTCAAGCTGTCAGGGGATTCGACTGGAGATAAGCTGGGAATGGGGGCGGGGGCGTGTGACCACCTTCGTGCAGGGCTGTGGGGTGCCAAGGGTCACTTACACAGAGTACACTACAGCTCGACAGGAGGATTACAGCACTAAAGGTGAGTCCCAAGAGAAGAAGGCGACCTGAAGAACCACAACTTGTGTGAGGATGTGCTTCACTCAGGAGGAGCGAGGAGGGGGCAGGGATAGAGGGGAGGAGCAGAATGGGGGGCCCCTGCAGCTGGAGGGGAGGAGCAGAGTGGGGAGCTGCCGCTGGTGGAGGGCAGGGGACAAAGTGTGGGGTGGCCTTGGATGGAGGGGAGGGGAGCCAGGGAGCAGAGCAGAGTGGGGCCCCTCGGCGGGAGGGGAGGGGAGGGGAGCCTGGGAGCAGATCGGAGCAGACTGGGGGGGCCCGCAGGAGGGGAGCTGCAGTTTGGAGGGGAGGTCACGGAGCTGAGCTGAGTGGGGGGCATCCCACAAGGAGGGAGCTGGGGTCTCACAGCAGACCAGAGCAGCAGAGCAGCAGAGCAGCAGAGTCCCTTCGGAGCGAGGCGCCCCCCCGCCCCCACCTCGAGGAGGTGGCCATTGTCCAGGAGCAGAGCGACTGCAAGGGAGGGGATGGGAGCCAGGGAGCAGAGCAGAGTGGGGCCCCATGGCTGGAGGGGAGGGGAGCCGGGGAGCGGATCTGAGCAGACTGGGGGGGGCCATGCGGGAGAAGAGCCCTGGAGGGGAGCCCCTGAGCAGAGCAGACAGGGGGGTCCTGTGAGTGGAGGGGAGCAGAGCCCCGGAACTGAGCAGAGGGGGTGGTCGCGGAGCAGAGCAGAGTCAGGGGATCCCGTAAGGAGGGGGCCAGTGTCGCAGAGCTGAGCAGCAGAGCAGCAGAGCAGCAGAGCCACATTGGAGCAGGGCGGCATGGCGAGGAGGTGGCCAGGGTTGCGGAGCTCAGTGGAGCAGAGCAGGAGAACAGAAGAGCAGAATAGCAGCAGAGCCCCTTCAGAGCAGGGCGGAACAGCAAGGAGTGGGCCAGGGTCCTCCAGCAGTGCCCCTTCTGAGCCAAGCGGCCCCGCGAGGAGGGGGTGGGGTCGCTGAGCAGAGCAGCAGAGCAGCAGAGCAGCAGAGCCTCTTAGGAGCAGGGCAGCTCCCACCAAGGAAGTGGCCAAGGTCAAGGGGCAGAGCAGCAGAGCAGCAGAGCAGCAGAGCAGCAGAGGCTCTTCTGATCAGGGAAGCCCCGCTAAGCCCCACCAAGGAATGCTTCACCCTCCTACAGGGACATCCTGGATTCAAGACCCTTTCTCCTGCTGCGGACCACCTGTGGACCATCAGCTGCCACTGATGTGCCACCTGAAGCAAGAAACCCCAACAGCTGACGTGTCTTCTCCACAGAGGCTTTCTCACCAGGAGAGGTAGAGTAGCAGCATGCCTGGATGCCTTGTTGATGCCCGCTGCTCTCTCAGAACGGAACAGCCAAAGTTGTGCCAGCAAGGGGGACAGGTACATGCACCGGCCTGTTGAAAGAGCTGCTGAAGAAACTGGTAAGGGATGGAGTCGGGTGGTTCGGGTTGTGGTGGTTGGGGAGGGGTCCTAAGGTGTCAAGCCTCAGCCTGCGAGGCAGTTCAGCTGTATGGGTGCTGCTTCAAGACCTGACAGCATCCTCTGCAGTCCAGCTCCCTGCTGATGGTGCTAGGAGAGCAGCGGAGGATGCTGCAGGGACTTGTGCCCCTGTGCCCCTGTGGCCCTGTGCCCCTATGGGACATGTGGAGGAAGCTTCTGGTGTCCGGGCTTGTCCTGGCCCAGCCACATCTGGCTCTGGTGGTGGTCCCTGGGGAAGTGAGGCAGCAAATGCAAGAAAGATTGCTCTCTCCCTCTCTGTTCCTTTGTGTTTCAAACAAAATATGACAGATCCATGCAGGCACTCAGGCAAGAAGGAAGGAAGCAAAAGAAAGCTGCTGTCCTGGGTGGTAGGGAGTGTGCTGTGTGCTGTGCTGTGGCTCTAGACTGCTTTTGTCTGCCAATGCAGACCCCAAGGGTGTGCGTAGGGCTTCTGTCCTGGGACTTCTGTGCAACCTCTCCAAAGCGTGTCCTTGAGAGTGAATTTCTCTTAGGCTGGGTTTGTTTCCCTTGTTTGTGCAGGAGAGCCTGGAGGAGCGTCCTGCAGTGAGTCCTGCTGGCCATGAGAGGATGCATAAGCTGCCTTTTTCCCCCCTGGTTGGCTGAGGCATTTTGAGCACTAGAAGGTCCAGCCCCAGCCATCCTAGTGTCAGGTGGGAATCCCGGACAGAATTCCTTTATATGTGTCCCTTGAAGATTGGGCTCCAACGCCAAACAGCCTGCATACGAAGGATCAGGAGGGGGTGGAGGATGCTTGTGGCCTTGCATCAGCCGGGTCACTGTGCTAGGAAGTGGCTGTCTGTCTTCACCAGCAAGGTAGAATCTAGGGCACAGGGAGAAAACTAAAAGCTGGAGTTCCACGTCACGGTCCCCAGAGGCCCTGTGGAATGTGGAGTCCCAATGTCAGCAAGCACATGAGCCTTATGGGAGCTGGAGTCCCATGTGAGCGTGCCCACAGACCTTCTGGGTGCTGGAGTCCCACATCAGTGTGCCCTATTGCCCTGTGGGACCTGCAGTCCCATGTCTGCATGCCCACGGGATCTCTTTGACCTCGATCCTAATTCAACATCCCCCAAACTCTGGGGAATCTGGAGTCCCACCTCAGCGTGGCAATGGACATTCTGAGACCTGGAGTTACACACCAGCTGACTACCAGTAATCTTTTGCAGATGGGGTCCCCGGAAACCTTTCCGGGATCCAGCAGCAGAGGATCCTCCACCCTGCTGGGGTCCAGCAGCAGAGGATCCTCCACCCTGCTGGGGTCCAGCAGCAGAGGGCCTTCCTCTGCTGCTGGTGTCCAGCAGCAGAAGACACTCCTCCCAGCTGGGGTCTGGCCGCAGATAACCCTTCTCCCTGCTGAGGTTCAGCAGCAGAGGACACTCTTTCCTGCTGGGGTCTGGCAGCAGAGGACCCTCCTCTCTGCTGGGGTCCTGCCTCAGAGGACCCTCCACCCAGCTGTTGTCCGGCAGCAGAGGACCCCACTCAGTGCTGGGGTCCGACAAGAGTGGAGCCCCCTCCGGTGCAGGTGTCCGGCACCAGAGGACACCCCTCTGCAGGGATTTGGCAGCAGAGGATTCTTCTCTCTCCTGGGGTCTGGCATCAGAGGACCATCCTATTCTGCTGGGGTCCAGCAGTAGAGCACCCACCACTACTGTTGGACCCCAGCAGAGAGGAAGCATCAGAGGACCCTCCTCTCTGCTGGGGTCTGGCAGCGGAGGACCCTCCTCCTGCTGGGGTCCAACACAAGAGGACCCTCCTCTCCTTCTGTGGTCTGACACCAGAGGACCCTTCTCTTCTGCGGGGTTCCGGCACAAGAGGAGCCTCCACCCTGCTGGGGTCCTGCAGCAGAGGACCCTAGTCTGATGCTGGGAATCAGCAGCAGAGGACACTCCTCTGCTGCCTTTCCCCAGCCGAGCGGAAGAAGCAGATGACCCTCCTCTCTGCTGGGCTCCAGCACCTGAGGAACCTCCTCCCTGTTTGGGTCCGGCAGCAGAGGACCCTACTCTGCTGATGTTCGGCACCAGAGCACCCTCTTCTTTGCTAAGGTCTGGGAGCAAAGGACCCTCCTCTCTGCTGGGGTCTGGCAGTGGAGGACCCTCCTCTCTTCTGTGGTCCGGCACCAGAGGATCCTCTTCCACTCCTGGGGTTCCACACCAGATGACCCACCTCCCTGTTGCTGGGGTCCAGGCCCAGAGGACACTCCTCTACTGCTGGGGTCTGGCACCAGAGGACCTTCCTCTGTTGCTGGGGTCTGGCAGCAGCAGATCCTTCTCCCAACAGAGGTCCCGCAGCGAAGGATCTCTACTGCTGCTGGGGACGGCACCAGAGGACCCACCTCTCTGCTGGGGTCCAGCACCTGGGGACCCTCCACTCTGCTGGGGTCGAGCAGCAGAAGACAGTAATCTCTGCTGGGATCCGGATGCAGTGAACCCTCCTCTGCTACTGGTGTCCAGCAGCAGAGGACACACTCCTGCTGCTGGGGTCTGGCAGCAGAGGACACTCCGCTTCTGGTGGGGTCGACAGCATAGAAACTTTGTCTCTGCTCAGGTATGCCAGCAAAGAACCATATTCTCTGCTGGGGTCCAGCACAGGAGGACCCTCCTCTCTGCTGGGGTCTGGCAGCAGAGGACCCTCTTCTCTGCTGGGGTCTGGCAGCAGAGGACCCTCCTCTATGCTGTGGCCTGTAAGCAGAGAACTCCTCTCTCTGAAACGGTCCCAAAGAAGAGTACTCTCCCCTCTCTTGATGTCCGTCATGAGAGGACCCTCCTCAGCTGCTGGGGTCCGGAACCAGAAGACCCTCCTCTGCTGCTGCGGTCCAGCACCAGAGGACACAACTCTCTGCTAGGGTCTAGCACCGGAGAACCCTGCTCTCTGCTGGGGTCCAGCAGCACTGGACCCTCCTCTCGGCTGTGTCCAACAGCAGAGGACACGGGTAGGCTCTCTGCTGGGGTCTGACAACACAGGACCCTCCTCTGCTCCTCGGGTCCG
This sequence comes from Ochotona princeps, assembly GCF_030435755.1. Lineage (NCBI taxonomy): Eukaryota > Metazoa > Chordata > Mammalia > Lagomorpha > Ochotonidae > Ochotona > Ochotona princeps. Next base: position 150,597,019 of record NC_080833.1, on the reverse strand, counting down.
ACATCAGAGGATCCTCTTCTCTGCGGGTTCTGGAAGCAGAGGACACTGCTTTGATGCTGGGGACCGACAGCAGAGAACAATAATCTGCTGCTGGAGTCCAGCACCAGAGGACCATCCTGCCTGCTGCTGTCTGGCAGAGGAGGATTCTCCCCCCTGCTGGGGTCTGGCAACAGAGGACCCTCCTCTGTTCCTCGGGTCAGGCACCAGAGGTCCCTCCTCTGTTGCTGTCATCTGGCAGTAATGGACCTTCCTCCCTGCTGGGGTCCTTCAGTAGAGGACCCTCCTCCCTGCTGGGGTCCGCCAGCAGAAAAGCCTGCTCCCTGCTGGGGTCTGACCGCACCACAGGACTCCCCTCTCTACTGTGTCCAGTAGCAGAGGAGCCTCCTCTACTGCTGGGGTCCGGCACCAGAGGACCCCCTTCTGCTGCTGGAGTCTGGCAACAGAGGCACACCTCTCTGCTGAGGTCCAGCACAAGAGGACCCTCCTCAATGCTGGGGTCCAGCAGCAGACGACCCTCCTCTCTTCCAGGGTCCTGCAGCAGAGAACCCTCCTTTTATGCTTGTTTCCAACAGCAGAGGACCCTGCTCTCCTGCTGGACCCCTGCAGCAGAGGACACTCCTCTGCATCTGAACCACAGAAGAGAGAAAATTGTAGAGGAACATCGTCCACTACTGGACCTTAAAGAGAGGATGCAGCAGAGGACCATCCTCTTCTGCTGGGGTCCAGGAGAAGAGGAAAGTCCTCTCTGCTGGATCCAACAGCAGAGGACATTGCTTTGCTGCTTGGGTCCTACAGCAGAGGAGCCTCCACTGCAGCTCGGGTACGGCAGCAGAGAACTCTCTTCTCTGCTGGGGTCCAACAGCAGAGGACCCTCCTCTGTTGGGTCTTGCAGCAGAGGACACTGCTTTGCTGCTGGAGTCCTACAGCAGAGGACAATCCTCTGCTGCTTGGTACGGCAGCAGAGGACCCTCCACTGCTGCTGGGGTCCAGTACCAGAGGACTCCCCTTTGTGCTGAGGTCCAGCAAAAGAGGACCCCCCTCTGCTTCTGGGGTCCGGCACCAGAGGAACCACTTGTGCTGCTACGGTCCGGTACCCGAGGACTCTCCTCTCCTGCTGAGGTTCAGCACCAGAGGACCCTCTACTCTGCTGGGGTACAGCACAAGAGGACCGCCTTCTGCTGCTTGGGTCAGGCAGCAGAGGACCTGTCTCTGCTGCTGGACCCCAGCTGTTAGGAAGCTGCAAAGGACCCTCCCCTCCTGCTGGACCCCTGCAGCAGAGGACCATCATCTGCTGCTGGACCACAGCATAGGGGAAGTTGCAGAGGACCCTCATTCCCTACTGGACCCCAAAGAGAGGACCCAGCAGAGGACCCTACTCTTCTACTGGCGTCCTGCAGCAGAGGACCCTCCTCCCTGCTGTTTCCGGCAGAAGAGGACTCTCAACTACTGCTCGGGTCCGGCACCAGAGAATCCTCCTCTGCTGTTGGGGTTTGGCAGCAGACAATCCTCTTCCCTGCCTGTATCCAGAAGAAAAGGACCCTCCTCCCTGCTGTGGTCCGGCAGCAGAGGAACCTCCTATGCTCTTGGAGTCCGGTACCAGAGGACCCTCCTCTGCTGCTGTTTTCTGGTACCAGAAGACCCCCCTCTGCTGCTGGGGTATGGCACTAGAAGACCCCCCTCTGCTGCTGGGGTCTGGCAGCAGAGGACCCTCCTTCTGCAGGGTTCCAGCAGCAGAGGACCCTACTCCCTGCTGGGATCCGGCAGCAGAGGACACTCTTCCCTGCTGCAGTCCGGCAGCAGAGAACCTTCCTCTGCTCTTGGTGTCAGGCACAAAATGACCCCCATCTGCTGCTTGGGTCAAGCAAAACAGAACCCTCTATGATCTTAGGCCCGGCACCAGAGGACACCTCTCTCTGTTGGAGTACACCACCAGAGGTGCCTCGTCTCTGCTGGGGTGGATCAGCAGAAAATCCTCCTTCCTGTCTGGGTCTGGCAGTAGAGGACCCTACACTGCTGCTGCGTCTGACAGCAGAGGACCCTCTTCTTCTGCTGGACTCCAGCAAAGAGGAAGCAGCAGAGAACCATCCTCTCTGCTGGTGTCTAGCATGAGAGGACCCATCTCTCTGCTGGGGTCCAGCAGAAAGGAAGCAGAAGAGGACCCTCCTCTCGGCTGGAGTCTCGCAGCAGAGGACCTTCCTCTTCTTCTGGGATCAGCAGCAGAGGACCCTCCTCTCTGCTGTAGTGCAGCACCAGAGGAGCCTTGTCTTCTGCGGTGGTTCAGCAGCAGAGGAAACTCCTCTCTGCTGGGGTCCAGAAGCGGAGCACCCTCCTCTCTGCTGAGTTCCAGCACCAGAGGACCATCCTCTCTGTTGGGGTCCCACATCCGAGGACCCTTCTCTATGCTGGCGTCCTGCAGTAGAGGACCTTCCTCTTTTTTGAGTCTGCCAGCAGAGGACGGTATTCCCTGCTGGGGTCCTGCAGCAGAGGACCTTCATCCATGCTGGAGAGCCTTGGATGAGCGTCCCGCACTGAGTGCTGATGGCCACGAGAGGGCGCCCAAAGCCGCCATTCTTTCTTTTCTTTTTTTCTTTTCTTTTCTTTTCCTTTTGTTTTTTTTTCCAGGTTTATTTATTTTATTCCAAAGTTAGATATACAGAGAGGAGGAGAGACAGAGAAAAAGATCTTCCGACCGATGATTCGCTCCCCAAGTGAGCCACAATGGCTGGTGCACGCTGATCCAAAGCCAGGAACCTGGAGCCTCTTCTAGATCTCCCATATGGGTGCAAGTTTCCAAAGCTTTGGACCGTCCTTGACTGCTTTCCCAGGCCACAAGCAGGGATCTGGATGGGAAGTGGAGCAGCCGGGATTAAAACCGGTGCCCATATGGGATCCTGGCTCGTTCATGGCGAGGACTTTAGTTGCTAGGCTACGGCGCCAGGCCCCAAGCTGCCCTTTCTACCCCTGGTGGGCTTAGGCCTTCTGAGCTCTAGACAGTCCAACCCGAGCCATCTTAGGGTGAGGTGGGGGTCACAGACAGTATTCTGGTACACGTGTTGTTGAAAGATCAGGGCTCCAAAGCCGAACAGCCCACATACCAAAGCCTGGGATGGGTGGAGGACGCTTGGGGCCTAGCATCAGCCCGGGCCTCTGTGATAGGAAGTGTCAGGGTGCCTTTAAGAGCAAGGCACTTAAAGAACCCTGGGAGGTGGTGTCCTATGTCAGCATGCCCACAGGCCCTCAGGGAGCTGGAGTCCAACACCAGCATCCTGGAGGCCCTGAGAGCTGGAGTCCCGCACCTGTGTCCCACAGGACCTCTGTGAGCTGGGTGTTACACATCAGCCCACTGGGGTTGCACTGTGCCAGATGAGGTCCTGGGAAACCTTACCGCCACCCCCATTCCTTGCAGAGCCCCCTGAGATGCAGGCTTTGGGCGTTTTTTGGCAAGTGGAGCATCTCCCTGATGAGCTACCAAGAGGGATTCTGGACTTTTATTTTTTTTCATTCCAAAGTCCGAGATACAGAGAGGAGGAGAGACAGAGAGGAAGATCTTCTGTCCGATGATTCACTCTCCAAGTAAGCTGCAACAGCCGGTCCCCTCGGCACCCACTCTGCTGGGGCCTCAGCGAGAGGGTCCCCCTCAGAACCGCATCCTTCGCTGCTGGGGCCTCAACAAGAGGGTCACCCTCGGGACCCCCTCTGCTGGGGCCTCAGCGAGAGGGACAGCCGCAGCCCCACTCCCTCGATGCTGGGATCTTAGAGTGAGGGAAACCCGAACTCCCCTCTCTCTCTGCTACGGTCTCAGTGAGAGGGACCCTCGGTCCTCCTTTCTCTCTCTCTCTTTCTCTCTCTGCTGGGGCCTCAGCAAGAGGTTCCCCTCGGGACACTCTCTGTGGGGGCTTCAGGGAGAGGGACCGTCTGCTGCCCTCTCTCTCTGTTTTTCTCTGGTGGGAACTCAGCGAGAGGGTGCCACTTGTACCCCACCTCTCTCTCTGCTGGGGCCTGCGCGAGAGGGACTCACAACCACTCCCTTTCTCTCTCTCTCTGATGGGGCCTCAGCGAGAGGGACCCTCTGAGCCAGAGCCTCTATCTCTGGGCATCTGAGAGAGGGTCCCCTCGGGACCCCGTCTGCTGCGGCCTAAGTAAGAGGGAACACGGGACCCCCTCCCTAGCTGCTGGGGCCTCAGTGACACGGACCACCAAGCACCCCTCCATCTCTGCTGGGGCCTCAGTGAGAGGGTCCCCCTTGGACACCCCCTCTCTCTCTGCTGGAGCCTCAGCCAGAAGGTACCCCTTGGGACACCCTCTCCTCGGGCCTCGGGAAGAGGCTCCCCCTCGGGACCCCCTCCGTCTCTGCTGGAGCCTCAGCCAGACGGTCATCCTCTAGACCCCCTCTGCTGGGGTCTCATTGAGAGGAACTCCCTCAAGACACCCTCTGTTGGGGCCTCAGCGAGAGGGCTCCCCGGAGCCCCCTCGCTCGCTGCTGGGGCCTCAGTGAGAGGGTGCCCCTCGGACCCCCTCTGCTGGGGCCTCAGTTAGAGGGACCCTTGGCACCCTCCTCTCTCTTCTGTTGGGCCTCTGAAAGAAGTTAGCACTTGGACCCCCCCTTCTCTCTGCTGGGGCCTCAGGGAGTGGGACACTCGGCCCCCTCTCTCTGCTGGGGCCTCAGCGAAGGATCCCCTAGGGACCCCTCTGCTGGGGCCAAAGCGAAAGGGACCCCTGGCGACTCCTCCCTTGCTGCTGCGCCTTAGCAAAAGAGACCACTAGGGACCCCCTCTACTAGGGCCTCAGCGAGATTGTCCACCTTGGGACCTCCCCTGCTGGGGCCACAGTGGGAGGGTCCCCCTCGGACGTCACATCTCTGTCTGCTGGTGCCTCAGCGAGAGGGTCCCACTCCGAACCCATTCTACTGGGGCCTTAGCGAGAGGGAACCTCGCCCCCCTCTATCTCTCTGTCTGTTTCTGCTAGGGCCTCAGCGAGAGGTTCCTCCTAGGGACCCCCACTCTCTCTTGCGGCTTCAGTGAGAGGGACCATTGGCACACCCCTCTCTCTCTCTCTCTTCTCTACTGGGGCCTCAAAGAGAGGGACCCTCGGCTGCCCTCTCTCTGTCTCTCCCTGCTGGGTTCTCAGTGAAAGTGTCCCCCTCGGGAGCCCCTCAGCTTGGGCCTAAGCGAGAGTGACCCCCGGAGCTTGCCTCCCTCTCTGCTGGGGCCTCGGCGATGGGGTCCCCCTCGGGAGCTCCTCTGCTGGGCCCTCTGCGAGAGGGTGTTCTTCGGAGCCTCCTCTCTCTGCTATGGCCTCAGCGAGAGGGTCCCACTTGGGACAAACTCTGCTGGGGCCTCAGCGAGATCGTCCACCTTGGGACCTCCTCTGCTGGGGTCTCAGCGAGACAGTCCCCGTCGGACCCCCTCTCTCTCTGCTGAGGCCTCAGCAAGAGGGTCCCCCTGGGACCCACTCTGCTGGGGCCTCAGTGAGATTGTCCCCCTCGGATCCCTCCCTCTCTCTCTGCTGGGGCCTCAGCGAGAGGGTCCCTCTCGGGTCCCCCTCTCCTGGGGCCTCAACGACAGGGACACCCGAAGCCCCTCTCCCTATCTGCTGTGACCTTAGCAAGTGGGTCCACCTCGGAACCCCCCCCCTCTGCCTTGGCCATAGCGAGAGAGTCCCACTAGGGACCCACTCTGCTAGGGCCTCAACGAGAGGGACCCCTGGCGCCCCCCACCCTCTCTGCAGGGGCCTCAGCAAGAGGGTCCCCCTCAGACTCCCCCTCTGTCTCTGCTGTGCCCTCAGTGAGAGGGTCCACCCAGGACCCACTCTGCTGGGGCCTCAGCGAGAGGTTCCCCCTCGGACCCGTTCTCTCTGCTTGGGCCTCAGCGAGAGAGTCCCACTAGGGACCCACTCTGCTTGGGCCTCAGCGAGAGGGTCAACCTCGGGACACACACTCTCTTTCTCTCCTCTGGGGCCTCAGTGAGAGGGTCCCCTTCGGACTCCCCTCTCTCTGCTGGGGCCTCAGCGAGAGGGTCCCCCTTGGGACCCACTCTACTGGGGCCTCAGGGAGAGGGTCACCCTCGGACCCTCCCTCCCTCGCTGCTGGGGCCTCAACAAGAGGGTCCCACTCGGGACAACCTCTACTGGGTCTGCAGCAAGAGGGACCCATTCTTTGCTGGGGCCTCAGTGAGAGGGACACTCCCAGCCAGAGCCTCTTATCTCTGCTGGGGCTTCTAAGAGAGGGTACCCCTCAGGACCCGATCTGCTGGGTCCTAAGTGACTGGGACCCCCAGAACCCCCTCCCTCCCTGCTGAGGCCTCAGCTAGATGGACCCCCAGAGCCCCTCTCCATCTCTGCTGGGACCTCAGTGAGAGGGTCCCCCTTGGACGCGCTCTCCCTCTCTGCTAGAGCCTCAGCGAGAAGGTACCCCTTGGGACCCCCTCTCCTCAGGCCTCAGGAAGATGGTACCCCTCGGGTACCCCCTCCATCTCTGCTGGAGCCTCAGCGAGAGGGTCACTCTCTGGAGCCACTCTACTGAGGCCTCAGCGAGAGGGACTCCCTCGAGACCCCCCCCCTGCTTGGGCCTCAGCGAGAGGGTCCCCCTAGGAACCTCTGCTGGGGCCAGAGCGAGAGGTTTGCCCTCAGGACCCCCTCTGCTGGGGCCTCAGCAAGATCATCCACCTTGGGAACTCCTCTGCAGGGGCCTCAGCGAGAGGGTCCCCCTCGGGACTACTTCTACTTGGGCCTCAGTGAGAGGGACCCTTTGCCCCCCCTTCCCTCCCTATCTCCTGAGGCATCTGCGAGAAGGTCCATCTCAGGAGCCCCTCTGCTGGGGCCTCAGCGAGAGGAACCCCCGGCAAACCCCTCCCTCACTGCTGGGGGCTCAGTGAGAGGGTCCCCCTCGGGACACCATCTGCTGGGGCCTCAGCGAGGTGGAACCCTGGCGACCCCTCTCTGGCTGCTGGGGCCTCAGCAAGAGGTACTCCTTGGGACCCCTTCTGCTGGGGCCTCAGCCACAGGGACACCTGGAGTCATCTAACCTTTCTGCTGGGGCCTAGGCGAGAAGGTACCACTCGGGACCCCCTCTGCTGCGGCCTCAGCGAGAGTGCCCAGTGAGCCACCTTCCCTCTCTGTGGATGCCTCAGCGGGAGGGTCCCCCTCGGGATCCCCTCTGCTGGAGCCTCAGTGAGAGTGTTCCTCTTGGACCCCTCCTCTCTCTCTACTGTGGCCTCAGCGAGAGGGTCCCCCTCGGACCGCCTCTGCTGGGGCCTCATCCAGAGAGATCCTCAATACCTGACCCTCTCTCTCTGTTGGGGCCTCAGCGAGAGGGTCCACCTCAGGAACCCCTTCTTCTGGGGCCTCAGTGTGGTGTCCAAGGGTGTCAAGCCTCAGCCTGCCAGGCAGATGGCCTATATAGGTGCTGCTTCAAGTCCTGGTTGTTTCCCCTGCAATCAGGCTCCCTGCTGATGATCCTGGGAGAGCAGTGGAGGATGGTGCAGGGGTTGTGCCCCTGTTCCCCGTGAACCTTTATGACATGTGAATGAAGCTCCTAGTTCCTGGGCTTGTCCTGACCCTGCCACAGCTGGCTCTGGTGGAAGTGAGGCAGCAGATGCAAGAAAGTTTGCTCTGTCTCACTCTCTCTTCCTCTGTGCTTCAAAGCAAGCAGGACAGAGGGATACAGGCAGGCAGGAAGGAAGAGAAAGAAAGCTGCTGGCTTCCTGGGAGGGAGTGTGCTGTGTGCTGTGTACTGTGCTGTGGCTCTAGACTGCTTTTGTCTGCCAACGCAGACCCCAAGGACATGCGTAGTGTTTCAGTCCTGGGACTCCTGTGCAACCTCTCCGAAGAATGTGCTTGAGAGTGACTGTCTCTCAAGCCAGGTTTGTTTCCCTTGTTTGTGCAGTAGAGCCTGGAGGAGCGTCATGCAATGAGTCCTGCTGACCACGAGAGGGTGCGCAAAGCTGCCCTTTCTACCCCTGGTTGTCCTCAGGCCTTTTGAGCACAAGAAGGCCCAGCCAGAGCCATCCTAGTGTTAGGTGGAGGTCCATTACATTGTTCCTGGATATGTGTCGCTGGAAGATTGGGGTCCAAGGCAGAACAGCCCTCATACCAAGGTCCAGGAGGGGTTGGAGGACACTTGTAGCTTTGCATCAGCCTGTGCCTCTGTGCTAGGAAGTGGCTGTGTGCCTTCACCACCAAGGTACAACCTAGGGCACGGGGAGAAACCTGGGAGCTGGAGTCCCACATCAGCGTGCCAACAGGCCCTCTGAGAGCTGGAGTCCCACATCAGCGTGCCAACAGACCCTCTGGGACCTGGAGTTGCACACAGGCTGACAAGCCCTGATTTTTCACAGATGTGGACCCCAGAAACATTTACACCACCTCCTTTCCTAGCTGAGCAACCCTAGGCAGGCCCTTGGCTTTCTTTACCAAGTGGAGCAGCTCCCTGATGGGCTGCGGAGAGGCCTTCATGTGGTTTTGCATGTGTGGAGTGGCAGTTATGGTGATACAACATGCGGCATTCCTCTGCCTAGCTCAGTGGGTTTGTGCTGTGTGCTGTGTCCTGTGGTTCTAGACTGCTTTTGTCTGCCAATGCAGACCCCAAGGGCATATGTAGGTCTTCCGTCCTGGCACTCCTGTGAAAATCTTCAAAAAGTGTCCTTGATAGTGAATTTCTCTCAGGCCAGGTTTGATTCCCATGTCTGGGCAGGAGAGACTGGAAGAGCGTCCTGCCGTGAGTTCAACTGTACACGAGAGAGCGTGCAAAGCTGCCTTTCTACCCCTTGTGGGCTCAGGCATTTTGAGCACAAGACGGCCTGGCCCAATGCATCCTAGCGTCAGGTGGTGCTCCCGGACAGTGTTCCTGGACACAGGATGCTGGAATATTGGGGTCCAAGGCAGAACAGCCCGCATGCCAAGGTCCAGGAGTGTGTATAGGATGCCTGTGTCCTTGCATCAGCCCAGGCCTTTGTGCAGGAGGTGGCTGTATGCCTTCACCAGCAAGGAACGTCAGAGGGCACTGGGGAAACCTGCGAGCTGGAGTTCCACGTCAGGGCACCCAGAGGCCCTGTGGGAGCTGGAGTCCCACATCAGTCTCTCCAAGGGCCCTCTGAAACATGGAGACTCACATCAGTTTGTCCATGGTCCCTCTGAGAGTTGAAATCCTAGGTCATTGTGCCCATGCACCCTCTGTGTGCTAGTGTCCCACGTCAGTGTGCCCATGGACCCTCTGGGAGCTGGAGTTACTCAACAGCTGACTAGCACTGGTCTTTCGCAGATGAGATCCTTGGAAACATTTACACCACTCTCTTTCCTCACAGAGCACCATTAGGGGCAGGAACTAGGTGTTCTTTAGCAAGTGGTGAAGCTCCCCGATGGGCTGCACAGAGGCCTTTGTGCATTTTTGCATTTGTGGAGTGGCACTTAGTGTGATACACCACTCGGCCTTCTTCTGCTTAGCTGGGTGGAATCTGGGCATGTGGGCTCCTAAGCCAGGAGCAGGTGGATGGGTAAGTAAGCACCAGAGGTCACCAGTCATCTGGAATAGGAAGTCCCAGGCCTTAGCTGCTGCAAGAGCACCCTGGACTTGCATTCTCACTGTCTAGCAGGGATGGTGGATGGGGAGCCACCAAACCTGCAAAAGGGAGGGCCTCCCATGCCATCTTCAAGAATGGGATCACAGGGACCATATTCCATTCTACAAGGCCTCATATTAAACATGTGTCGTGTGCATTGGAGGCATGAATTTGGTTCCAGAGTGCCCTGTCAAATGCAATTGCCCTCTCGTTCACCAGGGAATGCTTCACCCTATTCCAGGACCATCCTGGATTCAAGACCCTTTCTCCTGCTGCGGACAACCTGTGAACCATCAGCTGCCACTGGTGTGCCACCTGAACCAAGAAACCACAACAGCTGACGTGTCTTCTCCACAGAGGCTTTCTCACCAGGAGAGGTAGAGTAGCAGCATGCCTGGATGCTTTGTTGATGCCCGCTGCTCTCTCAGCACGGAACAGCCAAAGTTGTGCCAGCAAGGGGGACAGGTACTTTCACCGGCCTGTTGAAGGAACTGCTGAAGAAACTGGTAAGGGATGTTGTCGGGTGGTGTGGGTTTTGGTGGTTGGGGAGGGGTCCTAAGGTGTCAAGCCTCAGCCTGTGAGGCTTGTGTGCAGTTCAGCTGTATGGGTGCTGCTTCAAGACCTGACAGCATCCTCTGCAGTCCAGCTCCCTGCCGATGGTGCTAGGAGAGCAGCGGAGGATGCTGCAGGGGCTTGTGCCCCTGTGCCCCTGTGCCCCTGTGGGACATGTGGAGGAAGCTCCTTGTTCCCAGGCTTGTCCTGGCCCAGCCACATCTATCTCTGGTGGTGGTCCCTGGGGAAGAGAGGCAGCAGATGCAAGAAAGATTACTCTCTCTCTAACTCTCTGTTCCTGTGTGCTCCAAGCAAACAGGACAGATTCAGGCAGGCAGGCAAGAAGGCAGAAAGAGAAAGATTGCTATTGGCCTCCTGGCAGGGAGTGTGCTGTGTACTGTGTGCTGTGCTGTGACTGAAGTCTGCTTTTGTCTGCCAATGCAGAACCCAAGGGTATGCGTATGGCTTCTGTCCTGGGACTTCTGTGCAACCGCTCCAAAGCGTGTCCTTGAGAGTGAATTTCTCTTAGGCTGGGTTTGTTTCCCTTGTTTGTGCAGGAGAGCTTGGAGGAGCGTCCTGCAGTGAGTCCTGCTGGCCATGAGAGGATGCATAAGCTGCCTTTTTCCCCCCTGGTTGGCTGAGGCATTTTGAGCACTAGAAGGTCCAGCCCCAGCCATCCTAGTGTCAGGTGGGAATCCTGGACAGAATTCCTTTATATGTGTCCCTTGAAGATTGGGGTCCAAGGCCGAACAGCCTGCATATGAAGGATCAGGAGGGGGTGGAGGACGCTTGTGGCCTTGCATCAGGCCAGGCCTCTGTGCTAGGAAGTGGCTGTCTGTCTTCACCAGCAAGGTACAACCCAGGGCACAAGGAGAACTAGAAGCTGGAGTTCCACGTCACGGTCCCCAGAGGCCCTGAGGGATGTGGAGTCCCAGTCAGAAAGCCCACGAGCCCCATGGGAGCTGGAATCTCATGTGAGTGTGCACATGGACCCTCTGGGAGCTGGAGTCCCACATCAGTGTGCCCTATGGCCCCGTGAGACCTCGGGTCCCATGTCTGTGTACCCAAGAGTCCTCTTGGACCTCGATCGTAATTCAGCATTCACCAATCCCTGTGGAATCTGGGGTCCCACGTCAGCGTGTCCATGGACCCTCTGAGACTGGAATTACACACCAGCTGACTAGCACTGATGGTTCGCAGATGAGGTACCCAGATAACTTTCCGGAATCCGGAAGCAGAGGAACCTCCTCCCTGCTGGGGTCCAGCAGCAGAAGACCCTCCCCTCAACTGAGTTCCTTTAACAGAGGACGCTCCTCCATGCTGGGGTCTGGAAGCAGATGACACTCCTCTGCTGCTGGGGTCCGGCACAAGTGGACCCCCCTCAGATGCTGGGTTCTGGTAGCAAAGCATCCTCCTCTCTGCTGGGTTCTGGCTGCAGAGGACCCTCCTCCATGCTGTGGTCTGGAAGCAGAGGACACTCCTCTGCTCCTGGGTTCTGGCACCAGAGGATCATCCTCTGCTGCTGAGGGGGGCAGCAGAGGATTTTCCTCCCTGCTGGGGTATGGCAGCCGGGGAACCTCCTGCCTTCCGGGGCCCAACAGCAGACTATCTTCCTCTTCTGCGGGACTGCTGCAAAGAGGTTCTCCCCTGCTACTAGACCACAGCAGAGAAGAAGTTGCAGAGGACCCTCCCCTCATGCTGCACCCAAGGGAGTGGACGCAGGAGAATACACTCCTCTTCTGCTGGGGTCCGGCACCAGTGGACTCTCCTCTCTGCTGTACCCCAGCAGATAGGAAGCTGCAGAGGACACTCCTCTCCGGTTGGGCATCAAACCGAGGAAGCAGTGGAGGACACTCCTGTTCTGCTGGGGTCTGGCAGCAGAGGTCCCTCCTCAGTGTTAGCGCCAGGGAGCATAGGAGCCTCCTCTCCTACTAGGGTCCAGCACCAGAGGACACTCTTCCCTGATGGACTTGGGCCCAGCAGCAGGGTCCCTCCTGTCTGCTGGAGTCCGGCAGCAAATGACCCTCCTCTCTGCTGGGGTACAGCAGCAGAGGACCCTACTCTCTGCTGATGTTCGGCACCAGAGCACCCTCTTCTTTGCTGAGGTCTGGGAGCAAAGGACCCTCCTTTCTGCTGGGGTCCGGCAGTGGTGGACCCTCCTCTCTTCTGTGGTCCTGCACCAGAGGATCCACTTCCACTCCTGGGGTTCCAAACCAGAGGACCCACCTCCCTGCTGCTGGGGTCCGGGCCCATAGGACACTCCTCTACTGCTGGGGTCTGGCACCAGAGGACCTTCCTCTCTGCTGGGATCCAGTACCAGAGGACCCCCCTCATCTGCTGGCATCCGGTACTGTAGGAACCCCCTCTGCTGCTGGGGTCCATCAGCAGAAGACTAGCTTCTGCTGCTGGTATCCAACAGCAGCAGATCCCCTTCTGCTGCTGTGGTCTGGCAGCAGAGGATGCTGCTCTGCTGTTGGCGTCCCACAGTAGAGGACTCTTTTCTGCTGCTGCACCCTTGCAGCAGAGGCCTTCCTTTGCTGCTGGACCACAGCAGAGAGGAAGTTGCAGAGAGCCCTCGTCCCATACTGGACCCCAAAGAAAGGACGCAGCAGAGGACCTAGTCTTGTGATGGTGTCTGGCAGCAGAGGACCCTTCTCTCTGCTGGGGTCTGGTACCAGAGGACACTCCTCAGCTGTTGGGATCCAGCAGGAGAGGACTCCCCTTCTTTGCTGGGTTCCGGAACCATAGGATCCCCCTATGCTTCTGTTGTCTGGCAGCAGAGTACCCCCCTCTCTCTGCTGGGGTCTGGCACCAGAGGATCCCCCTCTGCTGCTATTGTCTGGCAGCAGAGGACACCCACTCTGCTGCTAGGATCCGGAACCAGAGTACCCCTCTCTGCTGCTGTGGTCTGGCAGCAGAGGACCTTTCTCCCTTCTGAGGCCCTGCACCAGAAGACCCTACTAGGTTGCTTGGGTTGGGCACCAGAGGACCCAACTCTGCTGCTGGGGTCCGGCCACAAAGGTCCTTCCTCCTTGCTATGGTACGGCAGCAGAGGACCCTCCTCCCTGCTCGGGTACCGCAGAACAGGACCATCCTCTGCTGCTGGGGTCTGACACCAGAGGACACCTCTCTCTGCTGAGGTGCGAAACCAGAATACCCTAGTCTCTGCTGGGGTCGAGCAGCAGGGACCCTCCTTACTCCTGGGGTCCAGCAGCAGAGGACACTGCTCTGCTGCTGGGTTCATACAGCAGAGGACCCTCCTGCCATCTGGGGTCCGACAGCAGAGGACCCTCGTTTGCTTCTATTCCAGCATCAGAGGAACCTCCTCTGCTGCTCGGGTCCGGCATCAGAAGACTCCTCTCTGCTGGGGTCCGGCAGCAGAGGGCCCTCCTCCCAGCTGGGTTCAAGCAGCAGAGGACCATCCTCTCTGCTGGGGACTAGTACGAAAGACCCTCCTCCCAGCTGTGGTCCTGCAGCAGAGGACCCTCCACTGCTGTTGTGTCCGGTAGCAGAGCACCCTCCTCTGCTTAGGAACGCCAGCAGAAAGAAGCAGCAAAGGACCCTCCTCTCTGCTTTGGTCCAGCAGCAAAGGACCCTCCTCTCTGCTGTGGCACAGCAGAGAGAAAGCAGAAGAGGAACCTTTACTCAGCTGGGGTCCTGCAGCAGAGGACCCTCCTCTTCTGCTGTGTTCCCTCCTCTACTGCTGGACCCCTGCCTCCGAGGATCATCCTCTGCTGCTGGACCACAACAGAGAGTAAGTTACAGAGGACACTCGTCTCCTGCTGGACCCCTAAGAGAGGACAAAGAGGAGGACCCTCCTCTCTGCTGGGTTCCGGCAGTAGAGGAAACTCCTCTGCTGTGGTCTGGCAGCATAGGACCTTTCTGTGCTAAGGGGTGCGGCAGCAGAGAACACTCCCCTTCTGCTGGGGTCTGGCACCAGAAGACCCTGCTCAGCAGCTGGGGTCCGGTAGCAGAGGTCCTCCTCTGCTGAACCTCAGCAGTGAGGAAGCAGCAGAGGACACTCCTCTCTGTTGTGGTCCGGCACCAGAGGACCCCCTTGTGCTACTGGGGTTTGGCAGCAGAGGACCCTGCACCCCTGTAGCAGAGGACCCTCCTCCCTGCTGGACCCCAAAGAGAGGACGCAGCAGAGGACATTCCTCTTCTACTGGTGTCCAGAAGCAGAGTACCCACCTCTTTCTGCTGGCACCAGTAGCAGAAGACCCTCCTCTCTGCAGTGGTCCGGCACCAGAGGACTATCCTCTGTGCTGTTATTTTGCAGCAGAGAACCTCCTCCCTGCTGGGGTCAGACAGCAGAGGACCCTCCTCTCTCCTGGGTTCCAGTATCTGAGGACCCACCTATTTATTGGATCCCAGCAGAGAGGAAGCAGCAAGGACTCTCCTCTTCTACTTACGTCCTGCAGCAGAGGACCACCTTCTTCTGCAAAGTTCCGGCAGCAGAGGATGATCCTCTTTGCTGGGGTCCGGAAGCCTAGGATCCTCAATTTCTGCTGTGGTCCGGCAGCAGAGGAACGTCCCCTGCTGGTGGGGTCCAGTACCAGAGGACTGCCTTCTGCTTCTGGGGTCCTCTGCTGCTGGACCCCAGTGGAGAGGTAGCAGCAAACGACCCTCCTCTGCTGGACTCTTGCAGCAGAGGACCGTCCTCTGCTGCTGGACGACAGCAGAGGGGAAGTTGCAGAGGACCCTCATTGCCTACTGGACCCCAAAGAGAGGACACTGCAGAGGACTCTACTCTTCTACTGGAGTTCAGCACCAAAGGATCCTCATCTATATTAGAATCCAGCAGAGAGGAAGCAGCAGAGGACCCTCCTCTTCTACTGGACTCCTGAATCAGAGCACCCTCCTCTACTGCTGGACCACAGCACAGAGGAAGTTGAAGAGGACCCTCGTCCCCGACTGGGCCCCAAAGAGAGGAAACAGCAGGTGACCCTCTTCTAATGGCGTTTGGCAGCAGAAGTCCCTCCTCTGCTGCTAGTGTCTGGCAACAGAAGACCCCCCTCTGTTGATGGGGTCCAGCACCAGAGGACTCCCCTATGCTCCTGATGGCCGACAGCAGAGAACCCTCTTTCTGCTGGGTTCCTGCAGCAGAGGACCCCCCTCTGCTGCTGGAGTCCGGAAGCAGAGTTCCTCCCTCTGCTGCTGTTTCTGGCACCAGAGGACCCCTCATTGCTTCTGGGTTCCGGCACGAGAGGATCTAACTCTGCTGCTGGGGACCAGCACCAGAGGAACCACTTGTGCTGCTGTGGTCCGGTACCCAAGGACTCTCCTCTCCTGCTGGGGTCCAGCAGAAGAGAACCGCCTTCTGCTGCTGGGGTCCGGCAGCAGAGAACCTCCTCTGCTCTTGGAGTCCAACACCAAAGGACCCACCTCTGCTCTTGGGTCTGGCAGCAAAGGACCCGCCTATGCTACTGGGTCCAGCAGCAGAGGACCCTCCTCTCTGCTGGTGTCCAGCAGCAGAGGACATTCCTCTCCTCTTGGGGTCAGGCACCAGAGGATCCCCCTCTCTGCTGTGGTCCAGCAAAAGAGAACCCCCTCTGCTCCTTGGGTCGGGCACTAGAGGACACCCCTCTCTGCTGGGGTGGAGCACCAGAGGACCCTGCTCTCTCCAGGGGTGGAGCAGCAGAATACCCTCCTCTCTGCTGTGCCCGGCATTAGAAGACCCTCCACTGCTGCTGCGTTCCACAGCAGAGGACCCTTCTCTTCTGCTGGACCGCAGCTGAGAGGAAGCAGCAGAGGAACATTCTCTCTGCTGGTGTCTAGTATGAGAGGACCCTCCTCTCCTGCTGGGGTCCAGCAGCAGAGGACCGCCTTCTGCTGCTGGGGTGCGGCAGCAGAGAACCCCCTCTGCTCTTGAGGTCCAACACCAAAGGACCCGCCTCTGCTACTGGGTCTGGCAGCAGTGGACCCCCCTCTTGTGCTGGTGTCCGGGAGTGGAGGTCCTCCCTCTGCTGCTGTGGACGGGCACCAGAGGACCCCCCTCAGCTGATGGGGTCTGCCACCAGAGGACCCGCCTCTGTAGCTGGGGTCTGGCAGCAGAGGACCTTCCTTCTGCTGTGTTCTGGTAGCAGAGGACCCTCCTCCCTGCAGGGATATGGCAGCAGAGGACCCTCATCTGCTGCTCGGGTGTGGTACCAGATGACCCTCCCTGCTGCTGGGGTCTGGCAGCAGAGGACTGTCATCCCTGCTGAAGTCCGCAATGAGAGAACCCTCCTCCCTGCTGTGGTCCTGCTGCAGAAGACCCTGCTCTGTTGGTGGGGTCCGGCACCAGAGGACACCCCTCTGCTGCTCTGGTCCGGCACCAGAGGACCCCCTCTCGTGCTGGTGTCCGGCACCACATGACTCTCCTCTGCTGCTGTTATCTGGCAGCAGAGGACCCTCCTCTCTGCTGGGGTCCTGCAGCAGAGGACCTTACTCTGCTCTTGGGATCAGGGACCAGAGGATCCCCTTCTCTGCTGAGGTCCAGCAAAAGAGAACCCCCTCTGCTGCTTCGGTCGGGCACCAGAGTACACCCCTCTCTGCTGTGGTGGAGCAGCAGAATACCCTCCTCTCTGCTGCGGCCCGGCTTTAAAAGACCCTCCATTGCTTCTGCGTCCAACAGCAGATGACCGTACTCTTCTGCTGCACCCCAGCTTAGAGGAAGCAGCAGAGGACCATCCTCTCTGCTGGTGTCTAGCATGAGAGGACCCTTATCTCTGCTGGGGTCCAGCAGAAAGGAAGCACCAGGACGCTCCTATCGACTGGAGTCGTGCAGCAGAGGACCCTCCTCTTCTTTCCTGATCCAGCAGCAGAGGACCCTCCTCTCCTGCTGTCAGATCCCAGCAGCAGAGCAGCATCATCTCCTGCCTGACACAGCAGAGAGGAGGGTCCTTAGCTGCTGAACCCCAGCCTAGAGGAGTCTCCTCTGCTACGGGACCACAGCAGAGAGGAAGTTGCAGAGGACACTCATCTCCTGCTGGACCCCAAAGAGAGGACAAAGCACAGGACCCTAATCTTCGGCTGGGATCCCACAGATGAGGACCCTGTTTCTGCTGGTTTCCTGCAGCAGAAGACTCTCCTCCCTGCTGGAGTCCGTCAGCAGAGGACCCTCTTCTGCTTCTGGGGTCCGGCACCAGTGGACCTCCTCTGCTGCTGGGGTCCGGCACCAGAAGACCCTCCTCCCTGCTGGGTTCCGGAAGCAGAATGCCCTCCTGCCAGGTGGGGTCTGGTGGCAGAGAAGCACCCTCTCTGCAGGGTACAGCAGCAGAGCATCCACCACTGCTGCTGTTGTCTGAAACCAGATGACAACCCTCTCTGCTGGGGTCTAGCACCAGGGGACCCTCCTCTGCTTTTGGCGTCCGGCACCAGAAGATCCCCCTCTGCTGATGGGATCCAGCACCAGAGGACCTCCGTATGCTCCTGGGGTCTGGCAGCAGAGAACACTCCTTCTGCTGGGTTCCTGCAGCAGAGAACTCCCCTCTGCTGCTAGGGTCCGGCACCAGAGGAACACCTTGTTCTGCTGTGGTGCGGTAACCAAGTACTCTCTTATCCTGCTGGGGTCCAGCGGCAGAGGATCCTCCACTCTGCTGGCGTCCAGCACCAGATTACCGCCTTCTGCTGCTGGGGTGCAACAGCAGAGGACCCGCCTCTGCTGCTGTAGCCCCAGTGGAGAGGTAGCAGCAAAGGACCCTCCTCTCCTGCTGGACCCCTGCAGCAGAGGTCCCGCCTCTGCTGCTGGACTACAGCAGAGGGGAAGTTGCAGAGGAACCTTGTTTCCTACTGGACCCCAAAGAGAGGACACGCAGAGGATTCTACTCTTCTTCTGGCGTCCTGCAGCAGAGGACCCTCCTCTTCTGCTGGGTTCCAGCAACAGAGGATCCTCCTCTCTGCTGTGGTCCTGCAGCAGAGGACCCTCCCCTCTCCTGATGTCCGGCAGCAGAGGAAGTCCTCTCTGCTGGAGTCCGGCAGCAGAGAACCCCCTTATGCTGTTTGGGTCTGGCAGCAAAGAACCCCCCTCTGCTGCTGGGTTTTGGTACCAGAGGACCCCTTGTCCTGCTGGGGTTTGGTAGCAGATTACACTCCTTATGCTGGGTTCTGGCAGCAAACAACACCCATGTTCTGCTGGTTCCTGCAGCAGAGTTCCTCCCTCTGCTGTTGGTTTCTGAATCACAGGACTCCCCTCTGAGGCTAGGGTCCGGCAGCAGAGGACTCCCTCTTCTGATGTGGTCCAGCACCAGAGAATCCCCCTCTGCTGTTGTGGTCCTGCACCAGAGGACCCGCCTCTGCTGCTGGAGCCCAGCACCAGAGGACCATCCTGTCCTGCTGTTGTCTGGCAGCAGAGGATTCTCCCCCCTGCTGGGGTCTGACAACAGAGGACCCTCCTCTGTTCCTCGGGTCAGGCACCAGAGGTCCCTCCTCTGTTGCTGTCATCCGGCAGTAATGGGCCTTCCTCCCTGCTGGGGTCCGCCAGCAGAAGAGCCTGCTCCCTGCTGGGGTCTGACCACACCACAGGACTCCCCTCTCTACTGTGTCCAGTAGCAGAGGAGCCTCCTCTACTGCTGGGGTCCGGCACCAGAGGACCCCCTTCTGCTGCTGGAGTCTGGCAACAGAGGCACACCTCTCTGCTGAGGTCCAGCACAAGAGGACCCTCCTCAATGCTGGGGTCCAGCAGCAGACGACCCTCCTCTCTTCCACGGTCCTGCAGAACCCTCCTTTTATGCTTGTTTCCAACAACAGAGGACCCTCCTCTCCTGCTGGACCCCTGCAGCAGAGGACACTCCTCTGCATCTGAACCACAGAAGAGAGGAAGTTGCAGAGGAACATCATCCACTACTGGACCCCAAAGAGAGGATGCAGCAGAGGACCATCCTCTTCTGCTGGGGTCCAAGAGCAGAGGAACCTCCTCTCTGCTGGGTCCAACAGCAGATTTGAGCTCAGTCCTGTCTTGCCAGTCCCTTCTGGAGCTTTCTGGCATCCATCCTGGCTAAGTCTTCAATTCCTGCTGAGAACCTGAGAGCTTAGGAGGCTCCTGGAGGTTTCTGGCTCCATCATGAGTCTTCCGCATGGCAGATGTGAGAGCCAGGCCTACCTGAACATGTGCAGGGAAGAGGAGCTTTAGTCCCATTCTGGTCGCCTGAGAAAATCTCCTAGAGAATTTTCATTGACTAGGCTGCAATTACTCAGTCCTGTGTGGTTCCATCTGCCTTTTCTGTCTTGGGTACATAGTTTCCTGGTTTGAGAGGATGACAGGATTTCTGACCATGGAAGACCTGGTCTCAGATGTATCTCTGATCTGTGTGACAGAAGACTTCCTGGACACTGCTATGGTAAGGCTCTGGGGAACTTCACTGTGCATGCCCCCTTGGAAGTGGTCAGGAATAGCAAAGCTTCATCCAGGTCTCTTCCACGGGTACAGGAGCCCAAGCACCTGGGCCATCCTTTGCTGCTTTCCCAGGCGCATTTGCAGGGAGCTGAATCAGAAGTGGAGCAGCCAGGACTCAGAACAGCTGCCATCCAGGAGGCCACTCTGTAGTTGGTGGGGGAGCATGCTACACCACAGTGCTGGCCCCTCGAGGTTATTTTCAAAGCCTGAATTTCTGTAAGATGTGCGTTTCATTAAAAGACTTTATTATGAGTATCATTTAAAGAATAACTGTACAGCAACACACATGTCCGTGTTAAAAGAAAAATGGCTTATTTACATATGTACAAATAGCCACTTGCTCATTGCATTCAGGAGGCTGAGGTTCACGTAAGCTTTCTCGAAAGTTCTTTAAGGGCACCCTCTGCCTATGAGGGCACCCTCTACTAACATGAACGTTAGTTTAGAATGCTGCTTTAGAATAATAGCTGAAAGCTTTCTTTTTATTAGGTTATTTCCAGATGCAGTAGAAAAGGTAAGTCTATTATTAGCTACCAATTGGCTACCTATTTTAATTAATATTACAATACAGAGACTATTGAAAGTGGGGTTAAATATATTTGAATTTATTGAGAAAGCATATGATAGTGTTGAAATACATTTTGTTGTAAAAGCCTGTTTATTTGCCTGGTTGTGTTTGTAGTTGCTGCTGTCGCTAAATGGCTGCTAAGCTTTGTTCAAGTCGTGAAAATCCAGGTTGGTCATTGCACACCAGCAGCATGGTCAGTGCTGTGGTTCCCACTGAGGCAGCAGCGGGGGCTGGTAGGTCCTGAGAGGATGGATTGGGAAGTTTGGCCGTCTCAGCTCTCCTGTTTCTGGGTAATCTCTTTGGCATGTGGCCACTGAAGTGCCATCTGCCACAAAGCCCTCCTCATGCCACCACAGTTACTCAAACCTAGAGGCAGACCAAGAGGAAAACCAGGCCAGTGTAGCTGTTGCTGACTTGACCTGAATTTGCTTTGGCTGCTTTCCTCCTTTAAGAGTATAAAGGTAAGGATTCTAGAAAAGGAAACTGGGGACTAGGTG
This sequence comes from Ochotona princeps, assembly GCF_030435755.1. Lineage (NCBI taxonomy): Eukaryota > Metazoa > Chordata > Mammalia > Lagomorpha > Ochotonidae > Ochotona > Ochotona princeps. The sequence goes on along the minus strand of NC_080833.1, from coordinate 150,576,472 downwards.
GTTGATTTTTTTTTTCCAACGTGGCTCACAGAAAAGACGATTTTGATACTTTCAGTTATTATGAACTCCAAGGTATATTTAAAACATTGGACCATTTCAGAAACTGGGGACCTCTTGCAACAGATACATTCTTTTTGTGTGATACACCTTTTTGATTTTCATGTTCAAGAGTGATTATTGACGATGTCTGGTCACGGGGGATTTCAGACTTGTTACCAGCTGTGCTGTGTTTGTCAGAGGTCTTCACCATCTGTCAGTGGACTCCACATATCTTCAAGTTAGGTTTTTTTTTGTGAACTTCATAAATGATAATTGTGGTCTTTAAAAATTGGCAGAAAAAGTATTTTCCATTGTGTATTTGGACATTTATAGCCCCAATATTCATGTAAAGAGACTTGGAGTGAGTGGAAAGTTGGAGAATGAACCAACTGATGAGAGCACTTTCACACTGCTGCTATCTGCTTCTCTGTCAGACTAAACCCTTGCACAATCTTAATTTTTATTGTAATACACAAATGTAAGAAGCTTATGGAAATAACAGGAAATTGTGGGGCCAGTGTAGTGGCTCAACACACTAACCCTTCACCTGCAAGCACCAAATTCCCATGCGGGCACTGTCCCAGCTGTTCCATTTCCTATTTAGCTCCTTATTTATGCCCTGGAAAAGCAACAGTTGATGGCCCGAAGCCTTAGTATCCTGCACCTACATGAGAGACCTGCTAGAAGCTCTTGGCTCCGTATTGGATTAGCTCAGGCTCTTGTGGCCTTTTGGAAGGTAAACCAGTAGATGGAGAGACAGAGTGAAAGATCTTCCTTCTCTCTGTAAATCTGCCTTTCCAATGGAAAAAATATATACGTATATATTTAAAAGCCAGAAGCTAGGAGATTCTTCTGGGTCTTCCATGTGAATGCAGAGTCCCAAGGCTTTGGGCCATTCTCTGCTGCTTTCCCTGGCCATAAGCAGAGAGCTGGATGGGAAGTGGAGTAGCCAGCACATGAACCAATGCGTATATGGGATGCTGGCAATTGGAGGTAGAGGATTAGGCAGTTGAGCCATAGCACTGGCCTCAAAATAAGTATTTTGGAAAAACAAAAGGAAACTAGGGAGAATCAAGATGGCAGAATAGGGTAAGGACATGTTTAAACAGAGAAACGTTAGCCGATGTTAAGCAGAGAGGACACATTCCAGGAAATAAGAGAAGGCAGAATGACAGCAGAGGAGCACCTGGAGAGTGACAGACACAGGAAAGCAGCATATACAACAGTGTGGTGTGGCAGTGACTGATACCCCAGCAGCACTCAGCCAGCGGTGACCTGAACTGCACCTGCAGTGAGAACTCAACTGGCAACAAGGTGGGAAGGGGCGTTTCCCCAGAGCTCAGGAGGTGAACCCAAAGAACTGCCTGTCTGCTGATCTGTTGGATTTCACCAGGAGCAGAAATAGAGTGGCAGATTCCAGACAGGCAGTGCAGGAACAACATGGACTTCAGGGCCTAGTCTGCCTGCTAGAGCCAAAGCAGGCAGCATTTTGTATAGGAAGGCAAAGGCTGTGATAGGACAGCACTGTGCATGCACTGAGCTGGGATGAACTCATTCTGGCTCAGTGAACTGCAACAATGTGGCATCCTACAGGTTCCACCCAAGACAGGTCTGCTTAGAACTCAGTCCTGACTACCAGCAGATCAAGAACTCTAGTAGTGACACATCAGGCACAAATCTGAACAGTGTGGAAAAACTTTACAACTGCAGTGACAACAGTGAGCTGCGCATGTGCAGAGCTGGGAGAGAACTCACTGAGCTCAGTGCATTGCACGGGTCCCACAGGAAAATAATACCAACTATGGCATATGGGTCAAAACAGGTCTGTGTGGCCCACAGACCTAACAGCCAATAGGCTCCAGCAAGATTAGTACCACCATCAACCTAGCTATATAGGACACCTGGTATCTCCTTAATCCTAGGACCTGCTCCAACTGGAAGTGGAAGAAAGGTTGTACAGACAATGATGCAGCCTCAGCACAGTATCACAGAAGGTGGAGAGTGGTGAGCCAGGAGCTGGGGCTGTCTAGACCATGGTAGATGTCTAACATGAGAACCCAGACTTGGAACTTGATGGAAAAAGTGGCCCAAATAACTGCAAACAAAGAGATGTGTGCCAACCACAATAAATAAAATCAAATTGCAGACCTGTGGGTGACAGAGTGTAGAAACCTGTCCCAAGGAAGCACAAGTACAGTGACCAATGGTAAAAGAGGAGCCACAGTCACAATGAATATTACTGAATACTCTCCTGTAAAGGAGCAAAACCCTTAGCCAACCTCAGAGTTCACTGAGGAACATATCGAGAAAATGGGGAACACAAAATTCAAAACACTTGTTATGAAACTTCTTATCAACAACAAGAATCATGTAATACTTTAATAGTTTAAGGAATTTAAGGAATATGTCACACTGGAAATGAATCAAATGAAAGCTGATATGTCAGAAATGAAAAATACAGTGGAGTGAATAAAAAGTACAGTGGAGAGTCTCCAAAATAGAATGAAGGAGGCAGAAGAAAGATTCTCAGAATTGGAAGATATTTCTTGTCACCAGGAGGAAACAAGCAAAAAGCTGGAATCAGAGCTGGGTCAAGCTAAAAAAATATTTAAGAACTGAAAGACACTTGTTTGTTTTGACATTTTGGTTGTTTTGTAGCTCTTTGTATATTCTGGATATTAGCCCTCTATCACCTATGTCGTGTGCGAAGATCTTCTCCCATTCTGTGGGATGCCTTTTTACTTTGTTGATTGTTTCTCTAGCTGTACAGAAGCTTCTTAGTTTGATGAGGTCCCAATTGTTTATTTTGGTCTTGATTTCTACTGCATCTGGAGTCTTTTTTAGGAAGTGAGGGCCTACCCCTAAGTGTTCCAGTGTGTTTCCAACATTTTCTTCCAAAAGTTTGAAGGTTTCTGGATGTAGGTTTAGATCTGTTATCCATTTCGATCTGATCTTAGTGTATGGTGAGAGATGTGGATCTATTTTTTTGTTTCTGCAGGCTATCAACCAGTTGTCCCAGCAGCATTTATTGAACAGACCTTCCCATTTGCCTGGGTTGTCGTTTGTCTTTTTGTCAAAGATTATTTGGCTGTATCTGTGTGGGTTTCCTTCTGGCGTTTCTATTCTGCTCCATTGATCTTCCTCTCTATCTTTGTGCCAGTACCACGCTGTTTTGATAACCACTGCCCTATAGTATGTCCAGAGGTCCGGAACTGTGATTCCCCCTGCTAACTTCCTGTTCTTCAGGATAGTTCTAGCTATCCGTGGTTTTTTGTGCTTCCAGATGAACCTTTGGATCATTGTTTCCAGTTCCATGAAGAATATTTTGGGCAATTTGATTGGGATTGCGTTGAATGTATATATTGCTTTTGGCAGTATAGACATTTTAATGACAACCAAAATGTCAAAACAAACAAGCCACTCAAGAAATGGGCACGGGAAATGGGCAGACACTTCACAAAGGAACAAACCCAAATGGCAAATAAACATATGAAAAAATGCTCAACTTTCCCTGGCAATAAGGGAAATCCAAATTAAAACATCAATGAGGTACCACCTAACGCCAGTAAGACTGGCCCACATGAATAAAAGCACCAACGACACTTGTTGGCGAGGTTGCGGGGAAAAGGGAACCCTACTCCACTGCTGGTGGGGCTGCAGGCTGGTACAGCCTCTATGGAAATCAGTATGGAGAATATTCAAACAACTCAAATTCAACATACCGTATGATCCAGCAATAGCACTCCTAGGAATATATCCAGAACACTTGTTCTATGAGAAACCAACATGTACTCCTATGTTCATAGCAGCACAATCAGTAATTGCAAAAACATGGAAACAACCAAAATGCCCATCAACAGAGGATTGGATAAGAAAGCTATGGTTCATCTACTCCATGGAATACTACTCAGCTATTAAAAAAAACAAAATGCAGTTCTTTGTGGCCAAATGGGCCAAACTGGAAACCATAATGCTAAGGGAAATGAGCCAATCCCAAAAGGTTAAATACCACATGTTTGCCTTAATTTAAGATGATATGATGTTATGTATAACATGTTATGTTTTGAATGTTATATGTTGTGTATAAACTAAAATTGAAGTATAGGTGAGGTGGTCACAGAAGGTGGCTGGGAACCCGCATTTACTTTTAACATATTGGTTACTCATTACTATGTCAATTAATTCCATAATGATGTAAATTTTTGCTGATAGTATGCTGGAGCTTTCAATTGACTGGGATGATACTCTGCTGGCTCTGTCATCAGACCAGAGAGGGTATACCTAAGAAACCGTTGAACTTGACGGGACAATAAGATGCTGGACTCTATGTTTGGTATACGCTTGCAATGGGGAAATCTCAACTGAACTTGAGCTGTGGTTATGCAATAAGGTGGAGGAATCCACCATGGTGGGAGGGTTTGGGGAGGGGTGGGGAGAACCCAAGTATCTATGTAACTGTGTCACATAATACAATGTAATTACTGAAGTTAAATAATAAATAATTAAAAAAAAAAAAAAAAGAACTGAAAGACACTATTGAAAGGTCAAGTATAAGAGTTATGCGATTCCCAGAAGGTGCAGAAAGAGAAGTTGGGTTTAAAAATGTATTTATTGGGGCCCGGTGACACGGCCTAGTGGCTAAAGTCCTCACCTTGAAAGTCCCGGGATTCCATTTGGGTGCCGGTTCTAATCCTGGCAGCTCCACTTCCCATCCAGCTCCCTGCTTGTGGCCTGGGAAAGCAGTTGAGGACGGCCGAAGGCTTTGGGACCCTGCACCTGTGTGGGAGACCTGGAGGAGGTTCCTGGTTCCTGGCATCGGATCAGCATGCACTGGCCGTTGCGGCGCACTTGGGGAGTGAAACATCGGACGGAAGATCTTCCTCTCTGTCTCTCCTCCTCTCTGTATATCTGACTTTGTAATAAAATAAATAAATCTTTAAAAAATGTATTTAATGAAATAATCAGGGAAAATTTCCCTAATCTAGAGAAAGAATTGGGAAACAACATCCTGGAGGGACACAGAACTCCCAGCAGGCTTGACCAAAAGTGATCTTCACCATGACACATGATAATCAAGCTCTCTTCAATCAAACATAAGGAAAAGACCCTTAAATGTGCACATGAACAAATCAACTGACATATAAAGGAATGCCAATTAAATTCACAGGAGACCTCTCACAGGAAACTCTGCAGGCCAGAAGAGAATGGAGTGACATATTCCAGATTCTAAAAGCAAAAAATACTTAGCCCAGGATTACCCAGCAAAACTTTCTGTTGTCTTTGCAAATGAAATACAGTTCTTCCACAGTAAAAAGAATATACCTCTTTCAAAACTGCCCTACAAAGGGTACTTAAAGATGGTCTCTTGACAGAGAAGAGAAACAGCACCCACCAAAATCAAAGGCAAATGTGAAGAACATCTCAGTAAAACAACAACAGTAGACTAAATTAATGAACAACCCATTGCTAAAATAACAGAATCAAATTACCACCTATTCATATTAACCCTGAATGTGAATGGCTTAAACGCATCAATCGAACGTCATAGATTAGCAGACTGGATTATAGAAACAAAACCCATCTATTTGTTGCTTGCAGAAGACATATCACCAACAAAGATTAACAGAAACTATATCTCATGGATTTTGATTTTTTTTAAATTCCATCTCTTCAAAACACTTTTTCTTTCCCCTCATTAAATTCTTCAATGACTTATAGATCATACGATAGCATCATTTTGTTAAGGAATATTCTTGATTTTCTTTCTCTACAACACATTGGTCATTCAGTAGCGTGTTATTTAACTTCATAGCATTGTAAATTCCTATTTCTTCCTGTTGATTTTGTATTGTGGCTTTTCATTTAAGCAGATTTATAGTAACTGTAATGGAGACTGTCTTATCCAGATGTGAGGATGTATTGCAGTATGCATCTCTACTTCCAAAGATGGACTCCCAATGAAACTGTTTACTGTATCTTGACAATAGGATGTGGGACTCTCTGCCATTGTCCATGCCCGCAACGATGGACATATGACTGTTTATGAGGAACTGTGCTATAGTAATAATATAGTAGAACTTGTGGGAGGAGGGAATTTGGGGAGGGAGTAAGGGAAGTCCTAGGGCCTATGGAACTGTATCAGAAAATGATAACAATAATAGTAGTAATGATAAATGAAACTGTACAAGGAACTGCACATTCTTAGTTGGTGTAGAAATCAGAAATCAGTTTTGCTTTAGGTATGATGACAGGGAAGAGTCATACTGCTTGTTCCGTTTTCCTTCGTGGATATCTGCATGATTCATACATATGTGGCCTGGAACTTTTAAATTTATTTGAGTGGTAGAGTTACACACACCAGGGATGGGAGAGAGATCAATTGATTTTCCATGTCCCAAAATGACTGCAACAGCTATGTTTGGGCCAGGATAAAGTCGGGAGTCTGGGATTTCCTCCTGCTCCCCACACGGGTAGCAGGACCTCAAGCACTTGGGCCAGCATCTGCTGTCTTCCTAGGTACATTAGCAGGGAGCTGGATCAGAGGCGAAAGAGCCGGGACTAGAACTGGCAAGCTGTTATGAATGCTGGTCTCACAAGGGACCACGTAACTCGCTGTACCAGTGCTCACCCAAGAGGTTTGCTGATTTGAAAGGCAGAGTGACACCTCTTCCATCTGCTGGTTCATTCCCCCATGGTCTCAACTGCCGGGGCTGTTAGCATGGAGCTGGACTGGAAACAGAGTGGCTGGGATTCCAATGGGCATTCCAATATGGACCTGAGGTGCCAGGGCTAAGCTCCTGTGCCACAACACCTGCTGGTAGTGGCTTTAACACAGACTTGATCTTGTCTCATGGCCAGACCTCATCATTCCATGGCTTTTGTAGATTTGCCTTTCCATGTCATTTGGGAGTCATTTCCTTGGTCATTGTTGGCATCTTATTTTTCCCCTGCCGTTCTTTCCACTGCATCTGTGTTGCTGTTTTGTACTGAGCCTGCACCTGCAGAGTTTGCTGAGGTGTTTCCTGCTTCTGTGTAAGCTGCTGCCTTGTGTGCCGGCTCTGCTGCCATCCTCCTCCTCTTGCTTGTGCTGAATCTGCTGCGGCTTCTCTTCCTCCTGCTACAGCTGCTGTGCAGCGCTGTTTCTGTTACTGCTGCTGCCTCACCTGCTTTGGTCTCTGCTTTCCTGGTGCCTCTTCTGTGTTTTTTCCCCCTGCTGCTGTTGCCCCTACATTTGTCAGTTTCTCTTCCTCTCCTTCCTCCTCCTCCCCAGATAGGAGAGGCAGAGCTATCTGCCATCTGTTGATTCACTCCCAAAACTTCCAGGACAGCTGGGGCTTGGTCTCCCTGGAGGGCAACAGCAACTCAGTTACCCTCACTGCCTCCCACAGACTGCATGGCAAGGAGTTGAGACCAAGTGCTGTAGGACACGGACACCATAACCACTAGCTCCCCTAATTCTTTTTGGCACACATTTGATTCTTGTAAAATATGCTTTCAGGGAAAATGCAGATGTTGGATTCCTTCATCCTCAGTTTAGGATTCCTGGTGACAGAAAGGAGGATCAGCCATTCGCTTCAGCAGGAGGTGAGTTAAGAAACTAGACAACAAGTGCTCCAGCAGCTTCCAAGAAACTTACGCATGGGTCTCTGTTTTCTTTCTTTCTTGTGAATGCCTTCCCCAATTCTGAGAAGGCCGTGAGGACTTTGAACTTCATTTTGCAAGCTGTACCTCGGGAAGAGAGAAAAAGCCTCCCCTTGTCAGAAAGCATATGTCATCTTCAGTGGCTTTAGCCTCAAGTACGTGGTGTTGTTAAGAGCAACTCTCTTGTGGTGGTGTTGGTTCAGCCTTTCTTCTCACGGATGAGTGCAATCATTCGTGGTTTCTGTGAAGGCTCAGTGCATCTGCCGTGTGTGCTAGATAACGCGGGAGGACCGAGGAAGAGGCAGACTGACTGTGTTCTTGTTTCTTTATGGGTTGTTTGGATTTTTTTAATAGATTTTATTGTTATTGGGAAGCCGGATATACAGAGAGGAGGAGAGACAGAGAGGAAGATCTTCCATCCAATGATTCACTCCCCAAGTGAGCCACAACGGCCGGTGCATGCCGATCCGAAGCCGGGAACCAGGAACCTCTTCCGGGTCTCCCACGCAGGTGCAGGGTCCCAAAGCCTTGGGCCATCCTCAACTGCTTTCCCAGGCCACAAGCAGGGAGCTGGATGGGAAGTGGAGCTGCTGGGATTAGAACCGGCACCCAAATGGGATCCCGGGACTTTCAAGGCGAGGACTTTAGCCGCTAGGCCACGCCGCCGGGCCCAGGTTGTTTGGATTTTACAAGGCAAGGTGAAATGCTTTATTTGACCATCCGTGATTTTTTTCCTTTTGTGTATGTGAGCTCACTCAGTGACTGGGAAGAATGTTGACAGTGCAAGTCCTGGGGCCAGACTTCTTGGCTTCCAATCCTACCTTTGCCACTTCCGTGGGTGGAGTGCAGCTTGAACATTGTCCTTCATGCTGCTTACCTATAGACTGGGGTTGGCAGTAACTTCCCAGTGAAGTTCTTGTGAAGGTCAAGTGAGACAGTCTTACAGTGGCCAGCGGGATGCTTTGCGGAGAGCATGGACTCTTAGGTTACCAGCTGTTCGCCACCCCAACAGGCCGTGGAGTTTGCATTGCTTTGAAGTGGTGGAATTTTGGGTGACCTCGCTATGCCTGCATAGTCATTGCAGCGTGAAATTTGGAAGTAAGGATGTCATGTGTGACTGCAGAAAGAGCAAATTTAGCACAATATTGTGAAATGTGATTTTAAATGGCTGACAGTGGCAGTCCAACATTTATTGGCTGGGCAGCTGTTACTGGTGAGTTTACCATAGTGTACAGGTGGTGACCAATGATCATCAATGCATTGATGTCATGTTTAACCATGTCACTCATCATTTCTGCACTGGACTTCTTCTAAAAAACAAATAAAAACACCTTTTTTTTTTTTTCATTTGACACAGTGAAATCACTATCTTCAATGTGTTTAGAGTTAATATTGATGTTCTGATATCTAATATGTTGAGATTGGAAGATCTCATGTTTTCTGATGTTTTCTCAATTTTCAAATCACAATCCTATGGTCATGCTGCCTTCTTATCTGTGTGTTCAGGAAAGTCTGGAATGTTCTGGACTTTCAGGCACAAGTGAGACCTGCAAGTGTAAAATGAAGTGGTGCTGTTTTAGGGCTGTTTGTTGAGTAGCAACAGATCAATCCACGTATGAGAAACTAGGCTATCACAAGATGTTGCAATAAATCTCTTCTTTAAAATGGGAGTTACTGTAACATGGAAGAAAGATTAGTGTCACAGTTGTGAAACTTGACTTGAAATTCTTGATTATATACAGGTACTTTAAAAGCTTGTGGAAAATGGAATTTAAAAATAGAATGTGTTTTGTTGTGAAAACCTGGAAATTCCATGCATGAATTTTCTTAGAGAATAATTTGTTTATTTGAAAGTTACATAGAAAGAAACACACACACACACACCTCTTCCATCCACTGATTTCTCTTCCCACATGGCCACAACAGCTAGGACTGGGCCAGGCTGAAGCCAAGAGCCAGAAGCTTCTTCCAGATCTCCCACATACATAGCAGGGGCCCAGGCGCTTGCGGCATCTTCTGCTACTTTCCCCAGACGATCAGTAGGGAGCTGGAGGTTAAGTGGAGCAACTGAGACATGAACGGGTGCCCATAAGGATGCTATACTGCCAGCAATGGTCTTTACCCACAGTACCAGAGCACTGTTTCCACAGATTTTTGTAACAGGCGCTTTTTTGCAAACTTTTAAAAAATATATACATTTTTTGAGAGATTAATCAGTGTTCCATCTGCTAATTTATTCCCAAAGTTTGCAATGACCAGGGCTGGAATTTTGGTTTGCTACAAGAGTGGCAGGGGCCCAAGTCATTGGGTCACTTTCTGCTGCTCTGCTAGGTGCTTTAGCAGGAAGCTCGATTGGAAGTGGGGCAGCTAGGACTCAACCTGGTGTCACAGGTAGCAGCTTAACCTGCTGTGTCATAATGCCAGCCCTGCTTCTGGTGAACTTTTTAGACAACTTTCCATATGCAAGAATCTCTTTTTGCAGCCAAGTAAACCTACCCTTTAGTTCTGTTTTCCACCAACTTTTAGGAGTAACCTCATCCAGTGAGAGACTGTGTTCGTTACAGTTTTGACATTACAGTCAGTGAGGGGAATTTGAAGTCATTTCAAACGTACAGATTGATTTTAAAAATATTGTCAGCATGATACACTTGATGTAACTTTGCCACTTGATGTTCCTGTCAGTAAATGTGCTTGATTTAAATGTTTCAGGAAAGACTTTGCAAGGACCATCATAACTGTGGGTGGTAAGAATGTAAATATTTACTATATTAAATATTGGGCCCTGGAGGGGATTTTCTAAGCATTTGGGACCCAGGGAGAAGGAAGGATGAATCATGGTCAAACTCTGAAAAGAGGTATTGAGATTTGATTTTCAATTTATTTTGAGAGGTACAGACTGAACACTGTAAAGAATAATTAGGAATTGCATATTTATTCACCATGCAACTTTGTTAAATTTTAGTATTTTGGCACATCTACCGTAAATACTCTTTTTGAAAACAAATGGAGTCAAAATGAAGAAGAGTGCCCTGTGTCCTTGTTCCCAGGCCATTTCATTTCTCCTTGACTCACAGTTTCCATGTCTAAGCAACTTTTTCTAAATTTTCTATTTTCATAAGCGCTGAAAATTTTATTTTTTAAATTTAAATTTTAAAAATTAGTTAAAAACACAATTTTAAAAAATGCTTGAGAGACAGAGACAGAGAGCTCCCATCCACCAGTTTATTCCTCAAGTGCCCACCTCAGCCAGAGCTGGGAAACAGAAACCCAGTCTGGGTCTCCTGTGTGTGTGTGGCCGGGACCTCGTCCCTTGAACCGTCACCTCCTGCCTCCCAGGGTTGCGTTAGTTGGAAGTTGGAATCAGGAGCAGAGTTAGAATACAAACCAAAACACTGCAAATCAGATATGGGTATCCCAACAGTGACTTAACCAGGCCAGGTACCTTGGCCCTTAATGTATATAAGTACCGTTCTATGGAAAGTATTTTGCTCTATGCAGTTTTAGAGTCCATTGTGAATATCATAAGTGACCTTAGAATTTTATTTTTTAAACAAATATTTTATGGCTATTTTGATGAACTTTCTTTGAATTAAAAAAAATATTTATTTTTTTTAATTTGAAAGGCAGATTTTGGGCCTGGCGCCATGGCCTAGTGGCTAAAGTCCTCGCCTTGAGCGCACTGGGATCCCATATGGTCTTGGGTTCTAATCCCAGCAGCCCTGCTTCCCATCCAGCTCCCTGCTTGTGGCCTGGGAAAGCAGTCAAGGACGGCTTCTGTTAGAGACCCAGAAGAAGTTCCTGGCTCCTGGCTTTGGATCGGCACCGCACCGGCCGTTGTGGCTCACTTGGGGAGTGAATCATCGGATGGAAGATCTTACTCTCTATCTCTCCTCTCTCTATATATCGGACTTTGCAATAAAAATAAATAAAAATTAAAAAACAGATTTTTATAGAGGGAAGGAGAGACAGATCTTCCATCCACTTGTTGCAACAGCTGGAGCTGAGCTGATCTTGAGTTAGGAGCCAGGAAGGACTTCCGGGTCTCCCACGTGGATACAGTGTCCCAAGGATTGGGCCATCCTCCACTGCTTTCCCAGGCCATAAACAGGAAGCTGGATCGGAAGTGGAACAGCCAGGAAATGAATCAGTGCCCATGTGGGATGCCAGTGGCAGCAGGCAGAGGATTAGCCAGTGTTGCCATTGTGCCAGCCCTTTCCTTTAAAAATTTTAAATGTATCTAACATAAAACCACAAACAGTATTCATTTATATGTTGTTGACATCTTTTAGATTTCTCTCCCAGGATTTGTCAGTTGCAGCTTGCCTGGGGGTCCCACCCCAGGATACGTTCTGCTGTTAGTTCGTGTGGCATGAAGCGACCAAGATGGAACTTGTCAGAGCAAGCACCGTCTCTGGGACTCCTTTGTTGTGTCGTTTGTCCAGAGTGACCCATGTCTGCTGTGTGTTCATGTCCAGATTACGACCAACAGGTTGCAGCTTCCAAAACCTTGTGTAGGTTGACAACTAGAACAGCGAGGGAGGAACTTGCCAAGCAGTGGTTTGAGGATAACGTCATTGCGGAAGCTTTCAAAGACATTAAGGATCAAGAATTTGAGATGGTGAGAGTTCTGCCCTAACAGTGAACAGTTGCGAAGTCTCCCCTGAGTTCTTGGCAATGAGTTGGGCTTAGGGAGGAATTTTTTCCTTCCATTTATATGATTTCACTGAAATTGTTAAACTCCCTGTTTTCCAAGGAAAGGGATCCATCAATACAAACAGAGATGGTACAGACTACAGACAAAGTTATTTTCATGGATCAAGCAAAAAATGTTTTGTTTTCAATGAGGAGAGCAATTGTAAATGGACATGTAGGGCCCAGTACGGTAACCTAGTGGTTAAATCCTTGGCTTGAAAGCGCCAGGATCCCATATGGGCACTGGTTAGTGTCCCAGCTACTCCACTTCTCATCCAGCTTCCTGCTTATGGCCTGGGAAAGCAGTCAAGGATGGTCCAAAGCCTTGGAACCCTGCACCAATGTGGGAGACCTGAAGGAAACTCCTGGCTCTTGGTTTTTGATTGACTCAGCTCCGGCCATTGGGACCACTTGATGAGTGAATCAGTGGATGGAAAATCTTTCTCTCTGTCGCTTCTCTCATATATCTACCTTTCCAATAATAAATAAATAAATAAATAAATAAATAAATAAATAAATAAATAAAAATAGTAACAGTAAATGGACTTGTAGGGGGATGGGGAACTGGAGAAGTAGTGACAGGCTCCCATGGGTGGTGACAGGCTCCTATGGGTGGGGCTAGCTCTGGTGGCCAAGTCGTGTTGGATGGTTGTGTTGAGCTGTCCACCCACCATCTGTATGTAGAGGAAGGGTTATTTTCAGGGTCTTCTCTATACTTCTGGCTCACCTTGATTTTGCCTTTGAGTGGCACAGAAGTAGCTCATGGCTTTTGTGTGTATCTGTCTCCAGTCTCACATGGCTAACACATATCCTCTTCTCTTTAAAAAAAAAAAAAAACAAAAAACAAAACACCTAAAGCTGCTGCTTTTAGTATAAGGCAAAACCTTAGTAACAGCATCTAGACTAAAAGTACCCTTCTGGGCAAAAGCTACACAACCAGAGTTTTCTCCTTTTAAGATTTATTTATTTTTATTGGAAATGCATGTCAGATTTTACAGAGAAGTGGAGAAACAGAACAATCTTCCATCTGATGGCTCAGGCCCCAAGTGGCCACAGTGGCTGGAGTTGAGCCGATCCAAAGTCAGAAGCCTGGAGCTTCTTCCAGGTCTCCAGTGTGAATGCAGGTCTCGAGGCTTCGGGTCATCCTCCACTGCTTTTCAGGCCCCAGGCAGAGAGCTGGATGGGAGGAAAGTGGAGCATGTGGAACATGAACCAGCGCTCATATGGGATCCCTGTGCTGGGAAGGTCAAGTTTTAGCCATGGAGCCATCACTCTGAGCCTCAGGATTTTCTAACATCTAAATGTTTCTATTTTCTCAGGCTCTGAGCCCATTGCCAGGATTCCCTGTGGTCTAGGTGGAGATGTTGACGTCATGTCAGGGCTATCCCAAGCTTGCCTTTGAGTTCCAGCTACCTGATTTAGAGAAATAGAAAGGTCCTGCACTCCCGTGGGCTTCTGGCATGAATTTCTTCTGTTTCACTGGCACATTTGCTGTGAAAGGGAAGAAAATACAGAATCCGTTAATTATCTAGCTTCTGAAATTGTCTCCCCTGGAGGCACCCAGCTCTTAGTTGGGCCACTCATCCTTGAAAGGCTCACCCTGCTGGGGTCTGGCAGGAAGTGGTGATTCTCTTGTTGCTTCTTCTGGCTCAGTAACATACAAATGTGCAAATAACTTCTGGAACTCCCAAGTATTCCTCAGTTGTCACCCTCACAGTCAGAGGAAGGGAGTCTGCTTGTGGCCTGAGCCTCTTTCTTGTGGCAAAGAATAGTTAACATGATCCCGAACCCTTATGCAGCATCATGATGTTACTGGATGTAGTTGGGCAGGAGCCCATACTGACCTGTATGTGCTGGTCAGGGTAGTATTAAATAAGATATATACATATATTTTTAATGAAAACATTTGACTTGTTTTGTAGGATAGTCGCTGTTTTCTCAATCTCCTGAATGACAGACTTGGTGACCGAAAGAGGTAAGACAGCTTCTTCAGCATGGTTCCCTTGCTTCTCGGTGTCCTGGCGATGTCGGCTGTGTTTACAGCTTGTCTGGGATCTGTGAGTGTCTTTCAAAATGAGCTCTGTTGGTCTTTAGCACACTTGTTTGGTTTGGGACATTTCTGATACAGTACTCTCCAGCAAGTCCGAAGATTTTTAAGAGGAGTGGTTGTTACATACATGAGCTCATCAGAGATAAGTGTGTTATGAACAGTTGAGTTTCTTCTTCTTTTTTTTTAAGATTTATTTTATTTTTATTACAAAGTCAGATATACTGAGAGGAGGAGAGATAGAGACAAAGTGGAGCTGCCAGGATTAGAACCAGCGGCCATATGGGACCAAGGCGAGGACCTTAGCCACTAGGCCACACTGCCAAGCCCAACAGTTGAGTTTCTGGTGTGAACATATTTGCTAATTTCTTTCTTTGAGAATTCTGCCAAGTGCTTTGGTGGAGGTATAGAGAATCACTAAATGTAATTCAGAGTCTACCAGGTGGGCATTTAAAAACTGTTTATGCATCCCATTTGTACATTTGAACCCCCCCACACACTGTACCAAGAAACTCAACAGCATATCCTAGTTATAAATATTCTTGTGTCTGTGGGTTGTGGCTGGGATAATCCAAGTTTCACATTGTAACTGTGATGGTCTCTTCCAGGGTTTATTCATTTCCATGTATTGCTGTATTCACCGATGGACGTGGGGTAGGTTTGTCCTGCCTGGGGGTTGGGAGGGTGTTGGATGGTGAAACCCAGTTCTGTTCAATTTTGCTGTCATTCTCAAGAGACTTTTTGAAAAGAATACTAACATCTCCAAGTAGCTTCAACTCTGAGACCATGCTTGAGGGCTCCATGGTTACTCCTGACAAAAAGGGGGACTTGGGGGTGCATAATGTACCCATGAAGCCAGCTGCTTGTTTCATTTTACCCTCCTCAAGGGAAAGATTATACAGGAAGCAAGAGGTGGTACCCTCGCCTCTTTCCTTCCAGTTGAACTTTCCTCTTCTTTCTCCAACAACAGGGGCCACACTCTTTCCTTTCTCTCTGTCTTCATAGAGTACAGGCTGTGCAAGTACAGACACCTGACAAAGGATGTGCCAGGACAGCTCAGGATGTTATGGGCACACGGACAGCACTTTCATCCTTCCTTTGTAAGATCAGATTCTTTTCACCCTCCTCTTTGGTTTCTAGACAAACACAGGGTCCTTCCTGTCACAGTGCTCACGAACCCATCATCTCAGTGTCAGGATGAGACCTGAGAGTTTGGTCCCTTGGCGCAGCCTTCAGGGTGTTCGCATGCACTGTGTCCTTGGTTTGGGTCCAGCATGCCTTCCTGGGACTGTAGACCCAGGCTTGCTGGCGCATTCCTTCTGTCTAGAGCAGATTCTTGGAGTCTCAGTCCTGTACCCAAAGTCTGTCTATTTTATTTCCCCTTAGGTTACTGTGAGAATTCTGCTCTTTGTGGATTTTCTTTGCAATTTTCCAACAGCTTCTATCAGGGCCCTTGAACTTCACCTTATCCTAGCTTCTAGAACATGTATGGTGGGCTAATACCTTCGTCTAACTCTGTGGCTATTAAAAACTAGGCGCCCATGGTGGTGCCCATGTCCAAGAAGTACTATCTTCTGGGAAAGTAGTGAGTCTGTAGTCTGTGTCCCATAGGTGGGCACAAAAGCTGTACATTGTCAGCCCTCTCTGTCTGCAGGCTGGCAGCCACGGGTTCAGCCCACTGCAGATGGAGTGTTATAGGTTGTTGCTAATATGTCCTATATAGTTAGACATTGCAATGATGGTTGCATCTAGGTTGAGTGTGTACTGATTTTTGCCTCATCATTATTTTCTTAAAAATACAGTATTTACTTAGTGTTTACATTGTCATAGGAACTATAAATAATCTAGAGATGGCTTAAAGTATGATAGAAGGTTATATAACTAAATAGTTATATAGTTTATATATATATATTATATATATAGTTTGTTTATTTTAAAGCTGCATTGAGAAATGGAGAGACTGAGATAGATCTTCATCAGCAGATTCACTTCCCAGATGGCCTCAGGGGCCTCAGTGGCTAGAGTTGGGCAAGGCTGAAGTCAGGGGAGTAGAGAGCTCTCCCATTTGGATGGGTCACCCGCTGCTACTTTCCCCATACCATTAGAAGGGAGCTGGGTCAGAAGTGGAGTAGCCGGGACAAACCGATGCCCATGTGGATGGCAGCATCACAGACGGTAGCTTTGCCCACTGTGCCACAATGACAATTCCAAGTGCCGTTTTATTTAAGGAACTTCAATGTCCACAGATTTTAGGTTCTGAAGGGACATCAGAACCAATCCCTGGGGGCTATCGAAGGGCAGCTGTTAAATGCTTCTTGAGGTTTGTCTGGGAGGCAGTAGAGACACTATATTAGTGCTGGGTATGGAGAAGTACCGCGGGACCTTGGGAGGCAGAGGCCAAGATGGTGACTGTTTCTATATCATCGTAATCTCTGAATCATCATCAGAACCAAGTGGTGGGTATGCAGGCAGCATGGCTCAGCTAAAGTCCCTGAGCCTCAGGAGTGAGGTTGTAAAGATGGATGGAAACCTGATGTACTGAATACATCTGCTCTTCGACAAAATCTGCAAAAAGCCAAATCCTACCTCAAGTGAAAATAATTGCCAGACTAGCAGTAGATCCTCTTCTAGGCGTAAAGTGATGTGCTGCAGGCTGCTGTCCACGTCTTCTTTTTGAAAGGAAGCTTCCTGTATTTGAAAGGCACAGAGAGGGAGACACCTGCTGTCCCCTTCCACCCCACACACATACTCTCTGTGTCTCATCTGCTGATTCACTACCCAAATGGCCACAACAGCCAGGGCTGGGTCAGGCTACAGTCAGAAGTTGGCAGTTCCATCCTGGTCTCCCATGTAGTTAACAGGGGCCTAGGCCCTAGGTTTTTGTCTGCTTTCAACAGCAGGAAGCTGGATTGGAAGTGGAGCAGTCAAGCACTCTGATTGGGATGCTTGGGTCCCAATCAGAGATTTACCTTGTTTTTACACAAGTTTTTCCAAGTGCAAGACAGAGTCCAGGATGGGGTCCTAGGGACCCCATTTGTTATCACCTTCATGGCAAGACCCGAAAACACCAGTAAACTGCCACATGTTGTTGTGGGTGCCTGAGGCAGAGCCCTGGAACTCATGGAGGAGACATGGAGACACTGTCAGTTGACAAAGAATCCACAGCAGAAAGAGGAGCAAAAGACATCAGCTGCTGTGACTCGAAAGGGAATGTCCACCTGGCCGCAGAGACACCCCTTAGGGCAGAGGGCAACTAGGAGAGCTCCTGAGAGCCCCAGCAATCCTAGCTAGGGGAGGGATCTGCAGTCACACAGACACCAAGTCCTGCCAGCAGAGCCACATGGGACCTCTGCCCTAGAGGAGGAACTGCATCTCCCTCTGCTCTTGAGACACATTTTCGTATTATCTTGTAGAAAGGCATCACTAACAGAGTTCTTGCCACTCTAGGAGGATAAAGGCCCTGGCAAATCCTTGAGCCTGGGCTGCACAGACATCCCAGTAAAATAGCACAAACGGTGATGCCCTAGACTCCAGCCCCCAAAGTGTGCTGTGCTACCAGGGATGTGTCTGAGAACAACAGGGGGATGAACTCCCAAGACTTTAGAGGTAAGACCACCTGCCCAAGCAGAACGAGGACCCATTCCACCTCCACACTCTTCTTCCCCCTGCGGTGGCACATGGCACTGTGGGGAAGTCTGCTTTCCCATTGAAATTGGGGCATGTACTACTATGACTGTTCTCTACCCTCCAGCGCTTTGATTGGTACAAAGAGCCATACAGTCCTTGAGGACTCTTGGCCAACACTCCTGCAACCCCGGGCCACCACTGGGGCCTACCTACCTGCTGGAACTGACGTGAGAACCCCATAGCCCTGTAGCCATTGATGACAGTGGAAGGAGTTAGGGGAATCCATACCTCAGCATCCAGCTGGAACTGAAAAGTCAATGAACTGGTACCCAATGATGCATCTGCAGGAAGCAGATTACCTTTAGTAATCAAAGAGACAGGCAAGATGGCAGAATAGGGTAAGGACATGTTTAAACAGATGGAGAATCAGTAGCCAGGGTAAAGAAGATAGGCCACAATCCCGGGTAATAGGAGAGGACAGGCCAATGGCAGAGACACCTGGAGATCCATAGACATGGGGAAGCAGCAGAGACGATGGAGCAGTGGTTGGCACCAGTGATTGAAGCTCCAATGGCAGCCAGTTGGAAGGCAAGTTCACCAGGAACTCAAGAGGAGAACTCAGGCATAGAACTACCCATCCTGCTGATTTGCTTGATCCGACCACAAGCAGAAGCAGAGTGACAGAGCCCAGGCAAGAAGGTACAGGAACAGGGTCGCTTTCATGGCTCAGACATGTACCAGAGCCACATGGAGTATGATTTTGTGTTCTGAGGAAAAGGCTTTGGGGTGGAGGAACAACAGCTGTGCAGTTGCTGAGCCAGGAGGGAATTCACTCTGCACTCAACACATTGCACTGGTCCCTCAGGGAAATGGTACCAACTTGGCATCCTACAGGTTCTACTCAAGATAAGTCAAGGTGGCCTTCAGGCCCAATAGCCAGGAGGCCCAGAACTCTCATCAGGCGCCATTTTGTGTACTAAGGTAAAGGTTGTGGGGCAGAAGGAACTGTAGTGAGCTGCACAGGCACACAGCCGGGAAAGAACTCACTTCTGGCTCAGTGCATTGCGCTGGTATCACAGAGAAAATTGCACCAACTTTGCATCTTACAGGTTCCAACCAAAATAGGTCCAGGTGGCCCTCAGGCCAACAGCTTCCAGCAAGACTAGCATCCAGTGATGTAGGACAGCTGGTGTTTCCCTAATGCCAGGCATTGCTTGAGCCAGGAGTGGGAGAAAGATTATACAGGATATGGCAAATGGTGCAGCCACAGCACAGGATCACATGGGGTTGAAAGTGGTGAGCCAGGAGTTGGGGCCATGGAGACCATGGTAAAAGCCTAAAACAAGAGTCCAGGACCGATACTTGCTGTAGAGAGTGGCACAAGTGACTGCAAACAAAGAACCAAATACCAAACTCAATTAGTAAACTCCATCTGTAGTTCAGTGGGCTACACAGTTTAGAAACGGGCCCTAAGGAGAGGAATCTTCCATCCAGAATAGCAATGACCAAGAGCGAAAGAGGAGACAGACACAGTGAATATTACTGCTGCTTCCCCTGCAAAGGAACAAAAGCCTTTGTTGATCTCAGAGTTAACTGAGGAATACATCAAGAAAATGGGGGATAAAGAATTTTAAAAACGTGTTATGAAGCTTCTTAATGAGAAGCACATACAGGAATTGAATGAATTTAAGAACTATAGGTCACACAGGAAATAGCAATACTGAGACAAAGTCAAGCCGAATTATTTGAAGTGAACACGATGGAGCAAGTTAGAAGTTCAGTGGAAAGCCTCAGTGATAGAATGAACAAGGCAGAAGAAAGAATCTCAGATTTGGAAGACATTTCCTCCAAAATGGGGAAATACTTGAAAAGCTGGAAGAGGAGCTGAGTCAAGCTAAGGAAAGTATTCAAGAATTAGGTGGCACTATTAAATGACCGAATATAAGACCTATGGGAGTTCCAGAAGGCACAGAAAGAGAGGCTGCGTTTAAAAATATATTCAATAAAATAAGGGAAAAATTCCCTAATTTGGAGAAAGAATTGGGAAACAACATTCAGAAGAAGAACAGAATTCCCAGGGGGTTGACAAAAAGCAATCTTTGCCATGACACATGATTATCAAGCTTTCTTCAGTTGAACACAGGGAAAAGATACTTAAATATGCATGTGAAAAAGATAGTAACATTAAAAGGATCTCCAATCAGACTTCCTACTGACCTCTCAAACTCTACAGGCCAGAAGAGAGTGAAGTGACATATTCCAGTTTTTAAAGGGGATAAATTATCAACCCAGAATAACTTATCCAGCAAAGTTTTCCTTTGTCTTTGAAATCAAGTTAAATTCTTCCACAGTAAAGAAAAGCTCAAAGAATTTGCCTCTTTCAGACCTGCCCTACAAATGATGCTTAAAGATGTTCTCTTTATAGAGAAAAGGAATAACACCTACCAAAACCAGAGACAAATGTGAAGAACATCCCAGTAAAATAACAACAGAAGAGTAAATCAAATAATGAACAACCGTTGCTGAAATGACAGGATTGAGTTACCACCCATTCATATTAACTCTGCATGTAAATGGCTTAAACCCAACAATCAAATGTCATAGATTAGTAGACTGGATTAAAAAAACAAAATCCATCTATTTGTTCCCTACAGGAGAAACATCTCACTAAAACAGGCAGAAACAAAGTGAAAGAAAAAGATATTCCAGGTAATGGAAAAAAGAGTTGATGTAGCAATTTTTCTTCATTTTTTAAAAGATTTATTTTCACTGGAAAGGCATATTTACAGAGAGAAGGAGAGACAGAAAGATCTTCCATCTGCTGATTCACTCTCCAAGTGGCCACAATGGTCAGAGCTGCACCAATCTGAAGCCAGGAACCAGGAGCTTCTTCCAGGTCTCCCAATAGGGTACAGGCTCCCCAGGCTTTGGGCCGTCCTCAATTACTTCCTCAGGCCACAAGCAGGGAGCTTGATGGGAAGTGGGGCTGCCTGGATGTGAACCAGTGCCATTATGGGATCCCAGTATGTGCAAGGTGAGGACATTAGACACTAGACTACCATGCCAGGCCCTGCTGTAGGCATCCTTATGTTAGATAAGATAAACTTTGACGTGAAAAAATAACCAAAGAGATGAGAAAGGACACCACATAGTGATCAGAGATTGTGTTTTCAGCAGGAAGAGATCACCTTACTTGTTTCTTAGCATGTTTTTATTTTCAACTCTAATTTGACTTGGTTTTTCTCTCTTATTTTTCTTTGCTAGTCTGGCTTAGAATTTGTTTTGCTCATCTTCTTAAAAAGTGGGTCTTTCTTGTTGCTATTTGTAGTTTTTTAGTTTTAATTCCGTTATTTTTGCTGTGATTATCATTTCATGCTTTTCACTTTTTCTCATTAAGTCCTTGAGATGCATTATTAGATCATTTATTTGAGATGCTTCTGTTTTTTTGTAAGCACCTGATGTTATACGTATCTTAGTACTGTTTTTGCTACATCTCATGGGTTTTGATTTTTTTGTTTTCATTTCTTCAAGTTTTTTTTTTCCTTAGTAATTTTCTCAGTGACACATAGGGCATACAGTAGCATTATTTGCTTCAAAAGGTTTTGATTTTTGTTTCTTCAGTGACACATTGGACATTCAGTATCACGTTATTTAACTCCATGTTGTAAATTTTCTGTTTTTCTTCCTGTTGGTTTTGTTTTGTGGCATCGCATTTAAGGGGATGTACAGTAACTGTGTAATGGAGATTATGATACGTAGATGTGAAGATACAATGCAGTGTGCATCTCTACTTCCAAACCACAGACGGACTTCCATTGAAATTGTGTTATATATGTATATATGAAACTGATATATATATACATATATATATGCAATAGGATGCTGGACTCTTTGTCATTGCCCATACCTACAATGTCGGGATATGCTTAAATGGTGGAATGATGGACTTATGACTGCTTATGAAGGACTGAACTATTGTAATAATATAAGGGAAATCAGTTGGGCCAAAGGGCTTTAAGGAGAGGGAACATGAAATTTCAGAGTCTGTGGAACTGCATCATAAAATAATCATTTAAAAAATATGAAAATGCCAAAGAGACACTGGATTCATCAGATATGCAAGTGTCTGCAGAGGGGTGAAGGAGAGAATGATGCATCCGCTGGCACATGGTAATGTTCTAGTAGTGTCAAACGCCAAAGAAAAGGAGGTTGAGGGAATAAATATTTGATTCAAAACGTTCAGGGGAGTGACTATAGGGATAGTCAGAGGTTCAAGAGGTACAGAGAGTTTACTGAAATGAGGCGGACAATGCAGGGTACGAATGAGATTTCACAAAAAGATGTTTGAAAAGGAACCAGACTAAAATCTGGGACATAGAATTCTCAATAAAGTAATGAAAGCCTGAACAACAGACTGGATCAAGCAGAGGAAGAATGCCAAAGGTCTTATTTCAGACAAAATGACTTTAGTAAGACAAAACTGTGATTAAGAACTGATTTAGTAGTGGTATATGAGAACGGCTAAAAAATGTAAAACAATTGCAGCAGTTGCTTCATTATTCTTCCTAATCAGCAGACAGAAAAACATGGCAGAAACCTACAAGGTGTGCTTTGGTGGAAAAATTACATTTGGCGATAGCCTCATTTGGTAAACTTGTCCATCTGGACATGTTTCTTGTTTGGAGAAAGTAACTGAGGGGGCTGGCGTTGTGGTTCAGCATCAAGCCACTGAGTAACCCTAACCCTGCAACACTGTCCTTTTGTGGCAGTGCCGGTGTGCGTTCTGGCTGTCCTGGTTCTGTCCAGCTCCCTGTGGATGTGTGTGGGAAAGCAGCGGGAGGTAGCCTGAGTGTGTGGCCCTTGCCGTCCATGTAGAAGGCTCAGAAGGAGTTCTAGGCTCTTGGCTTGGCTTCTGCTTGCTTTCGCCCTGAACATGGTAGTCATTTAACCAGCAGATGGAAAATCGTTCAAAGAAATAGAAGTAAAGTCTTTAAAAAATTTATTTACATGTGTATTTGAATCATTTCCTGGAGTTGTACAGTATTTTTGTTTTAGTCTTTGTTAACACTGTTGTGGTTACATGTATTTTCATAAATCAGGCACACATTAAATTGACTTAATAATACCTCAGACTGTTTATAAAAGAATTTAAGGATTACAGCAATCTCAAGGTTTTTTTTTTTATTATTTACTACAAAGTGTATCTCACTGGTTTAGCTGTTCGTTGACCTTGGAACTTACAATAAAGATATATTTAAAATAACGAAAAAATATGAAATAGGCTTCTAATTAGATAACCTTTGCTAAAAGCTACTGTCAGCAAAATTATAATGATAACTATTGTGTTTATTCAGACAATAAATTATGTAAACCAGTGTTTTATTATAGATAAAATTACAAGATGGAGTCTTTTGGCACACTTAAATGTCCATGAGATATGTTAAGATAGCAATTTTTCTTGGAACTAGGTAGAGAAAATTGTTATCTTTCCATTTTGCATAAATGAGTTAAGTAATTAAGGCAAGTTGCATAATGTTAGAATAGTATTATTTTATGAAAAGTTCAAATTCTTTAATGGTTAGATTTTACATGACCATTTAATGTGGATATTCTGTTCAATTCATGCTGAAATTCTCTTTCAGATGAGAAAACCTGCAGATGAAAAAATAGAGAAATTTTGGATTGATTTCAACCTTGGAAGTCAGAGTGTGACATTTTATATAAACAATGTGTAGGTAATGATGTTCATTTCCCTGTGAGATCCGAATGCTTCTGGATTGTTCTCTGTATGTGTCATGTGCTTGTGAATTTCACAAATTTATTTTCCTTCTAAGAGTACTCTGTGGGATCCAGTAAGATTGTTCAAGGAAGCAGTGGTCCATTTCTGCGTAACAGGTAAGATGATAATTGTTCATGCCACATGTACTTTTGTTTATGTTTTCTGTGGGCAGTTCTGTCAGTAAAAAGCTGGGTTAGTTCTAAAGAAGATTGTGTGCGTGCCTTGAGATAGAGGCAAGGTGCCCAGTATGGTGGGGGGATTATAGATGTGTGGACCACCTTTTGGAGCTTCCCTTCTATTTCATTGGTCTATGTGTCAGTTGTGTGTCTTCAAGCATGGTGTTGTGATGCCTCTGGGTTGGTTTTTATTGTTTAACATTTCTTTAATTGTTTGGGATCTTTTGTGTTTTCATAGGAGTTTCTGGGCTACTGTCTTGTTCCAGATCTGAGAAGAATGCCCTTTGCATTTTTATTGGGATCACAAATTGTTTTGGGTGGTGTGAGCATTTTGATGATATTCTGACAAATCCCTAAACATGGGGAGGATTTTTCCATTTTTTGCATGTGTGTTTTTCTATTCCTTTCATTAACATTTAAAAATTTTTCATTATAGAGATCTTTTGTATCCTTGGTTAAATATATCCCAAGGTATTTGTTTATTTTATTTATTGTTTGGCAGCTCTTGGGAATGGGGCTGATCTTAAGAGTTCGTTCTCAACCATGGTTGGTGTGTAAGAATGGAATTAGTTTGGTTTGGTGTCCTGACACTTTGCCAAAGTCTCTTGAGTTGCAACAGTCTTAGAATCTTTGGTTCCACTATATGAAGAACCATGTCACCTGCAAACAGGGATGATTCAGCTTCCTTCTCTCCAATTTGTATCCCTTTGATTTCTTTTTCTTGTCTAGTAGCTCTAGATAGAGTTTCCAGGTTCGTGTGGAATAGCAATGGGGAGCGTGGGCGACCGTGTCTGGTTCTGGATCCTAGTGGGAATGCTTCTACTTTTCTCCATTCAATATAATACTGGCTGTGAGATTTGCCTATGTTGCCTTCATTGTTTATAAGTGTGTTCCTTCTATATACAATATTTTGGGGGAATTTTTCATCATGAAAGTATGTTTTATTTTTCATTCATTTATTTAAAAGCGTTAGAGAGAGAAAGAAAGAGAACTTCCATCTTTTGATTTACTCCCTAACTGGGAACAGAGATTGAGGCTGGGCCAGTCTGAAACCAAGAGCCAGGAGTTTTCTCTCTGTGTCCCTTGTGGATGCAGGGGTCCAGAGATTCCTCTGTTTTCCCAAATGCATAACCAGGAAGCTGGATCAGAAGTGGAACAGCCAGAAGCCTCTACAGGATGCTGGTGCTGCAGGCAGGGGCTAAACTCACTACGCCACAGTCCTGTCCCCAAAAGGATGTACTTTACCAAATGCTTTCTCTCTATTCATTTAAATAACCATGTGGCTTTTTATCATTTTGTTGGTGTGATATGTCATTTTCACTGATTTGCATATGTTGAAAACTGTCCCTGCATCTTTGGGATAAATGCTGCTTGGTCTGAATGGATGATTTTTAAAATTTAATTTACGGAGAATCAAGATGGCCGAATAGGGTAAGGACATGTTTAAACAGACGGAGAACTGTTAGCCAGTGTGGAGTAGAGAGGGCACATTCCAGGACATAGGAGAGAACAGAACAATAGCAGAGGGGTACCTGGAGACTGACAGACACAAGGAAAGCAGCGGACACAATGGTGTGGTGTTGCAGTGACTGATACCCCAATGGCAATCAGCCAGCAGCAGTCTTAACTCCACTGGTAGCTGGAACTCTGCCAGCAACAGGTGGGAAGGGCATTCACCCAGAGCTCAGGAGATGACCCCAGACAAAGAACTGCCTATCCTGCTGGTCTGTTTCTTTTGACCAGGAGCAGAGACAGAGCAGCAGGTCCCAGATGGGCAGTGTGGGAAAAGGGTAGATTTCCATAGCCCAGTCTGCCACCTAGAGCCAAATCAGGTGCCATTTTGTATAGGGAGGCAAAGGTTATGATAGGACAGCACTGCGCATGTATGGGTTTGGGAGTGAACTCATTTCTGGCTCAGTGAACTGCCTCCTGACACCTTGTCATGGAACATGGTGATTCTAGCTGTGCTCTAGCCATGCCTACACAGGCATCATTAGCGGTGTGCAGGTGTCACTGGTGGTGTGCAGCCAGCAGCTACCTGTTCTTTCTCCTCATTGTGCCAAGGAGTCTGTTCATTCTACTTTCCACCAAGAATTTCTTTCAAGCAGTCCACTGGGACTATCATTCTTTCTTTGTTTTGTGGTATCTAGTAGATTCTGCCTCTTTGTCTTGTATCTCCAAGTATTCATGTCAAATAAAAACTGTTGTTAATTTGTTTAACCAGTTCCAGCCAAAATATCGTATATCAAAATGATTGAGATGGTGTGCCCTTTCTGGTCCCAATTAATCCCAGTCTGCTGTCTGAGTTACTCTTGCTGCATCCCCACCTTACTGGTTGCATTTTGGTCTTCCACTGCGATGGACAGGGTCGATCTAGACCTGTATGCTTCTGTTGGCTTCCTCTCCAGTTTCCTCAGTTTGTGGCTGTGCAGGCTCTCTGCTGCACTTCACTCGCTTCTTTCTTGTGGGCCACCTCTAATGTGCGCTCACTGCAGTTCAGCAAAGAGCTGTCATCTAATTCAGAGGCTGAAGTCTAACAGCAGGCTTCTCTCAACTCTGGCTCCATTCTTTTCTGTAAGAGGAACCTAAGAGTAGGCATTTGTCTTGGTGGTTAGCAAATCCATGTCCTGCACTGGCATGCTCGGGTGCCCAGCCCAACTGGTTCGTGCTGATGTGGAGCCTGGAGCACAGTGGTGGTAGTTCGGGTGCTGGTTCCTGGCTTCTGCCCTTGGCCTCAAGCCAGGGCTGTGATGAGTTTTTGGAGAGAGAAACAATGATTGGGAGCAATGTTTCTGTGTCTCTCTGTGACTCTGTCTCTTAAATAATTTTCTTAAAAGAAAAGAGTGTGTTGAAATGGAGGTGAATTATTACTGTTTGGATATTGGGAAAGCTGAATTTCAATGTGAATTTTAGCAGCAACTAAGATTTCAAAGAGATATTGAATGGATATTGTGTTTAGTGGATTTGAAAGTAAAATGCTTGTTGCAGATGATCCCCCTATAAAAACAAAGTGCTCCTTAAAAAGTTGATTGGCTTGCAGAAAGCAGAACCTGCCTCCATTTCCTTGTTGCTGCACTATGCTGGTTCATGGTTTTCCAAGGTCAGCCCCACAAACGTGTGTGACAAGTGTGTACATAAATATACATGCATATTTAGTAAAGCAGTATCAGAAACCTGTTATAATATGATTTATTTTCATCTTATTATCATGGAAAGATCTGGTTTACAAATACCCCCCTGAGGTCATTTAAAACGATGACATTTGAAAATAAAACCTGTCTCTGTGTTGACACGCATTCTTGCCCCTTTTCATTGCCAGAAACGGAGATGATGAAGATACTCCTCATCCGCCTGCAGCAGCCTATTGTCATCAGCAGGGAAGAGGTGATGAAGGTAGAAATCCACTTTGATGTACAGCTTGCCATCGCACAGGCAGCCACTCGAGCACTGGGACAGGACAAACAGGACCAGGATTAATTCTCGCTGATGATTCGAAACTCTTTTCCCAGCTCTTTCATTTCCTCATTGGCATTGGAGGATGTGAACGTTGGCTGAAAATGCCATGGTCTCCTGAGTGTCCCTTGAAGAGTCAAGTGTCCTAATCCCATTTCTCCCTTTTTGTGTGTCAGTGTCTCCGTGGTGTGGAACACTGACCCTCTCTGTGTGCCTCCAAATAATCTACTCCATTTACTGTGCACCATGGGAAACTTGACTGGGATGACATCACCTCCTGACCATTTATTCCTGGGGTCCCAAGGACATTCCTGGTGGGCTTCTGGCACTGTTCTCTCTCTCTCTCTCTCCCACCTCCCTCTCTCTCTTTCTCTCTCTCTCCTCCCCCTCCCCCCCCTCTCTCTCTCACCTTCCTGTTCACAGAGTGAATTGGGAAGATTCTGATCTCTTACACTTGCAAAGGTCTGGTCCCCCCTCACTGGACTTGGAGGAGGGCAGAATTGGAACCAGTTCAGTGAACCAGCTTGCTGAAAACCGTTTAAGACACTAACCTCTTCTCCAGGAGCACAGAGCTGTATCCCAAGCTATACATTATCCTGGATGCTTTTTCAAAGGCTGCTACTCTAAAACTTGTTACTTATTTGTATTTATTTGAAGGAGAGCAAAAGAGACCTTCACTCACTGCAATACCCAAAGTTGGGCTGTCCTGAAGCCTGTTGTCTGGAAGTCAATTCAGGTCCCATGCATGGGTGGCAAGGGCCTACATAGTTGAGCTGTGTGACTGCTCTCCTAGAGAGTGCATTGGCAGGATGCTGGATTGGAAATGGAGCACCAGGGCAGGCTTCTGCTTTTAAAGTCGCATGGCTTCTGGCTTATGTTTCAGGTGTTGCCTGATCAGATGCAAACTTCCTGGGAACTTTCTACTAACTTTGAGA
Source organism: Ochotona princeps (assembly GCF_030435755.1). Classification (NCBI taxonomy): domain Eukaryota; kingdom Metazoa; phylum Chordata; class Mammalia; order Lagomorpha; family Ochotonidae; genus Ochotona; species Ochotona princeps. The sequence continues at coordinate 150,548,083 of NC_080833.1, read as the reverse complement.
AGGAAGTCACCATGGCTATGATTCCTAATAGCCATGAGAGAGAGACAGGTCTTTTTGGAAAATGGCAAAATTCTGGCTCTGAAAAGTGATGACAAAAATCAAACTTGGAAGAAGTCCCAGAAAACCTAGCATCATGTGAGATTGTTTGAGTATGAGTGTATCACTGGAGAAGGAAGAGTTGGTCAGAGCCTGGAATTACTATTCAGTTCAGAGTTGCTTGTCCCTCAGAAATGGCAAAGCAGTGCAGATGCTGGGGTGGCAGGGAGCAGGAGATGGGAGCATTGGTCAGTCTTGTCTTCCCTTGAGGCCAGTGCAGCAATAGACTAGACCAGATACATTTTTTAAAAGCTTATTTATTCATTTATTTTAAAAGATTTTATTATTATTGGAAAGCCAGATATACAGAGAGGAGGAGAGACAGAGAGGAAGATCTTCCATCCGATGTTTCACTCCCCAAGTGAGCCGCAACGGGCCGGTGAGTGCCAATCTGATGCCGGGAACCAGGAACCTCTTCCGGGTCTCCCACGCGGGTGCAGGGTCCCAAAGCTTTTGTGCCATCCTCTCCTGCTTTCCCAGGCCATAAGCAGGGAGCTGGATGGGAAGTGGAGCTGCCGGGATTAGAACCGGCGCCCATATGGGATCCTGGGGCTTTCAAGGTGAGGACTTTAGCCGCTAGGCCACACCGCTGGGCCCAAAAGCTTATTTATTTTTAAATTCAATGGCAGATTTTATGCAGATAGAGAAATATCTTCCATCTGCTGGTCCATTCTCCAGATGGCCATGATGGCTGTAGCTGAGCCCTTCAGCAGCCAGGAGCTTCTTCCGGGTCTCTCATGTGGTTGCAGGCTCCCAAAGACTTGGGCCATCCTCTGCTGCTTTTCCAGGCCACAAGCAGGGAACTGGATGGGAAATGGAGCAGCCAGGACACGAACTGGCATCATTTGGGATGCTGGGCCTGCAAAATGGATGATTAGCCAATTGAGCTATCGTGTTGGCCCCTATGTGACTTTTAAAAAATATGTTTATTTCTTTTGGAAGACAGAATTATGGAAAGGGTGAGATAGAGATCGTCCATCTGCTGGTTTGCTTCGCCGTTGGCCGCAAGGGAATGATGGACCAGACTAAAGCCAGGACCTTCATGTGGGTCTCCCTTGTGGGTAGCCGGGACTCAAGCACTGGGGCTATCTCCCACTGCTTTCCCCAGGCCATTAGCAGGGAACTGATTCGGCAGTGGAGCAGTCAGGACAGGAACCAGCACCCACGTGGGATGCCAGTAGTGTAGTCTGAGGCTTACTCACTGTGCCACAAAGCTGGCCCTGTTTTTTTCTTAATGTGTACAGAACAGACAGAAGAATCCACCAACCTGGTGCAAGTCATGAGCCCAGAAGATGGCCAGTGCCTAACAGTTCTCATCAGTGATCATTCCCAGCTTCCTGTGAGTATGGGGGCCCTGGGAGCCAGGCTGGGACCCGGGTCTACTTGGACATTGGCAGGAGGAAGTTCTGCAAACAGTATTTTTTTGTCTAAACTAGAAATGCTTTGAGCCTGCCTTTCTTTAGATAATGTCACCAGCTTTGTTGACACCCCTCCCCCTTTCCTTCAGTGCAGTTTCCCGACTAAGGCGTGGTGTGACTGTCCTCTGCCTCGGTGCCCAGTCTGGGATCAGGATACTGATGCTTGGGAATTCATGTAGGGAAAGAAGGGATACGATGACAGGCTTTTCTTTTGAACACGTACGATCTCACATAAATGGGCATCTTCGAAGTCCTCCGGAATCTGTACACTTCAGCAGCAACGATCCGGTGGGAGACTCTCCCTTGGTCTTTGTGACACTCCATGATTGCCGTGGATGGCAGAAAATTCTTTGCTGAGAGTGGTTAGGAATGTTTTGAAGTATCCTACAGACACTGGTTTCATTTTCAGTAAACGATTTCTTTGCAAGGCAGAGTTGCAGAGAGGCGGGAAGAAGATCATTTCAGCTGTTGGTTCACTCTCCAGATGGCTGTGATGGCTCTGGGCCAGGCCGAAGCCAGGAGCCCTGAATGCCACCTGTGGGTGGCAGGGACCCAGGCACTGGGCCAGGCCGACACCAGGAGCCCCGAATGCCTCCTGTGGGCAGCAGGGACCCAGGCTCTCTGGCCGTCTTCTAGTATTTCTCCAGGAGCATCAGTATGGAGCTGAATCAGAAATGGAGCAGCTAGGACTGAACTGAACTGGTGCTCATCTGGGGTCTTGGCATTGCAGGTGGTAGCTTAACATGCTATGGCACTGAGCTGCCTGAAGTAAATCCATTTATTAGTAAATCCAAAGCCTAGTGTTTAATTAATCAGTGCGTGTGTTTTTAAAGAGATGTATTTGTTTTTATTGGAAAATCAAATTTTACATAGAGAAGGAGAGACAGGGAAAGATCTTCCACTGCTGGTTCATTCCCCAAGTGCCAGAACTGGGCCAATCCAGAAGCTTCTTTTGTGTGTCCCATGTGAAAGCAGGGTCCCAAGGCTTCGGGCTGTCCTCTCCTGGTTTTCCCAGACCACAAGCAGGGAGCTGGAGGGGAAGTGAAATAACTGGGCTACAAACTGGTGCTCATGTGGGGTCCCGGTATATGCGAAGTGAGGGCTTTAGCCACTAGGCCACTGCGCCAGGCCCATAAGTGTGGTTTGCTGATAAGCTAGACAGCAGCTGCAAAAGAGTTTAAAACACAGAGGTTTCAAAGGTATCATCAGAATTTTGTTTTTTTGACAGCAAACCGAAACAGCTAAACATTTACCTGAAAAGCTGAAGCCAGATGTGATAAAGAAAGGTGAGACTGTTTCTTTCATGTATAAATTTATCATATATTAAAAATACATACCATAAATATACATGATATGTAGACATAGATATATCATAGATAAGACTTGAGTCTCTTTGGTTGTAAGTACTACTTAGAGATTTAGCATTATTTTTCATTTTGGTCACTAGAAGTCACGTTAGCGCATGCGTATTCTTCAGACTTACTGGAATCACCTGTGAAAATTGAGAGTCCTGAGCTGAGTGGCCAGGCCAGGTGAGTGACTCTCCCAGCTCCTATCCCACGCTGCGCACTGGGAGTGTGGGAGTGTAGGCTCTCGGCCGGAGCTGTCTCCCACTGCTACCTTTGGCGACCCCCTGCTCAGGAGACAGCGCTGTGCGGAATTAAAAGAATTATTTTGTTGTTGTTGTTTTTAAACTTTAAGATTATTTCTTTGCAAGGCAGAGTGACAGGAGAGGGGGTGGGGAGAGAGATCTTCCCGCCCCACCCCCGTCTTTTTTTTAAAGGTTTGTTTTTATTGGAAGGCAGACTTACAGGGAGAAAGAGAGACACAGAGGAAGATGTTCCACACACTGGCTCACTTTCCAAGTGGCTGCAACAGCTGGAGCTGAGCCCATTTGAAGCCAGGAGCTTCTGCTGGCTCTCCAACATGGGTGCAGGGTCCCAAGGCTTTGGGCCATCCTCTACTGCTTTCTCAGGCCACAAGCAGGGAGCCTAATAGGAAGGGAAGCTGCTGCCGGGATAAGAACTGACACCCATATAGGATTTAGCCACTGAACCATAACTCTGGGCTTAAGACAGAGATTTTTCATGCACTGGTTTACTGCGTGAACAGACACAAGTGTTAGGTCTGGGCCAGGCTGGCCCAGAAGGAGCTGGGAAAACCATCCAGGTCTCCCACAGGAGCTCAAGTACTTGGGCCATCTTCCGCTGCTTTCCCAGGCGTGTAAGCAGGGACCTGGATCAGATTAAAAGGAGCTGGATCAGATTAAAAGTAGGGCAATTAGCCAACCGGAGCTTCTGCAGGTGATGGAAGAACTCCAAACACTACTGGGCAGAAACCAACGTCATCGGAAAGACAACCAGAAGCCCTGAGCGGTTCGCAGAAACAGAACAATAAATGTCCTTCGGGACCAGGGAGGAGAGCTTTCTCTGGTCCGAGCCTGGCTCCACCTCTGGACCCCCACACTCCCTCGCAATGACCATCAGGATCGCTTCGAAAACTCCTTACAGCAAACAAACAATCATACAAACTAAAAAAAAAACTAAATAAATAAACAAACAACAGAAAGTAGAGCTTGAAATCTGACAGGAAAGAGCTGGCGTAGATTGGCTCATGCCTCACTGGGTGGGACACAAAGATTAGTTACTCCTCACCATGGTGTTGGGGATTTTCCTGCACACCCCCCCAAAAATGTTGTGCACCTTAAATGTCGACAAATATCTTGTTAGAGTTACAAGCCAGTCTAGATTATCCTAAAATCTGCCAAGATCAGCAAAATTATACTTCAACACAACAAATGGCTAAATACTAAAATGAAATAGACACGAGACAGCTGAATGGTACCTTATAGCCATTTTAAGGTATATAGCAGCCGGTCCTGTATATAAACTAAAATTGAAATGTCAATGAGCTAATCATAGTTTGTGGTTAGGGCTTGCTTTTTTTTTTTTTTTTAACATACTGGTTACTGAAAACCATGTCAATTCCATAATATTGCAAATTGCTATTGATTTTATATTGGGACTCTTAATTGACTGTCATGATATTCTACCAGCTCTAACTTCAGACCACAAATGGTCTCCCCAAGAAACTGTTCAACCCATCTGGATAATAAGTAGCTGGACTCTAAGCTTGGTATATGTTTGCTAGGAAAGAATCTTGACTGAATTTGAACTGTAATACTGCATCAGGTGGAGGAATCCACTGGGGGCAGGGGAGGGGAGGGATGGGGGGATTCCCAGAGGCTATGAAACTGTCACATAATGCAAAATAATTAATAAAAAATATTTAAAAAGTAGGGCAATTAGGACTTGAAGCAGCACTACAGTGTGGGATTCTGGCATCACAAATCATGGCTTAGACCTCTGCCACAGCGTCCCTGGAGAACACCTGGGGGAAGTGTGGGCTGTTACCCTGCTCCTCGGGCCCCTTCCCCACGCCTCCAGGGTTATCTCAGGCAGTGTACTTTTTTTTTTTTTTTGTCAGCAAAACACTGGATTTAAGACCAAAGGACACAGATCAATATACAAACATCAGTTTCCTTTCTGAATGCTGCTAACAATTAGAATAATTAACAAGCAATACCATTTGCAGTCAAGTTAATGACAGATTAATTTCAGAGCTCCATAAGATCACATGCATACATTGGGATCTCTGATGTTGCTGAGGGTCCTTAAGTATAAACAGAGATAGGGCCCAGCGGCGTGGCCTAGCGGCTAAAGTCCTCGCCTTGAAAGCCCCGGATCCCATATGGGCGCCGGTTCTAATCCCGGCAGCTCCACTTCCCATCCAGCTCCCTGCTTGTGGCCTGGGAAAGCAGTTGAGGACGGCCCAATGCATTGGGACACTGCACCCGCGTGGTAGACCCGGAAGAGGTTCCTGGTTCCCGGCATCGGATCGGCACTCACCGGCCCGTTGCGGCTCACTTGGGGAGTAAAACATCGGATGGAAGATCTTCCTCTCTGTCTCTCCTCCTCTCTGTATATCTGGCTGTAATAAAATGAATAAATCTTTTAAAAAAAAAGTATAAACAGAGATAGATGAGCTCTTGCCATGGAAGACTCAGGAGGAAGATTCCAGGACCTCCGAAATTGACCAATAGATTCAAAAATATAACCCCTGATTCAAATCATTGAAGGTGGGCCCAACGCAATAGCGTAATGGTTAAAGTCCTCACCTTGCACGCTCCGGGATCCCATATGGGTGCTGGTTCTAATCCCGGCAGCCCAGCTTCGCATGCAGCTTCCTGCTTGTGGCCTGGGAAAGCAGTGGAGGACAGCCCAGATAAGTATATTGCAACTTTACTGATATCATTAGTTACTGAGGAAATCTAGGTTAAAACTGTAATGAGAGGCACTACGCACCCACTAGACTGGCTGAAATTAGATTGTGCCAAGCACTGGTAAAAATGTAGAGCAGTTTAGATACTTCTAGCAGTTTCTTAATATGTTAGATTTTTAGCAACCCTTTGACTCGTTGAGCTGTTCTCATCCTAGGTGTTTTCCCAAGAGAAATATCAGTGTGTCCTTACAAAGGCATGAATGTTTATGGCAACTTTATTTGTAATAGCTCCGAACTGGAACAAACCTAAATGTCTGTCAGTCGATGACATACTGACGCACTCTGACATATCCACACATTGGAATGCCACATAGCAATGGAAAGGAATGGGCCCACCATTGAGGCATAGCTGGGCATGGTGCCACCTGTGATGATGCCACCATCCAACATGGTACATGTTAGTCCTGGCTGCTCCACTACCGATCCAGATCCCTGTTGGTGGCCTTGGGAGAGTAGGTACAGGATGGCCCATGTGTTTGGGTCCCTGCTTCATATGGGAGACCCTGATGAAGCTCCTGACTTCTGCCTGTGGTCGGGTCTAGTCTCCCTGTTGCAGCTAGCTGGGCTGTGAAGTAGTGGATGAACATCAGTTCATATCCTCTCTCTCCATCTCTCTCCCTCTCCCTCTTCCCTTCCCTTCTCTGCCCAGCTTTCCTTGTCTCCCCCCCATTGCCTGTCCCCCTCTCTCTCCCCCCTCCCCCCTCTCTCTTCTGTCTTCTCTCTCTCTCTCTACTTCCACCTTTCAAATAAATAAATTTTTGAGGCAAAAGTAATGAATTTGGATATATGTATCTTTAATTCATCTCAGAGTAATTATGCTTAGTAAAAGAAGCTGGGCCACAAGAGTACATAAAATGATTCTATTGTATGAAACGCTAGAAAATGCAGACATAAGTTAGGTCAGTGGCTGCCTAGAAATGGTGGTGTATTTACCACAGCTGCCTGGTTTCCCATTACTCCACCCACCCTTCTCTTCCCTCTGAACCTGACAGACAAGGGACTCACAGGATGTGTGGTTTCTATTCTCTGTTCTTACCTGCCAGAGAATCTGCAGCCATAGACTGCATGATAGCAAGTTTGTAGAATGGGGCACTACCGGGCACCAGGTTTGTGACTGGGCAAAGGACACAGGAGGGAAACACAAGTTGGGGGCAGTGAGAGAGGGGAAGGTAGAGGGTGCTGGTTGTACCTGTCCCATTCACCAGGCACATTTTACTTCAGGCGCGATTCTGCTTTCAACAGTGACAGAAAACAAACAAGGAGAAGGATGCTGGTAATGTAGTAACTTTTATCCTTTTAAGGCAATGTGCCCTACACTTCAGTTGCTTGCCCATCACTGTCAGTGTGCTGTGGCTCTCTTTGTTATCTATGCCTTTTTCTTAATGAAAATTATCTTAAATTTATTCAAGCATTTTAAAAATAAATATCTTATTTCATTTTTAACTGGAAATGAACATTACTCATTACAAGTAGCAGTAAGCCTCCAAATAAAGTAAAAAATAATTCCTGCATGCTGTTACTTGATCTGTTCATTGCATGAAATGGGCTTAATGATTGGCAAACTATGAAAGGGTCAATCTACCATACTCAGGTCTGTCCAGTTAGATGGACAGGTGGGTCAGCCCCATTGATAGTCTTAGAAGGAATTATCATTTCATGTTCTCATTTGATGGCAGATAGATCGTGGAAAATGGAAAAAGTCCTTTATTCAGTCTTATGTGACTAGAGCAAGTTCTTACGCCATCAAGAATTCGCTCACCTTGGATGACAGCTGATGGGCAGGCATAGTGGTCCCTTCTTTCTCATGAGAAATGGAAGCCTGAATCCAGAGATTCTACGAAACCCCTAAATGCTGTTTTCTCCTGATCATGAAAGCCACATTCAAGTGGAACTTACACAGTAGACATGATGAGAGGCGAACAGTAATAGCTGGCAGTAACATCAAGTGATGAAAGTTTTGTGAATGTGGTATCTTTCTCTCGGAATACCTTACTATTCTGATGTCGTTCTCATGATGGGACACAACACAGTGTGACGTCTCTGTTATTCTGCTTTTCAAATACATCTTTCAGGAAAGAAAAAAAATCATGCAATAAGACTTTCCCAGTTTCTTTGTTCCTCTATCAAAAAATGCTGAAAGTTGTTTGCAAAAGCATGCGTATTTAGAACAACAGTTCATAAATTTGGCTACACACCAGGATCACAAGAGGGGGCTTGAAGAGAAATTCATTACTCAGACACTGTTGCAGAAAGGAAGTTGGGCAGCCTCAATCTGCTGTTCCAGCCCATCAAATGACCATGAAAAGCTGGGCTTAAAGTCAGGAGCCAAGAATTCAATCCCAGGCTGTGTCTTGGGGACAGAGACACACTACTTCAGTCCTCACCACTGCCTGCCAGGCTAGAGCTGGAATCTGATGGGGCATGTGGGCATGTCAACTGTTGTCTTAACCACTAGATCAAATCTCTACTCTTCAATCATTTTTTAAAAAACTTATTTGATTTTATTTTAATTGGAAAGGCAGGTATACAAAGAGGAGAAACAGAAAGATCGGCTGTGCACTGGGTCACTCCCCAAGTAGCCACAACAGCTGGAGCTGAGCCTATCTGAAGATAGGAGCCAGGAGCCTCCGCCGGGTCTTCCATATGGGTGCTGGGTCCCAAGGCTTTGGGTCATCCTCTGCTGCTTTCCCAGACAACAGGCAGGAGCTGGATGGAAAGTGGAGCAGCTGGGACATGAACTGGCACCTATATGTGATCATGGTAGATGCAGGGCAAGGATTGAGCCACTAGGCTATCACACTGGGCCCTTCTTTTCAATTCTTTAAGCAGATCCTTCTGCTCAGGAAACGCCTAAGGGTTAGTGTTGAGGCATAAAAATGTAGGCTGCTGCCTGCAGCACCAGCATCCCACATTGGACCCTGAATGCTCCACTTCCAGTCCTGCTGCCTGCTGGGCTGTGTGGGAAAGCAACAGAGAACACTCAAGTGCTTAGACTCAGTTCCCAGCTTCTGCCTGGTCCAGCTCTGACTATTGCAGCCACTGGAAAGTGAACTAGCCCATGGAAGATTCCTGTCTCTCCCTCTGTCTCTCTATAACTCTGCCATTCAAATAAATAAATAAAATGTTTAGTATTTTAAAGTTGGCAACTCTTACATCTTAGTTGCAAATGCCTAATTAGAATTTGGTCATCCTTGAGACCGCATCTTGGTTGATAACTGACTCATGAGAAATTATTTTTCTCCTCGCCATTTCTTCTGAATCACTTTTGTATAAGAGCCCAGTCTTCAATAGTCACTTCTCTTCTGTGTAACTTTGTAGTAATAGATTGCTCATACATAAATGGTGCCGACACCCCTTCGATGGTTTCATTGATCATTTCATTTGTGTATGTAATAGGTTAATTACAGGAAACATCTCTTTTCTGAGAGCAATGAGGTTTCCAGTAGCAGTGCCAGTGAGCAGTCTTGGACTGGTGACCAGAAGAAGAAAATGCTAATACCATATCGTAGTAGAAGAAGGAAGACAAAGTCCGAAAATGTGGCAGCGGTAAGTTTGGCGTTTGGCTTCTGAGGCATCTCTGAAATCAACCAGCAGGGATTAACTTCTCAGTGTGCTAAATGAAAGGATGCCCAAGAACTGGGCAACCAGTGCACCCTCCTTCCCCGTCTCTGTGTCTCACGGACATTGAGCAGATATGGAACGAACAGTTCTCAGACAGAGAGCTGAGAATGGACCAAGCACTGTTCACTATGAGTTACAGCTGTTTGCAGTAGGTTCAGGGCGAGAC